>NC_092872.1:357375864-358047531 GCF_028372415.1 Notamacropus eugenii
TTTCATTGTTTCTTCAGGGCCATACTAGGTCATTATAATTAGCTTTCAGTTCATTTTTATTTGTTCTTATTTCAAATAATCATCTGATCAATAAATATTTATGAAGTACCTATCATGTGTTAGGCACTTGAGAAAAAGTACAAGGGATGAAACAATTCTTGATTACAATTATCTTACCCTGCTATAATCACTTACACACGGAATTCCTAGCCGTAGTTAGTTTATTCTGCATTTCTTTGTATAAGCTTTCCCATACTTTTTTGAAATTTCTATCTGTATTTTTTTCTTGTGGTGCAGTAGTTTTCCATTACATTTATATATCATGAGGTGTTTTAACCACTTTCTAGTCCATGGGCATCTACTTTGCCTACAATGAAATCTATTAAGAAACATATAAATATTTATATTTGGATTCAAAGTCTCAGCTTCACAAGTATAGAATGGAGAAGGAATAGAGTGGTAGGGAAAGAGTACATGTGAATAACATGAGGGACAGCTAGGCAGCACAGATAAAGGGGTGAGCCTGGAATCAGGGAATATCGGAACTGAAATCTGGACTTCGACACTTATTAGCTGTGTGACCGTAGGCAAGTTATGTAACCTATGTTTGTCTCTATTTTCCCATATGCAAAATGGGGGTAATAATATAATTTAACTCCCAAAGTTATTGTGAGGATCAGATGAGATGATAATTGTGAAGTACTTAGCATGGTATCTTGCATGCAGTATGAGTTATATAAATATTAGCTGTTATTATTGTGTAAGCTTGATATAAAGCATCAGTGTGACCCTGCAGACAAAAAGAACTCAGGTGATAGTATTCTGCACTGAAAGATGCGTAATTTCTATAACAAAGGAAATACCACTGGAGTCTGACAGTCGGTTTAGGAAGTTGTTTCATTGTCTAGGACACCCACTTTGTTTCCAACTTTTTCTTACCACAAAATGTGCTGCTAACAACGTTTTTTTGAAGTCTGTTTTTCTTCCCTCTTGTTGTTTTGCCAACCTGCCTCCTTCTTTGATCATATGCATCCATATCCTTGGTGATGTCATCTATACCACTTTTTATATGCAAATCATCACTTGTTGCAATTCTCTTAAATACGTCATGTGTCTTTTCATTGTTCTTTGAGTCACTAACAATTTTGGTTCTTCTGAGTTTATGGAGCTCTGTGACTGAAGGTCATATAATGGCATGGCAAGAGCATTTGTATTAAGAAGATGCATTTTTATAATAGAACATATATTGATATCACTGTAAGTGCTGCCCTGTTTCCCAAATGCATTCCAGTCTGTTCTCGTTCCATTGGATTCTGAGCTCAGCTCCATCCAAGATACAGAGATTGATAAACTAGTTTAATGAGCTGCCCATCCAACCACATGTCATAATTTGGGTACTAGGCATACTTTATTTACCTCTAGTGTGTGAACTATGGGACTGACTTCTTTTGAATGACTGTAGATCTCATTGAGGTGGCCCTGTAGTTTTCTGGAGCTTGAATCAATCAACACAATGTCATCTATCAAAGGAACATCTGGAGAACTCTACCATCTATAGAAAATGCCTCTTCTATTTGGACATTGTCTGTGATATTGGCAAACACATTTGGCTCACACATGTCTTTTTGTTTTGTTTTGTTTCATAGAGATAACTAAAAAACAGTGAACAAAATTATCTCTGTGGTTGTCTCTATAAAGAAAAGAAAAATAATGGTTTTAACTTATGCATTGATATGTAATTTATTGGAATGGAGTTGCAAAAATTAAATTTTGCTTTTCTGAGTAATATTTTGGGGGGTTGTTAAATGTAACATCCCCTTTGGGCTATTTAGCCAACTTGTTCTCATGTGTACAAGTTGTATTCCCAAAGAGCAACTGCTACCTGAGGTCCTAGGGATGACCCTATAGCTCTATACTCCACATTTTCTGGTCCATGAGCCCCCATCAGTGTGCTTCCCATTACCAATTAGGAACATCAGACATGGTAGTACATGCCTGTAGTCTGGGCTACGGAGGAGGCTGAGGCTGGTGGATCATTCAATTTAGGGAGTGCCAAGCTATAGTAGGCCTAAAGCTAACTTTGTTTCTACAGTAAGTTTAGCACCAATGTAGTGAGCACCTGGGGGAAGGTCATCCCACAACTTTTATTCACTATTCCTTAGTTTGTTTTCTATACTGAAAAAGAAGAGGGGAAAGGGATACCCACATCATAGGTCTGAAAAGACAGTAATGCCATCCTAAGTGAGGACTTGAAGATGAACACATCTTCAATAGTTTGAGAGGGATAGGGAGAGAGTTTTTGCTGTCAGCAAAATAAAAAGGAGAGGGGGAGGAAAAGATGAATAAACTCAGGTCTATGCCATTCAGCAGTGAGTGAGTAACCACTGTACTTATTATAGCCTGGGTGAGAGAGGGAGACCAAGCTGCAAAAAAAAAAAAAAAAAATTAGCCAGTAGATTCACTTAGTTTTTAGCAGTTTACTTTACTGGGTGAGATAGAGAGACCAAATATCTATCTATCTATCTATCTATCTATCTATCTATCTATCTATCTATCTAAGATATATATATATAATATATAAGATATATATAATATGTATAATATATGTATATATATATATAAGATGAGACTACTGGCTGATATATTGCTATATATATATATATATATATATATACACACACATACATACATACATACATACATACATACATACATACATATACACACATATATCATCCAGTAGACTCATTTAATTCTTAGCAAAGGTACCTACCCAGATGGCATAGCAAAAATAATTGTTACAAAACATTGCTCCCATGGATACGCGGTGCACATAAAAACCCATAGAGAGTATCCATAGGAAGAGTGGTCTCAAAAAGAGTCCAGTGGTAGTGAGACGTACGTTGGCAAAGGCAACTCACAATTTTTGATATTGCAACATCTTGATTTCCTTTCTTTCCTCATACTTGTCTGTTTCTCTCCCCAGCTTCACTTGTTTACCACAGGCCCCACTCCATTAACGTTATTTCCTCCTTTAGGAGACTATCTTTTAGTACCTACATCTATTTTTTGTGTGTAGCTCTGCTCCTTGATGGATGCAGTATGTCTAACTCATTCAGCAGAGCCAAAGACAAAAAAAAAAAAAAAAGATAAGAGGAGCTAGGTATCTCTCCCCCTCCTGCTCCCTTAGGATTCTCTTCCACTAAATACTCTGGAACCCGTACTTCTACTGGAATCTTGTACTTCTACTCCTTGGAGGCCTATTAATTTGAAGCTTTTAAGGGTGTGGCTAACATACTTGCTCCTCCAATCACACTGTTGCCCTTTTCACCCAATTAGAGAAGAATTTACAGATGATAAAGAGATTGCATGATAGGCTCACCTTACTTGCACCTTAAAAGCTCATCATTTATGACCACATCAAATGACTTGTGTGAAGGGGGAACCACATTTCCCCTCATTTACATAGGCATTCCAGGTGTGGGTTGCAAGTTGAACAAAGACACCAAAGAAGGAAGATGGAATATATTCTCTGGGAACAGTAAATAGGATAGTTTGGCTGAACTGTAGAGTTCAAGAAAAGGAGTAAAGCAGAATCAATCTAGAAAGACTAAAGTCAGATTATGAAAGGCTTTAAAGGTCAAGCAGAGACTTTGTAGTTAATCATACAAACAATAAGGAGCCACTGAGGCTCTTTAAGCAGAGGAGTGACATGAATATCAGTGTGTTAGGGATTGGAATAGATCAAGGTTAGAGGGAGGGAGATTAATTATGAGACAATTAAAATTATTCAGAGAAGAGGCAAGGAAGGCCTGAATTAAGTGGTTGCTGTTCTGTGAGAGGACAAAAAAGAAAGGATGTTATAGGTGTTACCAAAGTAGAATTGATAAGGTTTGCAGGTTGTTTGTTATTGTTCTTGTGTTTGTCCTGTGTTCTCGATGTCAAGATGATGACATGACTTGCACTTGACTTTGATTTGAGTGAGGGAGGCTGTGCAAGGTCATCAACCTCACTTTCTTCTCCTGAGCCATCTGGGTCCAGTGGCCTGATATTCGTCAGTATGGCTGGAGATGGCCCACATTGCAATGTGAGACCCTGGCTCCTTCAGGCTAAGGTCCTATAGCGTTCTCACTTTGAGTGATACAGAGAAGGAGATGTGAGTGAGTGAAGGTGAAGAGTTGAGGATGATTCTAGGCTGCAAACCTAGAAGGATGGTGATGTCTTTGAAAGAAGCAGTGAATTTAGTAGGATGACAAAGGGTTAGGATGAAAGATAATGAGTTCTGTTTTGAATTTTGAGATGACTATGAGTCCTCCAAATGGACGTGCTCAGCAAATAGTTAGAAATATAGGACTGGTTAGGATGGGATAATGGTTGAATGTGTAGATGTCAGAGTCATCTTCATAGAAATTATAGTTGTGCCTTTGGGAGGATGATGAGAGAGAGAGAGAGAAAGAGAAAGTGAGAGAGAGAGAGAGAGAGAGAGAGAGAGAGAGAGAGAGAGAGATTCCAGGACAGTAATAAGCCTATCACCCATAGAGGATGGACGTGAATGAGAATCCTCTGAAGTTGGCTGAGAGGCTGAGAAGGAATTCAGGGAGAATGAGAAGTCATATAGGGAGAAATGACAGAAATGCCATAAAAACCCAGGGAAAAAGGACTTGTCACACTAATCACTTTGGTCATCAGTATAATATATCACGGAAGAAGTTAAGATGTATGAAGACCAACAAAAGGCCATTATTCTTAGCAATAAAGATATCATTGATGACTTTGTAAAGAGAAATTTCCATTGGTGAGGCCTAAAGCCAGAATGCAGATTACAAAGGTCTGAGAAGTAGGTAGCAGGTGAGAAGCCAGAGGAATGCAGAAAGCTTTTTCCAGGAGCTTGACTGTGAAAGAGAGGAATGATATAGGATGATACTTTGTGGAGATGTTAAGATCAAAGTGAAGATCTTCTAATGATGCCATGCTCTGATAAAATATTAGAAAAATGTCAGAGGACTCTTGTAGAGGACTCAGCATAGGCTGAAGTATCTAAGTGTATCTTCTCTATTCAGCTGATTCTGGTGCTCTTGTCTTTCCCACAAATATTCTTTTCCCTGAACTTTCTGCTCTGACTCTCAATCTTGACTTAGATGGAATATGTATTTTATTTAATGTAGATTTGTGTGTGTGTATGTGTGTCCTGAGGTTATATGTACTTGTTACTTTTTCTTTCCATGCTGGGAATGGATGGTATCATCTCTTAGATTGTATTCCAGTTTTAGAGTCAGCTTTGCACATTCTCTCTGTGTCTCAGCCTGTCTTGAATGAAAGAATCTCAGGCCTGGAAAGAATATGCAAGGTAACACAATCTAAATTCTCCTGACCTAAGAATTTACCCTACAAAATCATGAGCCAGCTTGGATTTTCTGTCTTCTTGGATTCCTCTTCTAACATAGCACAGTCTAGTTTTTGATGATGCTGACTTCCAGAAAGCCCTTTCTCATATTTAATTGATATTTGTATTCTTATAGCTTCCTTAAATTAGTCCTAATTCTGACCTCTGTCTGGGGTCAAATAAATTAAGTCTATTCCCTTTTCTACGTGGCAGTTTTTAAAATATTTGAATATATGTATCACATTCTTGCTAGTTTTCTCTTTTCCAAGATAAACGTCACTATCTTCTTCCACTAACCCTTTTCTGATGTGGTTGCAGTCCCTGCATCATCCCTCAGTCAACATCCCAGGAAACAAGTGGAGATGCTGGACCTGTAGCCATGGCCCCTCAAGACACAGGAAGGATGGTTCTGGCCTCCAAATTCCTTGGCACTGTCAAATGGTTTAGCATCAGAAACTAATATCACTGTAATGCTGGAAATGATATTAAAGAAAACACATTAACATATATTGTGCTGCTGTACCCTAAGGACCATAAGATCTTTTTTCTATTTGATTTGCAAGTGAAATCTCCTCAAATGTTTTGTCTCCTCCTACTAGAATTTGAGTTCCTTGAGAGAAAGGATTTTTTTTTTTCACTTTTCTACTTGAATCTTCAGTCTCTGGTACTAATTAAGCACTTATTTTTCTTTCTTTCTTTTTCTTTCTTTCTTTCTTTCTTTCTTTCCTTTCGTTGTTTTTTCTTTCCTTCTTTCCTTCTTTCCTTCTTTCTTTCTTTCTTTCTTTCTTTCTTTCTTTCTTTCTTTCTTTCTTTCTTTCTTTCTTTCTTTCTTTCTTTCTTTCTTTCTCTCTCCCTTCCTTTCCCTCCCTTCCTCCCTCTATCCTTCCCTCCCTTCTTCTATCCCTCCCTCCCTTCCTTCCTGTTTCTCTGTCTTTCTCTCTGTCTCTCTCTCTGTCTCTGTCTCCCTCTGTCTCTCTGTCTCTCTCTGTCTCTCTCTCTCTGTCTCTCTCTCTCTGTCTCTCTCTCTCTGTCTCTGTCTGTCTCTCTCTCTCTCTCTCTCTCTCTCTCTCTCTCTCTCTCTCTCTCTCTCTCTCTCTCTCTCTCTCTCTCTTCCATCCTGGTTAATCTTTGGGTGAAATCTGAAAGCTGAACTCAAGACTCCAGATTTGGTCTAACCAGAGCAGAGTATGATGGAACTATAACATCCATCATTTAAGACACAGTGTTTCTATTAACATAGTGTAAGATCACATTGGGTTCTTTTTTCTTCCAAGTAACATTACTGATTAAGCTTACAGAGTTAGCTTAGAACTCCTGTTTGTTTGTTTTACATATGCAGTTGTCTCAGCATCCCTCCTGCCCTTCTTCAATTCTGTGTTTGTTAATTTTTTAAAAATCAGGATCAGGTCTTTCATTTTTATTTCATTTACATTCTTATTATATGGTTCTTCTTCTTATAACCCAATAGATTTGTGATTACATCAACATGTGCATTTGCTTCATCAATATAGATTTCAACCCATCCTATGTCATTCTTGCCCATGCTCTTCTATAACGTTTCCTAGTAGAATTCACTCAACATGACTAATTTTGAAACCTTCTAAATCTTTGAACATTAACACAGACACCAGTGTAGCACACACTCTGCCCATCTGTTATGCCTCATACTCACCAAATAACCAACTGCCTTCTTTTCTGATCATAACTTGTCTTGGTGATATAATTTATATGTGCTTAGGAAGAAATAATTGAGCATTTTGATATAAAAGGTTTTTTTTAGGATGTTTAAGGTAAGCTGGTAGATATGGGAAAGGTAGTGTGACCTCAAACTCATTCCTTATCAGTTTCTTCCACGTGGTAAGCTCAGGGCAGAGAACATGTCAATAAAGTGAGAAGAAAGAAGTCAGTCACCTATGCCCTTCTATCAAGTACTGAGTGTAGAGATGCCAATCCTTAAATACCCATTACATTCTTTCACAAGGATATTATTTTATCTGGTACATAAAGTTTTATAATGAAAGTTGTAATTTTTTTCTTTGCTTTTGTGTAACGTCAGGCAAAGGGAAAATGTTGAGAGTATTAAATGCACCATATAAGGCTAATTATACTATAAATCTTTGAACTATCCAGATTGAGAGCAGGTAGATGGATGGAGGGAGGTGGGGGTACCTACAGGAAAGATTTTAGTTTTCACTTGTGGGAGATGATATTGAATAGAATTGGACATCTCCTTAAATGGAATCAGTGGCACAAATATAATAAAAGAGAAAGAAGAAAGTATAATTTTAGCAGTGGGCACTCTCACTCCACTAGCATCAATCTCAACCTTTCTACACACATTCTTCTTGCACAAAGCATTCCATGTTTGGACTTCGTGCATTTTCAGACATTTTTATGTCTTTCATGTCTAGAGTCCTCTCTCTTCTCAAGTCTCAACTAAAATCCTACCTTTTTCAAGAAACATTTTCTATACCCCCTAAATGCTAATGGCTTTCCTCTGTGATTACCTCCAATCTATCCAGTCTCAAGTTTGTATTTTTGTCTCCCCTATTAGGTTATGAACTACTTGAGGATAGGAACCTTTTAAAATTGTTCTTTGTATAATCAGTGCTTAGGACAATTCCTGGTGTACCATAAGTACTAAATAAATGCTTGCTAATTTTACTTTTTATTCCATAGGGAACTTTGTAAGCTTCTGTGTTCAAAGAAATGGTAACTACTAGAAAAAATTCATCCAGTGGGGGTCATTTTCCAGGTGATAAGCCTCCATGAACTTAGGCTCATCTTCAGATAACAAACCCCCAGTCCAGAAGCTGGTACTGAAAAACCTTTTCAGCTTGACAGAATCTGTTAGAGCTTTTGTTTGACAAGCAAAGTTTTTGAGAATTAAGGATCAAGAGCAAGGCCAAGATGAGGCACTGGAGGAAGATAGAGAGAGTGTAAGAATTAGAAACACAACCTTCAGGCTGGTGCTCTTGCTACTGCACTTGCCATACGATCATAGAATCTGGTATTGGAAGGGGTCTTAGAAAGCTCTAGATCCAACCTGGTCATTTTATAAATGACGAAAGTGACTTAACCTAGCAGGTATTAAATAGCAAATCTGAGAACTCCGGTATTCTGACTCAGTAAGCCAACTCACTTTTTTTTAATAAGCACATGCTTATTATCGGGCATTGTGCTAGGATCTGGGGATAGACATGCAAATGTAAGAGTCCTTGCTCTCAAGGAACTTGTATTCTAATAAGTCTACACAAATAAGTCTACACTTCCGTAAGTGGAAGTGGTGGCCAGGGAAGGGAGGTTTAGTCTGAAGAATCATAAGGATTGTAAGTATAGGAATAAGGTCTTTGACTGTCAAGTCCTTTTTAATAGTATTGGTAATATTAATTTGAGCAAGAGGTAGAAGGGGAGCATGGTAGATGGCTAAATAGGCTGTGATATCCTGGTAAATGACTTTCTAGGAGGCAAAATTTATTCCAGGGTCATCTAGATATAATTAAAGTGAATTTTCAGTCATTCACTCATTTACTAATCAGAACAGATCACCTCAAATCCAGTTCTTTCCAGTGCACCAGTGCAAAGGAGTCAAGTTCAAATAGAAGCTCTAGGCAGCAATCAGGGTAGCAAAAGTAGGTTATTAGGCTGTGAATAGGATCATGGGCATAGAAAGGTTGGAGAGGATGTAGTTTTGGAGGAGTTGGTAAGAAGTTCAGGTTTTCACCAATACAAAAGGGACCCCAGTTGTCTGTTTTAGCTATTGTGGGTTCCTTATCAGTTCATCCTTTCCTCCTCTTGACAGCTAGATTAACCCCTAGTTTCTGAATAAGTCCCCCTTTCTTCCAGCCCCTTTCCATTACCTTCTGTATCAACTATATAGAGATTGCATCTTAAAGTCATAATAATAAGGGAACAAAAATGATAAAAACAGTTCCTTCAAAGTCTAATTGATTTTCTGTGCTGAGAGAATTATGGGGGAACAACATTAAACATAGGGAAATACCCACTGGGTGATATACAGTAAGGACATCCAGTGCCTTGGGACTGAAGGGAAAATCTGGAAGGAAATTTGCAACACTGACAAAATGGGCTTTGGTTATGCCAGTATTTGTATTAGCCTACAGAGGATGAGCTATTGATCTAACAACTTTTATTCAATTAGAAAAAGTAGTTACGTTATGCACTTGTGCAATAGCCCACAGAACATTAATATAAAATAAAACTAGGAGGATAGTGATTTGTCCCTGGACCTTTTCTATCTGATTTCAATTGAAAAAGATGAGAACAAAATGGATAGTAGTTATTATATGCATAAGCACAATCATGAGGAAACAGTAGAAACCATGCCAAAAAAATAGAATAAAACCCAACCCAACAACACTACCAAAACCCAAAAAAAGCAAATCAACCCATAACACTGTAGGTTGCAAAATTTAGTATAACCCAAACCTAGAAAGACATAATCAAGTTGCCAAAACATATACCAGAAGCTCTTTATTCTCCATAAACTGAGATGACAAATCCCAGGGGTCCTTCAAATAGAAAGAAAAAACCCTCAAAATAAACCCTCAAAATTAAAATCAAAATATCCTTGGAAATTCAACAAATAAACTATATTGGAACTAGGGCATTATCATACACAAAACTATTTCCCATAATTGCTTGGACAATAACATAGAACTCATAAAAATTTAAAATATAATAAATTTTGCATTCTGAATATTCATAACTCACAAATTACATGCAATGGAGACATGGGGACTGGGCTTGCAGTTTCCTTGTTATATGGAAATCCTAGGTGAGGAAATTCCCTCTACCAATACAGGTAGATACTTTTCTACAACTTATAATCTTAGATAGTTGCTGAGATCCCTGAGAGGTTAAGTGACTTGGCCAGTGTCATGTCTCTAGTATAGTCAGAGGCAATATTTGAACCAAAGTCTTCTTTACTTCAATGAAGTCTACCTACTATGCCATGCTGCCTTGAAGTGGAATGAAAACTCTAAAAATTAGAGCCTAATGTCTTCTGTTAGATCCCTGACAGAAGAAATCACTACTACACGGCAACAGAATGAAATTCATATCATCCTCATCATCCTGTCTGCCATCAGAGGTATCTTGAAAATGCTTTCAGTAAGCCTTCAAAAAATGAGCTTATAACTCAAATATTTTATTTAATTGCAAAAGTAATGATTTTATCCATCTGCATAGTAATCCAAATATTAGACATAAAAGAACCAAAATAAGATAACAGCTCGTCTTAGAAACATCTCTATCTGAACACGAGCAAAAATAAGAAAAATGAGAATGATAGTGATGATGTGATGGTGGTGAAGATAATGATGATATTGACATATATATATCACCCCAAGTCTTGAGAAGCATTTATACTGATTGTCTCATTTGATCTTCTCAACAACCCTGTGAGGTTAAGTTCTATAGGTATTATCTCGATTTTACAAATAAAGAACCTGACCCTGAGAAATGTTAAGTCACACGACTAATAGGTGTTAAAGGTAGAGTGTGAATTCAAGGCATGTTGATTTTGCAATTGGGCTATGGGGGAGCAGGATAAGCTGACACAAGTGTTTAAAATTCATTCTTTCATTATTGATTAGGAAATAGTCTGTGCAAAAAACACTGGACTTAAAGTCAGAAGACCTAGGTTCAGGTCTTGGTTCTGTCACTTATGAGCCATATAACCTTGGGCAAGTCACTTTAACTCCTTGACTAATTTTCTTGATTTGTAAATGTTGGGAGATGATTATAAAGATGATCCAAACCTGTCAGGGGTAAGACTTCAACCCAGGTCTTCCTGATTCAGAGATTGAGTTTTTATCCAATACTGTTTGCATTACCTGCTTCACAAAGGCTCTTGGGAGGATCAAAAGTAATTATATATATAAAATGTTCTTTAACCCTAAATGTCAATTGTTATTCTGATTGATATGTCAAATTCTATGAAGATGATGAGGTTGGATCTTTATTTTTGAATGCTTCTGTCTCCAAGGTGCTGAGCATTTAGGATGCTTTCTATGTGGTAGGCTTAGCAGCATTTGGGAGTCCCTACTATATTTGAACATTTTTCAGATATCTGAGGTTTGGCAAAACCTAAAGCATGGTTTGGAAAAGTACTGCCCTCTGTTAATTTCCAAATCACATGTGCTTTGAGGGACATTTATACCGTCTGTTTCAAATTCATTTACATTTAACTCATCAGAATATTGTTTTGTAAACTATGTTCAATGTCCAAGAAACTCTTGCAGATGGCATTTTTCCCTTGACCTGGTGCATCATGTTTTGTAATGTTGTGAGAAGCTTAGTGTTGAAAAAAGCTTAGAGTCCCTTCTGGACAGTGCAGACTGTCCATTGCTGTAGGTGGGATTTAAAAGCTGGCAAAATACATTGTCCTCGGGGCTAATAATTATCATACTTACCCTGTTGTGGGAGTTAAGAGTACTCTAGAAGTTATAAAAATAGTCTTTTTGGTAATTCTACAGCTTATTTTATGAAAATGTTTCAAAGCCATCCTAGAATTGCCATTTCTTATGATTTTGTTACAAAGGTCTCTGGGAAGTTCATTTCTATTTCTCTGGATGCACAAATTCACCACATACTGGCAAACTTCACAAATAAAGTTAGATCTGAGACCTCCAGCAGAGAAATAACTTTATTTTTTTGTCTCATCGGGAGGTATCAGTCATTTTAAACCACTATAATTAGATGGGTTAGCATTCCAAGTTGAGAGTATCTCAATAACTTGTGAAAAATGGTCCATGCATATTGCTTCATGAAATCTGGTAATAATTTGAATGAGAAAGTTTGAATGTTATAATGGCGTCTTTTGTGACAGAAGCTCCTTTAAGTGACCTGCTAAAATCATGGCAGCTGATGAATTCTTGACTTAGTTTTTTCAAAATTTCAATCTTTAAAGTGTGGAGGAAGCAGGAAGAAGAGCTGCTTTTTTTGATTCTGACTGTGGAGGAGAGATTGATCCTCAAAGAAGAAATGGCATGAACTTTGTGAGGAAGTGAGCATCTCTGTCCTAGAGATGGGTAGGGAAGGGGAAGTTGAGTGCGGTTCATTTGAGAACAAGATTTTGGGACAGCAAATTTCATAGAGTTCAGAGAAAAGATGGGTAAACTCCAAAAACTCATGGGCTAAAAATCTGGATGGGAAGTCAACCCGAGTAGGATGAAGAGTTAAAAATGTACACAGAAATAATTCCAACGAGCAAGAAGAAAGCTGTTGAAAAATAATGGTTCAGATTCACTCTCCCTATGGTATCTTTCTTCTGAGATTATTTCTCATTTCTTCAGTGTGTCTTTTATGTTCAGTCATTTATCTTTCTCATTAGAATAAGAGCTCCTTGAAGACAGGCCCTGTGCTTTATGCCTTTCTTTGTATTCTTAGTGTGTAACACGTTGTCCGCATGATGCCTGTTTGTTAACTTGTTGACTCATCAATCAACTCAGATTTAAAAGATGTGTATAGGGAAATGAAGCAAGGACTGGTCATTGTGGATTAATAAGAAAGATCATATTCCTCTTAACAGTAGTGTCATTTGTTGTTTAGTTACTTTCAGTTGTATCTGATTCTTTGTGACTTCTTTTTGGGATTTTCTTGGTCAAAATACTGGAAATGGTTTTTGCCATTTTCTTCTTCAGCTCATTATATAGATGAGAAAACTGAGGCAAACAGGGTTAAGTGACATGTCCAGGATCACACAGCTATTAAGTGTCAGAGGCCAGATTTGAACTCAGGTCTTCCTGACTTTGGGCTATCCATTGTGCTACCTAGCTGTCCTAAGAGGTGTAGTGTTAGGGGTGACCAAACTTAGAAGGAGCATATGTGGGTGATAAATGCTGAGAACAATAAGAAGACTTTTGTTTCGGGGTCAAGGGGGTGACTAATGAATGTTTAGGATGAATGGACATGGTAGATGGGATGCCGATAGTAGATGATGGAAAGGTGGAAGGCAATTCAAGTTTTTGTTCTGTTTTCTTTACTAAAGAGAATTATCTTTGAACTAAGAATATAACAAAAATATTTATTAGGGAACTGAAACCCAAAGTGATTAAGGATATGGTAAGAGACAATCTAGCCACTCTCGATGTTGTCACAGACATTAGATAGACCATTTCTCAGAATACTGAAAGAACTTGTTGATGTAATTGCTAATTTGTATTTGGTGCTCCTTGAAAGACTCTGAGAGACATAGTGCAGGATTGGAGATAGGGTTTATCTAAATATCAGTCAATGAGTCTGGCTTGATTTCCTCTTAAAATTTCAGAATATATTATCAAAAGGATGGTTTGTGGGCACTTAGGGATCCAGTGACCACTGAGAGTTATCATGGATTCATCATTAAAACTTTTACAGATTTCAAAACATTTTTACCTATATCACCACATTTATTTCAGTGTTTTAAGTTAACATGCCAGTATTTCAATGGATCTATGATTTAACAAATTCCAATATTCCCTTCAATGATGCACATCACAATCCACTCATGCCTGCCTATCTTGTGTGAAGACAAGAGAAGTTATAATTTGTCTTGCTAACATAGGTAGTAAAATTCAGAAGTGGCATTTAAACCAGATCCTCTGACTTCAAAGGCACTGATCTTTCCATTGTACTACATAGGTTTTATTCATTCCCAGAATGGAATGGAGAAGGAATGAGTTAAGAGAAAAGGATAAGTAAGGTCAACATATGAAGCAAATCCATAATTGGGTAGTTAGAAAACATGTATCTATTCTGATTGCTTTTGAGGGGAGAGAGGTAGAAAAGTGGACCATGGAGGATAACAAGAGGAACCTCTACAGATCATTGCATATCCCAGTTATGCTTTGACAGCTCCCTTTTGGAGGCCATATGCTTGTGGGTTGGAGTTAGTTTCTTTTTTTCCTTTTTGGTTGTTTGCTCCAGTTCCCTAGCCCTGTAGGTCATTTTGTGAGTAGATACAGTTTTGGCCATATTAAGCTTCCCTCTGTGGATGGGATGGGAGGAGGGATGGCTGATTTTGCTTTGTTTAGGGTTTAACCTAAAGTTTTGAGGTAAATGGATTTGAGCTATCCTTGAAGGCCAACTAATTCCCACCAACAGACAGAAAAACGCAGGAGCCATGGAGGTAGCAGCACCCTACAGACCAATGGTCCTGCTTCCAGTCTAGCCCTTAAGGCCATTACGGGAAACAACTTCTGTGGAGAAGGGACCGGCCATTCCCACCAACACCCCTAGGGCAACATGTGCTATGAAAGTCAACTCACCACCATCATCTTGATCACCATTTCTCCTTAGAACTTGGCATTATCCCAGGACCCTTAACCCAAGATCCCTGGGAATAGTAATGCTTCCAGTCCAGTACTCAAAGCATCATCCTGGGAAGCAATCCTGTGGACATCTAGCTTGCTCTTGAAAATGGTATAGAAGAGCCAGAAGAGGAAGTCCTTGCCAGCAAAGTCCTTTTTGTTCAGCTGATTCAATTGTGTCTGACTCTTTTGAGGTTTTCTTGGCAATGATACTAGAATGGTCTGCCATTTCCTTCTCCACTTCATTTCATAGATGAGGAACTAGAGCAAACAGGGTTAATTAAGTGAGTTACCCAGGGTCACACAGCTAATAAGTTTCTGAAGCTGGATTTGAACTCAGGTCTTCCTGATTCCTAGGCCATGTGTCATATGTTTCAACATTGAGAATTGATATAGTTTATTAGTGGAAATGATATCATTAGTATTATCATCTGCTTTGCTGCTATACCCTAAGGATCATGAGATCTTTCCATCTAATTTATACTGAAACCTTTCGTATGTGCTCTTTTCTCCATTAGAATGTGAGCCCCTTCAGAGCAAGGAATGTCTCAGTGGCTCTATTTGTATGTCTAGTGCTTTGTACATAATAAATGCTTCATTCATCCATTTATAATATACAATCTACCTATCTCAATCAGCCAATAAACATTTATTAAGCACCTACTATGTGCCAGGTACTGTACTAAGCCCTGGGGATACAAATGGAGGCAAAATCTAGGGAAAAATATCTAGCAAAAAAGGAGCTTGCAATCTAATCTCAGGGTTGTTATTAAAAAAAAAAAGTGATGTAAAAACAAACTGTAAAATTTGCATGTGAGGCCTAATTATTATTTGGTCATCTCGGTATTTGGGTGACCATACCTTTTGCCATTGGATAAATCCAATTTATGGTTCAAGACCATGTGAAGTCTGTGGATAGATTCAATCATTCAGTAAACATTATGAAGAACCTACTACATGCCAGTCACTCTGCTAACCACTGGGGATACAAAAAGAAAGGCAAAAGACAGCCTCTGGCCTCAAGAAGCTCATGATCTAATACATCCATTATCACACAATTTGGAGCAGGAAGGCTTTAATTTTGTGAGGAAACACGATGATGAGGAAACAGTAGGTCCAACTGAGACAGAATGACTTTCTCAAGGTTACGCAGGTAGTGAGCAGCAGCCAGCTTAAGAATCTTTCCCAGGCTCCCTGACTCACAGGGCACTCCTCCTGCCTGCCCTGAGTACCCACTGAGTAGTGCCTTGACCCAGCCTTCTGAGTAGCTTAGGAACCTTCAGAAGCTCTCTGCCCAAGGTGGTGGGATTGGCCCCAGCTCTTGAGACACGTAGAGGATTCTGGGACCTGATCATATCTCTGAAGCAGCAGGGCCCTGGGCCTACAGATGTTTGTACAGACCTGTTCTCAGTTAGTTTCTCTTTGTTTCACACGACACTGGGCTAGCGAGGTTGTTTATCAGGCAACACCTTGTTTTAGCCAGAGGTTATGTAGCAGGGCAGACAGGGCCCAAATTGCCTAACTAGCTACAAGTTACTAATACACACTCCCAGACTAGACCAGATGATAAGCACCTGCCTGGAAGAAGATCTCTACTGATAAGCTTATATAAGAAGGGGGTGGGAGGACCATAGAGAAGGGACCCACAATCTACACACACAGGCAGCTTCATCCAAGATCTGGCATATTCCCAATCCTTATAAGAATATGAGATAATGTAAAAATGGATTATATGTAAATTCAGTGGACTTAGGTATGCCGAAATCTTAAGTGGTTGATCTAGAAGACACCTGAGAATCACAGTCTCAAAATATTAGCTCTGAAAGTGACCACGAAAGTTATAGTTAAGCCCAGCCTCCTAAATTCATTGTTGTTATTTGTTATTGTTACAATTTGCTTTTATATTTTTATTTGCTTTATACTATCTTAATTTCCAAACATGTCTGTTCCTCTTCCTCCATCTAGACAGTCATTTCTTATACCAAGAAAAAAAAGAAAAAGAAAAAAAACAATTCCACAAAACTAACACATTAACTGTTTTTGAAAGCATATGTAATGATCCACGTCGCTAGAACTCTACCTCTGCAAAGAAGAGAAGGAGGTACATTTATACACTTTCTTCTTGGGTACTGAGCTTGATCATTAAATTAAAATTACACAACATTCATTCAGCTTTGATTTTTTTTTTTTGTCCTTCCTATTTGCATTGTTGGAGTTATTCTGTATATTGTATTCCTGTTTCCCTCCCATCAGTATGATGGGAGCAATATCCTGTAGCCATCCCACCCCACTCCTGCCCATGCTGGTTGAACTAGATTTTCCTTAAAAGGTATTTAAAGCATCCTTTGGACTTGATTGGCTCAGGGCACTAAAGGTTTGGGCTACCAATATGACCTCCTAGTCACCTGAATACAAAAAACCATAAGGAGCTGTGAGATCCAAGTGCTGTCTGATGCTTAACTGGAAGACTGTAATGGACAGAGGCAGAACAGCCTTAGACTCCATGCAATGCAGACCCTCGTTGAATATCCTTAATTTGCTATAGTTAAGCAAATCTCTGTCTCTGTCTCTGTCTTTCTCTGCCTCTCTCTCACTGTTGAATGGTCAATAATGACTATAAATTACTAGGGAACTGGCTTGAGACTGGAACAATTGGTTCATATAAGTCTTCCCCTGATTCTCTATATTTTTGGCATCTATCACTTTTTATGGCATGGTAATATTACAGTATATTCATGTACCCTAATTTGTTTAGTCATTCCCTTGTCAAGTAGCTCTTCCCATCAATTTCTTGTCAAAACCAAGATGTAGGATCATGGTGTAAAGAGACTCCACTCTATGATGAGTAACCAAAATGTTCTGACAGAGTGATATGTCTATCTATCTGTCTGTCTGTATATGAGTATGTATGCATGCATGTCCATATGCATATGCATGTATATATATGTTTATATATGTATATGTATACACATACATATATACACATGTACACACACACACACATATATATATATACATACACATACACACATATATTATAGAGAGCAAAGTCTGAAGATGTAGGTTCAAGCCTACATTTCTGACACATTGGGTGTGTGACTCTGGCCAAGTCAATTAACCTCTCAATGGCCCAGGAAGACTTGAAGTTGCAGAGAAGGTGCCAACCTGCGTTGGTAGAGTGAAATTCTTGCCCCAGGAGTTTCCTGTCTCAATGAAATCTCAGCTCCAGATCCCATCCTTTTCCATCAAATCCTCATCTCTGCTGGCTAAATCACAGCAAAGCAAGGTGCACGGTAATAACAGAGCTCAGGGTTCCCCAGTTATTAACTTCAACATTCTCCTATTGGTCATATGCAAATGAGCAGCTGGGAAGAAAGGCACTAGAACAGTCTTTGTCCTGGTTTTAAGTGTATTGTCTTTGAGTGTTGTTTTCTTTCTTTTTTTAAAATTGTTTTTTTTTTAAATTCTGAACTTAATAAGCATCAACTAAAATGAATACTTCCATATATTTGGAAGGGAAAAAGAGGGTTGCACATGAAAATGCAACTGTCTATTACATATAGTTTTCTTTTAAAGAATATAATAAATTCAACGTGTTACTTTCAAAGCTGTCCTGTCTGTGATTCTATCTTGCCATCCTTGTTTCTCATCTGTGTATTTAAAAGCATGTTTCAGTAAGCTACCTCTCTGCTTTCCTCTTCTCCCTTTTTCCTCCCCCTTTCTCCTCTACTCCTTTTTTCTCTTTCCCTCTTTTTTCCTTTCCCCTTTTCCTCCTCCCCGCCTCTCCCTCCCTTTCCTTCATGCTCTCCCTTCAAACTTGTTTGCTTTACAACATTACTGTTATTGTATAAACCAAGCTCCTGGTTTGCACAAGTCATTCTAGGTTTCTCTCAAAGCATCCCTTTTTCTCGTAGTATAATAGTATTCCATTATACTAATATGCAGTAATTTGTTTAACCATTCCAAACTGATGAGAACAATCTTAGTTTTAAGTTCTTTGGTACTACAAAAAGGGCTGCAATGAATATTTTTGTACATATAGGCCTTTTTTTCCCTCTTTCTTTGATCTCTTTGGCATATGGTCCTAGCAATTGTGTCACTAATACTGAGGCCATGAACAATTAGGGACAGAGTTCTAATTGCTTTCTAGACTGTCTGGATAAGTTCAGACCTTTACCAACAGTTCATTAGTGTACCCTTGCTGAATCCCTTCCAAAAATTATTTCCCTTTTTTGTCATCTTTTCCAGTCTGATTAATGGGAGGTAGAGCTTTTCAGTGTTGGTTTAGTTTGCATTTCTCTGTCAGTGATTGGGAGCATTTTTTTTCATGTATTTTTGATAGCTTGAATTTATTCCTTTGAAACTTAACTATTCATATTCTTTGACTCAGACTAGTTTTTGAGGAATGGCTCTGTGGGACAGTTTCTAGTGTTGTCATTGTTTTTGCTTGTATATAAGTCTTGTTTTTTTCTTTTTGTCCCTGTCATCAAATTTTGTCAAATTTGAAAGACCAAAGTCTTACAGTGTACTAAGAGATCTAGAGCTGTAAGGGACCTTAGAGGTTTAGTCCAGCTCCTTCATTTTAGAGGCAAGGAAATTAGGTCAGAGAGGTCAGGTGATTCCCTAAAGGTCACATAAATAGCAATTACTAGCATTCAAACTGTGAGCTAGGTGGTGCAGTGGATAGAGCACAGGCCTAGAATCAGGAACCTTTTTGTTGCCAGAGGTCCTTGTCTCGATATGGTGGCTGCTGACCATGTCGGTGGATGCTGAAAGTTGAGGTAGCTGTGGCAATTTCTTAAAATAAGACAACAATGAAGTTTGTCCATTGATCAACTCTTCCTTACACTTGAAGACTTAATAGATCATTGTTGGGTTATTATTTGGACTAATTTGAATATTATGTGTTTCAGGTAATAGGGAGGCCCAAGGAGAGGGAGAAAGACAGAGAGGTCAAGTGGAACAGTCAGCACATATATACTTACACATATATATGTATGTATACATATATATATATATATATATATATATACACATATGATACACATAAGAAAGTAAAATTACTTAAAAGAGACATTAATGGGGAAAAGCACCAATATTTCAATAAGTATAAGCATACTCTAGCTTCCCTGATGCAAATTCAGCTGTTTCCAATGTGCAAACCAAATTGAGCAGTGACTGGGAGTTATCCCTGGCTGAATCTCACGCCAGAGATTGAGGTTCATGGAGTTAGCCCTAAATATTAAGGCTCAAAGAAAGGGAATCACTGTCTTTGCTCCAGCTTAGTCAAAGTGGGAACTATGCCATTTATGTGAACTCAGGGGCCATCTAATTACCGTTGGACTCTTGCCTGACCTTTGGCCATGTATGCCTGTTTTTCCCTTTGGATCTCAATGCTCCCATGTGGCCAACCCACATTTTTGGACCCAGGCATGTCTTCTCACTTTGTTGCTTCATGATAACTAATCCTTTGATGTCTTCTGACCCTCTGGTTGTTTCAGGCCTGCTTTATGGATGGGGAAAAAATGAAACTCTCAAACCTAGAAAGAAGGAAGCAGATGAAACCCAGCTTTGTGGAGCTTTTGGGGATTAGGATGGGTCATCCTTGGTTTCCTTCAAGAGTCAGCTTAAGCATCACCTTCTCTAAGAAACCTTTCCTGATCCCTCCACTGGTTCTCTCTCTCCCAGAACTACCTGTATTTATTTTGCACATATTCCACATACACTTTTTTAATGCAAATGTGGTCTCCATTGTTAAATTGCAAGGTCCAGGAGGGATGGGAGTATTTTCTTTTTGTCTTTATTTACACAGTGCTTAACATAATTCTTGGCAGAGAGTAGGGATTTAAGAAATGTTTATTGATTCATCAGTACATATAAGGTTTTCATGATTTTATGAGTTTTTTTAGGAGTTCGCAAAAATACTTTTCTTATAACATCTCTTTGAGGTTTGGGGAAACTAAGGTTTCAGAAGGGCCAAGTGGCTTGCCTATAGCTTCTAAATCAGGACTAAGATGTTAATTTTGTGACTCCAAGTCCAATTTTTCCACCATGGTAGGCTAAAGGAAAAGGCATGTCTTTATTTTGCTTTGGCCTTGTGGAAGACCTCTAGCATTTTGAGAAGATTCTCTATGGAGGATATATAGGAGGGCAAGGACAAGAAGAATGAAAATGGATGAGATGCTAGGGATAAGTTGTGATCTGATAAGAGTACTTTGATGAAATCATGGGAATTTCCTAACATCTAGAGCTGTCTGAGATTGAATGGGTTCTGTTTCAAAGTAGTGAGCTCCCTGTCAGTGGAGATATTGAAGCAGGGTCTGGATAATGTCAGGGACACCAGGGCAGAGATTCCTGAACTGAGGAAGAGGGTAGACTAGATGATTTTTTGTGACCAGCACTATTTCTAAGACAGATCTGTTCAGGGATACTAAAGACATCAAATGTTTAGATGATAGAGATCCAGTATGTGAAAACTTTTCAGAACTGGGGAAAAGGTTTCCATAGGCAAGGATTCATCATCATTATTATTCCTAGAGGGTGGTACGTGGTAGAAAATAAGGGCATCACTGACATTCTTCAGATTTTCCCATGATTTTCTTTGCTTTTGGTTTGTCCTGAATTGTGCTGGTATAGTCTGATCTGTTGGGAAAACAGAGAATGCAAGAGTTCGAGTTCATGAGAGATAACCAAACACTGAGGCCAAAGTGCAGACTGGCATCGGGCACTGTATATTTGCGCTGCACAAATTAAATGGATATCCCTCTGCTAATCACAGTGGCTGATGTGTGTTTAATTGGCTTCTTAATTAAACATGCTGTGCTAGGAGTAGATGTATTGATATGGTCTAAATAGCTTTGTTGAAAATTGAGTGTGTGTTCTAACAGTAGCAGGGCTATTTGTCTTGCTGACTAGGAGAGGAGCTGTTGCTAGAGTTCAGACAAATGCGTTCTGTATATTCTTATGCACTTGGGAGAAGGAACAACTTTAACTTTGGGATTCAGTTTCATAGTCTGTAAAATGGGAGCAATTGTATCTGTGACAGCTGCTTTGGTTAGACTTTAGAAGGATCCTAGGAGATAAAGGATATCAAACACTTAGTAATCATAAATTGCTGTGTCTTGTTGCTAGGAAATACTTCTAGATTCCCTGGTCAAGGCAGCCTTGAATGAGTGCATGGTTTATGGTGGGGTTAGATTCAGTCAGCAGAAAACTGTTATCTTAGAATCACAGAAGCAGCATGACAAAGTAGAGACTATTGCAAGGTTTGGATTCAGGAGAACTAGGTTTGAATACTGAGTGAGACACTTGTCACTTAACTTGTCAGACTCAGTTTCCTTATCTGCAAAATGGGATTAATAATGTTTGTGCTTCTGTGAGGAAAGCACTCTTAACCTTAAGATACTATAGAAGCATGAGTTGTTACCATGCAACAGCAAATGATAAACAAAGTAATTAATCTACTCTCCCTGGAAGAAGGATATGCTAGCCAACATGCCTGACAAGTCATCATTTGGCCTCTTCTTGGACCATTTCAGTCACTTCCTCTGTTATGTTTCTGGGTATTTCTTATTATCAGGAAATCCTTCCTAGCATCAGAATGAAATCTGCCTCCTTAGGACCTCTACTCACTAGCCTCTGATACCTCACAAAATAAATCTAATTCATCTCCATAACTCACAAAATAAATCTAATTCATCTCCGTAACAACCCTTCAGGTACTTGAAGACAGCTATCATGCTCATTCCCCATCCCCCATCTTCTGTTCCCCAGGTGAAACATCACTACTTCTCGTCACCATAGTGCTTCTTGATTTTGATTCTAGATATCTATGGTTAAATCTATTTTGTTTTTAATAGTAGCTCTCAGAAGATAACAAAGGAAAGAACATTGTTCACAGAAATGTTTGAGGCCCTATGCAACAGATGGCAACTGTTGATTGTGTAATTCTGTATTCAATTAGACATTTTCAAATGGAGATAACTGAAAAATCAGAGACTGCTCATCTGGAGGGTTGCACTATCTCTTCAACATCTCTTTGGTTCTATTTGAATCCAGTGGCTGAAAATTCCTTACAGTAGTCAGAGGTGCACAACACATTCCAGTAATGGCCATACCTGTTGACAGAGTGTGTAGCACTGTGTTGTACTTTTAGGGATTCCAGGAAGGTCCCTTTGTTACCCCAAATTTCCCACTACTTGATAGAGTGCCTGAGAGTACACCATTAATGATTCATTTCTTTGAGTTTTCAGTTTTGGGGATATATTAATGACTTTTAAAATGCAAATACTCCTGAGAAGTATCACAGGTTAAATCCTGGCAGCTAATGCTCGCATGGCGATTAATTTATCAGATCTCTCTTCCACCATTACAACCAATGGAGAGCAGTAGTCTATAGGAGTGAGACATAGCAGCATACCTGAGGAAGTGAGGGAATCACAAATGCTGGTAGGAGTCCTTGGAAGGAGAAGTAGGATGACACATCATAGTCCTCTTCAAGAACAAAGGAAAACAACACAGGAGGGAGGTAAAAAGCTCTATGTCATCATTATTCATGTACCTGAATCTGAGTTTGTGCTTCTTTTGATCCAATAATCTCTTGTCTCCCAGAGTGACCTTGGGCTTGCCTAAAGTATTTTAATTCATCATATTAGAAGGCTCAACAACAGTGCATAGGAGATGGGGCAGAGACAAAATTGCTGAGTAGTTGAGATTTATACATATATATTTCCCCCCAAAGAATAGCCCTTCAAATAATTAAATATAGTCCCCAAAGTTTTCTCTTCTTTAGAT
The DNA here is from genome assembly GCF_028372415.1 of Notamacropus eugenii. Classification (NCBI taxonomy): domain Eukaryota; kingdom Metazoa; phylum Chordata; class Mammalia; order Diprotodontia; family Macropodidae; genus Notamacropus; species Notamacropus eugenii. Next base: position 357,399,355 of record NC_092872.1, read on the forward strand.
CCAAAATGTCCAGTTTCTTCAGCTGATTCCCATATGGCATCTTCCTTTTTCAACTGGCACCAGTAAATGAATGTTTTTCCCAAAATATGGTATTCTTAACTAAAGACAATTTTGCAAATGTTCTGTAACCAGGGAAGAGTACAACAGGAGTGTTACCTCCCTCGGTCTAGACACCACATTTCCATAAATATCACCCACAGCTACAATTTCATAATTTTTTCGCAACATTCCTATGATGGAGACATTATAGACAGTATTATTTCAATTGCATATAGAGAGTAAGAGACTTCTCAAGATCAATTAATTTTAGAATCAGGATCCCAGTACAGATTTTGTGGATTCTAAATTGAGGTTGGGAAAAGGTTGGTTAGATCTAGACTATAGATTGACTTGAGTAAACAATTACAAAGTTTAGGATTCGTTTAGTGGGCAGACTTCAGAGAAAATTTTTGACTAAATTTCATTAGGCTACTTGTTGTTAGTATTGGATCTATTTTCTTTCTATTTCTATGCATGAGTCCTGGGTACCAGTAAATATTCTCAAATAGCAGAATATTGATTTTCTTTAATTTTTAATTTTCTTTAATTATATTGCTACCCCTTCTCCTTTTCATGTTGGGATTGGCTCTCTTTCCTATCACTTACCGTGAATGGGCCACACGCAGGATCTGACAGGATTCTGGAGAAATATCTGCTTTTATTCATTCATTGGGCAATTTCCATTTTTATTGCATTACTGTTTGTAAAGGATGTATAGATTATTTCTGCCTTTTTACATTTGTGATATTTCCATGTCCCAGTACAAGGTCAATTTTTGTAAAAGTTCCATGTGATATGGAGAAATATATATATTCTTTTGTTGTCCCATTTAGAAGTTACCACAAGTCTTTTAATTCTAGTATCTCTAGAAATTTGTTTATTTCCATATTTTTCCATTTGTTTGTTTTTATGTTAGACTTATCCAAAACTTAAGAGAGGGGTATTGAAGTCTTCTATCATTATTATATTAATGTCCATGTTTTCTTGAAGCTCAGATAATATTTCCCTTATAAATTTGGATGCTAAGACACGTGAAATGTATAAGTTTATTAATGAACTTTGGTTTCTTTAAGCACAAAACATTTCCTCATTTATCACTTTTTTATTTTTTGAATGTTTGTTTTTTCTTTGCCAGACGGCATGATGGCAACTTCTTTTTTTTTTAATTCACTGGATGCATAGTAAATTTTCCCTCCTATTTCCTCAGTTTTATTTTGTCTTTCTTTTTAAAAATGTGTTTCTTGTCAGCAGTGGATTGTAGGATTTTGTTTTCTTATCCAGTCTGTCTTCTTTTTTTTTTGTTGCTTTATCAGATAGTTTGATCTATTCATATTTAAAGTTATGAATTAGGTTCATATTTTCCTCCAACTCTAAAACTGAGATTTCTTTCAATTCATGATTCCCCACACACATACCTTTCTGCTATAAATATAGTATTATGTTCCTTTAGTTACTTTAATCTGTTTCAAAAAGGTGTGCCCTGTTCCCACTGATCTCTTTCCCTCACCTCCTGATCTCTTCTTTTCATTTGTTACCCCTTCCCTTTTGGAATTTTGTTTGTCAGTCTCTCTATCCTGCTTTTATCTAGTAAATGTTTCTTTCCTTTCTTTTTTCCTCTCAGTTTGTTAAGTAGATTTCCCTCTTCCTCTCTTTTCCTTCGCTTAATTTTCACTATAATTTTTATTTCATAGTTTTGTACCCCTTTCCAAAAAAAAAAAAAAAAAGATTTCTCTTACTCCATTATCTTTTTCATTTACTCAAGAGCTTTATTATCTGATTCATGGCCATTATAATTATCTGGTCTTTCTCTTTTCTCTGAATTCTTCATACAATCAAAACTTCCAAGATATTCAATCTAGGCTCTTCCTTCCCTCTAGGTGCCTTCAGCTATTACTTTGTGGGGCTTAATCTATGGATTCCCCTTTTCCATTGTGCCTCACTCTCAGAACAATGCTGATTATTGCAGATGTCCTCACTGATTTATAGCCTCTCTTGTTGACTTTTCTCCCCCTACATTTTCCTGGAAATCTCCTCCCTGTGTCCATGCTCTGTGCTCTGGGTACCAGTTGCTGCCAACTTCCCCTCTCCCAGGACAAATAGACTTTATAGGCACTAAAACTCCCAGATCTTATTTGGGGTAAAGTCCTTAAGGATCATTCATCAGTGGAACTCCTCACCTCTGAAGTAAGGCCTCCTTCCTTCCTACCTTTCTCCTCATGCACTGTCCTGTAGACTCTCTCTTTCTAAGATATCGGAGGGTCACCTTTCCCTCATTGCTAATCTTTTATTTGACATCAGCACATCATTCACTCCTCTCTATCTACTTGCTCCAACTCCCCATTTTCATATATCCGACAATGTTATAATGTAGTTCCATAAAAGAAGCATTCACCTGTAGTCAGTGTATCACCAGGTTGTATCCATAATGCCTCCTGCTCACCTCTTTACTGTTACCTCTACCAAATTTTCACCCTCATCTCAACTGTTTGTGTACTGTTGTCACTCTGTTACTATTGCCCTCTGCATTTATTCAGTCTGCATTTCTGTTGGTTGGGGTATTCAAGAAGCAAATAATGTCATCTGTTTTCATTTTCTTTCTAAAAATGTTTCATACTCTTCTTTATTATTGAATATCCATATTTTGTTCTGTATTATTAAGCCAGATTTGCAGGATAAGTCACCTGGGTTGCAGCCTGAGCTCCAGTGCCCTTTGGAACATATTATTCCATTCCTTTCTCATTTTTCTGGTGGGTACAGAAGAGTCTTGCATTATTCAACTGTCCTTTCCTTTTATTTGAAGATCTTTCTCCTGGCAGCTTGTTTCTGAATTAAATTGTTAAATTTAACCACTATGTGTCTTGAAGTTTGCAAGGTGGTGGTGGTGATTGTTTTCCTGGAAGCAATCTGTGAATTCTTTAATTGTAATTTCATTTTCTACATTCAGAAGTTCTGAGCAGTTCTCTTTCATTATTTTCTTTGTAACCTTGTCCCAAACCCTTGGTATGTGCTTCTCTCTTTACTGGTGGAGATGAACGCCTTGCCCTGTGTTAAGGGCCAAGTTGCTGAGAGGCAAGAGAATCCCACTTTGGGACTCTTCAGGGACAGTCTCCTTTGGGACTTTTTTAAAAGTCTTGTCTAAATATTGTCAGTTTGGGTTCACCTGGCTTCCAACTTGGAAAGAGAAGATGGAACACGTCAACCCTACTTTAGGTTGCTGAAGGAGAGGACTTTGGGAAGACATGAGAGGAGCTGGCATTCTCCTTTATGTACCTATTCCCAGATTACTACTCTAGAGACTTTAGAAACATTTCCCTTGGTTGAAATCTAAGAAACTCTTTCTTGGTTGTACTGAGTTATCTTGTTCCCAAGAGAGAGCTCCTTCATTCTATATTGTCTAGTACATATTTTCCTATGAATACCTTCTCTGATTTCTATATTGTTATGATTTGGATAAATGTGTTTCTTTGCTATTTGCTCTATGTGTTCATTGTGGAATTAGTACTAAGTAAGAAAGGGGCCAAACCTTGAATCCAGAGCTTGGGGTTCCCTTTTCCCCCAAAAATGACAAAGCGATCCCAAATTAGATGGAACTCTATCATATCTCCTAGACGAACAACGTTTAAGGGAACAGACAGACATAATTCTAGCCCAAAACTTCCTCTCTGAGAAGAGCAGTGACCTTGGCTCCAACTTCCAGCTTCCCCTCCCTGTAGGAATACAAGCTTCCCTTGAAAAAAGATGGGAGGAGAAGAATCAAGAGATGTCCATTCCCTTCAAATCACACAACTACAAGCCCTCACAGCATGTAGTCCCCATTGCCACAGGTGGGCCTCACTATACTTGTAGGACCCATCTTCCCTTCACTTTCATTATGGTGTTAAGGTTTTTTTGTCCTGTCCTGTTCCTCCAGGAAACCTTAGGTTGTCTCTAAACCAAGGGTGAGGAAACTGTAGCCTCGAGGGTGCCTTCTAAGTCCCTAGGTGCAGCCTTTTGATTGAGTCCAAGTTTTACAGAATAAATCCTTTTATTAAGAGAATTTGTTCTGGGAAATTTGGATTAGAGTCTAAATATCCTGCTTTTGAGATCCTTGTATTTTGCTTACATAGTGAGCTTATTTTCTTTAAATGTTTTTGTGTTTTGCTTCTCTTCTACTTTGTCCTTCACTTCCGTGTATTTGCATTTCTAATCTATTGTTCTCTTTTTTTTCTTTGGTGAGGCTTACCATTATATATTCAAGTTTTTTATTCTGCTCATTATTTTTACTGTACAAGATATAAATTCTGCTCTCATAATTCTCACTTCTCTTTTAAACCACTCAGAAACAGTGTGTTATATTTGCATGTTCTCCTCAAATTCCACAGGGTCTTCTGTCTCATCACATGTTGGATCATTTTTCCTTCATTTTACACTATTTATTTATAGATGCCTGAAATTATTTATTAGCTCTGGAGGCCATAATTCCTTCTGTTGCTACTATTTCTATTTTTCCTCTTGGTTTGCTTGTTTGTGTTGCAAAATTTTTATGATTTCCTCTTCCTGAAATCTTTGGTACTTTCAGTCTCTCCCTTCACTCTTTATTACTCACTTCCTGACTCCTTCCCCTCTGACAGTAGTTTTATTGGGGGCTGGATCTCTCTCAGTGTCTCAGCTTGCTCCCACAATGGACAATTCACATGTGAATTCACCAGCCTAGATATTTGCCCCAATTGACTTTTGAATGATCAGAACTGGCTCCAGCTGGATGATGTATTCTTTTCCTCAGACTTGGTAGAGTGATGCACAGTTCCCCATGCACATTGTCTTGTCCTGGTGATTTGTTCCACTCCCTCTGATCTGGCACCAGAAGTTCAGAGCCCAATTTCCCTGACACTAGCACTTTAGAGCTTTGCAGCTTTTATGCTTCTGGGTTGTAGCCCTTAGAAAACTTTTGCTCCTGAAGGGCTGTAACCAAGCTGATGAAACCCAAGTAAACTTCCACATCCTGGAGTAGGGGTCTCTATAACCCTGTAAAAAAGGAGAGGGTAACAGAGTGCAAGTGTGGATTTTGATATTAGCTTGTGTGGTGCCCTTGAGTCTGCTACCAAGACTTTACTATTGGTAGCGTGAGAGGTAGGGAAGAGGTGCTAAGTGAGTTAAGGGTTAATGAGTATCAGTTCCCATTTTTATAAACCTTCTTTTTGATTCTGGGTGTCCTAAGCTATGGAAACAACTGAAGTTGCTTTATCTTTGGTACATAATTTCTGTTTTGGAGAGGTTTGAGAGGTCATGGGTATCATAAAAAATGTCTCATCCATCATCTTGTTCCTCATATGACCTGGAAGTCCCTTCTGAACTCCCTTCTACTCTCTTCTTTCATTTAAAAAAGTATCTAATTCATGCAATTTTATTTTTCTTCTTTTATTTTACATTATAATTTCTACACATAAACTCTTGCAATCACAATCCTTCTCCCCCTCCCCCATAATCAGAAGCCATCCCTTGTAACAAATGAGTATAGTCAATAAAAACAAATTCATAATGTCTATGTCTGATAGTATCTGTGTAATTCTTCACCCCTCTTCCATACCTCTTTTCCAAGATTAGGGAGGCAGGCTTCATCATCCATCTTCTGAAGTTATAATTGGTCATTGCATTGATCAAAGTTTGTTCAAAGTTGTTTCCCATTATATTATTGAATTATTGTTTGAATTGTTCTCCTGGTTCAAGTCACTTCATTTTGAATCATTTCATCCATATTTTTCTTAGGTTTCTTGGAATTTATTATTTTTATCACCTCTTATACCACAATAATATTTTTTGTATTTCTATACCATACTTTGTTCTACTATTCCCCACTTGATGGATATCCATTTTTTTCTAGTTATTAGCATCTCATTAATATGCCAACATAGATATCATAGTATAATGGGCAACACAGAAAATATTATTGTCTGATTGCATAAGCTGAGGCCATAGCAGAAAGTACTAGTCTTGTTTATTCTTTCATACCAGTTATATTTCATACCATTCATACCAGTACCTTGTTCATTCAAGGTACCAAGTTCATTTCTGGTTGCATCAGAGCTAATAGACAATTTGTTACTGTGCTGTAAGACACAGTGTCCTCATGGCTAGGTTAATTCACTCCACACCTTGATCCAATAGGTTGTTTCTCAAGGTGGACTCCTCCCCAGGGCCATCTCTGCTATGGCTGCTGCTAAACTCTGTCAGTGGCCCTTAGGAGCCTCTCCCAACTTTTCAAGTTACAAGGTTGTAGCTTAGCATGCTCTATCTTCACTACTCCTTTACCTCACATCAGGAGAGAATAAACATAATACAGCCAAAAATCATAGCAAGGCCATGTGTTCATGGTGTCGTGGTGGGACGGGAAATAAAGTAGGATAAGTCACTGCCATTTTCCCTATCTGGAGGCTTATAGCATTTATTCTTCCCTACATAAAAATCACAGGGAAGGAAATCTCTCTCTCTCTGTCTCTCTTTCTCTCTCTTTTTATCTCTTTCTCTGTTACAAGGGATAGTCGGGTAGAGGAAGGGAAGGGGTATATTTGGAAATCAAGATGACTTAAAGACAAAATATATCAATATTAAAAAAAAATAATTCAGCTTAGGGATCTGGCATCACCCCGGGGCTATATGTTCAGGATATGATTGAGAGTTTCCTGATATTGACATCAATATCTCCTGATATTAATGATCATTATCCACTTCTGGTGATTAATGAGAAGGAAAATGATACTACCAGAGTGAACTAAGAAATCATTGTCAAGGAATATCATGGTCTTTGGTAAAAAAAAAAAAAAGGAGGAAGAACTTGGGAGCATAGATCTTTTCATCACTATTGTGAACTGTAGGAAGAGGATTAAGAAAACAATTTTGGGAAAGGACAGTATGGTAAGGAAAATGGTGTCTGGAGTCAGGTTTGGATTTTTGGACCATAGCTTAAAAGGTAAGAATGATGGGCCCTTGACAAGGGATGGATTGCTACTAAAAGGCAGTATACACATACACACATAGACACACAGACACACAGACACACAGACACACCTAGAATCTTGTGAATCAAATCCAGAAGACTTGAAACTGATAAGAGAGCTGGAAGAGATCTTAGGGCTCCTTACTCTAACCTATATTTTTTGACAGAAGAAACTGAGATGTGTGTTGGCATTTGGCCGCAGTGGAAAAGACACAGTCTAGGGCTCTGCTGTTGAGTTACTTTGTAGCTTTATATGTCACTTCTCTTTTCTCTGGTACCCCGATTTTCTTGTTTATACAGTCAAGTCGTATTTATTAAGTGCCTTCCATGTGACAGGCACCATGTTAAGCACTAGGGATACAAAGAAAGGCCCCTGCCCCCCCAAAAAAGAAATGAAACATGGCTTACTCCCTCAAGGAGTTAACTTTCTAAACTTCATTTTTCTGATTTGTAAGTAGTGATAACAAATTATAATACCTACGTCATAGGGTGGTTGTGAGGATAAAACAATGTCTGTAGAATGTTTTGTCATATGGACTATCTACCTGTGGTAGAGTTTTCTGGTCAATCACAGTCAGACACACTGGAACTTGAGCCCAACATAGTGATGTCATTTTGGTCCTCTTTGAGAATAAAGGACAATAATCCACCAACTAGGAAGACTTTTGTGAACTGATGCACAGTAAAGTAAGCAAAACCAGGGGAAAATATACAATTATAACAATAATATAATGAAAAAATAACTTGGAAAGACTTTACAACTTTAATCAATGCAACGATAAATCAGAGGATTGAAGAGGAAATATGCTACCCACCTTCTTCCAGAGAGTGACCAGAGACAAATACAGTTGAACATTGCATTTTTGGATATGACCAACATCAGATTTTGTTTTACTATACATATTTATTATGAGGCTTTTTTTCCCCTTTTTCTTTTATTGTTCATTTTGGGAGGATAAAAGTGGGAAGGGGAAAATAAATGTTTGGAAAATGAATTAATTTAAAAAATAAAGTGTTTTATAATCTCAAAGAGTATGATATAAAGGTTAGCTATTATTATACTCTCTCAATTACCTTCTACAACTAAAAGTCCAGGGATCTAAGTAATTTGCTTAGTGTCACACAGGTAGTAATTTTCAGAGTGGAGACTAGATCTCAAGTCTTCTGGCTACAGATCTAATGCTCTTTCTCATCTGTGATGATGTCTCTGTGATAAAAGGATTGGTAAATCTGAATACCAATATAACTGAGATTCCCTAAAGTCATTTATTTAGCTGTGAGTATTTGAAGTTCACTTTCCATCTATTTAGTAAGCCTAGGGTCCAGTCATCACAATCTGCTAAGCAACTTCAGCAGTGCTTTCCTCTCCCTGTGAGTGGCCAGCCTCCAAATATAAATTGTACTCATTACTTTCCTGGATTTCTGGGATGATCATGATGAGACAATGGAATCCTTGATTTCCCTCAGTGCTTCATGGTAGGCTTTTACTTGGAACAGAAGAGATGTCACCCAGGATTATGACTACTTGATCTGAAAGTAGAAGGAGAGAAAAGATAAGAGAGATGGTTCCTCTTAATGACACCTTAATAGATAGTAGGTTTAAGGCAGAGGTGAGAACCTCCTCAGGCATTAATCTATTTAAATGCTACAGGTTCTATTGCTGTTTTACCCAAGATACAAGTTAATGGATTTTTTAAAAAATGCACTTAATTTTTTCTCCTTTGCGTTTCAAAGTAGAAAAGGGGCCCAGCTATCTGCATGCAAACTCTAAGAAATTATTTATAGGACAAATTTCCCACAAGACCATTCAGTGAATGGGAAAAAAAAATACTAGGGGAAAAAAGACCTATATCTTGACACTAAAGGCTTAACATCAAATGGCAGCAGAAATCCATTTTCACAGTTTTATTGCCCATCCTGGATGCTTCATTTCAAAGGGAACGAATTTGAATTCAGACACAGAAAATTCCCTTTGTTCTTCTGCCTCCCAGCCTTTGGTGCCAAGTGTGGATGGGGACTAGAGGGAGAGGTGGAGATCAAAACTCCTCATGGCTCAGCTAACTGGCCCCAAATGATGCCCCTTGGCATTCTTAATTAGAGCAACTAGGCTCCAGATTGACAATGGGCTGTCAATTGCAATCATTTGTATTAGCCAGCCGAGCATTTGAACGTGACATTCAGAGAATACAAGTTCACCAGTACCAGGAAAATGTTCTTAAATTAAGTCAACTCAGTCTTCCAGAGTGCTTTACAATTACAAAGGACTTTACCTGCAGACACCTCTTGAAGTAGCTAATATGAGGTTTATTCTCCCCATTTTACAAATGAGGAAACTAGGGCTCTGAGAAGGGTCATTTCTTGTCTGAGGCTACAAAGTCAATTTCTAAAGACAGGACTCAAAACCAATGTTCTCTGTTTCCAAATCCAACTATTTCCCTCTTAACTTGTCATCTTGACTTCCATCATGATGGCTAGAATTTATGTTTTACAAAGCACACTTCACATGTACAGAATATTTCAAAAGTCTATTAAAAGTTTAAAATGCATTAAGACTTTTGAAACACTCTATATAATTAGCATTCATATATCTCTTCAAGGGTTGCAGAGTACTTTTCAAATATTAGGTCATTTTATGCTCACAACAATCATGGGAAATAGGTGTAATTACTCCTATTTTACAGGTGAGAAAACTGAGGCAGAAAGACTTGCTCAGAGCTATACATCTAGGAAGCTCTCTGAGGCCTTCCTGACTTTACATATATTTATATATATATTTTCTCATTTGATGCTCAAAATAATCTGTAAGATAGTTAATATCAGTATTATCATCCTTATTTTATAGATGAGGATACAGGCTCAGGAAGGTCAAGTGATTTGAACCTAGGCCTTCTGACTCTAAACAATCAACAAAAAAATAAAACAAACCCTGATTTGTAATATTTACTGATTTCCGAGATGTAAATGCTCCCATTGAAAATTTAACAATTGACTCTAGAAAGCTGGTGACTCCAGCATATGGTCATAGTCATAAAATGAGGTTGATTCAGAGCTCCTTGCCTCTGCCTTCAGCTTCCCAGGTAGAATAAATACCCTTAGAAATTATTAGCGATCCTAGGAGAAACAAGCTTGATCATCATGCCATTATCAAGTTTCCCATAATGGCTGAGTCCACTATGAATAAAATTGAATACAATAACAACCTAACATTCTTTGTGGATATAAAGGCCAACAAAGTTCAGACCATGCAGCTGTTAGGGGCTGTATGATATCTATGGGGCCACTATCAACACTGTAATCTAGTTGGATGGAAGGAATAAGACCTGGTTTTCTGGATACTAGGATGCTATCAAGAATATTGCTAAACAATGCCTAGCTGGAACATTCTAGATACAACAAGGTTTTTCCTGATTAAAAAAATAGGAGGAAAATGAACTTCCTTTTGTTAATTTTCACAGATAGTGAAATGTGCCTTTCCAAATCTGAGATTCTGTGTTCTTTGTATAATCTCCTGCTTCCTAGCTAGAGGGGAAGAATATGGATGGTATGTAGATGGTGAAATGAAAAGAACTTTGACTTTGTAATTAGAGAGACCAGATCTGGCTCTCCTTTACTAGCTGTTCCCCCTCCCTAGATTTCAGTTTCCTCCTTTGCGAAATGAAGGGATTGCATTGGATGTTCTCTAAAGCCCCTTCCAATTCTGGCATGTTATGATTTTGTGATGATACATCGAATTATATCAATGTAGGCAATTGAAGGTCTACAGGAATTCTACCCAAGAGATTGGTGGACAGTGCAAAAGTGGAATTAAACCTTTGGGGAATCTGAAGAGGGCTTTAGGACTTGAATTAGATTGGAAACAGATGAATTTAAGTATATGTCCTGAATATAAGAAGAATACTTGGGGGAAATGAGAATTGGCCTAATCTGTCTTAGGGAAGGTATGTGGAATAATAAGAAAAGGTCTGGATTTTTTATTGGGAGAGGTCTAGATTAAGATCCCAGCTTCTCAGCTATGTGTTCTAGGCAAATCATTTAAATTCTCCAAGCCTCAATTTCCTTATTAGTAAAATGTACATACTAATAACTATATTACCTCTCTCACTAGGACTATTATGGGAATCAAATGAGAATTTAAATTAAATGCTTTGTAAACCTTAAAGAATAAATATCAGCTATTATTATTTTAAACATTTTATTTGGTGCCATCCACTCACTGACTAGTGATAATCACAGCTGACATTTATATGATGTTTTAAAGTTTGCAAATTGCTTTACAGAAGAGAAGTTCTCAACAAGGTTGTTGGGGCACTGAACTTGGTAATTTGACATCTCTTGATAAATTGTTTCTCTTTTTCCACAGAGTCAACAAACTGTTTGTTTATAAAAAATATAGCAACCCCATTTCTGGGTGAAGTTTATGAAGTTTTGGTGTCAATATTAGAAATGGAGAAGAGAATAGCCATCCTAGTTAAAATAAGTTTATAATAATTCACTCTTTTTTGTTGGTAGTGAGTAGTCTATAGTCTATAGATACTTCCTTGACACAACCCTGTCAGGTGCATTGCGTAAATGCTATTATGTCTATTTTTCAGATGAGAAAAATGAGGTCTAGAGAGGATAAGTGACCTCCAAGGTCACAAAAGTAGGTAGGAGAGCTAGAACTGAACCCTCCCCTAATGTCTTTTGAAGTTCCCTCTAAAGAGAGATTCATAGAACCATAGACCTAAAGACAGAAAGGACCACAGATGTTTGCTCTCTTCTCTACTAAGCCTTCTCTTGGAAAGAGTTGGCTTATCTTGTCTCTCTGCCACATGTTCTCTAATCCTGCCCGATTATTATAAGTCTTACCCCTCACCGTACCTTTGCTCACACTATTTCCTCTATGTGGAATGCCCTCTCTAATGGCCATTCATTGTTATTTTCTTAAATTGTTTCAGTTGTGTCTGACTCTTTGTGACTCCATTTGGGGTTTTCTTGGCAAAGATATTGTAATGGTTTGCCATTTCCTTCACCAGCTCATTTTGATATGAGGAATTGAAGCAAAGAGGGTCAAGTGACTTAATCAGGGTCATATAGCTAGTAAGTGTCTGAGGCCAGATTTGAATTCATGAAGGTGGTCTTCCTTACTCCAGGCCTGGTTTCTATCCACTATGACACCTAGCTGCCTCTTAACCTCCATGCTTACTGAATCCTTACTCACCATTTTAAGCCTTATGTCAATACCATTTCCACTAGAAAGTCTTTCTGATTGTACTAATCTTTGACAACTTTTTTTTTAAAAAATTGATCTAACCTCATAGAGCACTTTTCTTGAACTTTCAACACACTTCAATTTCAACAGAGCTGAGATCTTATTGAAGCTGGGTATTTCCTCCATCATTTTATATCTTAAATTACACATCATCTTATGCTCTTATATGACCACATGAGGGGAAAAGTAAGTGGAAGTGAATGAATAAAGAATCCTCATAGGAATTTAGAGGAAGAGATTAAAATGTTGCTATGATATTTCATGAGCTTAGGTTTTAAGAATGACTTCTCTCTAGTCCTCAACCATATATATGTGTATATTCCATTTGTGCTGGCTTTTCCACAAGTGTGGAATGCAGTTCTTCCTTATCTCCACCTCACCTTCAAAACGCTACTCAGCACTAAGCCTTTGCGAGAAGCCTTTCAAGATCTCCCCAAATACTGTAATTGTATTTAATTACCTTATATTTATACACTTTCTTTTTATACTGTATATTCATATATATATGTTTATGTAAATGCATATACTTGCCATCTCCCTCATTAAAATTTAAGTGCCTTTTGAGAAGGGATCTAGGACATAGCAAAGTTATTAGTATATAGTAAAGATTTCACCAGTGAATATTGACTGACTGACTGATTAGTATCTATTATGCAATTTATACTTTGAGATTGTTGCCTTGGTTACTGATAGGTTAAATGATTTGCTCAGGGTCACATAGTAAGCATGTATCTGAAGCAGAACTTGTATTCAGATCTTCTCATTCTGATGTTGGTACCTTATCTACCAGGCCAGGTTGCCCCTCACATTATGTTAATTTAATTTACATGCAAATTCCTACTAATTAGATTTAATTCACTTTATTGGAACTCAAGATTGATTTTTAATTTAACTATTGTTTTTCAATTCTTTAACATTTTTATTTCAAGTTTTCAGTTCTAAGTTCTATCCCTTTCTTCTTCCCCTTCCACTTTCTGAGATGGTAAGTAATCAGATATAGATCATACATTTACAATTATGTAAAACATTTCCATATTAGTCATTTTGTACAAGAACACTAGAATAAAAGAAAAAAATGAAAGAAAGAAAGTGAAAAATAGTATGCTACAGATTGTATTCAAAAATATTTGTTCTTTTTCTGGAGGCAGATAGTCCTTTGGGATGGTCTTGGATCATTGTACTGCTGAGAATAGCTAAGTCATTAACAATTCTTCATTGAACAGTATTGCTGTTACTGTGTACGATGTCATCCCGGTTCTGTTCACTTCATTATGCATCAGTTCATGCAAGTCTTTCCAGGTTTTCTGAAACTATCCTTCTTGTTGTTTCTTATAGCAAAATAACATTCCATTACATTCATATGCTGCAACTTGTTTAGCAGTACCCATTTGATGGACATCCCTTTGATTTCCAGTTCTTAGCCACCAACAAAAAGAACTCTTATAAATATTTTTGTGCAAGCAAGTTCTTTTCCCTTTTGGGGGGATGTCTTTGGATATAGATATAGCAGTGGTATTGCTGGATCAAAAGGTATGCATGGTTTTATAGCTCTTTGGATATAGTTCCAAATTGCTCTCCAGAATGGTTGAATCTGTTCACAACTCTACCAACAGTGAGTTAGTGTCCCAGTTTTCCCACATTCCCTTCAAAATCCAGTGTTTTCCTCTTTTTCACATTAACCAATCTGGTAAGTGTAAGGTGGTACCTCAGAATTGTTTCAATTTGAATTTCTCTGATCAATAATGATTTAGAGCATTTTTTCATATGACTAGAGATAGTTTTGATTTCTTCATCTGAAAAATGCCTATTCATGTCCTTTGACCATTTAGCAATTGGGAAATGACTTGTACTTTTCATAAATTTGACTCAGTTCTTTACATATTTGAAAAATGAGGCCTTTATCAGAGATACATTTTACAAAATTCCCCCCCCCCCATTTTCTGCTTTCTTCATGATTTTGTTTGCATTGGTTTTGTTGGTACAAAACCTATTTAATTTTATATGATCAAAATGACCAGTTTTATATTTAGTAATGCTCCCTATATCTTCTTTGGCCTTAAATTATTTCCTTATTTGTAATCTGACAGACAAACTATTCCATGCTCCCTTAATTTGTTTATGGTATTATCCTTTATATGAAATCATTTTGACCTTATCTTGGTATATGGTGTTAAATGTTGGTTTATGCCTGCTTTCTGCTATACTGTTTTCCAGTTGCCCCAGCAGTCTTTGTTAAATAATGAAGTTTTTTTCCAAGAGCTTGGATCTTTGGGCTTATCATGTACTAGATTGCTATGGTCAATTACTATAATGAAATTTGTACCTGAAGTATTTCACTGATCCACCACTCTATTGCCATTACTGGATTGTTTTGATAATTAGCTCTTCATAATACAGTTTGAGATTATCTTTTTTTTTTTTTTGCATTTTGTTTTCATTGATTCCCTTAATATCTTTGAGCTTCTGTTTTTCCAGATGAATTTTGTTATTATTTTTTCTAGTTCTACAAAATAATTTTTTGATAGTTTGATTGTATGCCACCAAATAAATTGATTAATTTAGGGTCGAATTGTCATTTTTATTATATTGTCTTGGCCTATCCATGAGCAACTAATATTTTTTAAATTGTTTAGATCTGACTTTGTGTGAAAAGTGTTTTTTAATTATGTTCATATAGTTCCTGGGTATGTTGTCTATAGTTACGTAAAATGAAATTTCTCATCCTATCTCTTGCTCCTGGACTTTGTTGGCAATATATAGAAATGCTGATGATTTATGCAGGTTTAGTTTGTATCCAGCCATTTTGCTAAAGTTACTAATAATTTCAAGTCATTTTTTAGTTGGTTTTCTAGGATTTTCTAAGTATAGCATCATATCATCTGCAAAGAGTGATAGTTTTGTTTCCTCACTGTATCTTCTAAATCCTTTTTCTTATTGCTAGAGCTAACATTTCTGAAATAATATTAAATAACAAAGGTGATAATGGACATCCTTGCTTTACCCCTGATTGTATTGGGAAGGTTATTTGCTTATCCTCATTACAGATAATGCTTGCTGATGGCTATAGAAAAATATTGCTTGTTCTAAAGTAAGGTTCATTTATCTCTATGCACTCTAGTGTTTTTTAATAGGAATGGGTATTCCATTTTGTCAAAAGCTTTCTCTCTATCTATTGAAATAATCTTATTATTTCTGTTGGTTTTATTACAGATGTGGTCAGTTATGTTCATAGTTTCCCTAATATTGAACTACCTTTGCATTCCTGGCATAAATCTCACCTAGTTATAATGTATGATTCTTATAATATATTGATATAATCTCCTTGCTAGTATTTTATTTAACTATTTTTGCATCCGCATTCATTAGGGAAATTGGTCTATAATTTTCTTTCTCTGTTTTGGCTCTTCCTGGTTTAGGTATCAATACTATATTTGTATCAAAAAAGGAATTGTATTTGGAAATCAAGTTTTTTATTCAGGTCTAGTCTTTAATTATGAATGATTTCATTAAATATCCATCTTTTTCCCCCAAAAGATTATATTCAGTTTTGCTGAGTAGGTGATTCTTGGTTATAATCCCAACTCCTTTGACTTCTAGTATATCATATTCCAAATGCTCTGGTTCTTTGACGTGGAAGCTGCCAATTTTTTGTAATCCTGACTAGTGCCATGATTTTTGAATCATTTCTTTTTAGCTACTTACAGTACTTTTTACTTGATCTATGAGCTCTGGAATTTGGTTGTGATGTTCCAGGGAGTTTTCATTTTGGAATCCTATGCTGTCAGTGATTAGGGGATTCTTTCAATTTCAATTTTGCCCTCTGGTTTTAATATATTAGGGCAGCTTTCTTTAATTATTTCTTAAAAGATGTTGTCCAGCTTCTTTCCTCAGTCCACCTTTTTTGACCATGTTTCCATGTAGTCTGATAATTCATATATTATCTTTCCTGAATCTATTTTCTAGGCTAGTTGTTTTTCCAATGAGAAATTTAACATTTTCTTCTATTTTTTTAATTTTTAAAATTTTGTTTTATTATTGTGATGTCTCAAATAGTCATCAGCTTCCACTTACTCAATTCTAATTTTTAAGGAATTGTTTTCTTTAGTGAGTTTTTGTACTTCCTTTTCCATTTAGTCAATTCTACATTTTTAGGAAGTTATTTTCCTCAGTAAATTTTTGTGTATCTTTTCCCATGCTATTGACTCCTTTTTCATGATTCTCTTGCATTATTCTCATTTCTTTTTTCCAATTTTTCTTTTACTTCTCTATTTTTCTTTTTAAAATTTTAAAGCTCTTCCAGGAATTCTTTTTAGGTCTGGGACCAAATTGCATTTTCCTTTGAGGCTTCACATGTAGCTTTTTGACACTACTATCCTTTTCTAAGTTTATGCCTTGATCCTCCCTGTCACCATAGTAACTTTTCATAGTCAAGGGGGTTTTTTTTATTGTTTTTCTGCCTTTTTTGTGACTTGGTGTTTTTTATGTGAGAGTTGGTTTATGGTCCTGCACTGTCCTAAGCTTTTTGTGACAGGGTTCAGGGTCTTACTGCTGACTTTCACTGGATTTCAGGGTTTAGCTGCTTGCTGTCACTGGAGGCTATGCTTCCTTTATGGTTTGTACTGTGGGGGTAGGTTCTTCCTGTTGGCTTTCCCTGGGTCTGGGTTTTAGCTGCTGGTCTGCCCCAGGAATGGAACCTTGCCACTGGATTTTTAGGGTAAGAGTCTTTCTGGTATCTGGTCCTGGAAAAAGGATTCTATTGCTGCTATGCCTTAGGGACGGGACCCTGCTTCTGGGTTGCTATGGACACAGAGTCTCTCTGCTGATAGGTTCTGGGGCAGGATCTTCCCATTGGCCATCTCTAGGGTGAGACCTCACTACTAGTCAGCAATGGGGTTAAGGCCTTGCTGGTGGTTTGTACTGGGGTTGGGGTGGAGTCTTACTGCCCTGCACAGACTGCTCACTTGCCTACAAAGCTGCTGGTTTGCAGAAGGGTGGAGCCTCACTGGTGAATTGCCCCAGGCTTGCAGCCTAGCTGCAGGACCCCTGCTGTGAGGCTGGTGCTACAGCTACTGCTGCGCTTGGACCTCACCCCCCTCCTATTTTTCTTGCCAGGCTGGTAAGCTGCTTCCCTGCTCCTACATCAATTCTGAGGCAGTTTTCTAGTTGTTTGGAAGGGAATTTGGAAGGACTTCAGAAGGTGCCTTCCTCACTCTGCCATCTTGGCACTGCAAGCCCTAAACAATTTCAAAAGATTAAACTCTGAAAAATCTACACACATATTAAAGGTATCCTTGATGAGAGGAATAGCCTTACTTTGCAGATAATATTTTTTGGCAGAATATTTTCAGTTACACAGTGTTCTGAAAAATGGGAATATCTATTAGACTTTGATTACATATTGTTTGATTGAAAAAAAACCCAAATGTTTAATCCTTAGAGCAAAATTCCAAAATATTATCCTCCAATATGGTATTCACATGTATATGTTTAAAATGATATAATTTTATTTTAAAGATAACTTTGATTATTAATATCAAGACAGTCATCAAACAGATGAATTAGGTTTGCCTAAAGTTTTCACTATTGTCATGGAGAGCATCCAGAGCTAAAATGAACAAGAGACTCTCTAGAGATGGTGAGGCCCTGTGGACCTTCCTAACTGCAGAAGGTGTGCTAATTGTGTCAAGCCCCAGACAACTACAGAACAGCTTCCAATGTCACTGGAAAGATTCTGGTCGTACTATAACAACAAAAAAAGAACACCAGGAACAGCAATAACATGGAATAAGGAATGTCCAGGTTGTGATATGTACGTGGATAGAAAATTCATAGAGTTATTCCAACAATACACATACCATTCTTCTGTTTGTTCATTCTTTTACCAATTTAGTATTTTTGATAACTAAGTGATTAAAAATATAGTTCGATATCTGGTAATGCTATTTCTCCTTTACTCATCCTTTTTGTCACTATTTTTCTTGAGATTCTAAATTTTAATTCCTGAAAATGAATTGTGTTATTGCTTGCGTATTTGTATAAAGTTCTCCCTTGGTTATTTGAATAGTATTCTCATAAAAGTTTAGTGGAATAATATCTATCAAAAGATTTAGTGGAGTAATGTCTGCCTCTATTTTTAAAAACAAGTTTTTGCAGCATGAATATTAATTGCTCTTTAATGTTTGCTAAAATTCTCTTTAACTTTCTCTTGCCCAAGAATTTTTCTTCAATTTTTCTCTTATGGTACTGAGCCAGAACAATAGGCTGGAACAACATGAAAAATGTGTAGACTGTTTGACACTTAACTTCTCCCCAGATCCCCATGCAAAAGCTTTAAATAAGCTCTTAAGAAAAACCCCACAACCCTCTAAATATGGAAATAAATAGGGAAAGGATACTTGGCAAGGATATCTCACTGATTCAGGTAGATATCTACCCCCTCCCCTTGTTTCCATATGGAAACTGTCTGTTGGGTCAGACTGGGCAGACAGGTGTGATGATTCCTACGGGGAGGGGTCACCCCTTTCCAAGTCATTGCCCCTTCATGAACAACCTTTTTGTGTTTTAGGTGACTGAGGAGGCACTTGGTAGTTCAAGCCTTAGCCTTTTGGAATAATTACATCTCAGAGACAGTTTCCCTGCCTTGTCCTCCTCCCCCCTTTCCAATGTGTAGGTGGTGGGGAGAGTGTAGATTAGCCTACATGGCAGGGAAGCTAGTATATACTGTTCCAATCACATAAGGCTTATATCTTATTTTTGTGATTATACTGTTCAAGGTCTAGTTCTTGTTTTGTCTGTGAGTTTGTGCATTTTAAATTTATGTAGATTATCATCCATTTCTTTTGAATTTTCAGTTTTTGCAGGAACATACTTGTGTGTAATTTTTTTCTTTATTATTGTCATGGATTCATCTTATTAATTTTTTTTCATTTTGGTAATTTGAACTTGAACTCTCTTTTTCTTGAACAAGTTTACTGATGATTACAAGATTTACTGATGATTGTTAATTTTTTGTCATTTCTCTATTTTTCTCTAATTTTCAGGATTTCATTTTCAACATGTTTTTATTGTAACTATTTTATTTTCTTATCTTTTAAATTGTATGCTTAGTTCATTGGCATTTTCCCTTTCTATTTAGTTAATGTAAGATTTGAGATATAAATTTTCCTAATGACTGTGTTAATTACATTCCATAAATATTGTTGCATTATCCCATTGTTTTCACTATCATTTAACGTGATAATTGCTTTTAATATTTTTTCTTTGATCTAATCATTATGCTGGATGTTATTAGTTTTTATCTTATCTATGCCATTTTTCCCATTCTTCCTGTATTAATCACTATTTTAGTGCATTATGGTCTATAAGGAATGTGTTTATTACTTCTATCTTTATCCATCTGTTTTTGATGTCTATGTCATAATTTTTGCAAAGGCTTTGTTGGATACTGAGACATATGTATATTCTTTAATATTCTTATTTAGAAGTCACAGTAATAAAGTCAAGTAAAAATTTTCGACAATCTGTTCAGCTCTTTATTTTCCTTCTTGTTTACCTTTCTGTTGAATTTATCTAGTTGTCAGAGAGGATTACTAAAACCTATTATTGTGGTTTTCATATTAGTGTCTTTTTGCTTAGTTTTTCTTTCCCTACCTCCCACCTAACTTACTCCTTACCCAGACTGTGTAAAGTCACTTGTCCTTCTTCCAGGAATGTTAATTCTTGACAGAGGTATTGGGATATGATATAACCTATGTCCAGGGAATCAGTTCCTGTTTTATATTTTATCTTCATCTTTTGATGTCATTCAATTATCTCTTTGGATGTCCTCGACTTTTTTTTGACTCAAGGTCCTCTGGCAACTTAATTTTTTCTTCCCTGTTTTGTGAGTTAGCACCAAGAGTAGAACTTCATGCTAGAGATCATGTCTTTAAGGTGTCCAACCTGCTCTTCTCAGAAGGATTTGTTTCACACATCACATCTTACTTCTCTTCCATATGAGATTATTTCATTATATTATGAAACCATTCCCTGTCTCTTGGCAAGTTCCTGTCTTCACTCTGTGATCTGCTCTATTAATTATCCCTAATCTCCTACCTCTCTTCTTAAGTCTTATCGAGTCTTATAAGTCCATGTCCCACATTGTCCTTTTCCCTATCTGGAAGAAATCCTCTTCATTATCACACCATTTAATTTTTAAATTTACTAACAAGGGAAATGAGATTTTCTCTCTAAAATATTAATTTTCTTCCTCAGATTTTCTTAATTTTTCCATTTGTTCTTTAGATTCATTAGTCTTTACATGCTCTTTGCCTCAATGTATGGTTTTCCTTGAAGAAAATCAACAACAAACAAAAAGAAAAAAAAAACATTTTATCCCACATTGCCAGCCTTGTCCAGCTCTGCCTATATGAAAATACATATTTGATTTCTCAGTCTTTTACTGCTGTTTGAAAACATTTAACTTTCTTCAGTTTGTCCAGTTTGCATATTGAATATACTGATCACTTCTGAATTCTTTCAAGAGAATGACAAAAATCCTTTCCTTATGTCTAATGTCCACATATTTTATTTGACAGGCTAATTTTTGTTTGATATCCTATTTTGGCTGTTACAATTGATCTCTTATGTATACCATTCCATTTCTTTCCTTTAATTTTTTTGGAAGCAAAGAGTAATCTAATATTCTGATGGATTTTCATTGGATTGTTCAAGGTTTCTTCCTTGCTTCCTGCAAAGTTTAGTGTTTGGTGTTATAATTCAAATGTTTAGCTGTAATGTTTGTTGCTGAGTTGAATGTGGGATTTCTTTCCAAATGTGGAAAAGTTTCCTAACAATTAGATACAGTCAGAAATAATATGGGCTGCCTCCATAGATATTAGGCACCCTCTTCACTAGAGAATGGAGATTGAATGACCACTTGGAGACATTATTAAACAGGTTCTTAAATAACTATGGGTTGGATTAGATGGCCTAGGTGGTCTTTTCTAAATCTGAAATTTTGTGATTCTATCTCAGGAAAGACTCCTCTCCACCACCTGTTAGGGTAGAAGAGGGAAAGTATAAACCTGAACCAGGGGACTCCAGAGGAAACCTGGGAGGATTTTTTCCCAGTTGAGACTTTTTCTTTAAATAGCTTTTAATCACTTTTAAAATCGAGACCAATTCTAATATTGTACTCCCCACTATCACTCCACCAGGGTTGTACTCTGTAGGTGCTCAGTAAATATTTGCTGACTGTTGCCATCCTATCTGTCAATTTTCAGCTCTTATCCTTAGTACTGGCTTAGGGAATGAAAGTTGGTTAAGGAGCTCTAGGCAAATGATAGGATCATAAAATCTCAGAGCTAGGAGGGACCTCAGAGGTCATAAATCCAAATTTATACCCACTGTAGTTCTCTCTATAGCCTTCGTGTGTGTGCGTGTGTGTGTATGTGTGTATGTGTGTGAAAGAGACACACACACACACACACACACACACACACACACACACAAAGAGACACAGAGAGAAAGACAGAGAAAGAGACAGAAACAGAGAGAGAACGTATGGGGACGGTCATCAAAATTTTATTCAAACTCCTCCCTTAAAGGGGAATTCACTGAAGTATCTGTTGAGACATCTAGCTCCATGGTTGGACAGCACTGATTGTTACAAAGATCTTCCATGCATCCAGTTGAAATCTATCTGGCTTCCTTTAGCTTTTCTCAGTTGGTCTTCCTTTTGTCCTCCAGGGCTAAGCAGAACAAGTCTCATCCCCTTTCTTCAAAGAGCCCTTCAGATATTTCAAGAGGGTGATCAGATAACAGCCCAGAAGTATGTGGTGAGTTTCATCCTCCTCCACTGTCAGGCAGCCAGGCCCAGGGAGGGGCACCCTCTTAGGAGACCCACTCCCAGGCCTTCAGCACCTCTGGGATCTGCAGGTGGGAAGCACTGCCCCTGCAAGCTAAAGAGAGAGTTTAGATAGTGAAATAGAATTTAAATGTTGTGGCAGCTAGCCAGGGTTCCACCCTTCTCTAACTCTCCTTTCTCTTTCCCCCTTTTCCACCCTCCCTCCCAAATCCTTTTAATTTTTGGCTGTGATTTCAGTGTAAGCCTTAATGCTATTAAGGGCTCTCATTTATTTTGTAAGTTTTTTGCAAAGGTTTTCCTCAAAGCAAGGTAGATGGTGAACATAAATTTATTTTTTATCATTCATTCGGGAAGCCTTTCTTTATTCCCCCAGTGGTTAATGTCTACCTTCCCATAATCATTGTATTCATTCTGTAAATACCCTATACTAATCTGTGAGCATTTTGTAGTCTCTTGGTATATTGTAAGCTTACTGAAGGCTTAATTTTCCATTTTTATCCCTATTATCTAACACAATTTATTAAGTATGTTTAACGCAACTTATTAAGCATAGTGCAGTAGGTGCTTAATAAATGCTTTTTGATTGATTAATTATGTAATATAGCATACAGTGGGTATCTAGAAAATATATATTGAATTGAATGACAGGTTCGATTTGAGGAGATATCATTTAGCTAGCAAGGCATGGAAACTGAAGGTGGAAGGAACCACAGAACGCTAAACCTTATTTGAAAGATGAAGAAACTAAAGCCCAGAGAAAGAAAATGTCTCACAGGTAGTAAATAGCAGGGGTAGGATTCCTGTCTTCATCCTCTGATTTCAAATCCAGGGTGCTGCACTATATGCTACTCTGCTTTCTGAATTGCCTTAGTAAGAGCTATGGTGATATTTTTCTTACATAACATTTAGTTAAACAAGCCTTGAGGAAAGTTCTGATAGGGTTCAGGTATCATGACACCAGGACCAACGCTCTTTCTGCTCTACCATGGGGTCTTAACCTAGTTGTGACTCTAGGGCCAGCTGTTTTGATTTAGCATGGCAATCTAGCTTCCTTTAAGCAGCCACTCATCTATTCCCCTCACTATTCCAGTCCCTGACTGCCCAGCTTACCGTGTGTCTCTACTTGACTTGTTGCCAGCTACAGGTATGACAGATAGAATTGGGTAATTGGGCAAGGCAAGTAAGTGCCAGCCAGCTCCTCTTTTCTCTGTGGCAAGCCCCACCTCCATGGCCAGCTTTGCCAGAGGGCAAATCCTCCTCCAGAAAGAAATGAAACCTTTCTCTGCTACCAGTGCATGTAAATGTTGACTCTACAGATGAAGGGCAGTAGCAGAACCTGAAGGAGCTCCTAGCTGTTCTCATAGACGTTACGGCTTAGGCTTTTTTCTCAGTACCCTTTTCTTTTCCCTTCTTTCTCCCTAGTAAAGCGGTGGACTTAAAGACTTTAGCTTAACTCTATTACTGATTATCTGGCTGACCTTATCGAAGAAATTGAAGCTTTGTGGATCTCAGTTTCCTCATCTGTAAAATATAAAAATAATTCCAGAGTTGCTTCTCTCCAAGACTTTCTACAGGCATCCAATTAAATAAGTGGTGTCAAAAAACTTCACGAATTATACAAATCACTATAAAATGCGAGACATTATTAGATCGTTTATCCTGATTAAGTTATTTATAAGAGCAATATGATGGGAGATTTAGATAGCTGGGAGGAACCTTCCAGGTCATCTAGTACAACCACCACCTTTTACAAATGAGAAAACTGGGTTCCAGAGATGTTAAATCCCTTGCGTAGGCAGTAAATATCCCCATAAAGATTTAGTCTTAGATCCTCTCTCTCCAAATCCAATGGTCTTTACCCCATGGATTTTTGGCACTTTATTATTTACAAAGCCTTTTCCTTATCACATTTAATTGATTTTTAAAATAGATTTTTTTGTTCCTTTTAATCGCTTTAATTTATCTAGTAATTCTTGAGTTTGTATCTAATCTTCACTTTTCTTTGAGGATTTGCTTGTAGATGTTTTCAAGTCGTTGCCTTTTTCTGCATTTGTATCTTGAGCTCCCCTTTCATTATAACAGCTTTTTATGATCAGGTTGTGTTTTTGTTTGTTTGTTTTTGTTTTGTTGTTTGTTCTTTCTTCCATTTATTTCTTGACCCTGGACTTTAGGTTAGTTTAGATCTGCTCAGTTCTGGAGGGAATGACTAGCCTTAACTTCTGTCTTTTACGTTCTTCGGCTACTTTCACAGCTTGATTTGAAGGCCTAGAAATTTTTGGTGCCTCCAGTCACTGCTCTCCCAGGCTGCACTCTGATTGTTACACAACTAGGGCCTCTCTTCTATTGTGACTATGACCTCTCCTCTCCACTTTGGAACTTTGACCTGAAACTGGGTAATGGGCAACAGAGTTGACAAATGGTGCTTGAACCTCCACCCAGTGCTAGTACAGGGATCCTCTGGGATCCCTATTTTTAAAAAAAATAGTTTTATTTATTTATTTTTAGATTTCAACCTTCATTTCCACAAAATTTTGAGTTCCAATTTTTCTCCCCATCTCTCACCTTCCCCCACCCCATAACACCTTGCATTATGATTATCCTTTCCCGCCATGTGCCTTCCCTTCTATCACACCCTGCCCTTCCCTTAGCCCTATCTTCTCTCTTTTCTTGCAGGGCAAGATATATTTCTATACCCCATTACCTGTATTTCTTATTTCCCAGTTATATGCAATAACAATTCTCAACATTCATTTAATGCTTTGAATTTCAACTTCTCTCCCTCCTTCCCTTCCCACCCAATCCCACTGAGAAGGCAAGCAATTCAATACAGGCTATTTATATGTGTCATTTTGCTAAAGACTTCCATAGTAGTCATGTTGTGTAAGACTAAATATATTGCCCTCCATCCTACCCTGTCTCCCTTTGTTTTTTATTCTCTCATTTGACCTTGTCCCTTCCCAAAAGTGTTAACTTCTAGTTACTCTTTTCTCCCATTTGCCCTCCCTCCCTTCATCCCCCTCACCCAACTTGTCCCCTTCTCCCCTACTTTCCTGAAGTGTAAGATAGATTTTCATACCAAATTTAGTGACCATATTATTCCCTCCTTAAGCCATATGTGAAGAGAGTAAGCTTCACTTTTCCCCTCTCACCTCCTCCCTTTTCCCCTCCATTGAGCAAGATTTTTCTTATCTGTTTTATAAGAGATAGTCTGCCTCATTCCATTTCTCCCTTTCTCCTCTCAATATTTTCCTCTCTTACCCCTTAATTTAATTTTTTTTATGGATATCATCTCTTCTGATTCAATTCAACCTGTGTTCTCTGTCTGTATGTGTGTGTGTGTGTGTGTGTGTGTGTGTGTATGTGTATAATCCCTCCACCTACCCAAATACTGAGAAAAGTCTCAAGAGTTACAAATATTATCTTTTCATGTAGGAATGCAAACAGTTTAGCTTTAGAAAGTCTTTTATGATTTCTCTTTCCTGTTTACCTTTTCATGCTTCTCTTGATTCTTGTGTTTGAAAGTCAAATTTTCTCTTCAGTTCTGGTCTTTTCATCATGAATGCTTGAAAATCCTCTATATCCTTGAATGACCATTTTTTCCCTTGAAGTATGATACTCAGTTTTACTGGGTAGGTGATTCTTTATTTTAATCTCAGTTCCTTTGACTTCTGGAATATCTTATCCCAAGCCTTTGATCCCTTAATGTAGAAGCTGCCAGATCCTGTGTTATCCTGATTGTATTTCCACAATACTCAAATTGTTTCTTTCTAGCTGCTTGCAATATTTTCTCCTTGACCTGTGAACTCTGAAATTTGGCCATGATATTCCTAGAAGTTTCTCCTTTCAAATCTCTTTCAGGAGGTGATTGGTGGATTCTTTGAATATTTATTTTGCCCTCTAGTTCTAGAATATCAGGGCAGTTTTCCTTAATAATTTCATGAAGCATAATGTCTAGGCTCTTTGTTTGATCATGGCTTTCAGGTGGTCGCATAATTTTTAAATTGTCTCTCCTGGATCTATTTTCCAGGTCAGTTGTTTTTCCAATGAGATGTTTCATGTTATCTTCAATTTTTTTCAGTCTTTTGGTTTTACTTTGTAACTTCTTGGTTTATCATATGGTTGGTAGCTTCTCTGAACTCCATTCTCATTTTTAAAGAACTATTTTGTTCAGTGAGCTTTTGGGCCTCCTTTTCCATTTGACTAGTTCTACTTTTTAAATCCTTCTTCTCCTCATTGCCTTTTTGCACCTCTTTTTCCAATTGAGTTAGCCTATTTTTAAAGATATTATTTTCCTCAGCATATTTTGGTTCTCCTTTAGCAAGCTGCTGACTCACTTTTCAAGATCTTCTATGGCCTGAGCCCATTTCATCTTCATTTTGGAGGTAGTAGGGGCAGAAGCCTTGACTTTCTCTGATGGTATGCATTGTTCTTCCTCATCCTCAAAAGATGGAAAGAGATGGTTCACCAAGAAAGTAACCTTTTATGGTCTTATTTTTTCCCCCTTTTTTTGGCATTTTCCCAGCCGTTACTTCTGAATCCTTTGTCAAGAAGAGGGTCCTAGTGCTCCTCCTCCCCCCAGGATGGTTCTCAGGGCTGAGATTGAGATCAGTTGCTCAATTCCCCCAGGGGCTTAGAGGCTCTAAGCTGAGCTGCTCAGACAATGGATCCAGGCTGCTTCTGTGGCCACCATAGCTGCCCACCACCTGCTGCTATTGCTACCACTTCCTGGATTCAGTGCTGGGGGGACCCCACTCCACTCTCCCCCAACTGAGAAAGCCCTCCCACACTGACCTTTGAAGCTTTTTCTGTTGCTTGTGGGTTGAGGGATCTGAGGGATCCTCTCTGCTGGGGATTCTGCCCTGGAGGCCTGTTCTAGTCCTGTTCCTCCCCAAGCAGTGTGAGCAGGGCAGGGCTCCACTCCTCTCAGTGTCCCATGGGATAGACATTTCCTGTTGACCTTCCAGCTTACCTTTGGCTGGAAATCTCTTTCTGCTGTTCTGTAACTTCTTCTGCTCTAGAATTTGTTGAGAGTCATTTTTTTACAGGTATTTTGTGGGCTATGGGGGAAGAATTAGAGTATCTGTGTCTTTCTACTCTGCCATCTTGGCTCCGCCCCCTGGGATCCCTTTCTGACCAGGTGTTCAGTCTGGTCACTGTCCCTTCTGCCACAATGCACTCCTGGCTCTGCACCCCAGCATCTGCAAAACTTTCTTTATGTATTCCTAAGCTGCCTTGGGATAGAAAAATTACTTACTGTGATTTTTTTAAGGTTTTCTCACTCAGATTTTGGTTAGACATTTTCTATGTTATTTTTAAACATTCTTTTCTTTTTAAATTTTGAGTTTGATATTCTCTCCATCTCTCTTATCCTTCCCCCACCACTGAAAAGACAAACAATATAATGCCAATTATATGTGTGAAATCATGCAAAATGTATTTCCATATTAGGCATATCATCAAAAAGAAAAAAATAACAAAAATAAAATGAGAAAATTATACTTCAATTTGCACTCAGAGTTCATTAGTTCTCTCTCTGGAAGTGGATAGCATTTTTTTTTTTTGTTATGAGTTCTTTGGAATTGTCTTGGATCTCTGTATTGATTAGAGTAGTCAAGTCTTTCACAACTGATCATCATTACAACATTGATGTTACCATGCACAATGATCTCCTGGTTCTCACTTCACTTTGTATCCCTTTGTCCATTCTTGCCATGTTTTTTTTTCAGAAACCATCTTCCTTGTCATTTCTTATATCATAATAATATTCCATCTCAATCACATGCCAACACTTGTTTAGCCATTCCCCAATTCATGAGCATCCTATCTTTGCTACCACAAAAAAGAGCCTCTATAAATATTTTTGTACATATAGGTCCTTTTCCTTTTTTAAAAAATCTCTTTGGGGGTGAGACCTACTAGTAGTATTGCTGGATCAAAGGGTATGCATATTTTTATATCCTTTTGGGCATATTCTAGATTGTTTTCCAGAGTGATTGCACCAGTTCACTAATCCACTAACCTTTCATTAGTGTACCTATATTTTACCTCATCCCCTTCAGCATTTATCACATTTTATAGATATGAAGTGGTACATCAGAGTTATTTTAATTTGCCTTTATCTAATTGATAGTTATTTAAAAAATTTTGTCCTATGACTACAAATAACTTTAATTTCTCCTGAAAATTTCTTGGCCATTTATCAATTGGGGAGTTATTTTTATTTTTATAAATTTGATTTAGTTTCCTATGTATTTGAAAAATGAGACCTTTATTAAAGAAGCTTTATGTAAAATATTTTGATATTACTTCATTGTCTATGACATTTTAAAATAAAATATAGTTGCCCTGATTATCTCTTTCAATTAGGTCTAATTTTTTTTTGTTTTGTCTGAGATCATGATCACCATCCCTGCCTTCTTTACTTCAGCTGAAGCATAATAAATTCTGCTCTAATCCTTCATTCAATTCTGTTTGTATTCCTCTGTCTCAGGATATTTGGAGGAGAATATTGGACGAGTTCAGCTGAGTTCCAACGTGTACTTAGCCATCTTGGTTCCCCTGTGGTCATTATGTAAAAGAAGTTTTGGGGAAGGGATGGTGGTCAGTGATCTTTCACTCCACCATCATGACTCCACCCTCTTTAAATTTTTGTTTTAAGAATCAAATGGAAACTTACTATTCACAACAAATAGTCTGATAGAAAAAAATCATTTAAATTTTCTCTGCCTCAGTTTCCTCAGGTCTAATGAGAAGGCTGAATAAGATGACCTCTAAGGCCCTTTCCATCTCTAAATATGTGATACTGTGATCCTATTTAGTCTTGGTACAACAGATTGTCTTCATTATACAACTCAATTAAATTTAATATGAGTTGTTTTTTATCAAGTGCCCAATACTGACTCCCACATTATGCTAAGGAACCATTTCTTCCCATAGAAACAAATGGTTAGAAGAGTTTGGTCTTGTGCTTTGACATGGACAGTAAAAGAGTAACAGAAATCATTCTATCAAAATGGAGATAGTAGTCAATCATGACTGACAGGTTGGAGCTCCCTGCTACACAAAGAACCAGCATTGAGTGGGCATTGTTAGATTGAAGTACTAGAAACTACAGTAAGAAATAGAGAGAAAAATATTTTCTATTCACCTCTAGATTTCCAATTTTATTTGTAAAAATCAGTGCAGTAATGATTAAATATTTAGTGGTAAGAAGGAGTATTTAACTGTTTCTTTAGGAGATAATACTCCCTTTTAACACTTTGGTAACAGCGATGAAAAATAATGGAGATATTGTTATACATATTATAAAAACAGTATAAAGATGTGGATATCTAGTTGATGACATATCATGTAAGTTTTTATGACATATTAGAAGGACTGCACAGTTTGGAGTCAGGACATTTGGGTTCTAATCTCAGAAGGAGCATGGCATAGAGCACAGTGAGCTAGACTTGTTGTAAGATATAAATTCAAATGTTATCTTAGACATATTAACTGTGTGACCCTAGACAGATCATTTTATTTGTGTTTCATTTTCCTTATCTCTATAATGAGGGGGCTGGATTCAAAGACCTCTCAAGATCCCTTCAACTCTAAATGTATAAAACCATGTGATTGTGGGCAAGTCTCATACCCAACATGGGGTATAAGTGCAAATTAGAGTAGTAGCCCAGAGGACATGCTACATTATGATTTTTTTCATCTGTCATGGTGGACATAAGTACTTTAGAAACCCAAAGCTTAAGTCTTATACCATTGGAGGTGATAATCCTTCAGTTTTCTGCCAGAAGTTCTGTCATGTCTATTATACTGTGTCTAGTTCTATGTGCCACCTTTTAGGAAGAATTTTGACAAACTGAGTGTGTTAAAAGGAAATAATGCTTGAATGGTGAAGGATCTTGAGATCTTAGCATATGAAAATCATTTGAAGGATGTAGATGTTTAGCTTGAGAAGACAAGACTTAGGGGAGAATTGATCAGTATTTTCAATTATATGAAAGATTGTCACATGGAAGAGAGATTAGATTTGTTCTACATGACCCTAGAAAGTAGAACTGGGGTAGCTAGATGTGTCAGTGGATAGAGCACTGGGCTTTTAATCAGGAAGACTCATCTTCCTGAGTTCAAATATAGTCTCAGACACATTAGCCATGTGACCCTGGGCAAGTCACTTAATACAGTTTGCCTCAGTTTTCTCACCTGTAAAATGGGCTAGAGAAGGAAATGGCAAGCCCCTCTAGTATTTTTGCCAAGAAAACCTCAAAATGAGATCCTGAAGAATTGGACACAACTGAAACAACTCAACAACAACAGAGAGTGGAACTAGGAGAGAAAGATGGAGGCTGCAGAAAGAAAGTTTTAGTCTTAATGTCAAGGAAAACAAACAAACTTCTCAACCATCAGAACCATCCTAAAGTAGAATGCACTACTTTAGGAAGCAAAGGCCTTGTAAATGTTAAAACATTGTAGAGATGAATTAATATCATTAGCAATCATAGCCAACTTTCCTGTGGAAGAAAATAATGAAAAAGACCTCTGAGTAGCTGATCTTTCACAAAGGTAACAAACAGCATGTGCCTTAATATTTCTGTTGCTGATTCTATAAAATAAATACTTTTTTTTGATTCCACACAAAATGAATAGCCTGCTGCTATGGCAACCGTCAGCAACTCAGGATTTAAAAAAAAAATGTTCTACTAATGATTTTCAGTATCTTACAGTTTGGGAATGTCACTTGTTATCAGGCAGTATTAAGGAAAGCATTCCTCCCTCTCCTCTGATCCTTCTCTGATCCTCTCCTCCGATCCTCTCTTCTCTCCCAACCCTTCTCTTCCCCCCATCCTCATTGGAATTTTTCCTTTCTCTCAAGGTCCAACTCATCCATACAACCTTCCATGATCACCCTCAGTTGGAAGCGAGGGTGATCCCTTCCTGAAAAACCCATGGCACTTATTTCTTTGAGTAGGGAGTGAGAATTCCCTTCACCAGTTGTAACTCTTTCATAATACCAGAATAACTTCATGATTTGCTATGACCAAAATGTGGGTATATGTATAATATACACATGTATATAATATCTATCACAAAAGTTATATCTATAAAGCACATGTTATGCATATGTAGTATATACACATATAATACTTACATGTTTATTTGTGTATATAATCCAAGTAAATTGCGTGATCACAACATCTCAAAATTGGGAGCTTAAAGACCAAAACTTCACTCTACAAGCAGAAAGGGAACTTTGAAAACTAGTCCAGAAGTGTCAAACATGTGGTCCACAACACTCCCAAATGTAACCTGCACCAGATTAAAATGCAGTTGAGATAGACTTGGCCCTTCACAGCAATGCAAGGATCTAAAACATTTCCAAATGACTCATGATGCAAAATGCCCTCCACATCTAGAGAAAGAACTACGGGGTCAGAACCCAGAATGAAGTAGACTATTTTCTCATGTTATGTTTGATTTTGTTTAGTTTTACTCATGCTTTCTCCCATTCATTTTAATTCTTCTATGCAACATGACTAATATGAAAATGTGTTTAATAGGAATGTATGTGTAGAACCCATATAAGATTACATACCATGTTGGGGAGGGAAGAGGAGAAAAATTAAAACTTATGGAAGTGATGGTTGAAAACTGAAAACAAATAAACAAATAAATTTGGAAAAAATGCAATTGGGAAATATTTAGCAAAATAGATAAAAATACAATAAAACATAGATAATATTACATTTTGAAACCAAGTCAACTTGACACCAGGAATTTTTATGTATCATTTTGTTTGTTCAGTCATTTTGATTATGTCCAAGACTCTTCATGATCCCATTTGGGGTTTTCTTGGCAAAGATATTGAAATGGTTTGTCATTTCTGTACCACTTTATGGATGAGAAAACTGAGGCTAAGGGAGATTAAGTGACTTGCCCAGTGTCATACATTTAGAAAGTGTCTGAGGCCAGACTTGAACTCAGGAAGACGAGTCTTTCTGACTCTAGGCCCGGTCCTCTATCTACTGCACTACTTAGCTGCATGTATGATTTAGTGACTCCTGTTTCTACTTAAGTTTGACACCACTGATCTAGTCTAACATCTTTTCTATAAATGAAGGCATACAGAAATGTTAAGTTTCTAGGAGCAGAGCTTTAAAGGCAGGAGGGCCCTGAGAGGCCAATCTAGTCCATCAATTTCATTATAGAGATAAGGGAAGGGGAACCCAAGGAGGTTAAGGGACTTGGTCAAGGTCACACAGATAATACATGTTGAATTTGAGATTTTGAAACAAAGTCCCCTCAAACATGTATTCTTTACACTGTACTGTCCTGATTTGCTTAAGTTCATAGGCAGTAAGTAGACTGGGTTTTTATTTTTACCCCATTGACTTCAAATCCAAATTTCCACTGTTGAATTATGACTATCTGATGTGTCCAAAGTCATAATACATGTAGGTAGCAGAGCCAAGATTCAAGCCTAGGTTCCGTTACTCCATTTCCTATAGGTAACAGCCTTTTTTTTTTTTTTTTTTTTTTTTTCCCCGCTACCTTGTAACCACCCCTTTGGTGATCAGCCTCTCCTTACACAGTTAGGTTGGTCCTTAGATGACAAAGACATAGGACATCCCAGGTCCATAACTGAGGCCTTTGAGGCTCGGTAGAACTTGCTAGAACTTGGGCTCTGCAAATGTTGCTTTTGAGAAACCAGAAACAGTTCCATCCCATAAGGATATATCAAAGGAGATACTCCCCAGGGTAAATCACTTAAAGTTGACCTATGGCTCATGCCTAGGGTCTTTCCAAAAGGAGATAGAAAGGCATTTGATGTACAATGGCAATCAGATGTAGGACAACTATTTATTTCTTCCATGCAAAAGAAATACTTAAAGGGCACACTATTATAAAGTGATAATATATATATGAAACTATAACTATAATAATTTCTAACTTGTATTAATTTACAACTTGCTTGAAATTCTTCTAGGAGGTTGCTACTTAACACATCAAAACATGAGACATTTAATGAAACTGTTGTATAAAGATTTCCCTTTACTATGGCCCTCTCAGGGTTTATATTTTCTAACAAGTGAGATTGGGACTTGAGTTTTTCCTCCTGTTGTTTATCATCTTCTCCTCCACAAACAGCTGTAGAACCTTCATAGAGCACCTTCTGCAATGACATCGGCATCATCTGAGGGACTCAAGGACCCCTTGACCTCTCATCCTCATACCGTGATCTCTTATATATCCCTCTCACTTGTTACTAATTTAGGGGTACCTATCTGCTCTTGGAAATGGCCCATTTGTTGTTGTTCAGTCATCTTTGACTCTTTGTGACTCCATATGGGGTTTTCTTGGCAAAGATATTGGAGTGGTTAGTCATTTTCTTCTTAATAAATGCTCCTTACCTTCCCCTCTTCCTCAGAATTGTACTGCATATGATACAATAGTGGAAAGTGTTGGATTTGAAGTCAGTGGGGCAAAAATAAAAACCCAGTAGATTAGGTAAATAGAGATTAAGTGACTCACCCAGGATTATATAACCAGTGAGTATCTGAGGTCAGATTTGAACTCAGGTCTACCTAGTGCTTTATCCACTGAGTCACCTAGCTGCCTCATGTAGGAGCCATACTTAAATTTATCCATTAGATGTTCCAGGAGTTTCTGGGGGCAGGAGTGAGTGCCACAGAGAGAAAATGATCCTCTTAGGGGTCAAGGCCTTATGACTGAACTTGGTTCCAGTGAGTCCAGAGTTCTTGGGGATCCTGAGCCATCAGTCATACGTTAGTCACACTCAGTTACAAGTTTTCAAAGTTCTTTCTTATCTTTGACTCTGTCAGGTAGATAGTATGAGTATTGTCATCACCACTTCACAGATATAGAAACTGATGTGCACAGAACGTGGCTTGCCCATGGTCACTTGAGGAAAGCCTTTCTAATCTGCCTCCAAATTTTCCTTCCCAAATTTATCAGTTTACAACTTAATCTCTTCCCATGCACCCTGTGTTCTAGCAAAGTTGGCCTAATTGCTATTGCCTAAACACAATATTCTATTCCTTGCCTCTGTGCTGTGGTCTAGGTTTTCCAAGTCTGGATGATATTTCTTCACCTCTTCCTTGGAGAATCAGTCCATTGCTTCCTTTAGAGAATATCTCAGGTGCCACCCATTAGATAGATGAAGGCTTTCCTGATACCCTAGTTGTTGGTGCTTTCCACTCTCTGAAGCTGCTTTGTCCTTACTCAGTATATAGTGTATATTTTTATGAGTACATGATGTTTTCCCCTGGTAAAATATAAGCTCATTGAGGGCAGGAGCTCTGTCGCTTTTGTCTTTGTAATCCCAGTGCCCAGCACAGGAGCCTGGCATATGATAGGGGCTCTATAAACATGGTAATAATTGTACGTAGTGCTACTGAGGCACTGGGGTCAGAATTAGACCAGTTATGGAAGGAAGAGGGTGTAGGGGGGCATAGTGTAGAGAACACTGGTTTTAGAGGCAAACTGCAAACTGATTTGAAGTCAGTCACATGGCCCGGGTTCAAATCTTGGCTCTTTCACTAGTGTGATCCCTTTTCCCCTCTGGGTCTCAGTTTCCCTATCTGTAAATTGGGGGGAAAATATGGTGTATTATCTGAGAGATTAGAGACTAGATTAGAGAATCTCTTCCAGCTCTAATGTTAAATGGATTCAAATCCTGGCTCTTACATTTCTTCTAAGCTGTGTAACTATGGACAAATCACTCCATGTTCCTCAGCTTTAACTTCTTCATTTATGTCATGGAGATGGTGGCATTTATGGAAAGGCTTGGGCAGGAATTGCATAGGATCACAAAGTGGAGATAAATTGTTATTTGTACTGTCAGAAAGAACTACATTGACGAGGTCATCAGAGTATTGATTTAGGATAAATAGATAAATAAATCAATTCTTTATTTATTTGTCTGCAGGTATGCAGTGTTCTCCTAACAGAGTAAAAGCTTCCCAAGGGCAGAGACTGTCTCACTTCTCGATTTTTATCTCAGGCACACAGCACAGTGCATACATTATAGGTGTTTAATGCTTATTGATTTGCTGATTACGTAACCTATTTCACAAAGCTATTTTGAAGAATGTACTTTGAACATCTTAAAATACCAAAGAATGTTAGTTGTTATTACTGAGTCGTTATTCTATGATTCTAAGTTCCCTTTTGGATGTGATATGCTTTGGTTCTATAAATCACGACATCCCAGTTTGGCTTTTAGCTACTCAAGTTGGACATGCCCCTTAACCTCCTCAGCCTGTGTTTTCTGAGCTGCAAAACAAGAAAGATTGGACTAGAAAGACCTCTGTGATCCATTTAAAACCATTTCTGACAGTCTGTGAATCTAACCCTGAAAAATAACTAGATGGTAAAGTGGATAGAGTATTGGGTGTAGAGTCGGAAAGACCTGAGTTCAAATCTAGTTTCAGATACTTACCAGAAGTATGACCCTGGGCAAGTCATTTAGTCTGTCTACCTCAGTTTCCACATCTAAAAATAGAGATAATAAGAGCACTTGTCTCCCAAAGCTATTGTGGGGATAAAATGAGATAATATTTGTGATACATAGCATAGAGCCTGGTACATAGTTGGAGCTTAATAAATGCTCCTTACCTTCCCCTCTTCCTTAGAACTATACTCCTATCTCCTCTTTTGGCATGGTTTCCTCCTCCTAGTCATCTTTTCCAAAACTGATTCCTTATTAGCAGTCAGCTTCCTGAGGAAAAGGTACATTTCTTAACATGTCTCCCCTCCTATTGAAGGCCTAGGTCAACTCTCCTTGAGGGGCCCCCCAGAGCCAGAGGGCATAATTGACATTTCTTCTACAGTCCTTTCCAATAAACAACTGTCCTTGAGCTTTCCTATCTCTAGAAACCCTGAACAAGCTTGATTTCAAAAGATTTATCTATTGAGCTAAAATGAACCTCAATCATCTTTGTGCACAAAACACCAACATGGGCTATTTGTCTTGGACTGGAGTGTTTGGCAAAGAGCCGGACTTAAGCCTTCAGAAGGAGTGCTTAGTAAAGAATGCTGGCACTCATAGAGGAGTTTAATGTCCGCCACTGACCCCACCCACTCTACTTAGCTCCGAGCTTTCTTGGCAGGCCCCAGAAAACCACAAGACAAGTTTTATCATCTGGTAAACCTGTCGCTTGGAAAAAAAATGACTTCAATAAAATATTTCAACAATTATAGTACATTTTAATTAGGTGCATGGCACATAATTATAGATTTTAGAAAAAATGTATAGGATTTCAAAAACCTACACCATATGCCATATGGATTTACCTGTATTACCTTGCGTATTTAACTGTTGAACTCTCTTTGCCTGCGAAATAAATGACATTCCATGTTCTTTACTCCTTTTATCCTTCTTGTATCTTTTTTGATCGCATTTTAAAGTTTGCAAAGAATTCTATATAATATGAAAGAGAGAGAGAAAGAGAGAGAGAGAGAGAGAACAGAAACAAGAGAAAAAAGAGAAAGTAACAATATTTGTCACATCCATTTCACAGATGAGGAAACAGAGGTTTAAAGAGATTAAGGGATTTATATGGAATTT
Source organism: Notamacropus eugenii (assembly GCF_028372415.1). NCBI lineage: Eukaryota > Metazoa > Chordata > Mammalia > Diprotodontia > Macropodidae > Notamacropus > Notamacropus eugenii. The sequence continues at coordinate 357,436,049 of NC_092872.1, forward strand.
ATGGATTTACATATGGAATTTATATGGATTTATATGGAATTTATATGGATTTATATTTGGAATTAACATACTGGAAGGAACTAGGAAATTCCAATCTGGAAAGAACTTTAGAGGTCATCTAGTCCAAATCATTCATTTTAAAGATGAGGAAACTGAGAGCAGGAGAGATTTTTTTTAAAAAATTAGCATTTTATTTTTTCCCACTTACATGTAAAAACAAATTTTAAACTTCATTTTTTTCTGTAATTTTGAGTTCCAAATTCTATGCTTTCATCCCATCCCCCCTCATTAAGAAGACAAACAATTTCATATAGATCATACGTGTGTGGTCATGCAAAATATATTTCCATATTAGTCATATTATGAAGGAAAACACAGACGAAAAATCCCCAAGGGAAAAAGTATGCTTCCATCTGAATTCAGATTCTATCAGTCTTTCTCTGAAACTGGATAGCATTTTTTATTATAAGTCATTTGGAAGTGTCTTAGATCACTCCATTGCTGAAAATAGCTAAGTCATTCACAGTTGATCGTTACACAATATTGGTGTTTCCGAGCATGATGTTATCCTGGTTCTGTTCACTTCACTTTGCATCAGTTCATGTAAGTCCAGTTTTTTTTTCTAAAAGTATCCTGCTCATCATTTCTTATAGTATAATAAATAGTACTTCATTGCAACTGTATACTACAACTCGTTCAGCTATTTCCCAATTGATGGACGCTCCCTTAATTTCCAATTCTTTATCACCACAAAAAGAGCTGCCATAAGTAGTTTTGGACAAATAGGTCTTTTTCCTTATTTAAAATCTCTTTAGGATATAGACCTTGTACTGTTTTGCTGGATTAAAGGGTATGCATGGTTTTATACCCCTTTGGGCTAGTTCCAAATTGCTCTCTAGAGTGGTTAGATCAATTCATAACTCCAGTAACAGTGTGTTAGGGTTCCAATTTTCCCATATTCCCTCCAACAGTTGTTATTGTCTTTTTCTGTCATATTAGCTAATCTGATAGTTGTATGGTAGTACCTCAGATTGGTTTTAATTTGTACTTCTCTAATCAGTAGTGATTTAGAGGATTTTTTCATGTGACTATAGATGATTTGGTTTTCTCATATGAAAACTGTCTGCTTATTTCCTTTGACCACTTATCAACTGGAAAATGACTAATATTATTACAAATTTGACTCCATTGTCTACATATTTGAGAGATGAAGCCTCTATTAGAAAATTTGCTATAAAATTTCTCCCCAGTTTTCTCCTTTCCTTCTAATCTTGGTTGCATTGGTTTTGTTTGTACAAGCCCTTTTTAATTCAATGTAATCAAAATTTTCTATTTTACATCCTATAATGCCCTCTATTCTCTTGTTTGGCAATAAATACTTCCCTTACCCAAAGATTTGACAGGTAAACTATTTTGTGCTTCCCTAAGTTACTTATGGTATCAACCTTTATGTCTAAATCATGTATCCAACTTTGACTTTATCTTAGAAGGAGAGATTTTTAAACTGCAGGTGACAGATGACTTGACTTGAAATGTTAGGACAGGCACTCGCTTTCTGATTGGCTTTGGAAAGTTCTTTAACCTCTCTGAGTACAGTGAGGAGGTTGGATTCTTCTAGCCCCAAGTTTTTAATTCTATGAATTGACTTGCTTTAGGTCATACTAAAATAAGTATGTGAGTTAGAGTTTAAGACAGGCCTCTGGATTCCAATTACAGTGCTCTTCTCAGTATAATTACTACCTTGGAACTTTGTACTTTTATTTCCATCTGGGAACAACCAAATCCCACAAATGTTTATTCACAAAGAAACTCAGTTTCCCTCTGAAGCTGCTATGTGCTGGCCTGGGAGTCAGGAGCCCTGGATTCTGTTTGAGGTTCTGCCACTAATTAACTGTGACCCAGAGCAAGGCATAGCCCCTCTCTCAACTTCAGTTCCCCTATCTATAAAATGAGATTCTGAACTACATGATCTCTATGATCACATCAGTTATTTGATTCTATAAATTCAATGAAGAAATTTAGTTCTGTTGTCCCCATATCTTAGTCAGAAAATAGGCCTAGAGAGAATAAGGAAGTAAGCCAAATTCCAAAAGAATTCAATGACCCCCTAGACAGCAAGTTTTGGACGATAGGGCTATGATTTCTCCCAGTGGGGTATCAATTCAGTCATCTATACCTAGTACACTATGGATATACAAGGTCCCTTCCCACTCTGAGATACCAAGATTATCTAATATTTAATAGATGCTTCTTGAACAAGATAGAAAGGAATCAGAGAAGGTGAGGTAAGAGGGAGGTCTTTACTGCCATTCAGTTATCAAGTGACTATTCATTATACTCAGCACTGTGCTAGACACTGGGGTAGATAAAAAGGAAGGACAGGGCTTGGTCCCTGCTCAGTGATGAGTTGGGGAGACAATGCTAACAGACATTCACACCAGGGAATGTTACTCACAACTGTGAATAATACAAGAAAGAATATGATTAAGGGCTTAATGTGGTGATTCAGCTTGTAATTGCTGAAGGAATTCTGAGGAATCAAAGGCCATCTGTAGAGATTTTATTCTAATGGGGCCCCAGAAATAGTCCTGGGAGGCATAAACTAAAGGGGGCAGGAAGGAACTCAGGCACAGCAAGCCAGCTGGGCCCTGAGTGTCTTCCACTAGGGCAACAGTAAAAAAAAAAAAAATTGTGCAGTCTGCTGGTGACCCTAAAGATGAAGATCAGAGAGAGGTGGAGTATCCCTAGAGGACTACCAGGAGGTGGGACTTGAGGTGGGTAGGATTTGGAGAGCAGAAGGAGGGCATTCCAGGAGATAGGGTGGGGCACACAAGACAAGAATGAGCATAGTCCATCCACCTCAAACATGACCCCAGGCTTTCCTGTCTGGATACATAACTGTGAAATGCTTTTACCTGTGGAATTGATGACAATTTTTTTTCACCCTGACTTTTTCCTAGGCCTAGAGTGTTCTTCCCTCCACTCTTTTCTTGTTGAATGTCTATCCATCCTTTAAAGTTCAGCTATTGATATCTGAGTTGTTAATGACCTCTCCCTCCACTCCCCAGGTATCAGGTAGCATTTTGTTTTGTACATCTCTGATTTAATTATTATAAAATGGTATGTAGCACTGAGAAACTGCTAGGCTGAGCCTGTGTAGGCTTTGGGTCATTTCTCCACCTCTGTCCTATATCCAGATATAGGATTGGACCGGGTTTGTTCTTGGGAAACCTGGCCTCTAATGAGAGGGAGATTCCTTATCTCACATCCACTGGCTTGCTAAGTCTCCTTCCTAAGGACAATTATAAATTATGACCATTAAAAATCTAGGATATGCTTAAAAAATATTTGTTGAGTTGAACACAGTTTGAGGTTGAGAGGTACAATGAGGATAAAGGACTGAACAAGAAAAAAGAATGTAAAAAACAAAATTGGATTTGAAGGTTTGTATATATATACATATATGCATATATATACCCATACACACACACACACACACACACACACATATATATAAAATACATACATACATGTAGATCAAGAGAGAGAAAAAGCAAGAGAGAGAGAGAGAGAGAGAGAGAGAGAGAGAAGGAGGGAGAGGAAGAGGAAAGAAGTAGGAGAGGGAGGGAGAGAGAGAATGAGAGAGTGAGAGAGAGAAAGTGAGAAAAAGAGAGTGAGAGAGAATGAAAGAGAGAGAGAGAGAGAGAGAGAGACAGAGACAGAGACAGAGATAGAGAGACAGAGACAGAGACAGACAGAGAGAGAGAAGGACGGGGAGAAGGGAGAAGGAGAGAATACAGTTTGGAGCAAATGGAGTCTAACATGCCAGCAAAGCATTTAAGAGGAATGCAGGGAAGGAATGAAAGAGGAAAAAAGATAAGGGGGTAGAAACTGTTTTTTGCCTCTTTTTATATCCTCCAGAGCTTAGCACAGTGCCTGGCACATAGTAGGCACTTTATAAATGTTTATTGAATGAATGAATAAAAGTGGTGGAAGCCATGGAAATAATTTCTTAAGAAGAAGGGGACAGAGAATACAATCTTAGAGAACTCTAAGCTCAAAGGGTCTAGTTGATTAATCAATTCACCAACAATCATTTAGTAAGTGTCTTTTATGTGCCAAGCACTGTGTTTAGCACAGAAGAAGTATCCAGCAAGAGATACAGAAAGATGTAACAGCTGAGAGATGGAGAAGGTGTTAGGATCATAGAACACAAGATGGGAAAGATTCAAGGGACCTTGGAGCTAATTTAATCTGAGCCCCAGAGCAGGGAACTAACTTGCCTCCTTCATTACATTGTCTTTATCACCCAGGTTTGATGGTGGATACCGTGAGTATGTTAGCTGCAGAACCTCTCTGAAATCAAAAGGAACTTTATATAGAATCATAGAATCACTAAATCTTAGAGCCGGAAGGGATGCTGGTAGTCGACTAGTCAAATTCATACCCTAAAGGAATCCCTACCACAACATACCTAATAAGTAGTCTTCCAGTCTTCGCTTGAAAAATTCCGCTGAGTGGAAATCCACTACTTCCCAAGGCTATCCATTATTCTTTGAGACAATTTTACTTATTAGGAAGTTTATTTTTTCCCTGGCAAGACCTAAACTTGACTGTAAAACTTCACCCATTGCTCTTGGCTGTTTCTCTGAGGCCAAACCAAACAAGTCTAATCTCATGAAAATGTCAATTCTTCAAATATTTGAAAGCAATTATCATGTATCCTCCGAATCTTCTCTTAGCCATGCTAAATTTTCCAGTTCCTTCAACCAGTACTCATTTATCATAGATTCAAAGTTGTCCAGCTTGTCCAATTGTGCATGCCCTTTAGGTTATTATTGTTCTTAAACTCCAGTGCCCAAAATGGAACACAAATAGTCCTGATTCGGTCTGACCAGGGAAGAGTGCAGGGGGACTATCATGTATATATTCCTGTAAACAATACCTCTCAACAAAACCCAAGATCACATTGGTTTTTTAACTGGCACATCACACTGTTGAATTATATTGAGCACATAAATCCACAAAATCACATATATCTTCTGACAAAGTGGTATTTAGCCATGTCTGTAACATCTTATATTTATGAAATTGGCTTTTTGAACCCAAGTGTAAGACTTTATGGTTATTCTTAGTGAATTTCATTTGATTTCATTGATTGAGACAAATGCCTATCTTGTCAACACTATTCCGGATCCTGACTGTTGTCCAGTGTGTTAACTGGACTTTTCCCAGCACTGTTTTGTCTAAAAATCAAATTAGCAAGTCCACATAATTGAGAAAAATGTTAAATGACCCTATCAAATTGAGCACAAATCCCTAAGGTTCTCTACTAGAGACCTACTGTCAAGCTAACATTATAGGGTGAACCATTATTGACTACTTTTTGAATCTTATCATTCAACCAGTTCCAAATCATCTAAATGTTCTTTCAGCTAATAAACCTTGCTCAATCTTCCCTATAAAAATAGTATGATATATTTTATAAACCATTTCACTCTCAGAAATCTAGTCAAATGTGGATATTCTCTTAATGGACTTGTTTAATACCCTATCAGTAAAGCAAATAAGGTGAATTTGCCATGACCTTTTCTTGAAGTCATGTTGAATCTTATTTATCTCTATTTCTACTGTTGGATGTTCACAGACCACATTTTCCATGATCCATTGTAGAATTTTCCTAGAAATAAAGGTTAATTTCACTGGTCTGTAGTTGTAGGCTTATTTCTCTTCCCCCTTTTGGGGGAAGGGGCAGTGTGTGGAATATTTGCTTTCCTAAAGTTTTTCATTACCTCTTCTGGTTTCCATGATTTTTCACCCATCTCTATGTATCTCAATAATCACCTTTTGTCACATTTAACATCTGAGGATGTTGTTCATCTAAATGAGGAGGCTTGAATTCACAGGTAACTAGATAGGTGCTCTCTCTTCCTATCTCTACATTTGTCTTTTATATCAACTCTTCCTTTGCCCTTTTTATTCTTTCATTTCCAGTCCAAATATATTTCTCTATGGCAAAGAAAAGAGAATAAAACTTTAGCAGCTCTTCCTTCTCTCTGGTGCTGGTTATCACTGTCTTAGTTACCTTAAGCAACAACCTCATTCCTTCTTTTATTCTCTTCTTTGGTCCATTATAGCTAAACAGCAAACAAACCTTTATTTTTTCCTTTCCTTAGCTTCCATTATAATGCTCAGCTCACTCATTTCATTTCATTCACTCCCCAGGCTGCAACACGAGGGTGCCATTTCCCTTAAATGTTATCCACTTAGCATTTCCTCTACCCATGCTATTCAGAACTATCAGCTCTTAGTTCCTGCTGATACCCTCATATAAAACTTCTGAATTAGTAGAGTCTCTGTGTATTTGGTCAAATCCCTGGTGACCATGTGCAGAGTCAGGGAACCTGCCATGCCTGAGCAAAACTTTGCTGTTTTCTCATCAGCTAATCCAGATCAGAAAAAGCAGTAGGCTTGGTATCAGAGATATGACTCCGAAATGTCTTGACTGAGTTTGAACTCTGGCTCTGCTACTTATTACTTGTGTGATCTTAGGCAAATTACTTCCCCTCTTGGGGATTCAATTTCCTTATCTATAAAATGAGGAGGTTGGTGTACAGGACTTCTAAGTTTCCTTCTAATTCTACATCTATGATTATCTGATTCTACTCTAAATCCTATGATCGTATGATCTGAATATTTCTTTTGCAACAGATTTCTCCCTCTCCAATCTCTCTCCCCACCAAGGTATTTTCTGTTGTGGAATTAATTTAATAATAATAATAATGATAGCTGCCATTAATATGGTGATTTAAAGCTTACAGTGCAGTTAACATACATTTTTATATCATCTGATCACACAAAATATAACTACAAAAATTTTAAACTAAATCAAGGAATATTCGTATAACATCCTTGGAAACAACCAGAACTCCTGTGATTCTCTGTACCCTAGGACATGCTCTCTTGCCAAGATTACTCACCTAGGTAAAGACTTTCCAGGAGTTTAAAGAATTTCATGCACTGAGGACTGCTGTGCCTGTGACTGGAGAAATTCCAGGATCCTCCAATTAGCCAAATTTCTTCCAGCTTTTTTTTTTCTTTTTGCCTTTGTTTTATTTTGCCCATCTTAAGCTGAGCAACAGCCAAATGATTCCCAACAAATTCTATGACAGATATTTGCTGCGAGGCTGATAACCTAGATGCCAAGTTTCAACCCAAGTAACAACTTCAGGGCTTCAGAATCATTAATTAGAAAAAAAAAAAGGCAGAGTATATAATGGAAACTACAAAAGCCCTTTAACTCTTAACGCCTTGCCAGGTGTATGCAATACAAGGGCTTATTAAGACTGATAATTGTCTTTCATACAATGAAAGATAAACCCTTCCATGTAATTCTGTTATCTTATTGAAACTATAAGGTGTTAGGGACATAGATGAATATAGAATTGTCCCTGTTTTCAAGGAACTTACATTGTACCAGGAGAGAAAACATGTAGCTACACAGGTATTTACAGTTTGGAGAGAGGTCACTAGTACCTAAGCGATTAGGAAAGGTTTCATGTAGAAGGTGGGATTTTAGTCAAATTTTGTAGGAGGTAAGGGATTCTCTGCAGGAAGAGAGGAGAGGGGAATGAATTCCAGATATCAAGGAAAGCCATTGCAAAGACAAAGAGACAAGAGATAGAAGTGTTGTGTAAAGAAAATAACAAAAGTTTAGCTGATTCAGGACAAGGGAAGGGGAGTAATATACCATATCCCTTTCACATCACAATTTTTCCCATTGTGATTTTGATATCATGGGTTGGCATAAGAAATTAAAAGGAATATTTTGAGAGTTTTGAGGAAGCCACACAGATGACAGGTGAAGACTGTCAGATGACATAGACAAAGTTCAGAAACTCAGAAATGCATAAAATATTTGTAAAGTATTGTATAATATCAACATATTTTATCTTTTAATATCATAATAATTCAGACTTCTCTGGTACAAAAGAAGGGCCAAAACAATTTTACATGGATTTTCCAGATTGAGGGTGTTGCAGGCTCCTAACCTTCTAGTTGTGGAAGGGATGACTTTATAATTCTAATGGAAAAGTGGATTGGGGTCAGGTTGTGAAAGAAACTGAAAACTAATCAAAAGAGTGTATGTTTTAGTCTGAAGGCAACAGAGAGTCATTGAATTTTATTGGGAGATGATTGGAGGATGGATTAGAGTGAGGAGAGACTTGGGGCAGGGAGAACAATTAGGAGGCTGTTGGAATTGTCCAAATGAGAAGCAATGAAAGCTTTAACTAAGATAGTGGCTGTGGATACCATGTTGTTCAGTCATGTCTCACTCTTTTGTGACTCCATTTGGGGTTTTCTTGGCAAAGATACTGGAGTGGATTGCCAATTCCTTCTCCAGCTCATTTCACATATGAGGAAACCGAGGCAAACAGGGTTAAGTGACTTGCTCAGGGTCACCCAGCTAGTAAGGGTCTGAGTCTGGATTTAAATTTAGGTCTTCCTGATTTCAGGCCTGGTGCTCTACCACTGCACCACCATGTACATTGTGAGAAGGGGATAAATGTGAGATATTTGTAGAATTGACAAATTATTTAATGGTTTATGGAGTGAGGAGTGAAGCAGAGTGTCAGAATTGGGACCTGAGAGACTGGAAAATTGGTGGTGTCCTGGATAGAAACAAGAAAGTTCAGAGTGGATTTGAGGGGAAAAATAAGTTATTTTAAAAATGTTTATGCCATATCTGGTTTGAAAAGTCTGGTAGACAGGTGGTGATATGGATCCAAGGAAAGAGATTGGAACTGGATGGATAGCTCTATGAATCATCTGCTTAGATATGGGATTAAATCTCTGAGAGCTGATAAAGTCACCACATGAGAGAGTATAAAGAGAGAAAGAGGGTCCAGTTTAGAGCCTTGAGACTCACCTATAGTTAAGGGGCATGATATAGATGATGAGCTAGCAAAAGAGATAGAGGAGAAACAAGATGGACCAGTGTCATGAAAACCCAAAAAGGTGAGAATAACAGGGAGGAAAGGGTCATTATAATAACTTCCAATGTTTCAGAAGAATGAGGATTAGGAAAAGAGATTTGGCACTAAAAAGGTCATTGATAACTTTGGAGAGAGCAGTTTTGGGTGAGTGATAAACTTGGAAGTCAGATTGCAAAGTGCTAAGAAGTAAAAAGTGAAAAAGGAGAGGCAAGAACTTTTTCTTAGAGTTTGAGTGAGAAAGGAAGGAAAGCTATGGGATGATAGCTTGAAGGGATAGCACAGTAGAGGAAAAGTTTGTTTATTTTTTAGGATGGAAGATACTTGGGCATGTTTGTGGGCATCAAGGAAGAAACCAGTAGATCAAGATTGAAAATAGAGAGGGGGGGATAATAGAGGGACAATTAGTTGAAGAAAATGGGAGAGAATGGGTTCCAGAGCACATGCAGAGGGGTTGGTCTTCGCAAAAAGAAGTTATACCTCATTATTAGAGCCTGGAGAAAAGGAGGGGAGATTGAGGGAGAGATGATTGATGGATAGAGGGAAGGAAAGAGAAAAAGAGAGAGAGTCATCTTAAATGCCTTATTTTTTCCCATTAAGTATGAGGTGAAATTCAAATGATATCGCCTTAATGAAGGGTTTCCTGATATCTTTATTCCCCTCCCCTGAAATAATTCACATTTTTACAGTGTTTTAGGAATTATAAATTACTTTCCTCACAATAATATTACAAGGAGAGAGAGTGCAAATATTATGATTATTCCCATTTTCTAGTTGAGGAAACTGAACCTCATAGGTGTGAAGTAACATGCTTATAGTAATAGGCAACAGAACAGAGGTGTGAACCAGGCATCTTGACTCTAAATTCAGAGCTCTTTCTAATAAACAAAGTCCTGATTAGTGTGAATGATGATTCTCCTGAAATGGTTGCATTATTCAAATTCATTCTGCATATTTTTAACTAGCTATAACTTTGAATAGTGCAATTTGAAAATATGCCACCACTATAGGGGATTTATTATTTTTACCTATCAGGACCCAGCCAGACCTGGCCATTTCCCCCATGAAACTTTCACCACACTTCATGCCTTCTTTATATATTTGTCATATTCTGTTTTGTTTTAAAATTATCTCTATACATCTCTTAACAGCCTTATTAGGTAGACTGTAAGGGTTGTTGGGAGTAGGGACAGGGTCCAGATGCCTAGTACTTAGTAAGTATTTGGTAAATGTAATGAAGATGTGTCAGTTTAGTGGCACAGATAAATTCAATAAGACTTCAGAGAAACCAGACATGATAATGGTTTGGTGAGGGAGGGATGAAGTCACATTTGAGCAGGGTTTGGAGGATGCATAGGATCAGGATTAGTTGAAAAGAAGGCATTTAAGGTAGAGGAACTAACCTGACCAAAAGCAATGGGGAAGAAGGAATGTCCAAAGTATATTCTAAAAGACTGTGTTTAAGCTAGTTAGTGCTGATTAGAGGCTTGGTATAGGGGGGCTGTGGGAGCTAAGGTAAAAAAGGTAGAGGTTTCCATACCCTGGAAAGTCCTGAATGCCAAGTTAAGAGGTTTGAACTTTATCTGACAGGGAAAGATGAGGCATGTTGACTTAGGAAGATTGATCTGGGAATATATGCTATATGCCTTAGAAGAGGGAAGGAGAGTGAAGGCAGGGAAAATGGCTAAGATGCTGATGTAATAGTACACACTAGAAGTATTTAGGGCCTGTTCCAGGGTGGTGACAGTGGGAATAGAAAAGAAGTGACAAAAGAAAAATCCAAAGGATGTGATGACTGATTGGATTTTAGAAGCATGGAAGAGAGAGTGCTCAAGAGGATTCCACAATTGCAAGCCCAGAAGTTTAGGAAAATGATGTCATTGACACAGACACCCAAGTTAGGAGGTCTTAAGTTTGGATGTAAGGATGATAAAGCAACAAACTCCAAAATCAGATGAGAGAGGTGCAGCTCAGTTTCTGGATAATTATGAGAAGGCCTGTGGCTAGGTTTCCATATAGTCTGGTGGTGAATAAATACAACATGGAATCTGACCAGTTGTTCAATCTTGTAGATAAACCATTCAACTGGAATGTCAGAGGTCATTTCCTCAAGGATACTTTCTCCTTCCTAGGTTTTTGCAATATTGATTTTTATTGGTTCTCTTACCTATCTGATCATTCCTTTTCAGTCTCCTTTGCTAGATTATTATCTATGTCCCACTTCACTATGCATCAATGCTACTCAGATCTCTATCTTGGACTCTCACTCTTCCTCCCCCTCCCCTCTCCTTTTTCCTTCTCCCTTCACTCTCTTCCTTCACTCTCTTCCTTCCCCCATCTCTCTGTCTCTGTCTCTTTCTCTCTTATTCCCTCTTTTCCTCTTTCTCTGTCTCTGTCTGTCTGTCTGTCTGTCTGTCTCTCTCTCTCTTTCTCTCTTTGTCTCTGTGTCTTCTCTTTCTTGGTGATCTCACGAGCTCTCATGGGCTCAATTACATTCTCCCACATCAACATATTGAGCCTTCATTTCACTACTGAGCTCATTCCACAAGACCAGTTGCTTGCTGGATGTCACAAAGACTGCTCAAACTCAACATTTCTCCAGCAAAACCTCTTAACTTCACCACAAAATGTACCCTTTCCCCTAATTTCCTTTTTTTTTTTAAATTGAGGATAACAAGATCTTTTCAGTCAGTCAGAATCACAACCCAGGGGCGAGGAGCCAAGATGGAGGAGTAGAAAGACACACACATGCTAGCTCCTAACCCACAGCCCATAAAATATCTGTAAAGAAGAACTCCCAACAAATTCTGGAGCAGCAGAAGCCACAGAACAATGGAGTGGAGGAGATTTCTGTTCTAGAGAGACCTGAAAAACCTACACCAAAGGTCTGTTGCACACCAGACCACAGCAGAGCCCAGCCCTGCCTTGGCCGCATGGCACCAATGCAAGCAGATCCAAGCAGGCTTCAGGGACAGAATCTCCAGCAGCAGTGCAGGTCTCTCCACCCACAGGTGCCAAAGGTCAGTGAGAGGGTCTTTTTTGGCTGGCCTAGAGGGGAGCAGGGTGTCCCCATGACTCAGGCCCCCTCAGGAGGCAGCAGTGGAGGCAGCAACAGACAGGGGCTCCCAAAGCAGGCAGGAGCCGAGATCCATTGTTGAAGGTCTCAGTGTAAACCCCCTGTGGGAACTGAGCCCCATGTGGTGGCCCTGCCCCCATCCGAGCAGCTGAACTTAATCTCACAGTGAATAGCAGCTCCCCCCACCCCCTCCCCTGCAGAAAGTCCTGGAGGCTAGGAAGCAGCATTTGAATCTCAGCCCCTAAGCCCTAGCTGGGTGGATCTGGAGGTGAGGTGGGTATGGAGAGGAAACTCAGAAGTCAAGTCACTGGCTGGGAAAATGCCCAGAAAAGGGGGAAAAAAAAATAAGACCATAGAAGTTTACTTTCTTGGGGAACAGGTGTCCCCCCCCCATCCTTTTGGATGAGGAAGAACAAGGCATACTGCCAGAGGAAATCAAGGGCCCTCCCTCCAAAGGGGACTTAAACTGGGCTCAGGCAATAGAAGACCTTAAAAAACAAGTTAGCAGCTTACTAAAGGAGAACCAAAAAAACGCTAAGGAAAATAGCAGCTTTAAAAAGAGGCTAACTCAATTGGAAAAAGAGGTCCAAAAAGCCAACGAGGAGAAGGAGGGTTTAAAAAGCAGAATTAGCCAAATGGAGGAGAAGGTTCAAAAGCTCACTGAACAAAATAATTCATTGAAAGAGAGAATTGAGTCCAGGGAAAAGAATGACTATGAGTTAAACCAAGAAGTTAGTACACAAAACCAAAAATTTGAAAAAACAGAAGATAATGTGAAACAACTCATTGGAAAAACAGCTGACCTGGAAAATAGATCCAGGAGAAATAATTTAAAAATTATTGGGCTACCTGAAAGCCATGATCAAAAAAAGAGCCTAGACACTATCTTCCATGAAATTATCAAGGAAAACTGCCCTGATGTTATAGAATCAGAGGGCAAAATGGATATTGAAAAAATTCATCGATCACCCCCTGAAAGAAACCCGAACAGAGAAACTCCTAGGAATATTGTGGCTAAATTTCAGAGTTCCCAGATCAAGGAGAAAATACTGCAAGCAGCTAGAAAGAAACAATTTGAGTACTGTGGAAATACAATCAGGATAACACAGGATCTGGCAGGTTCAACATTAAGGGATGGAAGGGCTTGGAATAGGATATTTCAGAAGTCAAAGGAACTGGGATTGAAGCCAAGAATCACTTACCCAGCATATCTGAATATAATACTTCAAGGGAAAAAAATGGACATTCAGTGATAGAGACAAATTTGAAGATTTCATGTTGAGGAAAAGGCCAGGTCTGTATTTAAAAATGTGACTGCCCAAGACAAAAATCAAGAGAAGAATGAAAAGGTAAATGGGGGAAAAAAAAAGAAAAATCATAAAGGACTCTCTAAAGCTGAACTGTTTACATTACTACATGCAAAGAAAATATTTTTAACTCTTGAGACTTTTCTCAGTATTGGGTAGTTGGAGAGATTGTACACACACACTCACACACATACACATAGATAGATAGAGAGTACAGGGTGTATTATATCAGAAGAGATGATATCCACATCCACATACACACACACACACACAAAAAAATAAAATAAAATAAAAATTAAGGGGTGAAGGAGGAAAATTACAGGAAGAGAAAGGGAGTAATGAAATGGGGCAGGCTATAACTCATAAAAGAGATAAGAAAAATCTTATTCAATAGAGGAGATAAGGGAGAAGGGGAGGGGGGGAATAAAGTTACTCTCCCCACATGTGGCTGAAGGAAAGAAAAACATGCTCACTAAATTTGATATGAAAATTTATATCACACCACAGGAAAGTAGGAGAGGAGGCAACAAGTGGAGGGAAGGGAATGCTAGAAGGGAAGGCAAATAGGAGAAGGGAGTCACTAGAAATAAACACTTTCAAGAAAGGACAAGGTCAATTGTAGGGGGGAAAAATAAGGGAGATAGGGTAGGTCAGAGGGCAATATAATTAATATTATACAACATGATTACTATGGAAGTCTTTTGCAAAACAGCACATGTTTAGTCTGTATTGAATTGCTTCCCTTCTTAGTGGGGCTGGGGAGGGAGGGGGAGAGGGAAAGAAGTTGGAATTCAAAGTAGCAGAAACGAATGTTGAGAATTTTTATGGCATATAATCGGGAAATAAGAATTACAGGGATAGGGGTATGGAAATTTATCTTGCCCTGCAAGAAAAGAGAGAAGATGGGGATAGGACAGGGGTGGGGTGTGATCAAGGGGAGGGTACATTGGGGGAGAGAGCAACCAGAATGCAAGGTATTAGGAAGTGGGGGGAGGGGGGTGATGGGGAGAAAAAATCATCACGTTACAAAGTGAGATAAAAGAATCACAACCCAGGAATCATCCTCAACTCTTCACTCTCCCTCCTCCTGTCAAATTTTCTGTCATACCTAATTGTAAAGTACTTAGCACAGTCTCTGGAACAAAGTAGGTGCTTAATTATTGCTTATTTCTTTTCCCTTCTATTTATAGCTCTTACCTAGCCTTAACCACTGAATGGGCATTGTCTCAGTCAAACTGAGACCTAGGGCAGATGGTTATTAAAGACCATGGTCTCCAAGTGTATCCAGGGCCATCTCTAGTCGTCCTGATCTATGTCTTGCCACTGGACCTAGATGGCTCTGGAGGAGAAAGTGAAGCTGGTACCTTTTCACAGCTTTCCTCACTTAAACCCAATTCACTTGCATGTCGTGGCTTCACCTTCCTGATGCCATGGTCTTCTTCGAGGATGAAGGACAACAACAACTCACAGGACTAGCTTTGATTTAGACTCTTAATGCTTCTCTTAGACTATTAGAATAGTGTCCTAATTGAAGTTTCCCTGACTTAGGCTTCTATCTTCTTCAATATATCTTCTACACTAGAGATGCCAAATACATAGCCAGCAGGCTGCAAGCAGCCCACAACACTCCTCCTGAGTATGGATCTAACCAAAAGAAAATGTAGTTCCTATCTGATTTTAATGTGTTTTAATTAAATATTTGTGTGTGTGTGTGTGTGCGCGCGCGCGTGTGTGTGTGTTTCTAAGTCAATATATAGCTGTAGGGATCCATATACATGGTTTAGTAGCCTCTATTTCTATTGGAGTTTGACATCGCTATTCAATGCAACTGTCAACAAGATATTCTTAAAGCACAGGTGGGATCACATCACTCTTTTGATGAAGTTTCTGACTTCTTTTTGTTCGCATGATAAAATAAAAAAAATTATTCTATTTACATTTAATGCCCTTAGCAATGTAACTCAAAGCTGTCTAGACTGATTTCACATAACTCTCCCTCCCCCTTCCCCACATATACTACATTCCAGACAAAATGGCTTATTTGCTGTCTCCTGTCTCCATGCCTTTGTATATAGGCTGTAACTCATGCCTAAAATTCTCTTGCTCCTTCCCTTTGCTTCTTGAGAATCTTAACTCCCTTCAAGAGGCCTTTGTTGAGTCTTCCCTTTCCCCCTCTTCATTTTTGCCAGTGTCTAGGTGCCCAGGCATAGTGCCTAGCACATAGTAGGTACTTAAGAAGGATTGTTAAATTGGATTGCTTTAGAATCCAGTCCTGCTCTACCCTTACTCTACCACTAAGCGTATGATCTTGTTTAAGTCATTTAACCATGATAAACATCATGGGTGAGATGATGTCTCTTCTAATATTCTACATCTTAGCATGATAAGGCTCCTTTTAGCTTGAATATTTGATTTTTCTCATATTGAAGGTCATGTCCACCTCTGACATTTTGTATTTTGTAGTTCTAAAACTTCCAGCTCTCAATATAATGTTCTCTATGATTCTAAGGTTCCTTTCTGCTATGATATTAGCTGACACTTATATATTGCTTTAAGGTTTACAAAGCACTTTACACATATATTAGCTCATTTGATCCTCACAACAATTTTCTATGATTAAAAGGTCACTTTCAACTCTAATATCCTATTTTCTATGATTCTCATCATTGCTTGGCAATAATGACAAACCTTGATGATCTGAAAAGTCAATTCAGTCTATGCTAATTTACCAGTTTCCTATTCTTGAATAAACTTCATAATCTAGTATACAAGCAAGGACTGGTTAAAACTGGAATCTCAAGTTTAGAACATCACTTTGGAACAGTTTTGTTATAATGACGTGTGTAAAAGTGTATAGGCAATGGCTGACCCGAAAATGATAACATTTTTCTTCCATCAAATTGATGTATACTTATCAGCTTAAAGGTATGGTCTTTTTTAAAAAAATTTGATCCATTAGGTCAAAATTGATTTCAAGCTAGGAGAAAGTATCCAGTGTGTTGGCTTTAGAGTCTTTTACACTACCCTATCCAAAATACTTATCACTTGAATGAAGACATAAGAAGACATGAAGATGACATAAATCTTTGAGAGTTAGATGATATAATTGGTCATAGTTTCAAAATTCAATATGATCTTGGAAGAATAGGATGAAATGAAGTAAAACTGGGATAGGTACAATGTTGTGCAATTAGGTAAAAAAAAATCCATGCCACAAAAACCAAATGAGAAACATGGCTGAACAACAATTGATATGAATAGGAATCTGAGGTTTGAATTGACCAAAAGCACAGATTCAGACAACAAATTGAGGTGATGTCTAAAAAAAGCTGATGTGTTGTTAGACTGCATTAGCATTGGAGGTTCAAGATTACAGGACGTAATCCTATGTATTTTGTTCCAGTCAGACCATATATTGATTGTTGTGTTCTCTTATGGATGCTTCATTTTAAGAAGATCATTGATAAGTGTATCCACAAGAGGGTGACCAGGATGGTGAGGGGATGAGATATCAGGCTGTCCAAGAATTTGTGAAAAGAGAAAGTAAAGTTAGCTACCCTAAGAATACTTAGGGTTGAAGGTGATTACTGTCTTTAGCTATCTAAAGGGCTGTCATGTGGAAGAGGGTTTAACTTTATTTCATGTGACTCTAGAAGGCAAAATTAAGAGCAATGACTGGAAGTTATAGGGGATCAGATTTCAGTTAATTAGAAACACATTTCTAATAGAGCTCCCCCAAAGTGGAAAGGGCTGCCTCCTAAAATCGTTTCCTGCCACTGGAAGTATTTTCATAAATTCTTTTCATGTGGTTCTTTCCAGTATGGTAGAGTGGAAAGAGTATTGGGCTTGGACTCGGTAGATCTGAGTTCAAATCTTGACTTTGACACTTATTAGCTAGTGGCATTTGCCAAATCACTTTACTTACCAGGATGATTTTCCTATCATTAAAAATGTCTCTTTTTACTCATGTGTAAAAGGAGTTGTAATTTGTACTACAATATTTCTAAAATCCCTTCTAGCTCTAACAGTTGGTGAAATGATCAAAAGCACAGGGCTGACCTGACCTTACACACCATAGAGTAGATAGTAGTAAGTGGTAGGGCAAATGCTGAGATATGACCTTACTATCCTTAATAGGAGCTTATGATTCATGTTGGGGCAACTGGGTGGCACAGTGAATAGAATACTGGGCCTGGAGTCAGGAAGACTCATCTTCCTAAGTTCAAATTTGGCCTCAGAAAGTTATTAGCTGTGTGACCTTAGGCAAGTCACACAACCCTGTTTGCCTCAGTTACTCATCTATACAATGAACTCGAGAAGGAAATGGCAAACCATTCTAGCATCTTTGTCAAGATAAGCCCAAACGGAATCATGAATAGTCAGACATGACTGAAACAACTGAACAACCATAATATTATCCACTCTGTTCACTATGGGGAAATCCCATAATGATGTTTGAAAGCACGTACAATGGGAGAGGTACTACAGATTGGGGAAGGGAAAATGTCCCAATTTTCAAAAAAGGGGAGGAGAGAGAATCCAAAATCTACATTGCAATAAGTTTGACTTAGATTTGTAGGAAAATTCTAGAAATGATCATTAAAAAGATGGTGAATGAACATCTAGAAAATGAAATGGTGGTTGCAAAGGATCAGTATGACTTCATCAACAATATTTTACGTCAGCCTAACATCATTTCTTATTTTTTCTGACAAGATTATTAACCTCATAGATGAGAGGAATGTTGTAAATGTGGTTTACTAATATTATAACAGAACTTTTGATCAAATATCTCATACTATTCTTGTGGAGAAGATAGAGCAATATGAATTAGATAATCGCACAGTCAGAAGAATTTAGAACTGATTGTATGCACAGAGTCAAAATGTACTTTTCAATGCTTCAACATCAGTGTGGAAGGAGGTAACCAGTGGAATAATCCAGGGATATATACTTGCCCCTATGATGTTCACCATTTTTATCAGTGACTTGGATAAAGGTATGCTTGGTATGCTCATAGAATTTGCAAAGGAAACTGAGGTAAGAGAGATAACTGCCACACTGACAGAGTGAGGATCCCAAAGGACCTTGACAGGCTGGAATACCAGGCTGAATCTAACCTAAAATCTAATATAAAATTCTTTAAAGATGAATGTAACTCTCACCCTTGTGTACAAAAAATCAACTTTGCAAGAATACTATGATGAGGTAGGGTAAGCATTAATCTAGTGGTTTTAGTAGATCGAAAACTCAGTAAGACTCTGTCGTGAGATACAGGCGCCTAAGACAGAAGTGTCAAACACACAGCCTCAGCCACATGAGAAAGAACTAGATTAAAATGTAACTAGGACATATTTAACAAAATAAACCAAAATACAATAAATACAGATGGCATTACATTTTAAAGCTAACTTATTATGTGACCTGCATGGATCTTTGTGTTTGGATTAGTGGCCCCCATTTCTATTTGTTTGACATCATATCACTGGCCTATAAAGCTAAGGCAGTCTTGGCCATAACTTCCAGGATTGGGGGAATGTTATTCCTATATTCTTCCTATGATAGTATTCCTATAATCTTCCTTCACCAGACTTCATCTGCAGTTTTATGATGAATTTGGGGATCATGCTATAAGGAAAGAAATCAGCTGCAATATCTAGGTGAGGGTGACCAGGCTGAATAAGAGTCTTGAGTCCAAGTCATATGAAAATTACTTCAAAGAACTGAGCATGTTTAAACTAGAGAAGAAAATATCCAAGGGCTATCATGATGTGAAAGGATCATATATAGGTATATGTGTATGTATATATATCTATATCTCCAGATAGATAACAGATATATCTACGCATAGACGCAGATCTCTCTGTCTCTGTCTCTGTCTGCCTCTGTCTCTCATCTATCTATATATGTACATATTTCCTGTTTGACTCCAGAGAGCAGAACATGAATGAGAGCAGTGAGTGGTTTAGTATATAGAGCTCTAGACTTGGAATCAGGAAGACTTGAGTTCGTGTTCTGCCTGCAATACTTCTTAGCTCTTTGGTCTTGGGTAAGTCACATAACTTAGTGACTGAGTTAAGCTTAGGAAACTGACCCTTAGTTTCCTTTTTTTGTAAAATTTGGGTTATAGACTTGATGGTCTCCAAGGTCTTTTCTAACTCCGCAACCATGATAAGTCTCAAAAAGTTTAAGTTTGTCTTGATGTCAGAAAAGAAAAATTCCTAACAATTAGATCTGTTCCAGAGTGGAATGAACTGCCTTGAAAGCGGCAGATTTCCCCTCCTTAGAGATCTTCAAGCAAAGCTGAGTGATTACTTATTGGTTATGCTGTTATAAGGCTTCCCTTTCAAATATGGATTGGGTTACCTGGCCTCTAAGGTCCCTTCCAACTCTCAGACTGTGTGACGTAGTAATCTTGTAATGTGTTATAAGATTCCAGAGTACTTTCACATTTATGTCCTCATTTGCTTTTTATAAGATACAATCAAGGCAAGTTTTTGTCCCCACTTGAAATGTAAGAAAACTGAGGCCCAAAGAAGAAAATTAGACTGCTTATAGTCGTATGGCAACCGAGTGAGATAATAGGAAGTAACATTTGTAAAATGCTTTGCAAATTTTGAAGTGCTACAGAAATGCTAACAGTGACGATGATAATGGTAATGATATTTGTTAGTGAGTAGTATGGTTGGGACTTGATTCCAGCTCTTCTGAGTGTCCTAACCTAGAAATTGTCTTAGAGTTAAGCGTGAATTACTTTCACTTTTGTATGGAAATATGTTAAGGGACATATGGGTCTGCATCTCCTGTACTTCCTGAAGGAAAATCTTTGAGCAGAAGTGGTAGTTAGTATTTGGGTTTCCAAGGGCGTTTCTACATCCTGTATTCATAGAGGGAACTGAGATGTCAACAGATAAGCTCAATTAATAAAAAGTACTACAAATTGGTACCTTCTAAGCAGCCTCCATAAGCAAACAACTTTCTAATGATACTGTCTTTTTGAATGTTTCTTTAATGACAGTTGGTATAAATCAGGAGTAAACTATGTAATCAGATTTACAAAGAAATTAGAGTAACAGAAATGTCTGTGCAGGGTAATGATACCCTCTTGGTAAGCCAACCTCAAAGGAGAGGATGATGACTAAGTTTCTAGTTAATACTCTGTACCTGATCCCAGAAGTAGGCTCTCAAGTGATAATTTCATGAAAACTGGGTTTAGTCATGAGGCATTTGGAAGGAAACAACATAGGGCTCAGAGTCAAGAATCCTGGAGTTGATTTTCAGATTTACTACTCTCTGTGGGAGATAGCCTGGGGTGACAGGAAAGCAAAGTACTTTGGACCCAAAGACTTGGGATTCAAATTCCAGTCCCATCATTTCTTCTTTCACTTTGTGGAAGGTATGGCACTTCTTGGATTGTTAGTTTCATTTGTAGAGCAGGATGAGAGTGGCACAGAGACCCAGTACTAGACCTGGAATCAGGAAGATCTGAATTCAAATGTGGTTTTAGATTTAAACTCTATGTGTCTCAGTTTCCTTATCTGTAGAATACAAATAACAAAGTCATTGTGAGGATAAAGTATAAAAACAGTTTGCGAAACTGTATATTCGTATATAAAATACTATGTGAATGGTGACTATTATTATTGCCAGTTGTACTGTTGACTTTTTTAATACTGTTGTGAGACCCAAATAAAATCATCTGTGTAATATATTTTGAGGCAGCTAAGTAGTACAGGGGACAGAGTGCCAGATCTGGAATCAGGAAGATCTGAGTTCAAATCTGGCCTCAGGCACTTATTAGCTATGTAACCTTGGGAAAGTCACAACCCTGTTTGCCTCAGTTTCCTCATCTGTAAAATGAACTGGAGAAGAAAATGATAGACTACTGTAGTGACTTTGCCAAGAAAGCCCCAAATGGGATTATTGAACACCAAACGGTATATTTTGAAACTGTAAAGTACTAAGTATAAATACAAATTAGTCGCATTATTGTGTAATCCTGAGCTTGATACTCAGTCCTTCTGGCTGTAGTTTCTCTATCTACAAAATGAGGTGCAGATCAGATTAAGGTTTTCTCTGGTTCCAAGTTTCCCCTCATTAGGGCTTTTCAAAAGGAAATTGAGTGCCTATTTCTTAGGAATGCTATGAAAAGATGTTCATTTCAATTTTACACATATTTTTAAGCTCCTACTGTATGAAAAACAGAGTGTTTGGAACTGGAGAAGGTGCTTAGGTTCGACAAGACATGGTACATGTCTATAAGCACAGATGGTGCTTATAGTTTTGTACAGTAATAGTTCCTATATACAAACAGCTGTTACACTCAATGATAATGCGGATTACATAGAAATAACAAGCATATTATTTTGTGCGTTCTAGCGTTGAGAAGAAAAGATAAGATTACTTGTTGGGGAAATCTAGGAAGGCATCTTGGAAGAGATGGCATTTGAGTTAGGCTTTCAAGGTTGGAAAATAATTCAACAGGCAAAGGAGTAAGGAAGTAAGGTTTGGGGCATATAGTATGATTAAAGTCACATGAGAGGAGAAAGAGCACAGGAGTTGTATAGGGGATGGTGGCCAGTGTAGTTCGGCTAGGGTGTAAAATATATGGAGGAATACAGCAAACAATTAAACTAAAAAGTTATATAATGCCAGTGTACAAGGCAATACGTAGCCACTACAGACTTTTGAGCAAATGAACATTGCCTGAAAAGATTTATAAATAAATGAGATTAGTTTTCTCAGTGTCTCAGTGTGGGGAGAAGGAATGGGAAGGTGAGAATATGTGAGAAGACCCATTAGAATGCTATTGCAGAGGTGCAGCGGAGTGGAGAGAAGAGCCTGTACTAGGAGACAGTGAGAATAGATTACTAGGGCTACCTGTCAGAGATGTTCTGTAGGTAGAATTTATAAGATTTGGTAACTGATTGGGTAAGAAGTGGTGTGGGAGGCAGCCCTTAGAGATAATCAAAGACAGCCACAAAGTTTCTAAAGTGGACTGGTCTATTTCACCTCAGGTGCACCCAGCTCTGCAATTCTATGCTTGTGGTCTCTTCTGCTCTAACCAAGTGAGATAGAAGCAATCATAAACAATTTATCCAGAGGGTCTTTAAGAGGAACAGTTGGACAGAGGGGTCATAAAGGAATGACCAAGCATTCAAGACATTTACAAGATTGAAATGAGAATGCCATTTCCAGATTCACATTGCTGATCGCTAAAGTACCTCTGATAAAAGATGTATTAATGACAATTGATGGCAGTTCCCTTCCTGTAATGTTTCATCTAATGGCACTTTGCCTCCTGCATATAATAATTCTTTCCCACTCAGGGCATAGAAGAGCTTTCCCTTCATAAAAAGAAGCCCACTCCCCTAGAACTCTGAGCTGTTCTGCCAGGAAACTCCTGAAATGATGGAAATGAGGTGAGAAGGCACAGTGCCTAGATAAAAGTTTATCCACACTCGGCCTTTGGCATCCCACTAGGGTTGCTATCCAGGTGTCCTTTAACCAGACTGACCAGTATTTTATCAGAGAAGCCATTTGTTTCTCACTGATATAAGGAGTTATGTTATTTTTTCTTTAATTGGATTTTGGAAGGTTTAAAAGACATTCAAATTGTTTGTTCCTCTGGTCTTGCTGGCTTGAACACTATAGGGAGAAGAAAATGAAGTTCAGATAATGACCTAAGGACTTTCATTTTACCTTTGGGGAGAGTGATCTGAGTAGAGATTCTAAGTGGTCTTAGCATAATAGAACACAGAATATTAGAGCTAGGAGGAACTTCAGTGATTATCTAATTGAATATCCTAATTTTAGAGAGAGGGAAGCTGAGCCTGCCCCTCTACTTCTGCCTTCACTCCCATTCCTTCCAATTACTGCTAGGAGCTTGCCCCTTCCATCATGCTCCCTCTTTCTCATATTAAGTCACTGACTTCTGCCCTTGCTGCCTTCCAACATCTCTCATTTTTCAAAAGTCTTTACTTGATTCTTCCATGACTAAAAACTATTGCCCTGTATCTCTTCCTTCTTTCTAGCCAAACTCTGACATGCTTTCTACATTTTTTCTTCTACTTTCTCCTAGCCATTTATGTTCCAGTATGTTTTGCAACCCCACAACTCAACTCTAAGGTTACCAATGATTTCTTAATTGCTAAATACAATGGTCTTTTCTTACTCCTACTTTTTCTGTAGCTCTCTGCATCATTTCAGATTACTGATCATCTCTTATTCTTGAATGCTCTCTTCTCTAAGACTTTGGTAATAGTATTCATTCCTTGCTACCTACCTGACCTGGTTTCCTTCCTAAATATCTCACCATTCCTTCTCAATCTCCTTTGCTATGTCATTATCCACATCTTGACTTCAATGAGTGAATAAACCCCAGGGCTTTATCCTGGGCTTTCCTTTAGATGCTTTCTCTATCTCTTGACAAACTGATCAGTTATTGTATGTTGAAGTATTTCCTCAATGCAGAAGATTCCTGAATTTAGATATCTGTTCCTCATTTCATTCCTAAATTTCAGTTCCACTTGACCAATTTCTTGCTGGGATATCTCCATCTAAGTGCTCTATAGGTATCTCAAACTTAACATGTTAAAAACAAAACTCATTAACTTCTCCTTAAAATCCAGCTCCTCTAATTACTCTTTGTTGAGGAAAGCCACCATCCTTTCAGTCATCCAAGTTGTCAACGTGGGCATCAGCTCAACTCTTCTTTCTCCCTTTCTCACTCTCATGTCTAATCAGTTGCAAAGTTGTCAATTCTACTTCCACAAAATTTCTCACAATTATCCCCTTCTTTTCATTCACATCATTACTAACCTAGTTCATGTCTTTATCACCTCTTCCCTTGGTTACTCCAGTATTCTCTGAATTATCTCTCTGCCTCTAGCCTATCCACTCTCTCTCCTGTTTTACCTGTCTGGCTATAACTCAGTTTCTTTTGCTGGTTCATCAACAATATGAAAGATAATTCAAAAGAAATGGAGTATCTGGTCAAATGAAGACCAGTTCAAAGGTAATTATAACTGTATAGGCCAGGGGAGGTGAGAGCATGAAACGGAGTAGTTACAATGGTTTCAGTCAGATTTTGGAGACTGAAGACAGATTTCAAGGTGTGAAGAGTGAATAAATAGTAAGGTTGTGGAGGCAGTAATATTTTGAAAGTAGGGTAGTATAAAAGGGAGATTGATTTTGAACTGAGGAGATCTGAACATGCTTGTAAGTCAGAAGAAGGAGCTATCAGAGAGGGAGAAAATGAAAGTGCTTGAGAGATAAGGGGTAATTGGTGATCACTGAGGAGACAGTAGGGAATGAGATTGAGGGCTGAGGTAGAAGGGTTAAGGATAAGATCAATCTCTTCCTCTGAGGCTAGAGGCAAGGAAACAATTGGTAAGAATTTAGAAAAGTTCTGACATGAGAAAAAGGGAGGTAATGGAAAATGTGATAGATGACCTAGATCTTCAGTGAAATATGCAGTGCGGGATGCTGCTGAATGAGAGTGTCAGGAGAAACTTGAATTCAAATCTTACCTCTGACAATTACTAGGGGCAAATTATGCCTCTCAGGAAGGTTATGTGGATCAAATGAAATAATGTATGTGCAATCTGTGGCTCAGGGCTACAAAGGATTTGGGATTTAGAAATCCTGGGGTCAGTTCTGGGGGCTCACCCCAAGAATATCATTATCTTTCTTTTACTATAGAACAGTATTAAACAGTACTCCAGAAATAGGGCCATTTGTTAACATCATTCCTTAAATTGCAGTGTTCAGAAATAAACACAATATTGCAGATATATGCTAACAAGGAAACACTTCCTTCATTAAGTCTTTATTAAGATTATCACTTCCTTGTGGACACTGATTCTGTTAATTCAATTTTTAATGGCATTAAACAATTTGGGCTGGCTTGTCACAGTTTTGACTTACTGAGCTTACTGTACACTAAATCCTGAAGTATGTTAGGGTCTCCTGGAAGCCATGTTTCCTGATGTTAAGCCTAGTCTCATGCTGCATATCAACAATAAAATTGTCCCTGCCACAGATCTGTGTTAAACCCTCTTAGATTACATCTGGGATTAGACTTAACTGGTTATACACTTAACTTGAAATAAAACAGAGACCTCTTCTCTTCTTAGACTCATAGACTTTAAAAATTTCGGACTGACTGTTCACAGAGTAACATTTCATATACATTGATCTGACCATGGTACTCCTCTGCTCAAAGATCTTCTGTGGCTCTCTATTTTCTATAAGCTATAATTTAAATTAATTTGTCTAATATTCAAGTCCTCTAATAATCTAGTACAATCTTCCTTTTTCTTAATATTATTTCCCTCCATTCTCCTTAAATTACAGACAAATTGCTGCTACTTTCTGTCTCCTGAGTAACTTCTTCATTTTCCTCCATCCATACCTTTGTTTATATTCTTTTCTTTGCCGGGAATATAATACATCCCCCTCTTTTACCCGATAAATTACTGTTGACCTTTTAGGGATATCATATACTACTTTCCTTTGCCCTTCTTCCAATCACTTTTTCTGTATTATAATTATCTGTGCAATCCTCTCCTCCTTACTCAAATGGCTCCTTGAGTAGAGAACATTTTTATCGAAACTTTTCACTCTTCTATCACTTACAGCAATGCTTAAATATCTACAAAGTATGTATTTAGGAGATGTTCATAAAAACATTTTTTCCCCATGGCAAAGAATTGAAACCTGAAGGAGGTTTTGGGGAATTATTAAATGTCTATGAATGCCTATGAATGTGATGGAATACTATGGTGCTTTAGAGATGATGAAAGAGATGTTTTTAGAGAAATCTAGGAAGATTTGAATGAACTGATGCAAAGTAAAGTGAATAGAACCAGTAGAACAATTTATATAATAACAGCGATATGGTAAAGATAACTTTAAAAGTCTTAGTCGAATCAACACAATAGTCAACCACAATCCCAGAGGACTCAAGTTGAAATGCTACCCATGTATAACTAGAGAGATGATAGACTCAGAATACAGAATGAGACATATGGCTAATCTGGGAGTTTGTTTTTTCTTGACTATATGTATCTGCGAATTGTGTTTTGTATTTCTTGCTTTTTCAATTGGTGGGAGAGGGGAAAAAGAGAATATCTGAAGATAAAGTAACTTTTTTAAAAAAGAGGTTTTGGAGAAATGCATGAGATGTTCACAAACTAAGTACTATTTGTGAGTTAATATGACATACTATCTAATAGTATTGGATAGCATCACAAGACCAGGGTTCAAATCCTGACTCAGGAAATTATTAGCTAAGGTCTTTGATAAGTCATTTAACCCCTCTGTATCCCAGTATCTCCTCTTTTAAGGAAGAAGTAATAATGATACCTATCATCTCATAAGATTGTTGTGAGGATACAAAGGGATAACGTATGTAAAATACTTTATCACATCCTCAAGTGCTATCTATATAAAGGGCATTATTATTATTATATTATAGTAGATTTGATAGCTGTTTAAATAGCAATATAATTACACTTCTATAGTAATTAAAGGTTTATAAAACATTTTTCTACAAGAATGCCTATGAGGAGGTAGAGTAGTTATTGTTATCTCAGTTTTATAGATGAGGAAGCAGAGACTTAGAAGAAGCTCCTAGATGTCATGGTGGATTGAATGCTGGATTTGGAGTCAAGAAAACCTGAGTTTAAACCTTACCCCAGTCATTTCCCAGCTATGTGACCCTGGGCAAATCACTTCATATTTATGTATTATCATAATATCACCAACCTCACAGGGCTGTTGAATCAGATGTGATAATATATGTAACACATTCCCCAACTATATAAATGTGAGCTATTATTATCATCATTATTCAAGAGGAGAGATAACTTACCCAGGGTCACATAGCTAGAAAGTGTCAGAGTTGAGACACAGATCTAGATTTTCTAACTTTGATCAGAATTATTTCCCATACAGACTAGACCTTCTTCTGAAAACTGCTTTATTATTATTATTATTATTATTATTATTATTATTATTATTATTTATTATTATTACTATCTGTGAGTGCTTGAATAACACTAAGAGAATCAGGAAAATGCTTTCCATTGTAGACAATAAGAGCAAGCAAGAATTCAATTTCTTCCCCCTCTCACCTCTCGTACTATGATTCATGAATGACACGTGGTTCCTCCTGAAACATCTCAAAGGAGCCCTGGTGGGGAGACAAATTTAGTTTTGAAAAATCGCGATAGGAAAAAAAAAGGTACTTCTTGTCTGTATTTATCCAGTTTGCTTTCATGTGAACAAACAGTTCTAGCAATGATGTTTGGATGTCTTTCTTTCTTAGAAAATATGCTTGATAAATATGAGCCTGGGTTATTATCTAAGTACCGGGATGATTGGTCTAAATATAGACATCTGATAATTACTACATGATATATTTGTCCTGGTCCTCACATGATAAATGGTCAAATCTTTCTTTTTCCTTTGGAAGAATGAAAAAATAGCTACCTACCCCCAGTACTTCCACCTTGTCCCCTGATTTTGCCTCTAAGGAGCTGAGGATACTTAGCAGAGACTTACAGCTGCCCTAAGCCATCACTGGCGTATTCCCTGATCTATTTTTCCCCTCAGTGGAAATATTTTCCCTGAAAAGAGGAATTAGGTAAACCAGCTCTACTTTCCCCAATGGGTTTAAAAAGGGAACTTCTTTCCTCCCTGTGATTTAAAAAAAATGAAATAAGAACTCAAGCCTGCAGGTCTGGTTATAAATGTGGTAAATCCAGGCACACAATGAATTCCAATCTGTACGTTTTTATAAAGGCTACTTAGGGCCAAGCTAGTCTCAGATCTAAGAAACATGTACAAAATGACTCATTGTTAATAGGGTGAGCTCTTTGCATTTGGATTAGGGTTAACTGACAGTATCCAGTCACCTTTTTATTCTCAGAGATTCTAGGAGAAGAATGCTTTGTGCCCCTCTGAAAAAGGCAGAATTAGGTGTTCCATTTATACTATTGATCTTAATAACCTCATCTCATAAATACCTCCTTTATGACATCAATAAAAACGGAATTGTGGCAACTTGGAACAATGGAAATTGTTACTTTGGAACTGAAGTATTTCACTGAGGAGCTCAATGAAAGTCCACAGATTGGAGCAGCAGGGAGGATTTATGATTTTTCTTGTGGGGGTTTTGTGTATGTAGGGGCCCGAGGGGGAAGCTTGATTTTATTTAATTTTTTTTGTTTGAATTTTACAAAACAAAACAAAACCTAGCAAAGTTTTCAAATGTGGAGATTCAAATGAATCTAGAAGGAAATAGAAGACAAGAGAATTTAAAACTACAAGGGGATTTTGTAGACATTTAGCCTAACCCCTTCATTTTGCCAGTGAAGAAACTGAGATTCAGAGAGACATTATAGGATTATAAATTAAGAGCTGAAAGGACCTGAGATCCAGTCAGTCAATCATTCACTCAACAAGCATTTATTAAATGTTTTATTATGTGCCAGGCACCATCCTTAGCAGCATGGATATAAAGAAAGGCAAAAACACTATCCTAAGTCCTCTAGGAACACACATTCTAATGGGGAAAACAACATAAATAACTTTGGACACTCCATATATTTAGTAAATGGAAGGTAATCTCAGGTGGGAACATATGAGTAGCAGGCAGTATTAGAAAAGGTATCCTGCAGAAGATGAGATTTGAGATGAGTCTTGAAGGAAGACAGGGAAACTAAGGGGAGGGGGGACATATCATTTCAGCCAAATCAAATGCATAGAGATGGGAGATGGAGTATTGTATGTGAGGAACACAAAGTGTGTGAAAGGGGTTAAAGTGAAAGAATACAGGAAAGGTAGGAAAGAGTTAAATTGTGTAAGAGTTTATCTTTGATCTTGAGATAATAAAATGCAACTGGAATAAATAAACTGTAATTTATTGAGTGGGGTTGATGGGGTCATAAATATGCTTTATGAATATTGGCACTTTGGCAGCTGAGTGGAAGATGGATTGGAAGGGGAGATACTTGAGGCAAGGAGACCAATTAGAAGACTATTTCATTAGTCTAGAGGTGATGAGGTATTATACTAGAGTTGTTTTTGTCTTTTGTTCTCGAGAAAGATCATGACATCAAGGAGGTGATGCCAAGACTTGCAAGTGAATTGATGACTGTGAGGGAGGGCTATGTAAAGTCTCCAGTCTCACTTTCTCCTCCAGAGCCATCTGGGTCCAGTGTCCAGATACAAGATGACTGGAGATGACTCCCATTATATTAGGGTGGTGGCTGTGCTGTAGAAAGAAG
This sequence comes from Notamacropus eugenii, assembly GCF_028372415.1. Classification (NCBI taxonomy): domain Eukaryota; kingdom Metazoa; phylum Chordata; class Mammalia; order Diprotodontia; family Macropodidae; genus Notamacropus; species Notamacropus eugenii. The sequence continues at coordinate 357,465,720 of NC_092872.1, forward strand.
GTCACATGAACAAGAAATATTGTAAAGGAAGAATTAACAGAACTTGGCAACAGTTTGGATATGGTAGATGAAAAAGGGTAAGGAGTAGAGCATGAATTGAGTTTTAAACCTAGGTGAGTGGGAGGATGGTGGTGTTCTTGACGATAAACAGAAAGTTGAGAAAAGGGCAGTAATTGGAGTGAAAAGTAATGAATTTTATTTTGGACATTTTGAGTTTGACATTTGTTATTGTTTTTGTCCTTCATTTTTGAAGAGGACCATGACATATGGGAAATGATGACATGACTTGCAGTTGACTTTGATTTGAGTGGGGGAGGGCTGTGCAAGTTCACCAGCCTCACTTTCTCCTCCTCAGCCATCTGTATCCAGTGGTCAGGAGGACTGGCAATGGTCTAGGATGCAGTGGGAGACCCTGGTGATTTTAGTCTAAGGTCTTTTTAGGTACTCACCCATTCAGTGAATAGACCTTTTTAAGAAGCAAATTAAAGGATGGCCCCTTTAATTATAAAAAAAGAAAAAAAAATCAAGTTGGGAGGGGAAGACCCTCAGGTTTGCTGTTCCAAAGAGAAACTGTTACCATTAACATTTACTCCAAGCCAAAAAGGCCCCAACCAGCCATTAAATGGAGCATGGGCAAGGACCTATTGTGGCCCAATCTACGAGCTATAGAGTTTTGAACTGAGTTTTAAGAAAGAAAGAAAGAGAGAGAGAAAGAAAGAAAGAAAGAAAGAAAGAAAGAAAGAAAGAAAGAAAGAAAGAAAGAAAGAAAGGAAGAAAGGAAATTTGAGATACTACAGTTTGAGATGCCCAAAAGGCATGTGAGAGTTAACTGATGAGAGAGTCTGGTCCTGGATATATAGATCTTGGAATAATATGCTTAGAGATGATAATTGAACCCATGACAGATGATGTGATCACCAAGTGAGATACCATAAAAAGAGAAGAGAAGAGGTCCCATGACAGAGTCCTGAGGGTTGTCCGTGACTAATAGGTGTGATTTGGATAAAATCATACAAAGGGACTGAGAAGGGATGATAAGAAAGGTCAGAGAACCAGGAGAGAAAAATGTCATGAAAACTTAGAGAGGAGAGCATATACAGAAGGAAATGGTGATGAACAATGTCAATGGACAGAGAAAGCTCAAAAAGGATTAATATTTTAATAGTTATCAGATCTGGTGATTAAGGAATCATTGGTAATTTTGTACAGGGCAGCATCAGTTGAATGTTAAAGTTGGAAGCTAGACTTTAAAAGGAATAGAAATAGAAGTGGATAGAAGTGGAGTACCTCTGTAGATGGTTTTCTCAAAAATTTAGCCAAGAAGAGGAAGAGAGATATTGGATGACACCTAGAAGGAATGGTAGAGTTGAAGGATGATAGTGGGGGAAATTTGTTGGAGAAGATGGCATGGGATTGGACCTGCTTTGGTGAAGACAAGGACCACCTCTTTATCAGAAGTAGAAATGAAGGAGGATACAAGTAAAAGAAAGTGTGAGTGATGTGAGATATGATGGAAGGGAGAAGAGGAGATTGTTTGATTAATGGCTGCAGTCTTTTCAATGAAACATGAAATGAGGTCCAGCTGAGAGAGTGGGTACAATAATCATCTTGAGGAAGGATGAAAAGATTTGGAATGCCTCCTGAGGTGAGTGGGATAGTGAATTGATCATGGAATTGCTAAAGGATTGCCTTGATGTAGCAAAGTCCCAATTGAGATTATGTAATACAAGTTTTAGTGGACTCAGTCAGCACAGTTTTGTGATTTTCTCTGGTATGTTCAGCAGCTTGTGACTAGGAGCACAGGAGTCAGATGGTAGAAGCGATCCAGGATTGGGGTTGGGCAAGGATCATTGATAGCACAAGGGGAAAAGGGATTTGAGAGTAAAAGATAGTGTAAAGTTGAGCTGGTTCACCAATGGGATTGAGATAGGGAAGGGTGCATCCAGAGCAGGAAGGCATTTCTGGGAAAGAACTCAAGGGTGGAGGCAAGGAATATCGTTGTGAGGATGAAGAATGAAGTAGAGATCATTAGACGTAGAGAAATATGAGCTGATGAAAGTGTCAGCCAGATAGTACAGTGGAGAAAGTGCAGGATTTGTAATTAGAAAGACCTAAATTCAAATCCAGCCTCAGATACTTATTAGTTGTGTGACCCAGAGAAAGTCATTCAACTTGTCTCCTCCAGTTCCCTCATGTGTAAAATGGGGGATATTAATAATGCCTATCTCCTTGGACTGATGCAGGGATCAAATCAGTTAACTTTGTAATCCTTTAAATATATAGGAATGTTAGCTATTAATATTAAAGAAATTTTAGAGTTCATAAACATGGAAGAAGTGTTCAATAGCTGACTCAATCATATTCTTCACTTGGATTCCTACCCTTACACTTGCTAACTTCAATATCAAGATGATATTCACATTAACGTCCTTTTATCTACTATGGCCTCCTAGTTAATCAACCTTTAAAATTTTATGACCTATATTTTTAGGCTATCCCTGCATGGGGAGAGTGACCACATCTTGATATTACTATCAACAAAAACTTTTGTGCTTCCAACTCCAAACTTCCCCTCTGTGACCACAACCTCTTGCCCATTCATCTCATCCATCTCTTTTAAAATCTGCTCATCATCACCCTGCCCCTAATTCTTTCAGTCTTGAGCCTATAATAAATAAGTTCAGCAATGCACTATTCTTTTATTTGTTTTGTAATTTTTTATTTCCATTTATTATGTTTTTCGTTGTTCTTCACCTTTAACTCCATTGCCTCCTTACTTTCAAGTGTTCACTTCCCACCATCTACCTTCCCTATGCTTACTGTTCAATTCTACTAGAGGAAGTCACAAAACATGCTGACTGGGCCCATTACAAACATAGGTCTGGCTTCAGAGTCAGAGCATCCTGGTTTCAAATCTTGCTTTTGAGACATGCTGACTGTGTGACCCTGAGCCATCTCAGTACCCTAAAAATTCTTTAAGACTGCAATTGCAGGATGAGTAATTGCTGGTCTGCATTGATAGAGGGATTTTCCTAATCTACACTGATAAAATAATATACAAAAAACAGCCCAGCTCAACAGGCCCTTGGGATGCAAGGAGATCCTTCCATTCATTCTCTCCTTGACCTTGGTTACTCTCATCATAATGACTATTCCAAACCATCTCTGATCTAAAGCTCCTCTGTCCCTCACCATGTTCCTCCCTCTCAGAAGATGAAACTTTTCCTCAAATTTTACTGAGAAAATTGAGATTATCCATGACTTTCTAGTCCTCATTAAGTACTTCTTGCTTTCCCTCCCCAAAATTGTCTGCTTACTTAGTGGATTATTAGCTTGTCTGTCAAACATTCTACTTCTTATTCCTGATGAGGTTCCTTGGTACATAGAGCATGACCTGCATGGTGGATATGGAGTAGGAATCGAGCCATACAAGAAAGTCCTCACAGATTTAGTGAAAAAACAGACACACAGTCAATTGTATTCTGTGATTGGCAGAATGGGAAAGGAGTTACTCAGTTTGGAGACCTGTTACCTAAATCTGAGCATTCCCTTTAAGCACTTTACTGAGTTGGCTTCAGGATTTCTAGCATTATTTCCTAAGATAGACAGTTTGCTCACTTCTGTTTCCTATTTATGGAGAATGATGCAGATACAAATGCTGATGGTATGAATATGGCCTATGGTGCTTATTGTCTGTAAAATGTAAATAGATTCACCTCATTTCTTTTAATTCATTGTTTCAAATATTTTATTTTGCATTAATCATTTAAATTCAATTAAGTATTTATTCTCTCTCTCTCTCTCTCTCTCTCTCTCTCTCTCTCTCTCTCTTCTCTCTCTCTCTCTCTCTCTCTCTCTCTCTCTCTCTCTCTCTCTCTCTCTCTCTCTCTCTCTCTTCTCACTCACACACACACTCTCTTCTCACCCCCATCCTTATTAAATCATTGGTACCTTGATGAGCACACAGGTTCATTAAGAATAGAGGAAGGAGAAGAGAAAATCCTGCCATTTGGTCAATGTCAGGTGAGCAGATGTGATACAGAAGACACTTCTTTTTAGGAACTGTTTTGGGCACGCAAACTTGGCTGCTGCACTAACCAGGGCCAGATGTATGAGTGCCAAAAAATTAACTATTTGAAGGCCATCAATTATCTGCCTATTAGCTGAAAATTCTCAATATTAGTCATTACTTTCTATTAAGAAACCTTAATAATCATAATATAGTCCAACTTCTTTGTTTTACAGATAAGGAGACTGAGGTTCAAAGAGATTAAGTGATTCAAGGTTGCATTGATAATTAGTAAAAAAGAGATATTTGAACATAGCTCCTCTGAATCTGAAGTCTGTGTGTTTTCCACTGTATTCTAAGTGTTTTAGACTAAATTTTGTGTAGGCAAGGATCTTGTCTCATCAAAAGTTTGTTTTTCCTCCAGGGGAAAACACAATGCTATGCATGCAATAGATACTAAATACATGGCCATTGGTATAAAATTTTGATTAGGGAGAGATAGAATTGATTCTAAAAGTGAAAGATGTGTAGGTCATCAATTGAAGAATCTTGCACTGCCTTGGTGTAGCAATTCCAGTCCTATATTGGGTTTTGGTGGAGAATGGAAGGGTGATGAGAATATAATGGAACTGGGAAAAGGAGAGGAATATAAAAGAGAGGATAGTAGTACCTCTCAAAGATTCATGAAAAGGCACACAAATTAACCACTTAGGAGCAACCACCACTGGGGAATCAAGTAATTTAGGCTTTAGTCCCAGCTCCATTATTAACATTAACTCATTTATTTCTATAAGACACTTTCCTGAATACCACTCTGTAAACAGACAAACTATGTTCCATACCACTCAGATAAGGAAACTGAAACACAGTGGGGAAGTTACTTACCCAAGGTCTCCTTTCTAATAAGTAGTAGAATTGGGACTCAGTTGCAGATTTCTTGACTTTAAATCAAGTACCCTTTTCATTATGGTACAGCTGCATTCTCCTTTAACTAGTGGTCATTGCTAAAAAGTCACTACCCCTCATGGTGTCTCGGATTTCCTATATGTAAAATGAAGATTTTGGACAACATAATCCTGGGTTGAAAGGCGCTGGACCTCGTTAAGCTCAACACCCCAATGGTACAGAAGAAGAAACTGTAGCCAAAAAGGTGAAATGATATGCCCATGGTCATTCAAGATCTAACACATTCTCTATTCGATTCTGGGCCCAAATCATTGTCCATTTATAATGCCTATTTTGGATATATTCTCATCTTTATAAGGTCAGTTACAATCTGGGCAGGAAGTTTTCATATCTGATCTTATAACAATACTTTGTAGTTTGCTGAGAAATTGCAGTCTTTTGATCCACATACAACTATGTGAGGCAATGTGATGGGGATTGGTATAGTGAACCTCAATTTTTTTAACATGAAGAAACAAAAGCTTGATGAGATTAAGTCACTTTCTCAAGGTCACAAAATTAATTAGTGGCAATGCCAGTATTGAAGTCTAGTCTTTGGAAAATACTAGCTGGTTAAGAGGATAATACATGAGAATGGAATATGTATTTTAGAGAGACCTCAGCTTGAGATCTAGGAATGGTGGACTTCTGTTCATGGATGGAATGTACCTAACAAAGATTGGCAAAACTACTTGCCTGGAGTCTTATAAATTAGCCAAAGGGACTTTTAAACTGTAAAGGAAGGAGGAGGGAGAAAACTATTTATGAACATCTATCAAACCAGATGCCATTTAAGATATAGTGCTGTTACTCGCAACTTTGTGTCATTAGTGATTTTGAAAAGCATATCCTCTATGTCTTTGATCTATCTCTTATTCAAATCACTAATAGAAAGTATAAAACAACATAGGACCAAGGACGAACCCTGGGCATAGTCCAGTAGAGATATATTTCAAAATTGACATCAAAGTATTACTGATGAGTTTTTGAGTCTGTTCATTTAACCAATTTTTATTTCATATAACTAATATTTCCTAGTCCACTTTTCTCAGTTACCCCCCCTCCCCCCAAGAATAGTATGAATTTGTCAAATGAGTTATGACAATAATCGGGAAATTATAGTCCCTGACCAACAAGTGTATTAACAATGTTAAAAAAAAATGGAAACAAGGTTATTTTGGTATGACCTGTCAGCCACATTGACTCTCTACGTTTATTGCTTCCTATTCATGATGTTCACTAATCATATTTTTTAAAATAATTTCTAAGATTTTGCCTTGCATTGAAGTCAGACTCACTGGTCCAGAATTTGATATTAAATTTTCTTCCTTTTAAAAAAAAATCAGATATTTGCATTTCTCCAGACTTATAATATTTTTCTTAATCTTGACAATATTTTAAGAGTGGCTCAGCAGTCACAGCGACCAGCTTTTTAAATGCTCTGGAACAAAGTTGATCTAGGTGTGGTGAACTGAACTCAGCAAGAGAAGCTCACTAATCTGTAATCTAATCACCTTGGGTTTTAATTTTATCAACCAGTTTCTTCTATCTTTGCCAGTTCTCTCTGACACAACAGAGGATTGAAGCAAAATAAAGCTCGAATTATTTTGTTTCCTTTCTATCACTGACCATCCTTTATTATCATCTCTTTTGCACTGGCAATGTTATTCCATTTCTCATCCTCCAAATCACAGTGTTTCACTCCCACTCTCCCCACATAGCCAGTTTCAAAATGTTGTTATTTCTATCTCCTCAGCATCTTCCATATGCATCCTCTTTTCTCCAATAACACAAATATCACTTTCATTCATGCCCTATCACCTCCCACTTGGGCTATGAAACTAGCTTCCTAATAGATCACCCTGACTCACATGCATCCTCCACATAGCTGCCAAAGTAATTTTCCAAAAATGTTGATCTGACCATGATAATCCTGTATTCCTCTCTGCTCTCCATTCAATAAATTCCAGTGGCTCCTTAGGATTCAATTATGCATAAATGTTCCTCTTAGATATTTAAAATCCTTCACAGTCTAGCCCCTTGCTATCTTTCCAGTCCTCTTACACAATGCTCCCTTTCATGCACTCCATGTATTTCTCATAAATGGTACTCCATCTCCTTTCTCGATGTTTGAAATGCTTTAATTTTGACCTCTTAGAATTCCTGGTTTCTTTCAATATTCTCCTTAAATCTTGCCTTCTGAAGTTATTTTCCAGTGCTCCCCCCACCCAGCCCAGAAGTTAGTGCTTTCCTTTCTGAATTTACCTTGAATCTACTATGTAAATATTTTATATAGGCCAATTTTTCTTTGAAGTTAAATTTATTTACTAATTTTTAGTTTTCAACATTCATTTCCATAAGATTTTGAGTTCCAAATTTTCTCCCCATCTCTCCCCTAACCCCACCTCAAGATACCATGCATTCTGATTACCTTTTCCTCCAACTAACCCTTCCATCTATCACACCCCACCCTTCCCTTATCACCGTCTTTTCTCTTTTCTTGTAGGGCAAGATAGATTTCTATAACTCATTACCTGTATTTCTTATTTCCCAATTGCATGCAAAAACAATTCTCAACATTCATTCCCAAAACTTTGAGTTCCAACTTCTCTCTCCCTCCCTCCCTATCCATCCCCACTGAGAAGGCAAACAATTCAATATAGGCTATTCATGTGTAGTTATGCAAAAGATTTCCTTAGTAGTCATGTTGTGAAAGATTAACTATATTTCCCTCTATCCTATCCTGCCCCCTATTTGTCCTATTCTCTCTTTTGACCTTGTCCCTCCCCAAAAGTGTTTACTTATAAAATTACTTCCTCCCCCCATTTGCCCTTCCTTCTATCATCTCTCCCATGCCCCACTTATACCCTTCTCCCCTCCTTTCCTGTAGTGTAAGATAGATTTTTCATACCAAATTGAGTGTGTATATTATTCCGTCCTTCAGCCAAATGTGATGAGAGTAAGATTCACTTTTTCCCTCTCACCTCCCCATTTTTTCCCTCCATTGAAAAAGTTTTTCTTTGCCTCTTTTATGAGAGATAATGTGCCCCATTCCATTTCTCCTCCCAATATATTCCTCTCTCACCCTTTAATTTTATGTTTTTAGATATCATCCTTTCCTATTCAACTCACCCTGTGCCCTTTGTCTATATATATGTATATAATCCCTCCAACTACCCATATACTGAGAAACATCTCAAGTTACAAATATTATCTTTCCATGTAGGAACATAAACAGTAAGTTTACGTTTAGTAAGTCCCTTGTGAATTCTCTTTCCTGTTTACCTTTTCATGCTTCTCTTGATTCTTGTGTTTGAAATTCATATTTTCTATTCAGCTTTGGTATTTTCATGAAGAATGCTTGAAAGTCCTCTATTTCACTGAATGACCATTTTTTCCCTTGAAGTATTATACTCAGTTTTTCTGTCTAGGTGATTCTTGGTTTTAATCCTCGTTCCTTTGACTTCTCACCAAGCCCTTTGATCCCTTAATGTAGAAGTAGATAGATTTTGTGTTATCCTGATTGTATTGCCACAACACTCAAATTGCTTCTTTCTGGCTGCTTGTAATATTTTCTTCTTGATCTGAGAACTCTGGAATTTGGCTATAATATTCTTAGGAGGTTTTCTTTTCTAATCTCTTTCAGGAGGTGATCGGTGGATTCTTTCAATATTTATTTTGCCCTCTAGTTCTAGAATATTAGGGCAGTTTTCCTCGATAATTTCATGAAAGATGATGTCCAAGGTCTTTTTCTGATCATGGTTTTCAAGTAGTCCCATAATTTTTAAATTGTCTCTCCTGGATCTATTCTCCAGATCAGTTGTTTTTCCAATGAGATATTTCACATTGTCTTCTATTTTTTTCATTCTTTTGACTTTGTTTTCTAATTCCTTGGCTTCTCATAAAGTCATTAGCTTCCATCTGCTCCATTATAATTTTTAAAGATCATTTTCTTTTATTTTCACTTTATTTTTTAATTTTTTTTATTCTTAATGTTCTACAATCACTACCATAAAACTTAGAATATTTCCCTCCTATCTACCTCCCACCATCCCCCTCCTTTCCCAAGACAGCATACAGTTCTACATAAGATCTACACATACATTCCTATTGAATACATTTTCACTATAGTCATGCTGTGTAGAAGAACTAAAATAAATGGGAGAAATCATGTAACAAATCAAAACAAAACACACACACATCCATGAAAATGATCTGCTACATTCTACGATTGAATTCCATAGTTCTTTCTCTGAATTCGGAAGGCATTTTGCCTTAGAAGACCATTGGGATTTTTTTTTTATGTCCTTGCATTGCTATGAAGATCCAAAAAACTCTCACACACTATAGTCGTTGCTGTGCACAAAGTTCTCCTTTCACTCAGCATCAGATCATATAAGTCTTTCCAGGCTTCTCTAAAGTCTTCTTGTTCATCATTTCTTATGGTGCAATAGTATTCCATTACATTCATATACCATAATTTATGCAGCCATTTCCCAATTGATGGGCATCCCCTTGATTTCCAGTTTCTGGCAACTACAAAGAGTGCTGCTATAAACATTTTTGAACATGTGGGACCCTTTCCATTTTTATGATCTCTTGGGGATACAGTTCTAGTAGCGATATTGCTGGGTCAAAGGGTATTTTTGTAGCCCTTTGGGCATAGTTTCAAACCACTCTCCAGAATGGTTGGATGAGCACACAGCCCCACCAACAATGAATTAGTGTCCCGACTCTTCCACATCCTCTCCAACATTGATCATTTTCCTGTTCTGTCATGTTTGCCAATCTAATAGGTGTGATGTGGTCCCTCAGAGTTGCTTTGATTTGCATCTCTCTAATCAAAAGTGATTTAGAGTATTTTTTCATGTGATTATAGATATCTTTAATTTCTTCCTCTGAAAATTGCCTGTTCATATCCTTTGACCATTTATCAATTGGGGAATGACTTGTATAGCTATACATTTGAGTCAGTTCTCTATATATTCTAGAAATGAGGCCTTTATCCCCGAGCTTAGCCATAAAAATTCTTTCCCAATTTACTACACCCCTCTGAATTTTAGTTGCATTGGGTTTGGTTGTGCAAAAACTTTTCAGTTTAATGTAATCAAAATTATCCATTTTCACTTCATAATGCTTTCTATCTCTTCTTTAGTCAAAAATTCTTCCTTTCTCCATAAATCTGATAAATACACTATTCCCTGCTTCTCCAATTTGTTCATGGTATCAATCTTTATACCTAGATCATGTACCTATTTGGACTTTATTCTTGTGTATGGTGTCAGGTAATGGTCTATGCCCAATTTCCAGCACACTATTATCCAGTTTTCCCAGCAATTTTTGTCGAACAGTAAGTTCTTATCCCAGAAACTGGAGTCTTTGGGTTTATCAAACAGGAGGTTGCTATATTCCTTGCCTACTATGTCTTGAGTAGCTATCGTATTCCACTTGTCTATCCTTCTGTTTCTTAGCCAGTACCAAGGGGTTTTGATAATTGCTGCTTTACAATGCAATGTGAGATCTAGTAGAGCTAGGCCACCTTCCCTAGCATTTCTTTTCATTAGTCCCTTTGATATTATGGACCTTTTGTTCTTCCAGATGAATTTTGATATCATTTTATCCAGCTCTAGAAAATCATTAACTGATAGTTTAATTGGTATGGCACTGAATAAGTAAATTAATTTAGGCAGAATTGTCATTTTTATTATATTGGCTCAGCCTACACATGAGCAACTGATGTTTTTCCATTTACTTAGATCTGACTTTATTTGTGCAAAAAGTGTCTTGTAATTGTATTCATATAGTTTCTGAGTTTGTTTTGGCAGCTAAACTCCCAAATATTTTATAGTATCTAACCTAGCCTTTAATGGGATTTCTCTTTCTATCTCTTGCTGTTGGACTTTTTTTACTAACATATAGGAATGCAGAGGACTTGTGCAGGTTTATTTTGTAACCTGCAACTTGGCCAAAGTTATTTATTATTTCAAGTAGTTTTTTTTTACTTGAATCTCTGGGATTTTCTAAGTATACCATCATATCATCTGCAAAGAGTGTTAACTTAGTTAGTTCTTTGCCTATTCTAATTCCTTCAATTTCTTTATCTTGTCTAATTGCTACAGCTAACATTTCTAGTACCACACTGAATAATAGTGATGACAATGGACAACCTTGTTTCACCTTTGATCTTATTGGAAATGTATCTAGCTTATTTTCATTGCATATAATGCTTGCTGAAGGTTTTAGGTAGATACTGCTTATTATTTTATGAAAAGTTCCCTTTATTCCTATGTTCTCCAGTGTTTTTAATAGGAATGGGTGTTGTATTTTGTTGAAAGCTTTTTCTGCATCTATTGATATAATCATGTGGTTTTTGTTAGTTCTGTTGTTGATATGATCGATAATGCTAATAGTTTTCCTAATATTAAACCAGCCCTGCATTCCTGGTATGAATCCTACCTGATCATAATGTATTATTCTCATGACAAGATACTGTATTTGTTTTGCTAAAATCTTATTTAAAATTTTTGCATCTATATTCATTAGAGAAATTGGTCTATAATTTTCTTTCTCTGTTTTGTCTTTTCCTAGTTTAGGTATCAAAACCATATTTGTATCATAAAAAGAATTTGGAAGGACTCCTTCCCCAATTTTCAAAAATAGTCTACATAATATTGGAATTAACTTTTCTTTAAATGTTTGATAGAATTCACTTCTAAATCCATCTGGCCCTGGAGATTTTTTCCTAGGGAGTTTATTGATGGTTTTTTCAATTTCTTTTTGTGAGATGGAGTTATTTAAGTATTCAACTTCTTCTGTTAATCTGGGCAATTTGTATTTTTTAAAGTACTCATCCATCTCATTTAGATTGCCAAATTTGTGGGCATAAAGTTGGGCAAAGTAATTTCTAATTATTGTTTTGATTTCCTCCTCATTGGAGGTGAGTTTACCCCTTTAATTTTTGATATTAGTAATTTGATTTTCTTCTTTCTTTTTTTTAATCACATTGACCAAAGATTTATCAGTTGTATTAGTTTTTTCATAAAACCAACTATTGGTTTTATTTATTAATTCAATAGTTTTCTTAATTTCACTTTTATTAATCTCTCCTTTGGTTTTCAGTATTTCTAATTTGGTATTTACTTGGGGATTTTCAATGTTTTTTTTCTAGCTTTTTCAGCTGCATGGTCAAGTCTTTGATCTCCTCTTTCTCTTTTTTATTGATGTAGGCATTCAAAAATATAAAACTTCCCCTAAGAACTGCTTTTGCAGTATCCCATAAGATTTGGTAGGTTGTCTCATTATTGTCATTCTCTTGAATGAAGTTGTTGATTGTTTCTGTGATTTGTTGTTTAACCCAACCCTTCTTTAGGATTAGATTATTTAATTTCCAATTGATTTTTGGTTTATCTTTCCTTGGCCTTTTATTACATCTAATTTTTATTGCATTATGGTCTGAGAAGGATGCATTGATTATTTCTGCCTTTCTGTACTAGACTGTGAGGTTTTTATGTCCTAGTACATGGTCAATTTGTGTATATGTGCCATGTACCGCTAAGAAAAAAGTATATTCCTTTCTATTCCCATTCAATTTTCTCCAAAGATCATTATATCTACCTTATCCAGAGTTTTATTTACCTCCTTAACCTCTTTCTTGTTTATTTTGAGGTTATATTTATCAAGTTCAGAGAGGAGGAGGTTGAGGTCCTCCACTAGTATGGTTTTGCTGTCAATTTCTTCCTTCAACTCCCCCAACCTCTCCTCTAAGAATTTGGATGCTATACCAATTGGAGCATACATGTTTAGTAATGATATTGTTTCATTGTCTATGGTGCCTTTTAGCAGGTTATAGTTTCCTTCCTTATCTCTTTTGATTAGATCTATTTCTCCTTTTGCATTGTCTGAAATTAGGATTGCTACTCCTATTTTCCTTACATCAGCTGAAGCACAATATATTCTGCTCTAGCCTTTGACCTTTATCCTGTGTGTATCCCCCTGTTTCAGATGTATTTCTTGTAAACAACATATTTTCTTCAGTGAATTTTTGAACCTCCTTTTCCATTTGGTCAAATCTTCTTTTTAAAGCATTTTTCTCCTCATTGGCTTTTTGAACCTCTTTCGTCATTTGGGTTAGTATGTTTTTAAAGGTGTTATTTTATTCAACATTTTTGGGTCTCCTTTAGCAAGGTGTTGACTCATATTTCATGATTTTCTTAAATTGCTCTCATTTCTCTTCCCAGTTTGTCCTCCACTTCTCTTACTTGATTTTCAAAATCCTTCTTGAGCTCTTCCATGACCTGAGACCACTGCATATTATTTTGGAGGTTTTGGATGCAGAAGCCTTGACTTTTTTGTCTTTCTCTGATGGTATGCTATGTTCTTCCTCATCTGAAAGGATGGAAGAAAATATCTGTTCACCAAGAAAGTAACCTTCTATAGTGTTTTTCCCCCCTTTTTGGGCACTTTCTCAGTCAGTTGCTCAGTTACTTCTGAGTCTTTTGTCAAGTAGAGGGTATACTACCCTTGACTTCAGAGGTTTTGTGCAGCTGTTTTCTGAGATATCTCTAGGGACATGTAAGTTCTCAGTTCCTCCAAGTTGGCACAATCAAGTCCTGTGCTCTGCTTTGGGAGCAACCACAAACTTTTCTGCCCAGGATCTGTGAGTAGAATTCCCTCTCCAGAGCCTCCACCATTTCTACCAGGCCATTGCTCCTCCTCACCCCAGACCTGCCACTCAGGATTGAGACCTAGATCAGCAGTGCAATTCACCCAGGGTTTTTAGGCTGAGGGCTCCAAATATGGACACAGTTGTGGCACTGGCTGCTGCAACCCTGTGGCTGGGCCAGACCTCACTCCCCTCTCACCCAGATGAAAGAGCTTTCTCACTGACCTATGAAGCTGTCTTTGGCATTTGTGCATTGAGAAATCTGGGAACTGCAGCTGCTGCCCATGATTCTGTGCCCTGAAGCTTGCTCCAATCCTGCCAAGTGGCCAAGGCTGGGCTGTGCTCCGCTGTTAGTCCAGTGAGACCTTTCCTATTGGCCTTCTGGGCTGCCTTGGGTTGGAAATCTCTTTCCCTCTGTCATTTTGTGGTTTCTGCTGCTCTAGAATTTGTTTAGAGTCATTTTTTTTACAGGTATTTTATGAGCTATAGGGTGTAGAGCTAGAGCAGGTCCATCCTTCTACTCCACCATCTTGGCTCTGCCCCCTAGGCCTATTTTTCTAAGTTCCTTAAAGGTAGAGACTATTTATTTGTAGCATAGTGTTTGGAACATAGTAAGTGCTTAGTAAGCTGATGATTGATCCATCCTCTTGTTGGTCCTGATCCAGTGAGCCTGATGCTCCTCCCCAGCCTCAGTTTGCTCTAAGGCTTGACACTTCTGAGGATATTCTAACTCAGCTATGTCACACATTTGTCCTTGCTTTCCTGATTCTTTCAACTTTTGTAGATACTTTCATTTTACCTTTTTTATGATACTTTAAAAATTCCTAAGCTGCTTTGGTTTGGTCAAGCCATGGCATCTATGGCTGAGAAATCACAACTTTCTCTTTTCTTTCCCCTGGTGTCCAGTCTCCCAGATGTGAGTTTAAAAGACAAAAGAAAATATAGAAAAGCAAAAACAGCAAGAAAATCCCCCCAAACTCCCCAAAACAAACAAGCCAAAAACCTGCACAGTAACAGCACATTTAGTAGGAGGTAACTTATTAAGTATTAGGAACCTGGCTGAGAACTGGGAAGGAAGCCCCCAAGGCTTCAAATGGCTAACTGGCATTTTAAGAATTTTTACCATTTAAAAATCATTTAAATATATTATCTCTTTCCTTACAACAATACTTTGAGCTAGGTACTAATTGTTTCCATTTTGCAGGTGAAGAAATTGAAAAATCAGGAAATTTAAATGGCTTGCTCAGTGCCACACAGCCGGGGAGAGTAAAGTTATCCAAAGCAAAAGTCCTAAAACAGAGGTGGGAACCTGCAGCCTTGAGCCCATATACTCTCTTCTAGGTCTTTGGGTGTAACCTTTTAACTAACTCCAAGTCTGAGAAAACAAATCCTTTCATTAAGGGGATTTGTTCTGTGAAATTTGGATTCAGTCAAAGGGCTACACTTGAGGACTTAGAAGACCACAGGTGGCCTCAAGGCCACAGGTTCCCCACTCCTGATCTAGACTTTGCTACTCACCCAGCACCAAATACAGTCCTTGACATACTGTTGGCACTTAATGAATGATTGCTATAACTTTCCTTCTAATGCGCAGGTGCATCTTTTTATCAGTCTTCTCAGCGTACCACCTTTTAGGAACCTGAGGAATTGTTTAGCGAAGGGGAGACTTTTATGAGATTTGAATTTCCATTAACTTAACACTGATAAATAAATCATTTTTTAAATTAAATTGGAAAAAAAAAACATTTTCAAAGATCAGTGGAATTTGCTTTAGAGAGACATCTAGATATTTGCACAATTCTTTCCTTTCTGTATTATGATTTCATACACACACATACAATATTTATGTTTTATGTGTGTGCGTGCTTGCGTGCGTGCGTGCGTGCATGCATGTGTGTGTATGTGTGTGTTGGCCAACCTTTCCTTGTTGAGTTTCTTTATATAAAAAGAGTCAGTCCAAGTTTCCTTTCCTGGTTTCTGCTATGTGGGTCATGTGGGAACTGCTTATAACCATACACTTAAACAACACTGAGAGAAGTTAGTGTTTTAGTATGACATAGCAAGCCCTCAATGATCTATCCATTCTCTACTGTCCCATGACAATGTCATGGAGGTTTCATGCTTTGTCAGTTAAAAAAATAGCTTCAAGCATGGTCTGCCTCCCATGTGGCAAGTAGAGAGCTCCTTATTTAAATAGTCTTAGGAGAGAGAGGGGCTGCTCTGTACCTTTTCTCCCTATCCCATCATCATCTCCATGTGGAGTAGGTACTTGGGTCAGTTTTGGTCCTAATCCCAGGTGGTGTTTTCCACTTTCCATTTCCTTTCCTGAGCAGTTTCAAATTGGATGTGTAAAAGCTTGGACACAATTTCATGGTTTCAGGAGTTTTGAAGGTCTTGGGTCCAATGAGAGAACTGGTGAGTGGCAAAGGAAGAAGGTTCTATATTGGAGAGCATAGCTGCCAGCATGGTTAACCCTATTCTCATTGTTTACCAAAAGACATGTACTTAGAACTGTTTGGACAGTGCAGAACTGTGGTGAAATAAATAAAGTGTCTTATTGTTAATACTACAAACTATTTTATGTTGAGATCATTTTAATATCAACCTCCTGTCTGAGTATAATAATAATTAGCATACACTTTCTGCTTGGTTTAAATTTTATTATCAATATATATTTTTGATATTCTTTCATGTTTTATCATTGTGTATGTGTATGTAAAATATCTGTGCCACACCCAATTCATATTGTACATTGAGTACCTTTTTACTTTTCCTTTGGGTAAACTTTAGACATGAACCTAAATTTCAATAAGACACTGAGGTTTTAAATGAGGCCCTGGGGTGGAGATTTAATCAGCAAGAAGATGGGGAGAACAAGAAGTCTTGACTCCTTTTTATATACAGCAAGGATCCTGCAGAACTGATCTCAATTCAGAACACTTGACTAGGTCCAGATTGGTGGGGTTCCTTAGAGACAGTGAAAGGACAGTTTCTCAGGCTTCTATTACAAGTGTTGGTTCCTTATTATTAGTTCTATTTAGGTAGACTGGTCCTTATACTCCTACATAGTCTTTTGCTAGCCCTAAACTAAAATAATTTTTAGGTCATTAGGACCAACTAGAGTTTAAGCTCTCTGCTAAAGTCTTTAGCAACCTTAGGTTGCCTCTAGACCATGAGGTTGGATTGGAAGTGAACATTAATGAGTTATTTTTTCATAGTGAAAAAAGTGAGGGGAAGGGTTCATTAGGTATACAGAATAGTCCTATTACCTCAATAATATAGGAAAATACTGGGAGGCTGGAGATGGGGGAGGGAAATGCCCTACCAAAGTGCAGATAGGTACATTCTCCGAAACATATATAGTCTTAGAGAATGGCTTAGAGCCCTGAAAAGTTAAGTGATTTGCTTAAGGTCATACAATCAGGATGTACAATCAAAATCTCTTTGGCTCACAAACCATCTCTTGCTTTATTTTACCAGAGAGAAATTATGAAATTCAACATTGCATTAATTTATATGTGCATAGTATTCATTAATAATCTACAATCCAACATTTCTTAAACTATGGGTTGTGACTCCAAATAGGGTCATGAAAAATTTGACAACATTAAAATGTTTCTGAACTTGCAGTGACCAAAAATTAAGTCAAAATCAAATGTGTAATGAATCTGAGGTGTTTCTGGCCACACTTGCCCATGTTGCATCACGCAGCTTCACTGCAGCCTCGGTTCTGAACACAAAGCATGTGTACTTTGCACTGTGAATGCCCTTTGGCCATGCAATGGAAAAGGGGTCATGTGTGGAAAAAGTTTAAGAAACCCTGATTTACACCTACATCTTCTAGTATTTCTTTGTAGCATGTAGAATAGTGAGTGATTATATTCTATCAGACAGTCCTGGTGGCACATGACTCCAGAAGGTAGTAATGAATCAGAAAGACTAAATGTTGATTTGGCAATGTATGTTGTCTCTGTTGATTAAGGACCAGGGTAGCTAGATGTGGAGAGAGCTGTCCCCAGAGGCTGGTGATGATAAATCTTTGAAGCCACAATAGCTTATAAAGACGATCTTCTAGGGAGTTGGGGATCTGCTTTGGTAGAAGAAAGACCCTCCAAATGAAATCATAGATCCTTAAAGTATTGAAGTACAGACCTATATATAAAGTACATACATTTTCCAAACCTCAAATTATTCCCTGTAGTCTTTCAACTTTGCCTTGTTGCCACAATTTATAGTATTTTACAGAAGTGAGTTACAGTAAGGTCTTTATGTTAGACTTGGAGTCAGGAAATGTGTTCAATTCCCAGTTCTGACATTTCTTAGTTATTTAATCTTGGGCATACCACTCTATTTCAATCTCTTCCTCTGTAAAACAGAGATAATAAGCTTCTCACTTTCAAATTCACAGATTTTTCATTAAGGAAAGTGCTTTATATACTTTTAAAGCACCATAGAAATGTGAACTTGTATTATATCTTAAAGCTTGTCCTTTCTATTCTAAATTCAAGTCAATAAATAGACGACGAGTTGTGGTGGATAGAGAACTAGATTTAGAGCTAGAAAACCTGAGTTTTAGTCTGGCTCTGTCACTCCTTATTTATATAACCTTTACCAAGCCACTTTTGTCTACAGGCCTCATTTTTCTCAGCAGTTAAATAATGGAGCAAGATTAGATGATCTCTATGATCCTTTTCAGCTCTGAATCCTATGATCCTAATTATATACTGAGTCAATAATTAAGATGAACTTTCATTTCATTGATATCACAAATGTGTAATGTACTCCAAACTAATTGCTATGCATGAATGTACATTTTCTGCAATAGACAAATGGCAACATTTTTGTTTGTGTCTTTGAAATGGAGTATTTTGAAAATATATTGAAAGTTATGTTTCTTCTCATCTTCCCTCCTGAGCAAGGACTAGTGCAAGGTAACCAGGGCTCTCCCACAGATCTTGACACCTAGTTAGATCCTCTTCTTTCCCTTGATCATATGCAGGCTATTTGATTATCCTGCTCTTTGGCTTGTCCTCAAGGCTGGTCCCTTTCAGGAATCTATGGCCATTTCACTCCTTTCCTGGAGTGAACCCATTAGCACAAACTACCTAGCCCAGGGAACTTGCACCTATTAAGTACAGGTTCCTAGCAACTCAAAGCTAGAAGGAACCTCAGAGATCATTTAGATCTACCCTTACCTGAAGCAGATATTGCTGACAAATAAGTGGTCATTCTGAATTTACTTGAACACTTCTAGTGACTGGAAACTTATTCCCACTCTTCAGACTATTCTGCGTTGCCTCCCTGTAAGTGAGTAGGTGAAAAAGGCCAAGATCTCCCATTGCATCCTGGGCCATTTCCAGTCATCCTGATTAATATCTGATCACTGGATCCAGATGGCTCAAGAGGATAAAGTGAGGCTGGTGATCTTGCATAGCCCTCCCTCACTTAAAACAAAATTAAGTGCAACATCATCATTTCTCTGATGTCATGGTCTTCTTCGAAACCAAAGGACGAGCACAAAATTTTGGACATTTCTGAACGTTAGAAAGTCTGTCTTCATATTAATCTATTTGTTCTAGTTCCATCCTCTGGGGACTGAGTCAAATAAAACTGATTTCTCTGTCATGTGATGGCATTTCAGAAATTTGAGGAAAATGATCATGTTAGATAGTCATTCAATTAGCATTGTGCTTGGGATACAAAGAAAGGTGAAAGATGGTGATGGCCCTCACAATCTAATGGGGAGATAACAAGTAAAAATTATGTGAAAGCCATATACAAGATAAATGAGAAATAATTACAAGAGGGAAGGCACTAGAATTAAGATGAGTTGGGAAAAGTTTCCTGTATAAGGTGAGATTTTAACTGAGACTTGAAGAAAGCCAGGAAAGCCAGTCTTTTTTTTTCTTCTTGTCTAAATAGGCTGTTTCTTCTACCCATCCATGTGGTATGTGTGGTATGATTTCAAGTCTCTTCACTGTCTTGGTTACCTTCCTCTGGATAGGTACTCACCTAAATATGGTCCCCAGTGTGGAGCACAATCCTCCAGATACAGACTTTAGGGCATAGGAAAAGGGATTAGTGAGACTTTCATTTTGACACTGGGTTTCCATTAATGTAGCCTCAGATCTCATAAGATGTTATTGGCTACCTTGTCACACTGTTGATGACATAAAATAGAGAACAAGATAAGATTTTTACTACGTGCTAGATGGTGAAGTTTGATCAGTATGTGCTCTTGATGATCTTTGGGTTTTAACGAAGTCTTTAGGTGATTTTGCACCTCTGGAAGTAAACTCTTTGGATGTGGCATATGTGTGTGTGTGTATCTATTTATCTGTCTATCATCTACCTATCTAGTATTAGTTTAAAGCAAAGAGTGTAAAAGGGGTGTATTGAGAATGTAGGTTCAAATCTGAAGTCTGCCACTTACTAGCTCTGTGACCTGGGACAATGCACTTGACATTTCTTGACCTTGGTTACCTCATCTGTAAAATGAGACAGTTGCTCTGATTGCTTTAAAGGCTCTAAAGGGCCTTTAAAGTCCCTTCTAGCTCTAATTCAATCATGCTCTACGTCTTGGATATGAGTATTCATTGTGTATCTGCAGCGTGTGTCTGGTCCGTTCCCTGATGTATGAACTTCTTGTCAATGATAACAATATAATTTTATTTGTGTCTAGTATTTTTTTCTCATACAAAGCACTTTAAAGATGTTCTCATTTGATCTCCTCAACAATAATAATAATACTAATAATATCTAGCCTTGATATAGGACTTTGAAGTTTGCCAAGTGCTTTATATAGGCTAATATACAGGTTATATGGGTTATTTCATATGATCCTCAAAACAACACTCTGAAGTAGGTGCTCAAACTATCCTCATTTTAAGGATGAGGAAACTGAGCTTGCTGAGGGAGATTAGTAATTAGTCCAAGGTAAAACAGCTAGCAAGTATGAGGTGGGGTTAGAATTTAAGTCTTTTTGCCTTCATTTCCCACACTCTATCCATCCACTGAGCTAGATGGCACGGTGGATAGAGTGCTAGGTCCAGAGTCAAGAAGACCTGAGTTCAGATCTAGCCTCAGACATTTCTTGTATTACTCTGGCCACATCACATAATCAAATCAGAGATATCTCTGTCTACCTCAGTTTCTTCACCTGTAAAATGGGAATAATAAAAGCACCTACCTTATGGTTTTGCTCTGAGGATCAAATGAGATAACCCTCGTAAAAGTGCTTAACTGTACCTGGAACATAGAATATAATAAATACTTACTTCATTCTCTTTCTTTCCCACCACCTACCTCCCTCTACAACTTTGTAGTGAGATATGTAATATGTATTACTATATCCCCATTTTCTAGATGAAGAAACTACATCTCTGAGAATTGAAATGATCTGCTTAAAGGTATACAGTTAATTGCTAGTAGACCTGGGACTAGACCTGAGGGTTCTAAGGCCTGTCCCCTTTCAAGTATAATATGATAATTATTCAGGAACCTTTTCTTCCTGCCAGATTATAAACTCTATGAGGTCCTGGAAGAGATTTTTATCTCCTTCTTTGCCTAACCCGGTGCGCCACATGTAGATGGCACTACATGTTTTTTCTTTCTTTTTAAGTGAGTAAATAAAAATTATAATCAACATTCTGAAAGTCAGTAAGCTATGGTTACTCTGGGACATTGGGCCTCCTGCTGCTGTCAATGCCAAGACATCCCCATCTCTCTGGGGAGTGTGGCAAGAAGGTGATGGCTCAGGAGGAGACTCAACATGTCTATTCTCTCTTGCCTGTTTGTCTCCACAGTAATGGACTTATTTGCTATTAAAATCACAAAAGGGTTAGCTTTCTTGGGATTCCAAATTGCCAAGTATGAGATGAGCATATCTGCTTCTTACTCACAAATGCAAATGGGAGCCTATGAATCTTTCCTTTAACTATAATAACATTCTATCTATTTAGTCCAGCACAATGCCATCACAATAGCTTTTTCATTCTACTGAATTCATATTAAACTAATATAAAGAGATGCTCTTGCCATACCATGAAATAAAACGATGTTCTTGACATATTTCCAAAACATTTGGAACATTGTTTCCAAATCGACCTTGTGAATAAATTAAATAAGAGCTCGCAAAATGTCCTTTAGTGTTTTCCGAATGCATGCAGATGTGAAGTGGTGATATTTGTGCATTTCTTATCCTGGATTATGCAGTCTGTTTTGCCCATGTTGCTGGCCTGTGTGTTTATTTGTTGTTTGTACTCTGTGGGATGTAGCATTCCAAGAAAGCTGACCTTCACAATTGCTCCTTTCCCCCTGCTGTCCTTGATAACATCACGGTTAACTTACCATGTTGATTTTCAGAGAACCATAGAATTTTAGAATCAAAACATCCCAGAATCTTGGAATTTTCAAACTATAGACCCTTTGATAAGGCTGTACAAATATAGCATCCTGGAATCATACACACTTAGCATCATAGTCATAGACCCTTTATAGTAGAAAGGAATATGGAGGTTACGAAGTTCAACACCTACCTGCATCAATCAATCATGTAAAGCATGAAATCTCTCTGTATGTCCTTGCCAAGTTGTCCTTATAAGGAAATCTCTTTTTTAAAATTCTTAAACTTAATAAAGATATTCTTAGATCAATACATCTATATCTGTACATATCACTTTATAGCTACAGAGTATTTGGTAGACATTATTTCCTTTGGGTAGCACCATAATATAAAGAAATTCCATTGCACAGTGAGATAGGAGAACTGGATTTAAGTCCCAGATCTGCCATTAATTAGCTTTGTGACATTGGGAAAGTCATTTCTTTTCTTTGGGTCTTAATCTACTCATCTTTTACATAGTTGGGCTTGATGATCTCTAAGATTCTTCTCAACTCTGATTTTGAATTCATGATCCTATTGTTTGAGGCTTTTCCAAAAAGGTAAACTCCTATGGAGAGAGGAGGTAGGTAATTATAGGGAAAGAAGGTAATGTTCCCAGTCCTCTCATTGTCACCTCCATCTTATGTTCATCCATTGGCATATCTTCTTAGTTCCTAGTCATATATCTGGTGATGATGGGAAGAATAAATAAAATAGCAATAGAGAGGTATGAATTGATGGTGTTGGTCAAAAGGAAGTAAAGAAAACTGTTGCCCTTTCTATTTTTCTCCTCTGAGACAAAAGATACTATTTGATCATAGAATTATAGCTCATGGATCTGAAGGGAACCTTAAACAGCATCTAGTTCCACCCTGAAGTTTGCCTGAGGTATGTGTTCCTGATAAGGGCTCCAATTTCCACTCCAAAATCTCCAATAATAAGGAATTCCTCATCGTCCATGGTAGTCCATTCCTTTCCTGAACAGCTCTGATGGATAATTTATGTTTAGATAACATTTTAAGGGTCTAAATTCCTAAAGCAATTTTGCCCAAACTGCTTCAGAAGGTAGGGAATGTTGAAAAAAGAAACTGAAGAGTTTAGATGACATGCTGGGGTGATATAGCTATTAAGTGGCCAAACGGATTTGAACTCAAGTCTCCTGGTGAGAATTCAGAATTCTTTTCTCTTATACCATGCAGTCTTTTCTTACAAAGGTCTTGCAACTCTAATGTTCAAAGATACCCACAAACTATTTTAATATCTTTGATTGGAAACTCCTTCACAGACTGCCCTCCCTTCTGTCATGTCTCTTATGACAGTAAAAAGTCCTCCTGAAGACAGTCTTAGAATTCTGTGACCCCCAATCTCTGATGAATGTTGACTAGAAGATTCTTTTCAAAGTGTCTGATTTTTCATTTGAAGAAACATTGCTTCCTTATCACTGATCCAGACCAGCTTGGCTTAATAAAAACCAACATTCCCCTCCCCACCATGCAGTGATTAGCACCGTGCACAGTGAATACCAGGAGAAACTATGAGACTTTAGTGTTCAAGTGAAAAATCATAGTGATTCTGATTCTATGTGAGTGTGTGTGTGCTCATGCACACGTGTGTGTGTGTATTTTAAAGAGAAGAGATTTTTTTTGATTTAATACTTCAACTCTTTTGGTTTCAGAGATACTTTTTTTTTCTTCTGAAACAGATCAAAACCATTCGGGGGTAATCCACCCAATTTTATTGTTACCAGCTCTGTCAAATTGGATCCAGCTTTATTACAGGCTTGGTCTCCCTGACTCCCTTTTGATTTACAGGGTCCTTTGTCTTGGCCTGGGACTGTGATGCTGCCCTTTCCAGTAGATGCATCTTGCAGGCATCAGAGAGGTCAATAGAATTGTTGGAATGGACCAAGGAAGGAAAACAGAAGACAAGCATTTATTAAACACCTAGTATGTGCCTGGTTGTTGGACTCAGTATTTTACAAATATTATTTCATCTAATGTTTACCACAACCCTGAGAATCAAGTGCTATTACTATCCCCCTTATATACTTGAGAAAACTGAGAGAGAGAAATTAAGTGACTGATCCAGGGTCACATAGCTAGTAATTTTGTGAGAATGAATTCAAACATACATCTTCTTGACTCCAAGACAAGTGCTTTATCTGGTGTGCCACTGTACCTCGTGATCCATTCTTTGACCTCTTCTATTGGAATTTCAATGCTCTTGGAGAAGTATATAGACAACTTGATGACTATGTGCTAGACACTGTAGCAGACAACAGAGAAAAAAGACATGATACATAAAAGGCTGCTTACACCACAGTGGAGGGATGAGATATAGTCACAAGTGCCAATTAGAAGTATAATAAGAGATAAAGGGCAATCAAAGTAGATGTTAGATGTGTATTCCAAAAATGCAAAGTCACATTTACAAATACTGCTTTAGACTTTTCGTCACTTATATTCCTTAATAGTCACCTTTCCCATTTTTTTCATTGTCAATAATGTCCAGGCACTGAATGTGTTAGTACTATGTACCCAATATCATGGTAGCACTCATATGCCTTTGATCCTTAAAGGGCTAAAAACATCATCAGAGAGATTTGTTTTAATTATTATCCATTTAAATGTGGCAACATTTCCCCCTCCTTCAGGGTATGACTTTCTATTTTCTTGGCATTATTTCATGATAATCATTATAAAAATAATAACAATGATAAATGTTTCGCCATTTTATAGTGACACTCATCTGATGATCTCTAAGCGTTTTGTAAACACTAATTAAAATCTTGTAATATGCCTGGGAGGGAGGAGGGTATTAAAATCATCAGCATATAAGTGGTTAAACTGAAAGTGGAGAGCTTATATAACTTGTCTCAGACCTGAGTCCTCACAAATTGTAAGTAATTTGGTTTCTTACGCCAAGTGATCTATGAAAAGATTACTAGTCAACTAGTCAACTAGCATTTATGAGGTGTACATTAGATGCCAGTCTCTGTAATAAGCTCTGGGGAGCCAAAGTAAAGAAAAAAAATAAAAGTTCTTGCCCCTCTCCTGACTTCAGACATTGCTGTCTTCTTATATCCTTTTTTGGTATATATATTCACCAAGCCTCTGTCCTTGGCTCTCTTGCCTCCTCTCACTGCCCTCTCTGCCCGGACAAATTAATTAAATAGTCATGATTTCAATTAATTAAATAGTCATGATTTCGATTATCACCTCTATGCACATGATTCTTAAATTTGCATTTTAAACGCCACCTACACTGTCTAATCCCACCTTCCTACTGGCAGCTGGACATGGCAACCCAAATGTCCAACCAGAACCTCAAACTCATCATCTCCTTATAAACCCTGATAGTCTTTCCACCTTCTCTATTTGTGTTTTTGATATCACTACATTTCCAACTATTCAAGTCTAAAATATTGGAGTGAAATGATTTATATTTAGAAGGGACTTACCTTAGAGGTTCAAACCTCCCATTTTATAGATGAGGTAATTGAGGCCTTGACTTGACAAAGTAATGCAGCTAATTAATGGCAGAGCTGGACTTCAGGCTTAGGTTTTCTGCCCTAGATCATTATAATGTCTTTTCAGTTAGGGGCAGCTAGGTGGTGTAGTGGATAGAGCACAAGTGCAGGAGTCAGGAGGACCTGAGTTCAAACATCACCTCAGACACTTGACACTCACTAGCTGTGTGACCTTGGGCAAGTCATGCAACCCCAATTGCCTTATCCTGGGTCATCTCCAGTCATCCTGATGAATATCTGGTCACTAGATTCAGATGGCTCTGGTGACCTGCACAGCCCTCCCTCACTCGAAACAAAGTGAAGTACAAGTCATGTCATTATATCTCTGGTGACATGGTCTTCTTCATCAATGAAGGATGAACATACACACACACACACACACACACACACAGTATGCCATGAAACCCATCATCAGTTTTTCCTCTTCTTTCTTTTTTTCTGCTTCTTCCCTCCCCTCCATCTAAATCTTATTTGCAAGTTACCAAGTCTTGTCAATGTCTTTGAATTTTGTCCTTCCTTTCAACTCCCATAGCTACCAACTTTGTTTATGCTTCTGTCCCCTGCCCCTGCATGTGCTACCTTTCCAGTTTTCTAACCCTTTTCTCCTCTCTGTGTATACTACTATCCTTCTGTACTAGTATGTCTGCAGTTCCTCAAATAATACTTCATCTCTCATCTTTGTGTCTTTGCATGGGCTACCTCCCATACCTAGAATTCTTCATCCCATCACCTGTACCTCTTGATTTTCCTGACTCCCCTCAAGGATCAGCTCATGTCTCACCTTCTGCAGAACCGCTTTTGGATAATTTTCCATCTACCATGTAGCATCTTGTGAGCATCTAGTTATTTACGTAGTGTCTCCCCTATTAGAATTTAAGCTTCTTGAGGTCAGGGACTTTTTTTTCTTTGAATTCTCAATGCTTAGTACCGTGCCTGACGCACAGTAAGTACTTAAATGCTTTTTGACCGCCTGGCTATATTGACCTCCTTATTAGCCTTCTGTCTCCAGTTTCCATTCTCGAATGTATTCTTTATATAGCTGTCAAAATAATCTTCCTAAGACATAAATCTCACCATGTTAGCCCCACTTAAAAGATCTTCAATAACTCCGTATTATTCATAGGACAACAGAAACTCCTTAGTTTAGTGCTTACTCCGTGGAATATGGCTTCTCTTACTTCACAGAATTTGTGTGTGTGTGTGTGTGTGTGTGTGTGTGTATGTGTACTATGTGTTCTTCAAACCAGAATCCAATCTACTTCCCAATCCAGTTTTGTTCTCTCATTTGCTACAAAATCCTTTTTTGTTTTTTTAACTATTCAAAACCCTTCAAGATCTAGCTCCAATGCACCTTCCCAGGTTTATGACACATTACTCCTTTTTGTATACTCTATGGTCTTTCCAATATGCTTTGATATTCCTCCTTCCAGATGTATCATGTCCCATCTCTGTGTTTTTGCCCAAGCTATGCCCCGTGCCTGGAATGCACTCCCTTCTCACTTCTTCCATTTAGAGTCCCTAGCTTTCTTCAAAATCCAGCTCAAGTGCCATGTCCTACATGAGACCACTGCGGATCCCCCGGTTACTAGTGTCTCCACTCTGAAATTAGCTTGTATTTACTTTACTATTTATTTTGTACATAAAGTAGTAACTGTTGTTTACCTTGATAGAAAGAAAGTTTCTGAAGAACAGGGTTATTTCAGTTTTGATCTGCATTCTTAATACCTGGTAAATAGTAGGGACTTAATAAATGTTCCATTAATAATGAACTAATGTAGAGTTCCTCAACATCCTCTCTTTCTTCAGACTAGTTTAGTTGCTACCTTCTTCATGAAATGTTCTCTGTTCTCCCATCGATCTCTGCCCTTCTTGTTCAAAAGTATTTTCACCTCTTAAAATTTCTTCTGTATCTTGCTTGGGTCTTTAATGAATTGTACATTACCATGAGTCCTAGATTTGTAGGAAACAGACCTGGGTCCAGAATCCTACTTATGTTTATTCACTAGCTGTGTACTTTTGGGTAAGTCATAATCTCTCCAATCCTCAGTTTCCTGATTTATAAAACAGTGTGGTTGGTTTGGATATTTTCTATGGTCCCTTGAAATTCTAAGTCCCATGGCTTTACCTCATCATTATTTATGCATGTATTTCATCTCTCCTACTAGATGGTAATCTCCTTGAAAGTAGGGCACATATCATTTTCAACCTTTTTATTTGAAGCAGCTAGATCAGGGGTGCGGAACCTGCAGCCTCGAGATCACAAGAAGGCCCTCTAGGTCCTCAAGTGTGGCCTTTTAAATGAATCCAAACTTCACAGAACAAATTTTTTATTAAGGGAATTTTTTTCTGGGAAGTTTGGATTCAGTCAAAGGGCTACACTTGATGACCTAGAGGGCAACATGTATCCTCATGGTTTTTGGTTCTCCACCCCTGACCTAGAAAGTGCCTTGAAACAAGGAGGTACACAATATATAAGGGCAGCTAGGCAGAATAGTAGATAGAGTACAGGACCTGGAGTCAGGAAGACTCATCTTCCTGAGTTTGAATTTAGCTTCAGACACTTAGTAGATGTGTGAGCCTGGGCAAGTCACACAACCTTGTTTGCCTCAGTTTCATCTGCAAAATGATCTGGAGAAGGAAATGGCAACTCATTCCAGTATCTTTGCCAAAAAAAACCTCAAATAGGGTCAGGATGAAATGACTGAACAACAACACTTAATACATATTTGTTGAGTAAAATGAATGGAAAATAGTAAAAGTAAGGAATGATGTTAAGTGAGGTAGAAAAATCTCTGTCCAGGCTCTAAGTACATTTAGGTTCAGACTGGGTTCTGCCATTGCTTCACTGTATGGCTTTGGCAAGTCACCTTTCTTCTAAGGGCCCCAGTTCCCTCATCTATTCAAAGAGGGGGTT
The DNA here is from genome assembly GCF_028372415.1 of Notamacropus eugenii. Taxonomy (NCBI): domain Eukaryota; kingdom Metazoa; phylum Chordata; class Mammalia; order Diprotodontia; family Macropodidae; genus Notamacropus; species Notamacropus eugenii. The sequence goes on from NC_092872.1 coordinate 357,494,162, forward strand.
GTACTTGATGGTCCCTTCCAGTTATAATAAAATTCTGAACAATATATAATATTGCATCCAGATTTCCGTAAGAGTGCAGCTCATACTTATCAGCATAACTCTCTGCATTATTTATTTCTGGGCTAGTTCAACAGTCAATGCTGTCCTTATGAGGAGATGCAGTAGGCAATAACCCTCCTTTCCTGTGATCCTGGAAGTGTCCATAAGGCTCCTATTCCATTGAAATTCATTCTCCCATCTGTTCAGTGATGCTTGAAATTCCTAAAACTGAGTACAAAGACTTTCACTTCACAATTAGAGCTGGGCTGAGAATGAAAATCCCCTTAGGAAGCAAGAATGAATTCAAAGGCAGCTTGCTTTTAAAGGGAATCTCCTAAGACTTGGTGACATGACATGGATCTGAGTCCTGGGACTGCTATTCATAATCTATGAGGCCTTGGATAAGTCATTTATTTGACCTTTCTAAGCTTCAATTTCCTCAGATCTAGTAAAGGATGACACAATTTCTTTTTCTCCTTAACTGTAAGAGATTGTTTTGAGTAAAATACTTTGGAAACAGTAAAGTGCTATGATAATGTAAGCTATTATTGTGTTCACACGGATATATAAATATGAAGGAAGCACAGCACAGTGGAAGGAGAGAAAAGTCAGGTAGGCAGGCAACAAGCATTTATTAAACACTTACTACTGCTGGGCACTTTGCAAAGCGTTGGGGATACAAAAAAAAGTGAAAACAGTCTCTACCCTCAAATGGGGGATATGTATGTAAAAACATAAAACAGCTATGTAAGTATAAGGCATATATATGTAGTCTGTATTGTAGGTATAGTAGTACATATTATAGTATATAGTATAGAAGTATATATTGTAGATAGTCTCAGACGGCAGGCACCAGCATTAAGGGGGAAAGACTCTTGGCATATGAGCACCTTAGTATCAGACTAAACAGGAGGAATCAATGAAGCAGGGAAGGGAAGCTTATAAGAGTGAAATGGTGAAGACACAGAGAGAAATAATTCTAATGAGAAGGAAAAGTATGGCTGGGTAAGAAAAAGTGTGGATGCCTGGGGAACTCATCAATCAACATGCATAAAAAATAATAATAAAAGACACGTGCACAAGATGGAAACAAGAGTTGGTGCCACAGGATGAACGCAAAATTGTGGCTGTATATGACTCAGTGATGAAGAGAGTTCTTTGGATCATGAAGAAATCTCTTCATTGGCCACTGACTTATTTTACTTTTTTCTTTTATAAGTATTTTAATTTATGGACTAAAACAAGAATTTTCATAACAAAATATAATAAAAAAGATGATTACACATGAAGCTACCAAGTTATTATGTACAACTTGTTATTCATTTTATATATAATAAAGTTATCATGTAAATTTCTTTTTTTTCTTCTCTCCTTCTCCCCACCCTAGAAATGGTTACTATTAGACACTAATATGTATACATGTGTGAAATCATTCTATACATACTTCTATTTCTCAATTCTTTCTGTGGATGTAGATAGCATTTTTTAATGCCATTTGTATTTAAATTGGGTATTTATAATAGTCAAAATGACTTATTTTCTCAAAGTTGTTCTTAAAACAATATTTCTTTTACTGTATACAACATTCTCTTGGTTCTGCTCATTTCACTCTTCATAATTTTGTATGTCTATCCATGTTTTTCTAAGATCATTGAGCTCATCATTTCTTATAGCACAGTAGTATTTCATCTATCACAATCATATACCACAACTAGTTCAGCCATTCCCCAATTGATGGGGATCCCCACAATTTCTAGTTGTTTGCCACCATAAAGAGCACTGCTATATAAATATTTAGGTTCTTTTCCTTTTTTCTCTAATCATCTTTGGAAATAGACCACAAGAGTGGTTTTATAGGTTAAAGTTTATAGGCAGTTTAATAACCCTTTGGCCATAATTCCAAATTGCCCTCCAAAATGGTTGGATCAGTTCATGATTCTACCAACAAGGAATTACTTTCCCAAATTTTTCCAAATTTAAAGCACATTTAAAAGGGATTGATCCATGTTTATATACTCTGAGATGAGGTTTTACTTTGGGGCTTACTCATTCAAAATGTTTGTTTGGCCAGATGAGACTCTGGGCAGCCACTAAGGAGCCCTGCCTCATGGCTTTGAAGACCCAGATGTGGGTGCTTCTGTCTCTGGTAACTATGTATGGTACATATGGTCAGACAGTTGCATCTGTCTGTTGATTTGTGATATACATATTGCTTATGGTCAGGCAACAGGTTGGTCTGTTGGTTGATCTTTGTTTCTCTCTTTGTATTTCCTCTGGAGTTCAGGGTGCTGACTTTTGTCCCTTGAACTAAGTGAATGACATATATGTGCTTGATATAAATGATTGCTGACCCCTCAAAAGTTGCCTTTTCCTTTAGAAAAACAGATGAAAGAACCTGTACAGAGGGTCCTCCTATATATGTCAGGGTGCTTGCTTTTATACTTATTTGAAGGTAGATTCCACATTCCCTAGTTCCTGTGGAGGAAACCTTAGGTATTCTTCCAGCATTTTTAAAACTATAGGTCATGACCCAATATAGGGTTGAGAGTGGAAAAAGTTTAAGAAGCCTTGTTCTAGAGATCATTTGGGGCTAGAGTTTCCCTTTAAGAGAAAAAAAGACTTTTCTGTTCTTTCTATTTTTCACTTTTGTTAGTTTTTTATTATTTCATTTTCAATTTTCTTTCTTCTTTTTCTCTGCTTGCATAGGTTGGGATAAGGCTTGTATAAGTACTAAGCTAGCAATAATCTATGAAACTTTTCCAAATGTCCTTTTTTTGTTGTATCTACGTAACTTTTTATTTGGGGATAATTGTGATCTCTAGTCTCACCTTCTGTGGTTCACCTGGGCCCTCCCCAAACATGGTTACATTTGAGGCTGTTAATGACTCTGCTTAATGGACTCTTAGGATTCTATTTGCATTTAGGAGACAATTAAGAATTATGCCATGCTGATCTTAGGAGACTAGTGCAACGTACTGGGGAGGAGGCATGTGAAGGGACAATACTCCCTATGATTCTAGAGACCTTTTCAGGATTGAGGTTATAAACATATGTGCTAAATGCACCTTAGTGGGTTTGCTGAGGACAGGACATATTTGCTCAGGGAAGACTGTGATAAGGAATAAGCAGACTGCCTTGCCTGCATCCAGTCAACTCTATGGTCTAGCTCAGTGCTTGGACCTTCTAGGAATCATGAAGATTCTGGAATATTTTCAGCAGGGCAGGGAAGATAACAGTGAAGATCTTGAGCACTTTGGGGATGATGAAGCAATCCCTTAATTGACCACTGGGAAGGAAGGGGCAATGAGTCAGTGGACCTTATAAAAGGGAATGACTCACCCTTGTCTCTTCCTTCACCCTTCTACATGGCATTGTGCAATTCAGAGACTTCTGGTAAGGGGAGAAGATAGATGACTCTCTCTTTCTGGATAGCATTTTGACTATTCCCACAGGCCAGCTAAAACAGGGAGATCTCTTGTGTTAGGCTTTTAACTCCCTTTTCTTTGTCCTAATCTGCCTTATTATAGGTGTTTGATTTAGAGACCAAAATATCCAAGTTTGGAGGTGAGCTTGTAAGTGTAAGCAATCCAGAGATGCTGGGTCCTCAGCTGGAGCTGGTTGCATCTTGAGAGGAATTTAGGGATCTTAGCAAATGCTGCAGGGTTTCTATAAGTAAGGTGGATTTTAGTGTAATTAAAATATTGTTTTTAGTGTGTGTAAAGTGGATTTTGGTTATTCTTTTTTAGAGTACAGTTTCCCAGGATCCATAGCCATAACTCTCTCTTGTTCCTAGGTATTAGATATGAGTTTTCATGACTGTAATTCAAAACATCTCCACCACTCTTGTACAACATTATATAACAATAGATAATATAAATATTTGTGCTTAAATTGTAAACATCTACTGTCACTGCAAAGTGAGATACGGGGATGAGGTGATGTAAACTTGTGAGGCTTTTGTTGGCAAGATGTCTTCTTTGTCTGTTGCCTTATAAAGCAAGTAGACACTGGTCAGTGAGTGGGGAACCCTTAGGGTTGAATGCACAAGCTAGAGTGTGTGGCTTGACTGGCACCCTTCAAGGTTTGGGGGGAATCTGCCTTAGCCGGGCCCCATTGAGATCTGAGGGGATTTAGGAGGATGAACAAGTTGGGCCTGTCTTAATTGATCTCATCAAGATGTAGGGGTAATTGCTCCCCCTTCTCACTTGTAAGAAAGGTGATTAGGGAATGCTGTAGGAGTTGTGTTCCCATTATCAGCAACCCCCATGAGAAGACCAGACTAGAATAAAGTAAGATTATTAACCCCTTCAAAACTGTCTTAGTGTCTTTTCCTGTCTGACCTGATCAAGAGTGTGTGCTGTGTTTATCTGCCTTACAGCTTCTTAAAGATGACTATGAGAGAGGTGAGCCCTAGCCCTTGGTAGCAATTCTTTCCAGAAGGCAAGGGCCTGGAGTGAAATGTCTGGATATTTGACACTGAAGTGAAATATAAAATGCCTATTCAGTAGTCCTATTAAACTCTTTATGTGGTGATGTTTAAGCCTTTTCCATATAGCAAGGTAATGATAGTTACAAATTATAAGATATTGATTAGTTAAATTAATGCATTTTATGAATTTTTAGGTTCAGTGTTTATTTTATAATTAAGAAATAAATAACTATGCCATTTTTTAATTCATTTTATACCTTGAATATCTTCCTACAGCTCCTATTGGGGAGACCCTATACATAAGCTAAACTTAGTTGTTGTTGAGTCATTTTCAGTCATGTCCAACTCTTCATGACTCCATTTGGGGTTTTCTTAGCAAAGATACTTGGAGGGGTTTGCCATTTCTTTCTTCAGCTCATTTTACAGATGAGGAAACTGAAGCAAACAGGGTTAAGTGACTTGCCCAGGGTCATACAGTTAGTAAGTGTCAGAGACCAGATGCGAACTCAGGAAGATGAGTCTTTCTGACTCCAAGCCCAGTGCTCTCTTCACTGCACCACCTAAACTAAGCTTAAGCTTGAAATAGTTCTTCCCCCTGGGGCTCCAGAGTGGGGATATAATGAATTGAAGCATATGTATGGGCCAAAGCACAGAGAGGCCCTTTAGTAATGTAAAGGGAAAGGGTGCAGTGGTCCAGTTCCCTGGGCCCAGCAGTGCTTACTTATTAGATAGAAAAAAACATACTGGAGGTCTCTGAGATGTTCTATTTGGGATAAAAATGTGATTATTATGGTTTATTAGCCAGGGAAACATACTAGATATTTGGGTTGGGTGAGATTTTCTTTTCTCCTGCTGCCCTGATTCTATCCTGATCAGATGTAGTAAAGCCATATGGCAGCCTTTATCTTTGGGAATTTCTTTCCCTTCCTTCCTGTAATAATTGTCTGGATCCAAAAAGCTTTTAAAATGCATTTGGGAGAAAGAAAAAAACCAGAATAATAACAACAACAATATTCTGGAGCCATGTGACTTTGCACAGGTCACTTCTCTTCCCTCTGTGATGACAGGATGCATAAAAGTACAGATCATGTTTTATCTAAATATAGTGTCTTCTCTGGTGCAGAGTATTGTGTGCATCGATTATGGTGTCATAAAATAATATAAGTTAAAGCTGGATGAGACTTTAGAGAGCAGGATAATAGATTTCTAGCAAGAATGACACAGAGCAGTCATTTGATCCCACTCCCTCATTTTATAGATGGAGAAATTGTGGTTCAAACAAGTTAAATGATTTGGGAAAGACCACAAAGGTAGCATATAGCAGAGATAGAATTCAAATCCAGATCCTTTACCTCCAGTTATTGCTTCCTTTCCATTGCTATATGTGGTTACCATAGGACCCAAATTTCTCAGTTTTCATATGAAGAAACTGAGGTCTAGAGGTTGTAAGTGACTTACCCACGGTCACACAAGAAGTAAGTAGCAGATTTGAATTTTGAAACTAAATCTTCAGATTCCATATGCTGGACCTAATTATAATGATTTTTTTGAGTTGGATAGTGAGTAATATACGTTGTGCTATTGTGAAGAAAGTACTTCATGAATGGTAAAGAAATGTTGGAGAGGAAATGTGACCCAGTGCAATGTGTAGTGGCTTTGAAGTTGAAGTGAGAGAGTTCAAATCTAGCTCTGACTGGTGCTTCCTGGATAACTGTGAACAAACCACTTAGTGCCTCTGGGCCTCAGTTTTCTCATCTGTAAAGTGATGAAATTGGACTAAATGACCCCCAAGGTCCCATCTTGCTTTCAATCAATATATTTTTATAGAAATGAGAGTTGCTATTTGTGTTATTGATGTTGACACAGGAACTATTGTTTTCTTCAGAAAAATGTAATTGTCGAGGGGATCTGAAAGAAGATGACTGCAATGGGATTTCATTTAACTTGCACCTTGTGAGAAAAATAATTTTTGAGTACAATTGCATTTTGCTGAGGGCAAGAGAGAAGAACACACAGAAAGCTAGCCCCATATACTTTGCCTAGATAATGCTAATGGATTGATAAGTGACTCATCTGGCTTAATGTAAAGAAGTGTAAGGTAATGAGTTAGACATTAAAAATTAATCGTAGATGATGACTGGGTGCTCAACTCAGAAGGCTGACAAGATCAGAGGTGATTGAGAAGGATACCTTGAAAGCCACCTGCAAATGTTTGCCACTGATAAATTAGAATGAAGGGATATACCTGTAGGTGTTCGAGGGAACATGCTGCCTGAAGATTTTGGTCTACAAATCTTTATCTAAGCATTCCTTAGTATTGATTCATATTAGGAACATCAGGCTATGCAATAGACTTTGAATTTCTAGGGAATATATAGTGTGCTTTAAGCTTTGAAGTAAAGAACTCAAGAAGGAAATGTGTTATATTAGCTCTAATTGGGTTTATAACATCAGAATGAAAACTCAATTCAGTTCAGTTTTGTTTAGTTCAACAACTGTTTTCCAAGCCCTTCTTGTGTGCAGAGGGAGATATGTTATTTTAGATCAGAGAGGTCCCTTCCTTCATGGAGCTTACTATTTAGTGTCAATCAATAGATCAACCAATCAAAAACCATTTACTAAGTACTTCATATTTGCCAGGTACTATGCTAGCTTCTGGAGATATAAAGACAGAAATGCGTTCATCTCTGCCCTCAAGGAACTAACATTTTATAGAAAAGAGATACCAGTTGCACATAAAGAGAGATGTCATGTACACACATAAGCACATGCAATATAAGCAGATACTATGAACACACATAAGTGCATGTAACATAAAAAGAGATACCTTGTACATACAACATAAGTAGATGCTAAATGAGAGAATAAGGCAGGTAGGTGGCATGGTAGATAGAGTTCCAGGCCTGGAGCCAGGAAGACCCAAGTTCAAATCTACCCTCATATACTTATTAGTTGTTTGATCCTGGGCAAGTCATTTAACCCTGTTTGTCTAAGTTTCTTCATTTGTAAAATGAGCTAGAGAAGAAAATGATAAACCACTCCAGTATCTCTGCCAAGGAACATCCCAAATGGGGTCATGAAGAGACTGAAAATGTTTTCATGACTGAAAACAATTGAACAATACAAAAAATGAGTGGATAGTAATTTGCACAGGGTAGGAAGTGGATGAGGATGCCGTATGCAATAAAATAGATTGGGAAAAGCTTTATGGAGATGATGATGCATGAAATGATATTTGAAGGAAAGTAGGGATTCTACAAAGTAGAGGTAAGGAGGGAGTGCATTTGAAGAAAGGTGGACAGTGTGTATAAAGACATGGATAGAATGTGGGGCATAAGGACTGTAGTGCCACCATGATATTCACAGCACTTATGGTGGCCGTGAATATGCCTGGTGCAATTTTGAATCATGAAATACAGCACTCGTCACATGGAAGACAGAACCAAAATATTTATTCAGACACCAGAAAGCCAAATCCATCCTAATAACAAAGAAATCTATACACAATAACAATGCAGTGGGCAATAGCATCCCCAAGTCTTCCCTCTGTTAGGCTTCCCATAAACCAGCTCCCTTAGACAAAATCACAATCTTTCCTTCTCAAGCTAGCCAGCTTCCTTTCCCAGCTCTGACTGCTCTCTAACTTCCTCTAAGCTCTGCTCTAGCTCTGCCTCTTCTTGCTCTAACTTCCTGTTCTACCCATTCAGCAAGCTCCTTCCACCACAGGTTCCATATGACTCAGGCTTCCATAGACCCACATGGGCTATTAATTAATGTGAAAGATCTTCCCATTCAAATTACCATTACAAGGATAGATGACCAAAATGTACAATATAACAGAATAAACCATTAGAAAGGTACAAGAAGTAGCATTATGCAGGTTCTGGGAGGAGAGAGGGGAAATTCTGAAGGAAAGCCCATCCTCCTGGATCAGGCTTCCTGGAGGATAGAGTATTTGAATTGGGAACTGAAAATTTTGAAATGGTGTGAATGATTAAGAGAAGCAAATGCTGTAATTTAGGAGTTTAAATAATGAATTGCAAAGCAGACTTGGACATCATAGCTCCCAAATCACTTTGCCCCTAAATTACCTAGGCTACATAAAACTGAAGGTGATAGCCCAAACTCTTGAAGTCAGCTATGGTAGAGTGGGGAATGTACTGAGTGGGAAATCAGAAGTTCCAACTCTATCACTAACTGCTGCGTGGCTTTAGGGAAAGCTCTTCATCTCTCTGAAAATCAGCCTCTTACTCTGTTAAATGAGAGAATCCTAGATTCATAGATTTTAAGCCAGAAGAGGTCTTCAGTGTCTATTGAGAGCAATCTCCCTCATTGTACAGATGAGGCAGCTGAAGTACAGAAAAATTAAGTGTCTTGCCTAGGGTCACACAGCTAAGTGTCAGAAGTGGGAATTGAATACAGGTCTTTCCAACTCTAAGACTGGTATCCTATCCTCCACACAATGTTGCCTCTCAGGGTTTGACTTCATAAGCACTAAGATAACTTTATATCTCATGTTTATCTAGGTGGTGCAGTGGGTAGAGTTGGGAAGACCTGAGATTAAATCCTGCCTCAGACATTCACTAGCTATATGACATTGGACAGATCACTTAATCTCTCTGTGCCTCAGTTTCCCATCTATAAAATGAGGATAACATCACCCACCTCACTGGATTGTGATGATTAAATGAGATATTGTTATGATTGTCATCTAACAATGTGGAGTTCTAGCTTTAAATTCAACTTGGTTGGACTATACCATGTGTTTGTTCCTCAGGCCAACTGAAATATTCATTTAAATCAGTTGAAAAAAATGTGAAATTTGCTAAGGGTAAGAAGGAATTTTTTTTAAAGTTTTTATTCTGCTCAAATATGTAGTAGAACCATATAAAAAAGGTCAAGTCAAAGAAAGTTGGAACAGGAGGCATAATATTACAGGGAAAATCCCTGGGCTCTGGCATCAGAAGGTATGGATTCAGATGCCAACACTGATATTTTCTGCTTGTGTGATCTTGAGCATGGCTCTTGACCTCTGTTTGCCTCAATTTCCTCCTTTGTAAAATGAGGACCTTAAACTCTGTGGCCTCTGAAGTCCCTTCTAGTCCTGAATCTTTGATTTTATGATGCTCCTTGTTCTGCCAAGGTGCTGGTGAAGACTAGGGGAGGGCAGCAAAGAAGAATCAGTCTAGTCTACACTACAGAGCTAAGGTTACGTTGCATATTGTCAAAGGCAGGGAGGATACATGCAATAAAATATGAGTTTATGAAACCAAGCCAGGTGTTAAGGACACAGTGGGCTCTCAAATACTTGCTGGTTGATAAAAGGGAAAACTAAGCTAATGATAGAGGTCTGATTTGAAAATATTGCCCAAGCTTTCATAGCTCTTATACGAAGCTTCAAGGGGTGGGAGGTCACCAGATCTCTGATCCCGTGGCACTTAAGATCTGTTATGATTTAGGAAGGCCTTAGTAAGATGACAGCTGCAATTTTTTTTCCAGTTAGCTTAGAACAAGGGAATACTGTATGTATTTTGAAGTACTTTGAAAGAGATTTAATCATTTAAGACTTTCTTATCCACCTCCCCCCTTTTCTTGTTTTCTTCTCTCTGCTTATACAGCTACCAACTCTAATATGGACTCTCACTGTATCAATTGGTTTCCCTGTTTCCAATCTATCTTCGGCATAGCTCCCAAAATAATCTTTGTAAAGCATTGGACCGATTGTGTCACTGCCCTGTTTGAGAATTGTCATTTGTCTCCTTACTGTGTCTGGGACAAAATACAAATTCCTCAGCTTGGAAATTAAAAACAAAACAAGATATTTTAGTGATTCTTGCTGTCTTTATGTTAAAGTCATTTCAATCCCTGCTTCCTCCAAACTGATCCTCCTTTGTGATAATAAAAAACAATTAAACAGAAACATTCACTAGGATGACCACATGTGCCAATGCATGCAATCTTGTATCTTTATTCCCTGCCTTTCTGTCTTGAATAGATTTGCATGATTCATTCTGATGTTCTCTGAAACCTTCATTTTTTGTTTGTTTTGGTTTTGTTTGTTTTTTATCAAGAAAGGAACTTCCTTTTCATGGCATCTTCATTTGCATGTAGTCCCTTGTGCTTTATTGATTTTTCTTATTTTGCTTTGTAGCAGTTCATAAATCATTCCATGTTTTTATGAATTCCTTATATATACCAATTCTTACTGCAAAACAATATTCCATTACAGTAATAAGCCATCTTTTTTGGACATTATCCAATTTAGGGGCACCTACTTTCCTTCCAGGTCTTTTAAAGTGCCAAATGAGTTGCTATGAACATTCTAGTATACGTTGGACCTTTGTTTCAGGCTTTAACTTCTTTGGGGTATGTGCCCAGTGGTGGAATCATTGTATCAAAGAATAGGGGCAGCTAAGTCACTTTTCTTAAAAAATTCCAAATGGATATTCAGAATAGTTTGACTATTTTTATAGCTCCAGAGCATTACTGTGTCTGTCCTTCCATAGTATCTCCTTTATCCCAATACTGACTATTCTCATCTTCTGTCATCTTTGACAGTTTGTTTGATGTGGGGTAGAAATCACAGTTAATTTAACTGCATTTTCCTTATTATCAGTGAATTAGAGCATGTTTTCTTTCTTTCTTTCTTTTTTTTTTTTGGAGTGGAGGAGGAGAGGCAATTTGGGTTAAGTGACTTGCTCAAGGTAACACAGTTAGTAATTGTCTGAAGCCAGATTTGAACTCAGGTCCTCCTGACTCCAGGGCCTGTGCTCTATTCACTATGCCACCCAGCTGTACCTGGAGTATGTTTTCATGTGGTCACAGAGTTTCCAATCTTTTAAAAACTATTTGTTCATGTAACAAAGGCATCTGGTGGCCCATTGAATAGAGCACTGGATCTGGAGTCAAAAAGGTCTGAGTTCAAATCCAGCCTCAGACATTTATTGGCTGTATGACCCTGAGCAAATCATTTAACCTCTGTTTGCCTCAGTTTCCTCAATTATATAAAGGGAAATAGCACCTACCTTGCAGGATTATTGTGACAATAAAATGAGATAATATTTGTTGAAAAGCACTTAGCGTGGTGCCTGACATAGAGTGTGTGTTCCATAAATACTTAATCCCTTCCCTTTCCTTTCCCTTGTAACACTGACTACCCTGACCCCAGTACCTGAGGATCAGGTGCCTTCTCATACCTCCTCCAGGATTCTGTGGTACCTTTAAGGAGGTTTAGGGTATCTTGGATCTCTGCAAATGTCTCCAGTTTCCACTAGTGATGTTCTCCCAAGTACAGGGAGGTAGTCTCTTGCACCCTAGTTTCATTTAACTACCAATAATCACATTTAGTTTTATAAAAAAATTTACTTCAAAGGTATCTTAACAAATATAGAAGCAGATTGATCCCCTTAAGACACAAGGTTTAATCTTCCAACTCCACATCAATCTCTGCAGAAGGGATTAAGTTAATAGTTTAACTCAGTTCCTATAGAGCACAGTCCCCAGTTTGAGTCCCTTAAACCCAGGATTCCCTGCCAGGCTGACTGGCTGCAGCATCCTACTTTGAAATCTTGACTCTAAGGTCATCATGGCGTGGGTCCTTTGGGATCTTTGCTTTCACCTGGAACTGACAACAAATGAAACTGAAGAAGACAAAACACCCCAGGCAAAGGATTAAAAGGGAACCAGAAAGGAGTGGAAATCCTCCTTTCCCTTCACTAGTTCAGTTCCTGTTCCATGCCGTGAGTCCACTGTGATGTTTCCCCTATGGATGGCAACAGGATAGAGAGAGCATAAAGAAGAGGCAGTTTCTAAAGATATAGTCTATTCTGGCTATGCAAATAAAGGAGGCTACTCCCGTCCACGTAGTGGGGGACGACACCGAGAAGCAGGTTGCGTCTATTTTAGGCAATCTGGTCATGTTCCAAGATCCCAAGGCCCCATTACATTCATATCCTTTGTCCATTTAACTATGGGAGAATAATGTTATTGATGCCTATATAATTTGTATCAATGCCCAATATAGTTCAGATATTAGATTTTTACTGGCAATATTTATTTTTAATACTCTATCACTTCTCATAATTCTATTTCCATTCATTTTACTCACTTTTTAATATACTTCAGTGAAAACTGTCTTTTTTTGTTTTAGATCTTCTTTCTTATTTCTTTAGTTAAGAATTAACTCTCCATAGCTTTGAGTATGAAAGATACCTACAAATATAAAGATAGTCTTTTCTAATTTTTATTGGAGAGATCTTTTCTATGTAGATTACTTATCTCCTTGGACCTTGTTGTAGAATAGGGTATAAGGTGTTGATTTAAACCTCATTTCTGAAAAATCGTTTTCTATTTTTCATAGTGGTCTTGTCATAAAGGGAGTTCTCCCATTTTCTGTTTCTTGGGTTATCAAGTAATGGGCTACTGTCTTCACGTCTTTCTGTTTGTTCTTTGCAGGTCTTATTTTTCTTTGTTTTTAAACCAGTTTTACTGACTCTTGCTTTACGAAATAATTTTATATCTGGTAATGCTGCATTTCATTCATATCTTTTCTCAATATTTCCTTTGAGGGCCTAGATGTGTATTCTTACAAATGAATCATTTTTATTACATAAAATGAGTTCCTTCAATAATTTTATCAGTAATAATAGTAATAATTAATAATAATCAGTAATAATAGTAATAATACACCAGTAAATTTACTAGTATTGTCATTTAAAAATCATAATAACAAAACCTAACTATGGACATTGAATAGTTCTCCGGTTTTCAAAGTTTCCATTGGTAATCATCTCAAGGAGTAGCAATACTTTAACCCCAGTTTTCCAGAGGATCATCAACAGGTTTTGAAGCCCAGTGCCTTGAATAGGGCTACATAGAGATTTTCCAAATGTCACAATTATAGAATCTAGGCTTTTAGCAATAGACAAGGAGTTCCCTCCAGTGCCACCCTTTGATCTGCCTTGCAAACACCTCCAAGTTCATGAGCTCTGGGAGACTTCCTTTGGAGAAAGCAGGCGACTTCCTGGGTAGTGTCAGCCTCTTGCAGAGAGAAGAGACTCCCTGAATTCAGCCTTTCAATGAAAAAAGAATCTGATACATTGCCTAGAAGGTTAGGGGAAAGCTCGGGACTCTAAGTCACCATAGGGGGATCAGGAATCCTGGATTTTGTTCTCATTTAACTCTCTGTTATTCAGTGTAGGTCTGATGAAAACAGAGTTGCTTTAAGGTACTCCCTCTTTCTTTTTTTATTGATAATTATAATTTATTTATTTTGTAACACAATGTATTTTATTTTATTCATTTTTAAAATTTATTTATTTTTTGTTTTCAGCATTCATTTCCACAAGATTTTGACTTCTAAATTTTCTCCCCATCTCTCCTCCCACCCCATAATGCCTTGCATTCTGATTATCCCTTCCCTCAGTATGCCCTCCCTTCTATCACACCCCTCCCTTCCCTTATCCCCATCTTCTGTCTTTTCTTGTAGGGCAAGATAGATTTCTATACCTCATTACCTGTATTTCTTAATTCCTAGTTGTACGCAAAAACAATTCTCAATATTCGTTCCTTAAACTCTGAGTTCCAACTTCTCTCTCATCCTCCCTTCCCACCCATCCCCATTGAGAAAGCAAGCAATTTGATATAGACTATATATGTGGGTTTTTTTGCAAAAGACTTCCACAATAGTCATGTTGTGAAAGACTCACTATATTTCCCTCCATCCTATCCTGCCCCCATTTATTGTATTCTCTCTTTTGACCTTGTCCCTCCCCAAAGTGTTTACTTCTAATTACTCCTTCCTCCTATTTGCCCACTCTCCTATCATCCCCCACCCTACCTCTTCCCTTCTCCCCTCCTTTCCTGTAGTGTAAGATTGATTTTCATACCAAATTGAGTGTGCATGTTATTCCCTCATTAAGTCAAATGTGATGAGAGTAAGCTTCACTTTTTCCCTCTCACATCCCCCCTTTTTGCCTCCATTGAAAAAGGGTTTTTTTGCCTCTTTTATTTGAGATAATTCATCCCATTCCATTTCTCCCTTTCTCTTCCCAATATATTCCTCTCTCACCCCTTAATTTTATTTTTTTAGATATCTTTCCTTCCTATTCAACTCACCCTGTGTCCTCTGTGTAGGTGCTGCCTCTTTCCAAGGGAATGGTAAGCCTTTCTATTAGTCCTGTAAGGTTAGACATATATTTTGATCTCTGAGATAAAAGAGGGAATCCCTGAAGGTCTCCCCACAGTTCCATAGGGTGGTCCTCTGAGTCTGGAGAACTAGTGGACTATGGGGAAAGGTGGACCTTTATAGTGAGGGAGAATAGTTTTATCAATTAAAAAATGAACTACTCTGAATTCTTTATGTGTTTTCTATATTTTCTGTACCCAATATATGCATTACACCCTTGAATACTTAAACAGAATCTAGGGAACTTTTAAGTAACATCTGTGGAGATTTAGATCTGAGCTGTATTTCAACTATATTCAGAGATTTTTTTAAAAATCTTGATCAAAGCCTGAGAAGAGACAAATTGAATTGATGAGTGATTTAGGACCCTACACCCAAACTGAACTGATCTATGAGTATGATAAAACCTGGAAGACATAAACAAGATGACTACAGGAACATAGAGTTCAATACACACTTCTCTAGCAACAAATTTCCAGTGAGGATTGAGGTTCTTTTCTCTTAATGTGAGGCAAACCTTGGCAATTTGTATCACAGATGAATGGGGATCCCATTTGTAGAATTGAAGGGGTAGAGGGCATTCCCCAGACAAAGTCCTTTGTGCTTTGACAGCTGTAAGTTAATGGGGCAAGGATAGTTTGGTTCCTGTCAGAACTCTCTTTTCCACCGAGGCCACTCACAGCTGCTAGATATGAGGTTGCCTTTTGTCACAGGGCTCAACGACCTTAGCATAATGCAAGTGCTCAGAGTTCATCAGACAACCACTTACTGAATGCATGGTTGAAAGGCCCAACAATCTAGGACATATTTGAGGGAAGGGGATCATTTTTCAGTCAGATGTCTTTTCTACTGTATCTCATCCAGAAGACAGTCAGCCATCGGGTGCAAAAGAAGGAGGGAGAAAGCTACCATATGGATTATTCTGATGAAACATAAATGAGCTAATGTTCTGGGAGAAAAGAGCAATAAAAAAGGAATGGAGCTGAGAATATTAGAATGTTAGAGGTAAACATGAAAACAGAATCACAAAACATTGATTATTGTATCTGGGAAGAAGGAGTCTTAGAATTATAGAATCATAGGATGGGACATGTTACTTTTCAGGTATAAAAGGCTCAGTGGCTCCCTATTGCCTAGGGATTAAATAGAAACTGATGTTTCAAAGCCTATATGATCGATTTCTGATTATCTTTCTAGATTAATTCCTTTCACAAACTCTAATTTGGCTGCACAGCCAAATTAGATTACTCTCTGTTCCCTCTTCTTGGACCTCTCCTTCCTCCATGCATTTGAGCAGGCCATTCACCATGTCTTGACAACTATTACTTGTTTTGCCTGTTGAAATCCTTCTGTTAAAGGCCCAACTCAGTTGTCTAATTTTTACCTATTATGTAGCCTACAAGTCTGGAGGACTCTTAAGTTACTATATGAGGATCAGGAACCCTGGATTTTGTCCTCATTTGTGGCAATGTTGTTCAGACCATATCAGTCTGATGGGAAAGGGATTGATGCTTCAAGGTATTCTGTCCCCCACTCCCAAAGAAATATGAATCCTTCTATTAATCCTATAAGACTAGACACATAATTCTCAACCTGCCTCAAGTTATCCTGGAGCCCTTTGTTTGGATTTCTCTTTATCTCTGCCTTATTCTGTTTTTTTAATTATCCATGTTTATGCACCTGTCATATTCCCTTAGGATATTTTAAATTCCTCAAGTGAAGGAAATGTGTTTTTTTTTCTTCATTGTTTTATTCCCTAATAGGCATTCTGGGTCCTCACAGAGGGCCTTGGATAGGTCATTTTACTGGCTTAAAAATGCCTGTTGAACTTCATTGAATAAGAACCATAGCATGTGAGAGAGTTGCAAGAGAGCATAAAGTTTTCATGCTGAAAAGGGATCTGGGGATGATCTAGGAAAGGAGGAAAAAATGGTCATATAGCAAATAGATAGATAAATAGATCGATCAATAGACAGACAGCATATATAATAATATGCCAGGCACTGTGAAAAGAAGTGCTTTACAATGTTATCTCTTTCAATCCTCATAACAACTGTAGGAAATAGGTTCTACTTAAGTGTTTACTTTTAAAGATGAAGTGGAAATCCAGAGAACTAAGTGGGATCATAAGTTTCAGTGCTATAAGGAACTTCACATAGTAATCTAGTTGAACCCCCACATTTTACAGATAAGGAAACTCAGACTGGAGAGGTTGTAACAATTTGCTGAAGGTCATATGAGTAATAAATATCAAAACCCTATTTTAACTTGGGTCCCTTGACTCCATATCCAGTTCTCCTTCTGTACATTAAGGCAGGGATGCGTCTTACCTATCTTTATTTCTTCCTCAATACTGGGCATGTAGAAAATATTTAATGAATGTTTGTTGAATGAATGAATGAAGAAATGTATGGTTTCTTGTGTTCCATTGTATTATTTCCCATTGTTATGTTATGGGTGGGGGGCATGAAATACACACTTCTCATTGCTTCCATCTTTATAGTTGTATTCAGTAACCAAGTCCCATTATTAAATTTGAGCCCTATTTTGCACCAATATACTCCTGTGCTATGTTCTCAGGCCAAGTCATCTACCCAGACCATAAACCAGATGTGAGTCTGAATGTTTTTAGGACTTCATCTTGCCACTTGGTCTGGCATGCAGAAACATTCTCAGCCTGTAGGCTTTGATGCCTCATGTTTGCATTCATAAAAATTATATGGAAAGTTATAAAAGAGTGATAAGACCTTCCAGTTTTACCACCAAGTGGAAAAATTGTCCACACAAAGAATTTATGGCCATCTTGTAGCAATTTTGAAGCTCTAACATCATTTTAGCTGATTATGCATTAAAGAGGTTGAAAGAAACTCCAACCTAGAGTCAGGAGAAACAACTTCCCACTTTGAAATCTCTGAACTGGAAGCTTTAAGCTCTGTTGGTATTTGACTGTTTTTCTCCCTTCTATTGAATAAGATGAATCAGAGTTACAGGTAGAAAGGACTTTTGAGGCCATTTCATCCAACCTCCTTATTTTATATATGAAGCTAGGAATCAGGGAATTTAAATGACTTGACCATTTTTACACAAGTAGTAAAGGGCAGATCTAGAGTTTGAATCCAGGACTTTTAACTCTAAATTCAGTACTCTTTCCACCATGACATATATAATTGATAAAGTCTGCTGCTATCATCCTGTGAAGGAATATATAATTTTTTAAAGTTGCTTTTTAATTTTTTCCTAAATATTCAGGTAATTATTTTGATGTGATAGAAAGGATACTAGTTTGGGATTCAGGAGGTCTGATTTTTCCTCTAGTAATATGCCATGTGATGTTTGGCAAACATTTCACCTCTCTTTTACCTTTTTTCTAACCATATCATGAAATCACTGGACAAAATGTTTACTGAGATCACTTTCAGTTTTAAAATTCTCTGTTTCATGAGTCTAAGCTTCCTTCCAACTCTGACATACTATGAATCTATGTTCTTTTTTTAAGGTAAACTGCATTGATAACCTTTGTTATGTCATCTACATTTCATGAAGTATCTTTCCACCCTTGCCCAAAGAGAGATATCTCCAGCTACAAAGAATAAAAAAGAAGAAAATTATAATTCAGCAAAATGAATCAATATAGCAGTAACATAAAAAATCTGACACTATATGGGGTGATATCCACCCATAGTTCCCCACTTTTGCAAGGAAAAAAAAATGTGAGATTGGTTTCTCATAGTTCTTCTTTGCAGTCTAGTTTGGTTATTATATTTTCATAACGTTGTTTCAATTTTATTATTATTGTTTTTCCCGTTCGCATTGCTGTAGTTATTATGCATATTGGTTTCTTATTCTATTTATTTCACCTTGCATCAATTAATATAAACCTTCTTATGCTTCTCTGTATTCCTT
The DNA here is from genome assembly GCF_028372415.1 of Notamacropus eugenii. Taxonomy (NCBI): domain Eukaryota; kingdom Metazoa; phylum Chordata; class Mammalia; order Diprotodontia; family Macropodidae; genus Notamacropus; species Notamacropus eugenii. The sequence continues at coordinate 357,512,719 of NC_092872.1, forward strand.
ACATCCATCATTCCTTACAGTATAGTAATATTCCATTACATTCATGTACTACAATTTTGTGTATTACCCGGTTGATGGACATTGTTTTTGTTTCCATTTCTTTGCCAATATAACAAGTAGTGCTACAAATACTTGAGTGTATAAAGGGCCTGTTTTTGGTTATTTACTTTCTTGGGGTATATGCCAAGCTGTAGGATTATTGGATATTTATATTTTAGTCACTCCTCATAATTCTAAATTACTTCCCAAGACAGTTAAACCTATTCACAGTTCTTTCCCTTCCCAAATGTATCAATGTGCTCATATTTCCACAACTCTTACACTATCTCCATCATTGCCAGTTTGCTGGATGTGAAACCTTAGTGCTGTCATGATTCGCATTTCTTTTCATTAGTGATTTGTACCTTTTAAAAAAGTCTTTGATATGAAACTATTCATATCCTTTGCCCAAATCTTTGAAATTTTTTACCCATATGAATGATTTTTACAAAGTAACAAAGGATATGTTTTCCTGGGCCAATAATAATTAGCAGTGTTTACCTGTTTATTCTATTTGAGCTTTCATTATTGAAATATGCATATTCAGATTAGTATAAATTTTCTTTGAAACTTCATGTAACCTTTCTTAAGGTTCTTTCTTTTTTTCCTCCCCTCTCTTTTCCTCAATGTATTTCCAATGAAATTACTATGACCAAGGATAGCTACTTTCAATGGATAATCATGGAATACTCAGTCAAATCATGGGACTTCAATGACAAATAGGCTAGTACAAAATATGCCTACTCTTTTTACAAGTTTTTCACTAATGAACCTTCAGCTAGATACTAGATTGTCTCAATACTCTGAGCTCACTAGAGAGAGAATGTGGTTGCCTTTCAACCTTCTTTTCAGCAGTGGTTCAACTCTAGTAATCAACAAACCACTCACCCATGTGCTGGATAAGATAGTCTTTTGGCTTTCAAGTAGCATAAAATTTGGTTATTATAATAGTTCCAGAGCATCTTAAATATGAGTAACAGTTTGCCTATTAGTAGCTATCCTTCCTTTACTTAATGAGGCTTAAGCATTGAAGAAATGAAATAATTCACAAATGGGCCAAAAAATAAAGTTAAGTTGCATTTCTGCCTGTGGGTGGCATGTGTTCTGATCCAGTTAGATTTCTGCATTCTGTTCAAGCATGAAAATGATTGTAAATAATGTGCAACAAATGTGCTGTGAATCAAAAATTGTTTTCTTAATATAACAGAATGTTGTGAGAGGCAAAGAGTTGGAGGCTAAAATATGGCAAAACCTCTGTGATATATAGTAGAATTCCTAACGTACCTTTGAAAATGAGTTGGAACCACTGCTCATTAGGGGATTATTTAGGCACAGAATTTGGGGGGGGGGGGTGGGAGTAACAGAAGGCACATAGTGTGAAAATAGGAGGGTGGTAGAGTCAGCAGACTTAGTCTGGCCTTCCAATTAAGATGGTGACATAGAAGGCCATAGAGAAGTTCAGCTCTCCTTCTAAGAGACATCTGTTAGAAAATGGACCATTGATAAAGACTTCTGAAATGCCTAAGAAGTAATCTCCATCATCTAACGCAGAACTGGACAAAAACTATGGCCAGAAGAGGGCAAAGACTGGTAGAAGAGTCAAAGCAGGAAAGTCAGAACCAAATCATACAAACATGAAAGACAGAAATAGAAATGACATTAAAGAAGATGCATTACCATCTTTTTTGTAACTACCTTCTAATGTTTATGGGGAGTTTCTACATGATTCACATCTGGAATCTCCTTTCTATGTTGCCTCTTCCTTTTAGGTCCTTGAAAGCAATGTCTATCTTTGATATACCTTTTTTTAAAAAAATGATAAAAGCAGTACTTTAGTCCTCTGTTACACGTTTGAACCTGGTTCTTAAAGGTTTGAAAAGTTCCTCATCTTAGTGTTTTGATGATTGTTGGTACTCTTAATTTTCTTTACTGATTTCTTTTTTTAAACTCTGAGTTCTCTTTGTATTTTCTTTGTATCCCAGAGAGACACCCCATGTAACAAAGAATATATTTTAAAAGAAAAAAAGAGAGAAAGAAGAGGACAAAAATCAGGAAAAGTTATCAATACCTTAAAAAAATCTGAAAAGACAAATATCTCTGCACCTCTACATCTCTGCACCTCCTACCTCTGCAAATGAATGGTAAATCCCTTCTTATATCTTTCCCTGTTTGTAATTTTAAAGCTTTCACTTTTGATTGTTTTGTATAAGAGCAGCTGTTTGACTGACACAGCTTCTTTCCTCAACCTACAATATGGGAAGGCCCAAGTCCCTCCTTCTTCCCTAAAGTTGAGGGATTAGCTCTCTCTAAAAGGTGACAAAGGTATTCTTGGGACCTGAATGATCTTAACTTCCTAATGTATCTTCTTGAACTAAAAGGACATGAAAAAGCTTAGCCACATGGAGTCTAGGCTTCTCAGACCTTTTGAGTCACAAGAATGATCATATCCTGGTGACTTGCAGATCAGGCATATTTCTGTGAATATAAAGGAAGCTGAATTTATGAAAGCTAAAGATGTGTCACTGTTTTCCTTCTTTGCATATCTTTGCTATATTAGAGCAAAGTAAATGATCTTTGTCAACTATTCAGATTGAACTGCAACTAAGGAAGTGTTGGTGTTAAAGCTACCTCAGACAGTTGTCCTTTCCATTTACATTGTTGTAGCCCAGGGGTGGGAACCTGCAACCTCGAGGCAACATATGGCTCTGTAGTCCTCAAGTGCTGCCTTTTGACTAAATATTGTAAAGTTGGAATTCAGTCAAAAGGCCTCACTTGAGGACCTAGAGGGCCGCATATGACCTCAAGGCCACAGGTTCCTGACCCCTGTGTCATTCTGTATATGGTTTCCTTTGTTCTGCTTTGCATATTATATATCTCTGCATTCATCATATTGGCAATTTCTTTTAGCACAGTAATGTTCCCTTGCATGAATATGCCATAATTTTTTTAAGCCATTCACCAATGGATGGATGGACAGCTAAGTGGGCTAGGTGGATAGAGTGCTGAACCAGGAAGATTCATCTTCTGAACTTCAAATCTGGCCTCAGACACTTCCTAGCTGTGTGACTCTGGGCAAGTCACTTAACCCTGTCACCTCAGTTCCTTATCTGTAAAATGAGCTGGAGAAGGAAGACACCAAAGGGGTCATGAAGAGTTGGACATGACTGAAAAATGACTGGGCAACAACAATTGGTAGGGATCTAATTTGTTTCTTGTTCTTTGTTACTGCCAAAAAAAATGCTACTATAAATTCTTTGGTGATTATGGGGACTTGCTTTTCTATCTAGACTGTGGAGGAGTAAGCCATAGTTGAGAGAGTCAGTGGTGGGTCATACAGACATGGAGGAGTTGTGGCTGGGCAAAAATTTGTCTGAAAGATTGGGCAAAAATTTGTCTGAAAGATCCAAGTGTTTTAATGGAATATCAGTTTGATATGAACTGATAGTGTGCAAGTTCACTCAAAAAAACTAACAAAAATATATCAAAATGGCTTTGCTATATTCTGCCTTGGTCTGAACACACTATCTCCAATATTGTATTTAGTCCTAGGCATCACATTTTAGGAAGCACATTCATAAACTTCCCTCTGTTAATAATGTCCTTATTTCTGTTGACATTACCATCCTTGAAGTACTCAGATTTACTACTTGGGAGTTATCCTCAACTTTTCTTTCTCTTTATCCCTTATATCCAACAGATAGCCAAATCTTGTCAAGTCCACCTCCAGAATATCTCAGTAGTATGCATTTGACCTAGAATCATCAATTTGGAGCTGGAGGGAATTTTAGAAGCCATCTAGTCCAACCCATAATATTTACAGATGATTTGCTCAAAGTTGCACAGAGCTCTGATTCAAGCCCTCTTAAATTCATTACCTTCTCCTCCTTGATATAGCCATCACCTTAGTTCAAGATCTCATTCCTTTTTCACTTAGACTACTACAGTAACTGATAAATTGTTATTCCTACCCCTAATTTCTTTTCTCTGTGATTGGTCTTCCACACAGATGCCAAATTAACATCCCTTAAAGTATATGTCAGTATACCAGACTCATATTTAAAATAGAATTCATTATCTTTCTTCCTGAAATTGACCCAATTTTTGTCAGGGGCATTGCCATATGTCCACTCTCCCAGCTTCAAAGCTTGACATTATCCCTGATTCATCATTCTTCTTCACTCCTCACTAGATAGTCAATGACTAAATTTTGCCATTTTTTTGTCTGCATCATCTCTCCTGTGTGTTAGCTCCTTATTATTCACGTAGCCACCACTTTAGGTTAGGTACTTATCACTTCTAACCTGGATTAGAATAATGACAATCTAATAGATTTCCCTGACTGAAATCTCTTCCAATTCCATTGAATCCTCTACAGAGCTAACACACAGATTTTGTATAAGTACAGGTCTGGCCATGTCCCTCCCCTACTCAATAAACTCTGTTGTCTCCCTATTACTTCTAGTTTAAAATATAAACTCTTCTAGGTGGTTTTTAAAGTCCTTCCCAACATAGCACAAAAATTTAGCTTCATTTTCCATTACTCTACCTTCTATATTGTCCTCAATATATGAAAAGGGGAAGAAAGCACATAAAGGTAAACTAGAAAGATAGGGGTGGAAGGAGAATTATGGGTGCAACATAATGGTGTGAAGATGACCTGGAATTGACATAGAGACCTGGTTCTGGATAAGATGAAATTAAAAAAAAGCACACCTGTCAGAACCTGGTGTCCCTGTGCGAGAGGGATGGACATGATGAATAAAATGCAAATAGCATGATCTGGAGGTAACTTGGGGGTGCATGATGGGTGACCTTGGACAGGTCATTTGATTTCTGTGCTTTGGTTTACTCACCTATTAAAGGAAGGGGTTGAACTAGATAATCTCTCAAATGTTTTCCAAATTTTATGTGTATGATATGTATGCATATATGTATGATCCTAGCATCTCCCTCAGCCTTGCATAAGCATTTTGCTTAAAAAAAAACATTTTCTGGAATCAAAGGACCATGGTCCCTTTTAGCTTTGATGTGAGCAGAGCATTCTGATTTACAAAAATGGTGCTGCATGAATAATAATAATGGATAATATTTATTTACCATTTTATGTTTAATTTCTCATTTTATCCTCACAATAAACTTGTGAGGCCCTAAGTACTATTATCTTTATTTTACAGATGAAGACAATGAGACTGAGAAAGGTGAAGTTACTTGCCCACAGTTGAACAGTTTGGTGAGTATCTGAGGTGGAATTTGAACCCAAGGCTTTTTAACACTTATTTCAATGTTTTTGCCAATTATTCCATGCTGACTATTCCTCACTGTACTATACAAATCCATGGTATGGGACTTTGATCCTTAATGAAAGTGGCCATAGACTATTTGTCCCTCTCCTGCAGCAGTTCATTTTGGTATTTGTTGATGTCAATAGTTGTCAGTCATAACTTCATTTTCACCTGCATCCCACAAGCCATCATAGATGAATATGATACTGAAACACAACTCAATTACATTTTTATCATCATAATGAAATATAGAATTCCAATCACATTTTGATAAGATGAGATAATTAAAAAGAAATAAACTGATAATGTCTTGGCTGATAATGAGATGGAAGATGCGATTACAGGTTGAGAGCTCAGTCTTTAAGCTTAGGAACTTCCAGACAAAAGAATTTCTTTCAAAAGGGGCAGACAGCCCTGACATTACTGTTTCTGGGTAGTGAGGAGAGCCATAGAGTAGATGTTAGATGACCTAGGTTTGCATCATGGTCTTGATACTGGCTACCTTTGTGCCTTTGGTAGGTGGTAGACCTAGGAGATGGCCTCTCCTTACACTGAAAGGAATTGGACAAATCCCTCCATTCCCAGCTTTCGTGGCCAAGAATATCTAAATTGCTAGAAAAGAGCCATGTCCTTTTCCCATATTACATGTGCAAAGGAGACAGAGAGAAGAGCTTCAAGGCAGGAGTAGCCATGTGGAAAATGGGACTTCTAGGATATGATATGGCAATGAGGTATGTGAGCCAAGGACAGGACAAAGGTAGGAGGGGCTTCTGGCAAGTGATAAAGACTACCTGAGGCCTGTTGGGAGCTTCATTGATCTGGTGGTATCCCCAGAATAGCACAGAATTCTAAGACAGAGTTAGGGATGCAATTTGTGTTGGGCACATGGGTCTTAGAAAACAGGAATAAACCAAGACTCTAGAAGGAAACAGGTGAGTGGACTTACCCAGACTCTTCTTTATACTGAAGACCTCACCTTGACTTAGTCTACTTTAAGTTCACTTTTTGGTATTCTGAATTTGTTGTTTGTTTTCTTGTTTTTAGAGATGTTCATGACATGCCCTCTGTGGGAGGGAGAAAGGAAATTGTACTGAGTGGCTAGAGGTACAATGATATAACCATGTATTTTAACAAAACTGTTCTGTGTTCTGATGCTTGCAGAGAGAATGAATAGCTCCATGGTAGAGTTAAAACATATGGAGTCAGGTAGGGACTCAGCCATTAAGAGACCATGAAATACTGAATATGGTCCATGTAAGTTCAGAGTTATGATAATGGGCCACAAATTACAGAAAATCACTTAACCTCTATGTACATCAGTTTCATCATCTGTAAAATGGGGGGAAAATACCTGGAAGAGACTTTATTTGTACTTGAAGTCAATCAGAAGACTTCAGATCCATGACTGATTTATTAAGACTGTGGTAGAGGTGATAGATGGCTGGACTCAGTGACAAATAGACTTGAGTTCTTCCTTGTCTTCTTTTATACTACTTTCTTTTTGCAAATTCTGATTCACTTAGACTAGATGAATTTTCCTCCTGCATTTCCTTGTAATGTCAGTGGGCTATTCCCCATGTCTGGACAAGATTTTTGCCTCATTTTAAAGCTTGTTAAAATCCTTCTTTTCCTTTAAGGTTCAGATCAGATGAGACTTCCTCTGAGAATAACCTATCTGCCTCAAAATATCCCAGAATAATTTGCCTGGATCTTTCCTATGCCCCTATATAATCCTCTCTTGATAGAGCTTGTAGCCAGTTGGAGGTGCTGAACTAGAATGAAAGGGAAAATGATGGTGATCTTAGAATATATGATAGAACAGGAGAGGAAAGTTGAGCATAGACTGAGATACATCCTAGAATTTGGAAAACCATATTATAAAAGATTCAGAAAATGGATAGGTAAGTTTGTATGTTCTGAATTCCATGGAGGAATTCATCATTAGAAAGGTTGTAAGCTCTCAAGAGTAAAATTCCAAAGACTCGATGAAAAACATTTCTAATTAGGAGGAAAGGACAAACTTGTCTAAAGAGACTAATGGTTATTATGAGGAACTGCTCAGCCAATAATCTGGAAAGAAGATATGAATACAAGGTGGAAGCTTTGAAGGGTAGGAAGCTGAGGACAAGTAGTATGGCATGGTACTGAAGCAATAATGAGAGAAAAACTAAAAGTCAGAAGACTTAGAGGTTGATAAGGAATGGTAACGACATGTTGAAAGTGCTTTCATGTTAAAGTTATGTTGTGGAGCATGGAGGGTTGAAGAAGGAATAAGAATGTAGCTTAGGATTGATGGAGCAATGTTAATATATGAGAGAGAAAAAAGTGTTAGTGGAATTTAATTTTGCTTATGTTTTGTCTTCCCAGAAGAATGGACTTTGGACTAGAAAAGACAAACAAAATGGGAAATGGAGAATTAAAATCGTATGTAAGTAGAGTATTAGTAAGAGAGCACATAACCATCTGATGAATTAATATAACAGCTCCAGATGAACTGTATCTCATAGAAAGAGTGAGTACTGACACAATGGGGGGGATATGATTCCTGACTAATAATCTTTCAAAGATTGTGCAGAAATGAAAAAATCCTATAATCCTTTTGTTATGGTTGCTCAGTCATTTTCAGTTGTGTTTGACTCTTCATGACCCCATTTAGGGTTTTCCGGCCAAGATACTAGAGTGGTTTGCCATTTCCTTCTCCAGCTCATTTTACAGATGAGGAAACTGAGGGAAACAAGGTTAATGACTTGCCTAGGATCACACAGTTAGTAAGTGTCTGAGGCCAGATTTTAACTCAGGAAAATTAATCTTCTTGACTTCAGGCCCAGTACGCTATACACTGTACTACCAGCTAGGTCTAAAGAAGAAGGAAGCACATATGCCACTGAAAATTGCTTTTCATTTTTCCCTGCCTTTCTCTCTGTCTCTGTCTATCTCTCTTTTTCTCTCTGTCTTTATTTCTCTTTCTCTCTGTCTCTGCCCTTCCCTCTCTGTCTCTCTGTCTCTGTCTTTCTCAGAAGTCCACAAATGCCACTGCCTGGCTCCCTTCATGATCAGATCCCACCACTGAAGCTTTGAGAGCCTGGAGGGTGAGGGCATGATATAGTACTGGATAAAGGCAAAATACAGTTATTCAGAAAAGGGAAGATAATGGCTTCTTCAATCTATAGACCAACTAAATGGATTTAGATTCACAACAAGATTGCAGAATGTTTTATTATTTTTTAATTAATTTATTTGTTTTCAGTTTTCAAGAATAACATCCATAAGTCTTAAATTTTCTCCCCCTTCCTTCTCCTTCTCTTCCTGAGACAGCAAGAAATCTTATATGGGTTCTACACATACCAGAATGTATTATTAAAGGGATGTTTAATGAACTTATGATGAGAGTGGTAATCACAACGAGCCAGCATGGCTTCATCAAAAAAAGGGCTGCCACACTAACCCGATTCTCTTTTTATGACAGTCATTCAACTCATAAATCAGGGTTTACTATTACTTTAATTGATCTAGATTTTACCAAAATACGTATGGACAATATAGAGATATGGGATGGATGATGATTTAGTTTGATAGATTAAGAGCTGATGACTTGCCTGAATTATCTACAATTTTTCTTGTTGATAGCTTGTTTGTTCCTAGTTGTTTACATGTTGTCTCCACCATTAGATTGAGAGCTCCTCCGTGGCAGGGCCCATCTTTTGCCTTTCTTTGTATTGTTAGCACTCAACACAGTGCCTGGCACACAGCAGGTACTTAATAAGTGCTTATTGACCAGCTGGCTGACATGAAGAGTAGTTATTAATCCTTAGAGATCTTTAATCTAATGACCTATGAATCTGTCCTTGGACCAAGTGTACTTTTGCATTTAAAAATATATTGCCTGGGATAAAGACACAGATTTCCTACTTAAAAGTATGCAGATGGTACAAAGTTGGAGATTATAACTAGGTACTGAATGGCAATTTGGATCCAAAATGATCTTGAAATGCTGGAACGTTAGGTAAAACGTAATAGTAAATTGAATTGAGATAAATGCAAAGACATACATTGGGTTAAAAATTCAATTTCACAAGTCTAAATTGGGTACGGAATGTCTAAGTAACAGTTTATCTGAAAAAAAACCAACATGTAAACATTTTAATGAATTACAAGTTCAATGTGAGTCAATAGTGTGATATGGCAACCAAGAAATCCTACGGTAATCTTAGGCTACTCTAAGTGAAACATAATTACGGGGACTAATTAGATACCAGCCCCTAATCATATCATATCTGAAATATTGTGTTCATTCTATATTCCATGTTTTAGGAAGAATATTGATAAACCTGATAGCATTCAGAAGAAGGTGACCAGCACGGTGAAGTGCCTCAAGGTTATCAGAAATGCATTGGAGTGAACTCAAATTGGCTCCTGTGAACACTTAGATCCTGTGAATCAGCAAGTGTTTCAAATCAAGGCTTCATTTTTGTTGTTGTTGATTGTCTAGACTTAAGGAAGTGAAGAAATGTTAATAATTCCAATTAAACTTAAAAATGTGTCACGGATACATCCCCTCTTCCCCAGAAGGCTGGTTGTTAAATATTTACCAGCAGGTTCCTGTACTATATGAAGATTATTAGCAGGATCTGAGAGCATTTAACTTGGAGACTTAATGAGAATGAGAGCTGCCCCTAAGTATTAGAAGACCTTCCAAGTATTTGAAGAAGGATTAGATTTGTTCTGTTTGGCCCTATGAGGAGGAACTAAAAAAGATCTGAGAGATTGATGGAAGGATAAAGAAAGTGGCAAATGAAACAAATTCCTAACAATTAGATATACAGGAGTGAGAGGGACCAACCTCAGAAAGTCAGGGATTCCTCTTCACTGCGAACCCTCATGCCAAAGCTAGACAAACAATTGTTGAGTATATGGTAGAGGAAAATTCTTGTCCAGGTAAGTGTGGACCTTGAAGTTGACTAGGTGATTCTGTAAAGATACAAACAAAATTGGCTGACAAAATTTGTCTGGATCGCATGACTTCCGTTTATCAAAGATAACTAGATGCTCTCTTGTGATGTTCTAAGTTTCCTCAAGTTTCATCTTTTCATTGATTTGTTGTTTCCAGTCTAGAGATCATTTACCTGGATGATATTACATGAATACAGAAATGCAGAATAAAGTTATTTGTAAGGTCCAGGTGACTTGGAGGTCAGGTATCTTGATTTCACTGAAGGGAACTAAAGTGTTCTTACTCTTTTCACACTATTATAGGGTCTAAGATTTGTAAGAGAGCTCAGGTACTGTCTTTGCCAAACCACACATGAACAAGAATCCCTTCTACAAATTATCTGATAAGCGGCTATCCACCTTTACTTACTAACAAGTTTTGTCTTCCTGTTGTGATTGTACCAATGTCCACTAGGGTCCCCCTACACCCGCTACTCACTATCCACTGGGAGAGGCTACATTTTCCCTAAAAGGAGGCAGAATTGAGACTTGATTGGTAAAGTTCAAGCTGTGTTTCCCTTGATGTTGCTTCCTGATAGCCATTAACTTTATTGACATGACTTTCTGGTCAACTAAATGCATAGAAAGACCCACCCATGTGAGTTTGGAGTCCTTCAGATTTGGCAAACGTCTCTGCTGACTATGCTTGTTTTCAGAAGTTCTATCCATATGATTGTTCTTTTTATACTGGAGTTGCATAAACTTCCCTTGCTAACTGTTCAATGACCTAAGAATGACTCATTTTATCCCCAAAGCAAATGTGAATGAAAATGACACTTGGCTTGAGTCAGGCCTACCTCTAACACCTATTAACAATTTTTTTTTTGGACTATTCTTCCTAGTTTGAAGAGCATTCTTCTTTGTTAAAGAAAAAAAAAGAAAGGAAGAAAGAAGGAAATAAGAGAAGAAAAAGAAAATAGGCTTTATTTCCAGGCTATTTACATTTTCTGTTATTGTCCATCTCCCCTCATAATGTCGCCTTCCCACCCCACTAAGCAATAATTCTATCAAAAGGCGTTTTGGTAAATGTTTAACAACAATTTCTCAGGAAAAAAAATTATGAACAATACACTTTTAAGTTTAATCATGGAGATTAATAATGCATATTAACATTTTCTCTGTCCTAGACAATCAGTGAAGCAATATCAGGTCCTGATTTGTGGCCTTCGATAACTTCTGAGTTATGAATGTTTATACTAAGTCTATTCAAGATAACTTGAACATACCTTGGATTCTGTCCTTCCCTTAGCAAAAATCAAAACCTGACCAAACCAAACCAAAACACCTTATAAACATTGCTATTATTGATAGTACACATTACTTGAATTTCCCCTAGCACCCAGTATAATGTGTTGTACATAGTAGGAGTTCAGTAAATGCCCGTTGTTTGCTTTCTTGATCAAGTTCTGCCTACGCTGAAGAATCAGTCAATGTTGTTGGACTAACTTCTTCGTATATGTGAAGATTCATTTAAAAGGGTAGGGTAAGAATTCTTCAGAAACTTAACCTCCTAAGAAAGTTGGAAAAGACTATTTTATTCAGGGTTAAATGGAAGGAAAAATCAGCAGCAAAAGTCAGACAGACAATGAAGAATTTGGAATTTCAGGAGCCACTTCAACTCAAAGAAGAGAGAAGTCAGGAGCTCTTTATTCCTATGGGTAGGAAGACCCAGAGAGATTCTGGTTGAGCTGCTGTGTGATCTCAGATCTTTGTAAATCTTGAACAAGGTTAAGACTTACTTTCTTCATCTAAATAACGGGGCCTACTAGCCACCATCACTTCATCAAATAAAGCAGATTTGACTCACAGGTAGATAGAGAGAGAGAGACATACATACATACATACATGCATGCATGCATGCATACATAGATACTTCGTACATACATGCATAGAAAAAGCAGTTTTTAAGCATTTACTTTATTCCAGGAACTGTGTTATGTACTGAAAATATAAATATAAGGAAGTTCTTGTCCTCAAAACAGCTTACATTATAAAAAGAAAAAGACCATACATAGAGAGGAACTGGAAATGATTGAGTATGGTGTGGAGATGTCTAAGACATGGCATGAAGGCTTGATTCTGGGCAAGATGAAATTACATCTCACATCTTAGAGCCCAGTGTCTCAAAGGCAGAGTCCAAGATTCTAGTTGGGGGCAGAGGAGGATGATGGCTATATTCAGGCAGCATGGTGTATAGAAGTCCATCTAGGAGGTGGTGTGGAGGCATGGTGTCCATCAAGGGAAAGCAGAAGTTCACCAATAAAAATTCAGTGATCTAGGGGTGAGTCCAAGACTGTGTCAGTGAAAGGAGGGCAGGGAAATAAGAATGATGGCTAGTGTGCAGGCTTCATGGTATTGGAGATAGCTAGGAAGGGAGAATAAAAAGAGACATTTTATTTCTGAGCAGTTTCTCTACTGTAATATAAACGTGTTTATTGTTGTTGTCGTTTTGGATATATGTTCTTAGTAACAGGGCCCACATTGTGCAGTCTGTCCCCCCTGCATGTACCATGGGGGTATCTTTGTGATTCTTAAAGGAAGACAGAACGCATATATCTAGCCTCTTCTCCCTTCACCCTTCTCTAAGGTAGACTTTAATTCCCACCAGGAGGAGAAGCAGGAATTTGGAGTCATAGTCTTCTCTTCCCTCAGAGAAAAGGGGTGGCAGGATAGAATTATATCTATCTACTTCCTTAAATATTATTAATTTAGGGCATCTGATCAGGTTCGAACTAACTTCTGATCATGATTTCATTGTTCAGGGAGGAAAGGACTTCACACTCTATATCCAAGGCTTGATCCCTTTCATTCCATATAACAATTCCACAATGAATACACCTCACATTTATCTAAGAAAATCTTTATCCAAATTGGTAGCAAGACAGTAGTCAGAGAAGGTATATATAAGAAAATATATACCAGATAGTGCAGAGTGAAGGAGATCTCCCATTGGGAGTGAGGTAACAGCTCAACCAAGGGAGAAAATCCTAGACTTTACCAAAGGGAAAGTTTTCCCTAATTCTCTGGGAATAGGGTCATGACAGAGACTCCCTGTACCTCCTGTGTCTTTCCATATTCTGTTCCTTCAGCAGTTTGAAGTGGGGTTGGTCTCTTCATCTTCCCTCTCTGAGTTGGAAGCCAGAAGTACCTAAAGTGACTACAGAACCTGGGATAACTTATGATTTGACAAAAACTGAAGAATTCTTCTCTCTCTTATTCTCAACCACTCTGCCCTCACCCTTCACACAGGGCAGAGTACTCATCTCTACAAATCAGATGAGAGTCTTATACCAATAGACTATAAAACTAAGGTTATATTAGTATTGTCTGTGCCACACTGTAAATTCTGGCAGTTAGAGGAGTTTTTATTTTATTTCATATAATGCAGAAACAATGGCATTCACAGATCCAGACTTAAGACATCCTTTTGTAATTCATTTCTTGGAAATATCCTGTCATAAGTATTAGATCTGGAATTAGGAGACCTGAATTCAAATGCCTACTCTCTTACTTATTAGATGCGTCTATGAACAATTAATCCATCTGGTTGAGATTCAGTTTTCACATCTGCAAAATGGGTGTAATGATATTTTCCACACGTCATTCAGAGTGTAGTCTCTTGGTAAATCTTAAAGCTTTTTAGAGACAGAAGTTGATAGAGTATCTAGGTTATAATATAGAAAGAGCAGTGAAGCCAGAGTCAAGAGACTTAGGTTCAAATCTTGACTGTGATGCCAATTCTGCAAACTTGGCCAACTTAATATCTCAGGGTCCTAGTTTCCTCATGTGTAAAAGGATGAGTAAACAAAAAATTCTCTAATGCTCCTTCTAGCTCTAAGTACTGACACTTCTTCTGATAGCCAAAAGCTAATGTGACCCAAGTGAGTTTTCTTCCCACTTTGATTTTATGATGATGAAGTCAGTTTCCACATGTATAAAATAACAGTGATGATAATACTTGATTATCTGTTTCACAGGATCATTGCAAAGAAAGCCCTTGATAAACTTCAAACTGTTAAAGACACCTTAATTGCTATTGATATCAATACCTAGGGTAGGCTTACTCTTTCTGGTTCTGAAGGGCAGGAATAGGTGGAAGACAGAAGGGAGGCAAATGTATCTCACCTTAACAAAATGAGTGCCTAAGATTAAAAAGTCCCCAACAAGGGATGGGGCTCCTTTCTTTCCCATCCCTGGAGGTGGTGAGGCAGAAAATGAATGATCACTTGTGAGCGGAGTGATCACAAAACTTGTTTTTTCAGGTAAGGGTTGAAATAGATAATCTCTAAGGCCTCTTCCAGCTAGGAGAGACTCGGAATCTATGAGTTCATAATGTTTGTTTAGTTTACATTGTTTTCCATTTAATCCACTAAATGGAAAGGGGTTATCACCATGTTCCTGACGTCATGGGGCCATAATTACACATCAGTCTGTGGCCTCTTTGCCTTGAACTACAGGCACATGTTCCTGGCAGTAACATTTCTGGTGTAATCATGCATATACTCCGTGTTCCTCTGGCCAGGATGAAGCTGTAGGAGCTAATGTATTCTGAGTCAGACCAACTGCCGCTCATGAAGGGAAAAAAAAAGACTTGCTTGAGTAACCGTAATAATTGGAAAATTATTTTGATAGCCTGAAACAATCTAATATATTACAGAATTTTATTAAAATAATATCAAATCAAATTAACTGCTATTCCATAATGAATTAGGTAACAAGGTAGGCAGATATTAATCGGCCTTGGCTCCCAGGCAGGGGAGCCAGGAATTTATTAGTTCTCTCGGCTTGTGTGAGGGTGAGGACAGAAATCAGTATCACAGGCTGTGAGGGAAGCCCCTGAGACAAGGGAGCTTTTCCTTTTTTTTTTCTCTCTCCCACTTTCACTTTATAATCCATCATTAAACACTTGTATTTCTTTTATGTTGGGTCTTATGAAATTTTTAATTTTTTAATTGCTTTGTGATTTAGTAATGAGGACTTTTTATTTTGCCTGAATAAGGCATAGGATGCTGATATTGGAAGTATTTCACCTCTGTCCACCTCCACTAACCTTCAGGTTTTTTTTTCTCTCTCTCTTCCCCCACCCTCAAGTCCTATTACATGCTGGATAATTACCAGGTGGAGAGATTACAATGCAGACTGGACGTTTCCTTTAATAAGGAGCTGGTGATCCTAGGTGACAGACAGGCTGAATGTCCAGGGCCCTGGGGCAACCAAAGGGGGGTGGGGTGGGCAGGAAGGAGACTTGCAAATTACCTGATGAATTGGTAATCATAAGGAATATCAATTCAGATAATTCTGGCCAAAATGGATTTTTTCTCTCCCTTTTTCTTTTCTTTTTTTTCTTCTAGTATTTTTGCCCCTAAATGATCATAAAATCAGGAAATATTAAACTTGGAAGGGAGATCATTCTTTGTCCAAGTTATACAATTACAATAACACAATAAAAATATTTATTACATACCTACTTTTGTGAAGCTCTGTGATAGGTGCCAGAGAAAATACAAAGTCCAGATAATATGATGCTCCTTCCCTCAGAGAGGTTCGGATCCAGCAGAAACACATTCCTATCACACTTCAATGTTCACAAAAGACTTTCCTTAGAACATTCTTGGGAGGTATGAAGTGTGAGTATTTTTATCCTCATTTTTTGGTTTTGTTAAATTATTTTTCAGTAGTATCTGACTCGACGACCCTTTTGGGGTTTTCTTGGCAGAGATACTAGAATCATTTGCCATTTCTTTCTCCATCTCATTTACAGATGAGGAAATTGAGGCAAACAGAGTTAAGTGACATTTCCAGGGCCACAAAGCTAGCAAGTGTCTGAGGCTTGATTGTATTTGAACTCAGGAAGATGAGTCTTCCTGATTCCAGGACCAGCACTCTATCTACCGTGCAACTTAGGTGCCCCCAATGCATTTTACAGAGGAGAAAAAGAGGCTCAGAGAGGTGAATGTTGGCAGAGCCAAAACTTGACCCCAGGTCTCCTGACTTCAGAACTTAGTAGGTCTCTTTCCACATTCTGACTGTCAATTATAATTCTTTTGAAATTGGAAGCTTCTAAAATTTATTTTATTTATTTATATTTATATTACACATATATGTTTATTTAAAATCCATTTGCCTATTGGCTACGCATTTTTGGCTTTTCAAAATCATTGACAGTTGCCCTGATTGCCAATTGCCTTTTCTTTTCCATTTTACAGAAAAGAAACTTGGGAATCTTTTATAATCTGTGATATCACAAAAAGAAAACTGGTTTTGGTGTCAGAAGATCTGGGTTCAAATCCAGACTGTAATTAGCTGGGTAACTTTGGATAAGTAACTTAAACTGTCTAGACCTCAGTTTGCTTGTAAATAAAATGGACTTAATGACATTTGCATGGAGGATGAAGTGAACTGCCACATGAGCCAAGAGATATGAAAGTGCTTTGTAAATTATAAAGTGTTATTAAATAGTAAACTACCATCAATGTGACCTTGAACAAGTTATTCCATTTCTCTGAGTCTTCTTATCTTTACCATCTAAATAGAAGAGAGTTGTATAAAATGAGCTATAAGGATACCCTTGGGAAATGTTATGATTGAGTTAAGAATGAACTTCAATATTTAAAATCAAGGAGTTTTATTTTTTCTTTTTCCTAGTTAAGGAATTGCTCACAATTGGTTCCTTATTGATTGATTGATTGATTTAATCTCAATTTGTTCAATTAGTGAACTCAAAAGTTTGTTTAGGAGAATAAATGTTGAGAAACCTAATGCATTTGGGTTTCCCAAGGAAAAGAATGCTCAGTTTCCAAGGAAAAAGCTAAAGCTGAAATATTTCCATACGTGCTATTTTCCCAAAGAGAGGAAAGTCACATGTTTTAAATTTTCTACCTTTATTGACAAGAATCTGTCAAATCTCCATAACAAATGCTCTGATTTAAGGAAACAGCATCTGCTCACCTACAATATTTCATCACCAGGATCCATCCTGTCTTGGAAGAGGCCCTCGTGGAGAGGAAGGTGTGGCTAGTCTTGCTGAAAAGCAGCATAAAGATTAGGAAATAAAATGGTGACTCAGATCCTCCTTCCTCTCACAAGGTTGCTGACATTTTGAAGAACTTGGCTAAACTTTTATTTTTCTTCATTGTGTTAGAAAAGTAATTTATTTTTACATAGATTGGTCTGCTTTTTTCTTTTAAGAGGCAAGGAGGCCATCCTACAGATTTAATTATTCTGGGGGATTAAGACTGGGATCATGGTCATTGCTTTCTGTCCTCCTGAAATAAAAAAAAAGAACAGTCAATGAATAGTTACAGTTCATCAGGCTGGACAGAATATCCTTTGTCTTGGGAAGCAGTAACTGGATGTTGCCATCAAGGCAGATGTGGAAAGGACAGAAGTAGTATACACCTGGATCTGTGCTTATATCTTTTAAAAATATTTTTATTGTTAATTAAATTAATTTTTAATTAAATTTTATAGGGTCCATGAATGTTTTACTATGTTCTGCTCACTAAACTTGCCTGAGCAATGAATGATCCTGAACAATTGGTATTAGTCATCAGGATTAGTTGACTTTGTGGTTGACCTTTGGATTTAAATGGGATTGAAGTGAGGGAGTGAGGGATTTGGGTGACTGGGTCACCAGATACAAAATTCTGGCTTCCTGTGGCTTCCATACTCCTGAAAATATACATTGGGTTCTATCAATGGGACATAGAGACACCCATATTGATCCTGTAGAAGGAAGTCAGGGAATCCAGAACTTGGAAATAAGGAGGGAGAAAATTCCAGACAGAGAACAGACAGGGAAAACCAGAGTCAGGAGATGGAGTGACCTGTTGAAGAAATAGTAAGGAAGACAGTATCACTAGACTGCTGATCATGTAGAAGGGAGGAAGGTATAAAAAGCCTAGAAAGATAGAAAGGGGACTAGGTTATTATGGGTTTTAAAAGTCAACCAAAGCATTTTCTTTTTAATCTTGGAGTAATAGATATCAGGTAGAATGATTAAAAATGACAGGTATCTTATCTTGTTTTCACATGGTTAAATTTTCTTCCACTAGGTCTCTATATTTTGAAAGTTTTAATCACATGTAGTTTGTAGATTTGGTGCAGTGAGATATTTCATGCAGTGAGGTCAATTTAAAATATAGTCTGAATGAATTAGTGCTATACCCAGTCAAAGACAATAGTTCTGTCTGTAAAAATCCTCCAGTTCCAATCCAATTAATTTGATGAATTTTCAAGGACATTTTGGGTTATTATTGTAATATAGAGATTAATTGTCTGTTAATTTATAAAAAGTTAGTTTTTGTGTGAAATTCTAGATACTTGATTATGTCTTCCTAAGTATCAATTAGATGCTAAAATTTTTTAACTTGTAGTCATATAATGTCATCTGCATCAATCAGAAGGTCTGTGTTACTTAAGGATAATGACCTTTCTGTAATTTCTGGTGGCAACCTGATTTGGAATTGCTAGTATAAGCCATTCTATTTTTATTTTATTTTATTTTTTTTATTTTGTAATGTTTAACAATCACTGCCATACAATTGCGATTTTATCCCTCCCCACCTACTCCCCACTACCCCCCTCCCTCCCCACGACTGCATACAATTCTGTATAGATTCTACATATACTTTCCTATTGAGTATATTTTCACTATAGTCATGCTATGTAGTCAGACTAAGATAAATGAAAGAAATCGTATAACAAATCAGAACATGATACACAAACACATACACATACACAAACATGATCTGCTACAATATGTGAGTGACTTCCATATTTCTCTCTCTGAGTGTGGAAGGCATTTTGCCTTGAGATCCTCCATTGGGATTTTTTTTTTTTTTTTTTGGTAAGAAGTTCTTGTGTTATTACAAAAATCTAAGTCTACCAGAAAAAACTCTCACACACTGTGGTTGTTGCTGTGCATAAAGTTCTCCTGGTTCTGCTCCTTTCACTCAGCATCAGGTCATATAAGTCCTTCCAGGCCTCTCTGAAGTCTTCTTCTTCATCATTTCTTATGGCACAATAGTACTCCATTACATTCATATACCATAATTTATTCAGCCATTCCCCAATTGATGGACATCCCCTTGACTTCCAGTTTTTGGCAACTACATAGAGTGCTGCTATAAATATTTTTGTACACGTGGGACCCTTTCCCATTTTTATGATCTCTTGGGGATATAGTCCTAGTAGCGATATTGCTGGGTCAAAGGGTATGCACATTTTTGTAGCCCTTTGGGCATAGTTCCAAATTGCTCTCCAGAATGGTTGGATGCGCTCGCAGCTCCACCAACAATGAATTAGTGTTCCAACTTTCCCACATCCTCTCCAGCATTTATCATTTTCTTGTTCTGTCATGTTTGCCAATCTTATAGGTGTGATGTGGTACCTCAGAGTTGTTTTGATTTGCATCTCTCTAACCAATAGTGATTTAGAGCATTTTTTCATATGGTTATAAATAGCCTTAACCTCTTCCTCTGAAAATTGCCTGTTCATATCCTTTGACCATTTATCAATTGGGGAATGACTTGTATGATTATACATTTGGATCAGTTCTCTATATATTCTAGAAATGAGGCCTTTATCCCCGAGCTTAGCTGTAAAAATTCTTTCCCAATTTACTACATCCCTCCGGATTTTGGTTGCATTGGGTTTGGTTGTGCAAAAACTTCTCAGTTTAATGTAATCAAAGTTATCCATTTTGCATTTCATAATGCATTCTATCTCTCCTTTAGTAAAGAATTCTTCCCTTCTCCATAGATCTGATAAATACACTATTCCTTGCTTCTCCAGTTTATTCATGGTATCAATCTTTATACCTAAATCATGTACCCATTTGGACTTTATTCTTGTGTACGGTGTCAGGTATGGGTCTATGCCTAATTTCCGCCACACTGTTATCCAGTTTTCCCAGCAATTTTTGTCAAACAATGAGTTCTTATCCCAGAAGCTGGGGTCCTTGGGTTTATCAAACAGAAGGTTGCTATATTCCTTGCCTACTGCATCTTGAGTGCCAAGTCTATTCCACTTGTCTCCCTCTCTGTTTCTTAGCCAATACCAAGTGGTTTTGATAATTGCTGCTTTATAGTACAGTTTGAGGTCTGGTAGTGCTAGGCCACCTTCCCAAGCATTTCTTTTCATTAGTCCCTTTGATATTCTGGACCTTTTGTTTTTCCAAATGAATTTTGATATTATTTTGTCCAGCTCTAGAAAGTAATTGTCTGATAGTTTAATTGGTATGGCACTAAATAAGTATATTAATTTGGGTAGAATTGTCATTTTTATTATATTAGCACGGCCTACCCATGAGCAACTAATGTTTTTCCACTTACTTAAATCTGACTTTATTTGTGCAAAAAGTGTCTTGTAATTGTGTTCATATAATCCCTGGGTTTGTTTTGGCAGGTAGACTCCTAAGTATTTTATACTGTCTACCCTAACTTTAAATGGGATTTCTCTTTCTATCTCTTGCTGTTGGACTTTGTTGCTAATATATAGGAATGCAGAAGATTTGTGTGGGTTTATTTTGTACCCTGCAACTTTGCCAAAGTTGTTTATTAATTCAAGTAATTTTTTACTTGAATCTCTGGGATTCTCTAGGTAAATCATCATATCATCTGCAAAGAGTGATAACTTAGTTTCTTCTTTGGCTATTTTAATTCCTTGGATATCTTTATCTTGTCTAATTGCTACAGCTAACATTTCTAGTACCATATTAAATAATAGTGGTGATAATGGACAACCTTGTTTCACCCCTGATCTTATTGGGAATGCATCTAGCTTATCCCCATTGCATATAATGCTTGCTGAAGGTTTTAGATAAATACTGCTTATTATTTTATGGAAAGTTCCCTTTATTCCTACATTCTCCAATGTTTTTAGTAGGAATGGATGTTGTATTTTGTCAAAAGCTTTTTCTGCATCTATTGAGATAATCATGTGGTTTTTGTTAGCTTTGTTGTTGATGTGATCGATAATGCTAATAGTTTTCCTAATATTGAACCAGCCCTGTAGTCCTGGTATGAATCCTACCTGATCATAATGTATTAATCTCGTGATAAGATGCTGTATTCGTTTTGCTAGAATCTTATTTAAAATTTTTGCATCTATATTCATTAGGGAAATTGGTCTATAATTTTCCTTCTCTGTTTTGTCTCTTCCTGGTTTGGGTATCAAAACCATATTTGTATCATAGAAAGAATTTGGGAGGACTCCTTCTTCCCCAATTTTCAAGAATAGTGTATGTAGTATTGGAATTAACTGTTCTTTAAATATTTGATAGAATTCACTTGTGAATCCATCTGGCCCTGGAGATTTTTTCCTAGGGAGTTCATTGATGGCTTGTTCAATTTCTTTTTCTGAGATGGGGTTGTTTAAGTATTCAACTTCCTCTTCTGTTAATCTGGGCAATTTGTATTTTTTAAAATATTCATCCATCTCGTTTAGATTATCGAATTTGTGGGCATAAAGTTGGGCAAAGTAGTTTCTAATTATTGTTTTAATTTCC
This sequence comes from Notamacropus eugenii, assembly GCF_028372415.1. Taxonomy (NCBI): domain Eukaryota; kingdom Metazoa; phylum Chordata; class Mammalia; order Diprotodontia; family Macropodidae; genus Notamacropus; species Notamacropus eugenii. Next base: position 357,534,538 of record NC_092872.1, read on the forward strand.
TCCTCATTGGAGGTGAGTTCACCCCTTTCATTTTTAATATTAGTAATTTGGTTTTCTTCTTTCTTTTTTTTAATCAAATTAACCAAAGCTTTATCAATTTTATTAGTTTTTTCATAAAACCAACTATTGGTTTTATTTATTAATTCAATAGTTTTCTTGATTTCAATTTTATTAATCTCTCCTTTGGTTTTCAGTATTTCTAATTTGGTACTTACTTGGGGATTTTCAATTTGTTCTTTTTCTAGCTTTTTCAACTGCAAGCCTAAGTCATTGATCTCATCTTTCTCTATTTTATTTATGTAAGCATTCAGAGATATAAAACTTCCCCTAATAACTGCTTTTGCAGTATCCCATAAGTTTTGGTATGTTGTCTCACTATTGTCATTCTCTCGAATGAAATTGTTGATTGTTTCTATGATTTCTTCTTTAACCCAACCCTTCTTTAGAATTAGATTATTTAGTTTCCAATTGATTTTTGGTTTCTCTTTCCATGGCTTTTTATTACATGTAATTTTTAATGCATTATGATCTGAAAAGGATGCATTGATTATCTCTACCTTTCTGCACTGGATTGTGAGATTTTTATGTCCTAGTACATGGTCAATTTTTGTAAATGTTCCATGTACCGCTGAGAAAAAAGTATATTCCTTTCTATTCCCATTTAATTTTCTCCAAAGATCTATCATATCTACCTTATCCAGAGTTTTATTTACCTCCTTAACCTCTTTCTTGTTTATTTTGAGGTTGGATTTATCGAGTTCAGAGAGGGGGAGGTTGAGGTCCCCCACTAGTATAGTTTTGCTATCAATTTCTTCCTTCAACTCCCCCAACCTCTCCTCTAAGGATCTGGATGCTATACCACTTGGAGCATACATGTTTAGTAATGATATTGCTTCATTGTCTATGGTGCCTTTTAGCAGGATATAGTTTCCATCCTTATCCCTTTTGATTAGATCTATTTCTGCTTTTGCTTTGTCTGAGATTAGGATTGCTACTCCTGCCTTTCTGACATGAGCTGAAGCACAATATATTCTGCTCCATCCTTTGACCTTTATCCTATGTGTATCCCCCCGTTTCAAATGTGTTTCTTGTAAGCAGCATATTGTTGGATTATGGCTTTTAATCCATTCTGCTATCCGTCTCCGTTTTATGGGAAAGTTCATTCCATTCACATTCACAGTTATGATTACAATCTGTGTATTTCCCTCCAACCTCTTTCCCACCATTTGTGCTTTTAGCTCTCCTGTCTCCCTTCCCCTGCTCAATAGTATTCACTTTTCTCCCCCTCCTCCTGCAGCCTTCCCCTCCTTCTTTTGACCCCCCTCCCTTTTAGTCCCCTTGACTCTTATTGCTTCTTTCCTCCCTTTTAGCCACCCTCCCCTTTCTTCCCCCTTCCCTTCCTACTGCCTATAGAGCTAGTTAGGCTTATCTACTTAAGATTATCGTTCCCTCCTTTGAACAAATCAGATGAGAGTACCTCTCAAACAACCTCCCCTCCTTCCCTCTACTATAGTTTTGTACTTCTTCCTGTGATATAATTTGCCATTTTCTGCTTCCCCCTTTCCACACCTCCTATTACATTCCCTTCTCATACTTAAATCATATTTTTGACATGACATCATTTACTTTATGCCCGTTCCCTCTACATATATCCCTTTTATCATAATAGCTGCACAGTTCTCAAGATTAACAGGTATCATCTTCCCTTATAGGGAGGTAAACAGTTTGCCCTAATTGAGTAGCAAGTTTTTGTTTTTGTTTTTTCCCCTCTGTTTACCTTTTTATGATTCTCTGGAGACCTGCATTTGAAGATCAAATTGTCTATTGAGTTCTGGTGTTTTGGTCAGGAAGCTCTGGAAATCCCTTATTTCGTTGAATGACTTTCTCCTTGCCTGAAATGTTATGCTGAACTTTGCTGGGTAGTTGATCCTTGGTTGAAGTCCCAACTCCTTTGCCTTACGGAATATTGGGTTCCAATTCTTTCGATCTTTTAATGTAGAAGCTGCAAGGTCCTGTGTGATCCTGACTGTGTGTCCTTGATATTTGAATTGTTTCTTTCTGGCTGCTTGTAGTATTTTCTCCTTCACTTGATAGCTCTGGAATTTGGCAACTATATTTCTTGGGGTTTTGAGTTTGGGATCCCTTTCGGGAGGGGAACGGTGGATTCTTTCGATGACTATTTTGCCCTCTGAGTCTAGTACTTCTGGACAGTTTTCCTTGATGATTTCCTGGAAGATATTGTCCAGACTCTTTTCTTCATCATGGGTTTCTGGCAGGCCAATAATTCTTAGATTTTCTCTCCTGGATCTATTTTCCAGGTCAGTTGTTTTTCCAATTAAATATTTTACATTTTCTTCTATCTTTTCATTCTTTAGATTTTGTTTGACTGATTCTTGTTGCCTCATTGAGTCATTAGTTTCTACTTGCCCAATTCTAATCTTCATCGTAGTGTTTTCTTCAGTTAGCTTTTCCATCTCCTTTTCTATCTGACCAATTTTTCCCTTTAAGGAGCTATTTTCTCCATTTAACTTTTGTACTTCTTTTTTTCCATTCGACCAATTTTCCCAGTTAGGTTTTGGGTTTCCTTTTCCATCTGATCAATTTTCCCAATTAAGTTTTGGGTTTCCTTTTCCATTTGATTAGCTCTTCCTTTTAGGGAATTATTCTCTCCAGTTAATTTTTGAACTTCCTTTTCCATTTCTTCAATTTTCTTTTTCAGGGTGATGTTCTCATCAGTGAATTCTTTTTTTATAGTTTTAAAATCATTGGCCAGTTTTTCTTTTATATCCTTTTTCAGACGTTCCAGGTAATCTAGTTGTGCTTGCGAGAAATTCATAGTCCCATCTGAGGTTTCAGATGGAAGTACAGTCTCAGCTCTAACCTCTTTGGTGTTTGTGTTTTGGTCCTTATCCCCATAGAAAGATTCTATGGTTTTTTCACTTTTCGTCTGCTTTTTCCGATTCATGATGTTGGCTGAGTGTTGTAGCTTTTGGTTCTTTCAGTCAGAAGGTACAGATCTTTAAGTTGAGCTGATGTGTGTCTAGGCTAAAAGCAGGCTTTTGTTTTTTGTTTCCCAGATCAACCCTGGGGTTAGCTTGTTAGGTGTGTGGGAGGGGTGATCTGGTCTCAGGAGATCTCCTCAGCTGACTTGAGGCAAAGGCAAGGTCAGGGGATGGTGATCCCAGCTTCCTTATTGTCTTCCCTTTTCCCCTGGAGGGCTGGGGCACGCCTAGAAGCTAACACGTGTTCCCGCCCCTCCTGGGGCTCGTCTCCTGGCTCTGAGGCTTGCCTGGGTCTCAGTGCGAATTTTCTCTGCCCTGGGTTGTCTGTCCCTCCAGATGGCCTCCACCACAGTAGAAAGAATCCCCCTTTGCCACTTTTCCAGCCTCTGGTGTTATGAGACCACCCGCCCCCCTCCGCTGTTCCTGCCGATCCAGGACCAATCTGGGGAAGAACCTCATGGTTCCCTCACGGTAATCAGCGGGGAGGATAGAGCACCCACTGATCACTCCGCCATCCCAGCTCCCGGAAGCTCAAGTAGCGACCCACCGAAGTCCGTCTCCAGGCTGAAGATCTCAAGGGCTGCTGCGCTGATGTCTGGCACTCAGCGGCTTCACCGGCTCAGCCTGGCCTATCTCCTGCTCCGCTGGTTTTCCCCACCACTCTCGGGCTCCCCTGGTCCCCTCCGCCCTGCCGCGCTGACCGCGCTGCACTGTGCGCTGGGGTCTTACCCCCGCGGAATAGATCCCTCCCGTGGCCCCCCCGGTCCAGCCTGGGCTCCGAATCTGTCAAAGTCCATCACCCACTGGATTCCACACCTCCAAAGTCTGGTCAGACTCTCCCCCCAGAGACATCCATAGGAGTTTCTCCAGGAGCTTAGGTGAGTCGTTGCTTTCACTCCGCCATCTTGGCTCCGCCCCATTCTATTTTTATTAACAAGTATCTATGATTTAGTTATTTATCTGATACATCTTTCTTGATATATTAATGTTTGAGTTCACATGGATGTGTCACCAAGGAAAATCTTTTTGACTCTACTTTTTAATCTTAACTGCTTCATTTTCTCTGTCTGGGAAAAGCCTCCTGTGGTTGCGTTTCAGTCAGTCAGTCAATTAACATTTACTAAGAGGCTGCTATGTGCAAATCCAGTAGCATTTACTTGTTATCATACCATAATATTGCTTTATGAAGTTATCTATTTGCTCCAAAACTATTTTCATAACTTTTTCTTTTTTAATTTATTTTTTCTTTCTATTAATTTCTTTTTAGTTTTCAACATTCACTTCCACAAGATTTTGAGTTCCGTATTTTCTCCCCATATCTCCCTTTCCCATCCAAAGATGTTTTGCATTCTGATTACCCCATCTGCCAATCTGTCCTCCTTTATATCACCTCCTCACCCACTTTCTCCTATCCTCTTCCCTTCTGTTTTCCTGTAGGACAAGATAGATTTCTTTACCCCATTGCTTGTATATCTTATTTCCCAGTTTCATGCAAAAGCAATTTTTAACGTTCATTTTTAAAATTTTGAATAGCAAATTTTCTCCCTCCCTCCTCCCTACCCTCATTGAGAACCCAAGCAATTTGATAAAGGTTATACATATGTAGTCATGTAAAACACTTCCATAATAGTCATGTTGTAAAAGACTAACTATATTTCTCCCATCCTATCCTGCCTCCCATGAATTCTATTCTTTCCTTTGACTCTGTCCCTCCTCAAAAGTGTTTGCTTCTGGGGTCAGGGTCAAGATGGAAGAATAACAGCATGGACTTGCTAGTGCTCTCCCCCAAACCCAGTCAAATAACTGTAAAAGATGACTAAACAAATTCTGGACCTGTAGAACTCACAGAATAATGGAGTGAAACAAATCTCCAGTCCAAGATAGCCTGGAAGGTCACAAGAAGTGTCCATTGCGCTGTGCTGGGAGCAGAGCACAGTCCAATGTGGGTTACATCAGCACAGTCAGGACCTGAATAGGCCTTGAGTGGACTGAATCTTGGGCAGTAGTGGTTTCCATACTTCATGACCACAAACGCTGAGGACAATTTGGAAGGTCAGTGGAAAAATCCAGTGGGACCTATATGAGAGTGTAGAGTGGTCTGGCTCCTGCCTCAGGATGGTGGAGAGGGTAGAGGAGCCCATGGAGGAATCCACAGAGAGCAGGGGCAGAGGCAGTGACATTGACTGTTTCTGTAGCTCTAGACCCACAGACTGTGGTAGGATTGAGTGACTGACTGTACACCCCCCATCCCCACTGGAAGCAGAGAACTACCTTGATACAGAGTTCAAATGCCAAGTAAATAGCTAGGAAAATGAGCAAAAACTGGAAAAGGTATCAGACTATAGAATCTTACTTTGGTGACAAGGAAGGCTAAAACATACAAACAGAAGACAACAAAGTCAAAGCTCCTATATCCAAAGCCTCCAATTGGTCTCAGACCATGGAAGAATTCAAAAAGGATTTTGAAAATGAAGTAAGAGAAGTAGAACAAAAATTGAGAAGAGAAATGAAAGTGATACAAGAAAATCATAAAAAACGGTCAACAGCTTGCTGAAAGAGACGCCCAAAATGCTGAAGAAAATAATGCATTAAAAATTAGACTAAACCAAATGGCAAAAGAGATCCAAAAAGTCAATGAGGAGAAGAATGCCCTAAAAATAAGAATTGGTCAGATGGAAAAGGAGGTCCAAAAGCTCACAGAAAAAAAAATAATTCCTTAAAGATTAGAATGGAGCAGATGGAAGCTAATGACTTTATGAAAAATCAAAAAATTATAAAACAAAGCCAAAGGAATGAAAAATTATCAGACAATGTGAAATATCTCATTGGAAAAACAACTAACCTAGAAAATCGATCCAGGAGAAACAATTTTAAAATTATGGGACTATCTGAAAGCATGATCAGAAAAAGAGCCTAGACATCATCTTTCAAGAAATTATGAAGGAAAACTGCCCTGATATTGTAGAACTAGAGGGTAAAATAGATGTTGAAAGGACCCACCAATTGCCTCCTGAAAACAATCTCAAAAGAAAAACTGCTAGGAATATTGCAGCTAAATTTCAGAGCTCTGAAGTCAAGGAGAAAATCTTACAAGCAGCCAGAAAGAAAAAAATTAAGTATTGTGGAAATACAATCAGGATAACGCAAGATTTAGCAGTTTCTGTATTAAGGGATCACAAGAATATGATATTCCAGAGGTCAAAAAAAGTTAAGATTAAAACCAAGAATCACCTTCCCAGAAAAACTGAGTATAATACTTTGCAGGGGAAATAGATATTCAATGAAATAGAGAACATTCAAGCATTCTTGATTAAATGAGCTGAATAGAAAATTTGATTTTCAAACACAAAAATTAAAAGAAGCATGAAAAGGTAAACATGAAAGGGAAATGACAAAAGACTTACTAAAGTTGAACTGTTTACATTCCTGCATGAAAAAATTATATTTGTAACTCTTGAGACTTTTCTCAGTATTAGGATAGTTGGAAGGATTATATACCTATAGAAAGAGAGCACAGGGTGAGTTGAATAGATAGGGATGATATCTAAAAAAATAAAATTAAGAGGTGAGAGAAGAATATATTGGGAGGAGAAAGGGAGAAATAGAATGGGGCAAATTATCTCACGTAAAAGAGGCAAGAAAAAGATTTTTCAATGGAAGAGAAGAGGAGGGAGGTAAGAGGGAAAGAGTGAACCTTACTCTCATTGCATTTGGCTTAGGTAGGAAATAACACACCCAGTTTGGTATGAAAATCTGTCTTACACTATAAGAAAGTAAGGGGGAAAGGGTTAAGCAGGGGGTGGGGGATGATAGAAGGTAGGGCAGATGGGAAGAGGAGTAATTAGAAGTAAACACTTTTGAGGAGGAACAAGGTGAAACGAGATAATAGAATAAATGGGGGGAAGGATAGGATGGAGGGAAATATACTTAGTCTTTCAGAATATGACTGTTATGGAAATGTTTTGCCTAATTACACATGTATAACCTATGTTGAATTTCCTGCCTTCTCAGGGGATGGGTAGGGAGGGAGGAAGGGAGAGGTGTTGAAACTCAAAGTTTTAAAAACAAATATTAAAAATTGTTTTTACATGCAACTGGGAAATAAGATATACAGGCAATGGTGTATAGAAATCTATCTTGTCCTCCAAGAAAATAGAAGGGATGGCAATAAGGGAAGGGAGGGGTGTGATAGAAGGGAGGGTAAATTGGGGGAAGGGGTTATCAGAATGCATGCTGTCTTGGGGTGTGTGGAGGGAGACATAGGGAGACAATTTGAAGCTCAAAATCTTGTGGAAGTGTCTGTTGAAAACTAAAAATAAATAAATAAACTTTAAAAAAGAAAAGAGTAAAGTTTAAAAAAAGTAAAATCGCAATAAAAAAAAATTAAGTCCTTCATCTCTGAAACTATGGATTCTACCTCTTCCTTTGTAATAGTATTGAAAATAGAATGACAAAAAAATGTTCGCTTCTAATTACCCTCTCCCTCAATTTGCCCTCTCTTATCCCCTTCTAGGGTAAGATAGATTTCCATACTCAAGTGAGTGCGTATGTTATTCTCAAATCAGATGAGAGTTAAGATTCACTTCTTTCCTCTCACTTCTCACCTCTTCCATTCCACTGTAAAAGCTTTTTTTTTGCCTCTGTTATGTGAGATAATTTACCTCATTCTACCTCTTCCTTTCTCCTTCTCACAGTACATTCCTCTCTGTCACACCCTAATTTTATTTTTTAGATATCATCCTTATTATTCAACTCACCCTATACTGTCTGTCTGTCTGTCTATGTATCTATCTATGGATCCATCCATCCATCTATATCTATCTATTTATGTCTATCTATATTTATCTATCTATATCTATCTATCTATCTATCTATCTATCTATCTATCTATCTATCTATCTATCTATCTATCTATCTATCTATTCCCTCCAGCTACCCTAGTACTGAGAAAGGTCTCATGAGTTAAAAATATCATCTTTCCATTTGGGAATGTAAACAGTTCAACTTTAGTAAGTCCCTTATGATTTCTCTTTTTTGTTTACATTTTCATGTTTCTCTTGAGTCTTCTATTTGAAAGTCAAATTTCCTATTCAACTTTCGTCTTTTCATTGAGAATGCTTGAAAGTTCTGTGTTTCACTAAATGTCCACTTTTCCCTGAAGGATTATATTCAGTTTTGCTGGGTAAGTGATTCTTGGTTTTAATCCTAGCTCTTTTGACCTCTGGAATATCATTCCAAGCCCTGTAATCCCTTGGTGTAGAAACTGCTAGATCTTGTGTTGTCCTGATTGCATTTCCACAGTACTTGCATAGTTTCTTTCTGACTGCTTGCAATATTTTCTCCTTGACCTGAGAACTCTGGAATTTGTTTACAGTATTCCTAGCAGTTTCAGGAGGTGATTGATGAATTCTTTCAATTTTTATTTCCCCCTCAGGTTCTAGGATATCAGGGCAGTTTTCCTTGATAATTTCTTGGGAGATAATGTGTAGGCTCTTTTTTTGAACTTTCAGGTAGTTCAATAATTTTTAAATTATCTCTCCCGTATCTATTTTCCAGTGCAGTGTTTTTCAGATGAGGTATTACACATTGTCTTCTATTATTTTTATCTTTTTGATTTTGTTTTATAATTTCTTGATTTCTCATAGAGTCATTAGCTTCCATTCTCTCAGTTCTAATTTTTAAGGAATGATTTTATTCAGTGAGCTTTTGAATCTCCTTTTCTGTTTTGCCAATACTGCTTTTTAAGGCGTTCTTCTCTTCATTTGGCCTTTTGGGTATCTTTTGCCATTTGGTTTAGTCTGTTTTTTAAGGTGTTATTTTCTTCAGTATTTTGGAGGTCTCCTTTAGGAAGTTGTTGACTTGTTTTTCATAATTTTCTTGCATCACTTTCATTTCTCTTTCCAATTTTTCATCTACTTCTCTTACTTGATTTTCAAAATCCTTTTTTCACTGTTCCATTGCTTGAGGCCAATTTATATTTTTCTTGGAGGCTTTGGATGTAGGAGCTTTGACTTTGCTGTCTTCTGGTTGTATGTTTTGATCTTCTTTGTCACCAAAGTAAGATTCTGTAGTTTGAGTTTTTCCCACTGTTCACTCATTTTCCCAGCTTTGACTTTTTAACTCTTTGTTAAAGTAGGACTCTGCTTCTGGTGTGGAGGGTGTACTGCCACAATCTTCAGGGGGTTTATGCAGCTTTTTATAGAGATATTTCTAGGGACTTGTAAATTTTCAGTCCTTCCAAGGTAGTATGATTAAAGGCGAGGTGTTTACTCCCCTATGAGTGACTGCAAGCACTCTTTTCTGCCTTGAAACTGTGAGGATGATTCCTTTTCCACCACAAACTCTACTAAACCAACGCTTCTTTTCACCCCAGGACTGCAACTCAGCACTGCAACCTAGATCAAAGCATGGGCATAGTAAGAGAATATTGCCTCAGCACCAAAAAAGAGATCAGTGCAGTCCCCTTTTGATCTCAATACCCCCTATCTATGGGCTGAGAGTTCTGGAAGCAGGCCTTCTCTGGGTTTACTGATGCCTGGTCTTTGCTGGCACATGTTGCAGTGAATTGTGTTCCTTTCCTTGCTCGGTGCAACAGAACATTCCTATTGAGCTTCCAGGTTGTCTTGGGCTTGAAATTGGTTTCACTCTGTCATTTTGCTAGGTCTGCTGCTCTAGACTTTGTTTGGAGTCATATTTTACAGGTATTTGGAGGGTTTTGGTGGAGAGTTCAGGGAAATCTTTGTTTTTACTCTATCATCTTGGCTCCACTGCCTATTTCCATAAACTTCAAAACTGATCTTCATATGTCCTGAGTACATCTACCAATACTCTTGCTCCATTTTTAACAAGAACTTATTAATCTTTCTAGAGCTGCCTTGGGGTAATGAGTTTTGGTAATATTTTGTGTTTTGGTTTGTACATATAAATCTCTCATTGTACATTTTAAAATGCCAAAATCAATATGTAAAACTGATATTGCATAGGTGTTAAGTGCTCTAAATGTGTCCTTCCAATTGAGCTTTGAGTTAAGAATGAAGGTCGGTCTCTTGCATTCATAACCTTAGCTTCCCATTTAATATTCTTATACCTGATGAATTTTGCCTCTGGAGAAGTTGCAAGTATTTATAAGTATCCCCTTTTTCCTTAAGTTCAATTTTGCTGTTTTATTCAGATTTGAAGCTTTCAATGTCTATTTTTCTTTCGTATTCATCAAGAATTTTATACCTATATTAAGTTTATCAATGGAGAATATTTCCAAAGGATAAAATACCTCTTTAGCACCTTGCAAGCTGATATTATCAAGGTAAATAAGGTGATCAGTTGGATTTTTTTAAAGTAAAATTTCTTCTCTGGAAAGATATGCTTAATTTTGGTCAGGAATATTAATAATGATTTTAAGACTAAGCGGAAGCATTTTAGACTTAACTTGACTCCTTGAAAGATGCCATGTTTTATGTCATTTGTTCTTTATATCTTGTTATTGTAGACAACACTTTTCTATGTAAACATTAAGATTATTCTTAAACTCTTGGATAGGTTCCATATATTTACAGTACACTGTCTTCAGTTTATGTAAATGTAATAAAACTTCATGAATGCCCCCTCACAGCAAAAGCTGACATTTAATACACTATGATATTGTAAGGAGAAGAAATAGGATGTGAGAATAGCAAGGCAATTTGTCACACTGAGTGCTGGACCAATTATAGACTTATCCTCTTTAGGCTAAACATTTACATTCAACAAAAGCAGTAGCCCAAAAGCAAGATGACTACCACAAAACTTAATGTCAACAGACAAGAACACTTTTCTATGAGTGAATTGTTTGTTGCTAATTTGGAGAAAAAGCTGAGCAACTGGCAACTAAGGACAAGAAAAGGAAAGGGAAGCTTTCAGTGATTTGGCAGATGGTACCACATGTATTCATCAACTCTTGGGAATACTGAGACTGGTTTGATGAAAATGATTGGTAAATTCAGAAGCTACTAAACAAAAAAAAAGAACTCCACAAGACCAGAAGGATAGTTGATCTGTCTTTAAGAAGGTAGTATTTAATTCCATCAAAATTAAGTGCAAGTGAAGCTTAGAGAGATGCAGGATTCTTCATTCATAAGAAGGCAGATAAAATTCATTTTAACTCTGATGGTAAAAATCCAAAGCACTTTTATTATGCCCTAAAGGCTATTTATGGGCCAAAGATCTGTGTTGCATCTCAATTACCTAGTACAGATGGAACCACATTGATGAGTGATAAAGACATGATCTTGGAGTGATGGACTGAACACTTATATAGAATTCTCAACAGAACAACATCAGCCAAAACAGAACTCATTGACTGTTTACCTCAGGTTGAAGTCAATACCTCTTTAGCTGAACTTCCAGCTGAAGAAGAGGTTTTGGATTCCGTTAAGCTCCTCTCGTGTGGCAACTTGCCTAGTTCTGATTCTATTCCAGCTGAGATTTACAAGGCAGGGGATCCGCTACCTATACAAAGGCTGGCTGAAATCTTCCAGGTTATATGGCAAGAGGAAATTAACTCCCAAGATTTCAAGGATACCTCTAATATTCATCTCTATAAAGGAAAAAGAAATCAGTCATTCAGTCACAGAAGGGTCTCTCTCTTAGTTATTGCCAACAAGATTCATGCCAGAATCCTCCCATATAGGTTAATTCTTCACCTGAAAGATAATGATTGACCCAAGAGTTAGTGTGGATTCATAAAAGATTGAGACACAGAAGATATGGTCTACTGTTTTATTTTTTCTGACAATTCCAGAAGAAATTCTAGGCGCAGAACAAAGATTGGTACACAGCATCATTAATCTGACCAAGACCTTTGATGCTTTCAGTTATGAGAGCTTGTGGAAGATCATGAAAAAAATTTGGTTGCCTGGAAGATTTCATCAGTATTGTATGCCACTTTTATGATGGTATTCTTACACATATTCTGGATAATGGACAAATGCTCTTATGCCTTCCCAGTCACCAATAGAGTGAAGGAGAGCTATGTGTTTGCTCCCATGTTTTTTAGCATGATGTTTTCAGTAATGTCAGAAACCTTCAATGAGCATGAAAACAGCATCAGCTACAGGACTGATGGTAAATTATTTAACTTTCAAAGACTACAAGCCATTATTTAAGTGAAGAAAGAGTTGATGTGCAACATTTTGTTCATAGATTGTGCACTCAACGTAGCTTCTGAGGCTGAGATGTAACAGAGTATGGATAGATTTTGAGCCACTTGTGCTAATTTTGGCCTGACAATGCCAAGAAAACAGAGGTTCTTCATCAACCAGCAGCACACCATGCATATGTGGAATCATTGGTTACAGCAAATGGAGAAATTTTTAATGCTGTGGCTAAGTTCACTTACATTGGCAGTATACTTTCCAGGAAGGTACGCGTTGATAATGAGGTTGATTCACACATTGTCAGAGCTAGCTCAATATTTAGGAGGTTCCAAAGGGAAACTGTGGGAGAGAAGAGGTTTTAGACGACCTACCAAACTGAAGGTCTACAGAGCCATTGTGCTGATCTCACTGTTATATGCCTGTGAAAACTGGACCATGCCAGGAAACAATTTCTTCCATTTGAATTGTCTTAGGAAGATTCTGAAGATCACTTGGCAAGATAAGGTACAGGACACTGATGTCCTGTCTAGAGTTGAAATTCTAAGCATTCAAGTTCTGCTGCAGAGCACAACTCCTCTGTGCTGGTCATGTTATTCAAATGCCAAATGCATGTTTGTCTAAAAGACTATTTTAGGGAGAGCTCACATAAAGCAGACACTCACACAGAGATCAGAAGTGATGTAAGGACACCCTCAAGGTCTCTCTGAAGAACTTTTGAATCAACTATGAGACAAGGATGGCACTGGCACAGTACTGTGAAGCATGGTATGCCTGCATCAAAGAAGGTCTTATACCCTATGAACAAAGCAGAGCTATTGTAGCTCAAAAGAGATGTGAGATGTGCAAATTTAGAGACATCTCTACTCCAAATGTTCAAATGCACAATGCCCAACCTTGGTAGAACCTTCTGAGTTCATATTGGTCTGTTCAGCTACAGCTAGATAACACTGTACCTTGTCCCTGATGGCCCTCTTTGAGCACAGATAAGTAACAGTACACACCTAAGCCACAAATATGAAATAATAAGCTAGATGTAAATGTTACAGTACTTTTGGGTGGCTTATTCAATAGATGAAAGACTATGCTTTCAATCTCAGACCCTTTTGCATACTCTTTTTACTCTTCAACAAAAATGCTTTCTAATAAATGTTTAGAGATTTTTTATGTTATAAGCTGGGAATGCTTAATTTACAGTAAATAAACAGTTACTGTATTTGGAAGGGTCATTTTTTAAAATAATAAATATGTGATGCCCTCTGTTAAGAAAGATGGGGTCAGATTTGCATCAGAGAGGAAGTTAGTAAAGGGTTTTGATGGAAATTGATTGCCACAGTGAGGCATTTGAGCTAATAATTAAAGACCTTAGCTAGGCCTGTAACTTTCTAGTTTTGCAGAGAAGCTAGAGTTTCAGTCATTTGACTTGAGATAACTGATCTGTTATTTACATTTACAGAATATAAGTTCTTTGTTTTGTGTTTGACCTAACTTTCATTTTCTTTATATGAGACTTCCTTCAATTATGTAGATATACAAATATTTTCCATATCATCCTTTTTATTGGGGGGGAGGGGTTCTCTCCTTTAATTTCCTTGCTTCTGGAGTCTCCATAATATAGTATTTAATTGTTGATGAATTGGTTTTTGATTTTGTTTTACACTGCTTTGGCTCCTTTTATTGCCTTAGCTTTTTGACCTTTGCTTTTAGTATTTATAGGGGTATCAAGAATATATAGGTTCCGTTCTACATGTTTCTATTCATTGTATTTAATTGGAAAATATGGTATTTAAGTTTTCTAATGTACTTACTAGCTAAATATTGATGTAATTTTCCTATGCCTTTCTTCAGGTCTTTGATGATTTCCTCAAGATACTTTTGACATTATAGAATTTGATGTTTATCCTTTTGAGCATACCTAGATAATCCCATGTTTTGTCCTACTATCTTTGCTGTAGCAATGACCATAGCATAAGCAATTTTGTGTTTAGGTCCTAGAATGCTTTATACTCTCTATCTAGTGTATTCTTTTTTTATGTAAATAATTCTTTCATGATACAATTTTAATAAATGTCAACTTTTTAAAAAAATAACTGTTTTGGCATGTAACCTATTTGTTGGTGTAACTCAAAAGGGACTTTTGAAATTCCATTCTAAGTGTGCTAATCACTTTCTGAAATTCATGTGAGATAATGGCATTATTTTAGCCAATTATTTCTTATTAGGTAGCATATCTAGAGTTTTATCAAGTATAACTTTTTCAGTTTCTTCATCTCTTCCCTTTACAGATTTAAATGATCGATCAGTTCCCAATTTATTTCATCAACTGTGCTTCTAGAAAATGTTATTCTTGTGATTGTCTTGCATTTATCTTCAAAATCTTGGTCTTTCTGATTTGTTCCAATGCATATCAACCTCTTATGGTACTGAAACATGAAGGAATACTGTTCTCTCTATACGAATGTTCATCGTAACAGTTCTGTTTATTTCTTAGTTTGATAAGAGCAGTTATATTTCATTAGAGATAGTATTAACTTGATTGGTTGCAACTGACTGACTTTTCAGATACCTACCAGGGCTTCTCACCTACTGTAGCAGCCACAGGGCACAAAAAGTCTCCTCACTGAATCAGTTTCTTTGGTTGGCATCCCTTGCTTTGCCATTGCCAACCTTCCCCCTGTCCCACAATATGGATAATGGCTTTGAGGAATACTAATTTATGGTATTGTTGTTGGTGTTGCTACTGTGATTGTCTTTATATTGCCCTTGCTTAAGAAGCAGACATAACATAGAGAGAGAACTGACTGTTGAGTCAGGAAGACCTGGCTTCTGGCTGTGCAACCCTGAACAATTTCTTACCCTCTTGATCCTTTAGATATCTGTCTAAGACTCTATGTTTCAGAAAAGGTACTGACCACTATAGAGAGAGAGTGTGTCCTCCTCTTGGAGTTCCCTATATCAATGAAATCACATGATGAGTTCCTATTTTTTGCCTTAGTGGTTAGATTATTAATTAATTATAATGACAAAAATTTATCTGTATTCCTCCTCAGATACCTCATTGCAGGTACAGAAGAGAGTGGCTTCTCAAAGCCTATGCTTAAAGGGCTTAAACTCTGACAAATCCTACCAATCTAGAGAGCTTTCAAGAGCTGGGTCAAAGACAGACTCTGTCTTTTAGGCACAGAGTAGTCCACTGTCTCTAGGGAAGTCCATCATCTGGGGTAAGGTCATCAGAGAATGAATTATTTGTTTAGAGTGACTTCTTCACACCATCTCTGAAGGCATGAAGCTGGATTAGTGAAGTGAGTAGCCACTAAAAAGTATTTTTAAAGTATTGGTAAACTCTGGGAACAGAAGCACTGCAAATATACTGAAGCTGTCATTAGGAGAGAATTAGATTTAAATCCTTGCCCTCCTTCTAACGAGTAGGATGGATATGGGCAAGTTATCTTTGTGGCATCTACTTCACAGGGTTGTTGTATGGAAAGAGTTTTGCAGTCTTCAAGAACTGAAGTCACATAAGTAATATTACTACAAGGGCTGAGCTGATATCTTTCTAGTGCCTATTACAGTGTTTAGCATAAAGTGGGTGCTTTTAATAAATGTTTGTTGAGCTGTAAATCTGGGAGGGTACATTAAGTATTTTAGCTACAATTCTATTACTTATTTTTTGCTTGACTGCACCCAAAATGTGATTATCTTTTTAAATATGTTATCAACACTAAGTCTTAAACTGCCCCAATTATTTGGCGAGCTATTCTGACTTTTTAAGAAATGAATCACAAAACTATAGACTTTCAAGTTGGAAAGGACCATAGAATCAAAACAATAGAGTGCCAGAGCCAGAGTCCTTCCATTCCATTCAATACCAACAGTTATTAAGCACTTACTATCTGCCAGATCCTGTTCTAAGTGCTGACCACAGACAAAACTTTCACATAGTCCCTGCCCTCAAGGAGTTTTCATCTTGTACCTCTCCTTTATACTCACCTTATTTTCCTTTGTACTTTAGTTATTTATGTACTTTTTCTCTCCCCAGTCTTAAGAGTATGAGCTCTTTAAAAGCATGATTTAAATCAAAACTGTCTTTTTATGCCCAGAACCTAACACAAAGGTGGAGCTCAGAGTGAGCACATAATACATGTTCTCTGAATTGAATTGAAGGGATATTAGAATGATAATCTTATGATAAAGCACACCTTTCTTTTTCAGCAGAAAAACGGTAGGCCATAGGGGTGAAATGAGGCATGCATTGTCAGAAATGGCCAGTGAATCAATTTATTTTGTTAATTACTTGGCTACAAGAAAGGGTTCTATGGGGTGGGTGTTATTGGGAAGCAAAAGAAATGTAAAATCAAAAAGCAACAAGAAAACATTTATAATTTAGAAAAATAGGATCTTAGTCATATAATGATTATGCTGGAAAGGACCGAAGATGATTTAATCTAATCTAACCTCTTCATTGTGCAGAAGAGGAAATAGGGTAGAAAAGTGACTTACTCTGTTCAAGTTCTTTCCACTAGAAATCTGAAAGAAAATCTTTCAAAGATGGCTAGCCAAACACAATTTGAAAAGAAGGGTCACTCACTGCTGGAGGTATGCGTGTACAAGAACCTCCAAATGGGAACCTACCCCACCTTGTCTTGCAAAGGCAGCTTCTGTAATGGACAGTTCTCTGTCAAAATTCAGAAGAAGAGTACTTTACAGTGTTTATGCTTTGGAGGCAGAGTCAATTTTATGTCTTTTTTTTTGTCATGGTTTAGATATAAAATGCAGCCAAAATGAAGTGAATGTCTCTCTTGTGGATAATTGCTTCCAAAAGAATGAGTACTAAACAACCCCCTTGATGCTTGCATGGAAAAAAAATAATAAAAAGGATTTAAAATTAAGGACAAAAAGAATAAAAGGGTAGATAAAATCTGAGATGCATCTGAGGGAAGATAAAGTGACTTTTTGGCAGCAACTTTAATAGGAGCTTTGCTTCAAGAGTCATATGACTGTGGTGTTAATCTGAGTCTTCTTTATGAAACTTCAGGAACGTATGTTTCTATGTTATTATCTCAGTTAAAAGGATATATATCTCAAATCAGTATCTGTTGAAACTAGTTATTGAGCATTATTTTGCTTTTCACATTTCCGTCGATGGGTAATAAGAGATCATGCTGTTTAACCCACTTTTTAAAAATGAGTGAAAATAAAGATTACAAAAAATAACATTCCACTTTCCAACATGGCCTGGGGCTTCCTGAACTTTAGTGTCTGCATAATTCTGGTCAAGGTAGAATAGAGCTGAGAGGATGAAAGAGTACCAAGGAATGGAAGAAACAGTCCAAGGACAAGAGCAGACTATTCTTTGTACTTTTGAACTCTGGGAGCCATTTTCAAACAGTAGCCTTCACATGTTTCTGCCCCTGACATCTTCCTCCTCCCTTTGGAGACTTCTCTCCCCTGGTCACCCTCACATTATAAAGGATGCTGCTTACTCTTCTTTTCACTCTTCCAGTTCCTAAGCAACATTTGGAGAAATCCTGTAGGCTCCAGGACTGGGGACAGGCTAACCTGAAGAGGAGCTGGGGTGGTAGACTTCCCACCCCAGGCAGTTGTTTCCAGCTAAGATTTTCTTTGAGCTTCATTCATGTGCACATACCACCAGCTTTCCTTTTCTCCCTCATAGAAGTATCTCTGGGAATTTTTACAGGAAGGTGAACTGAAAGGGACAGCATCAGAGCAGGAGATATGGACCCAGCTCCAAAGAAAGGGACTTACTGATTTGTATTCCCTCTTCTGTCTCAGACTTTTCTGCCTGAGCCAGAAGAGGAAGGAGCTGGAAAGCTTCTGTGTACCTGAAATGAACATTTCCTCTAATAACCTCAATAGCTCACATTTTGATGGGATTTTATAGTTTATAAAGTACTTTCCTCATGACAGCTGCTTGTGTATTGTGAGTATTATTGTCCTTTCAGCACATAAGGGAGACCAAGCTAAGAGAAGGGGAGTGATTTGCTTGGTCACATAGCCACTGGGTGCTACTATTAGTTCTGCAAACCAAGTCTTCTGAGTTTTCAGCCTAGCTTTCTTCAAGGCTTAGATCAAGTCTCTCATTCTATTTGAAGGCTTTTTTGATCACTCCCAGTTCTCAGTTCTCTTTCACTTAATTGTTTTCTCCCTGAAGATTAGAGTGTATGGTGAATGTCTTTGGGAAGAATGCAAGGGGAGGGAGTTATTGTATCCCTAGTATCTAGTATAGTGCCTTACACATAGTAGAAGTATAATAAATGTTTTCTCAATTTATCTGAACTCATGCTAGACACAAAAATCTGGTGCTACCTGCCATTTCTGGTTATCTCACCCTATTCCCCTCCACTTATCCTGTGTTCTAGCTAAATGAAATGAGTCTGAATTTTGATTCTATAAATAGGCCTCCCTATTTCATTTCTCTGGGACTCATTTTACTCAACTATAAAATATGGGGTTGAATGATCATAGAGTCATAGAGTTTCAGAGTTGCAAGAGATCTCATCATCTATATAACCATTTCTAAAACACAGAAATGAAATAAATAAATAGCATGAAAATGCACTTAACGATAGTCATCTAGCTTTTGCTTGAAGACCTCCAGTGAAGGGGAACCTACTGTCTGCCAAGACAGGATACTTAAATTAAACAGCTCTGATTATTAGTTTAGTACATTTTTCTCTCTCATCAAGTCTAGATTTGCTTCTGCAACATCCACTCATTATTATTAATTTTGTCTTCTGGAATCAAATAGAATAAGTCTAACTCATCTTTGTTAGCCTTTTATACACGTTAGAAGGCAGCTATTGTTCCGTTTTCCTCTTTCTCTCCAGGCTAAATATTCCCAGTTCTTTCAACAGATCCCCATATATAGCATGGACACATAATTCCTCACTAGTATATTTGTCCTCTTCTCATTCAATGAGGAGAATAATCATTGTATTCTTCTCTACACATTCTACAGATAATGTGAATTCCAGGCTCTAATACTTACTTGCTTTGTAACCTTGGACAAGTAATTTAATTTCTCCAAAACTAGATAATCGCTATGGTCTTTTCTGACATGAAATCTACAATCTGATGTGGCTCTCTGATTATACTCGTCACGAGTTCCCTAATATGAAAAAATAGACTGAGAAGGTCAGACATGTGCTGGTTTCTCTGGGTATAGAGTTTGGTGGAAAAGACATTTTGGGAATCAAGTTTTGGAAAATCAGAATGTTTCTTCACATAGATAAGTAATGAAGTATATTATTTATAAATACACTAGGAGATACAAAATTTTTTACTCCAGGATGAGGAATTTCTTTGTAAACAATGACTTATGGGAAGGATGACTTACTTTATAATTTAGAAATCCATTTGGTCCATCAGTGGTGGAGGAGTCAGAATAAACTAACACATTCATGGTGATCCCAATTGATATGAGTTTAAAGAAAGTTGATAGTCAGTTGGTCATTGTAGTAAGGAATCAGGGGTCTGCAGAGAGTTGTGCTAATTGCTGGGATTGTGATTTAAAAAGGAAACAAATATAGATACTCTTTGTTTTGAATGGACTTACAATGTAATTTAATTCAATCTGATTTTTAAAAAATCACTTGTTAAGCTCTGTACGAAGAATGCTATGCTATGAATAGGGAAAGATGCAAAATTTAGATAACACAATTCCTGTTCTCAAGGAACTTGGAATCTAGGATACAGCTTTTGTACAGATAATCAGCACATAATTGGCACAGTGACTTAGAAATAGAGCTTAACATGTTTATTGACTTAATATTACATGGTAAGAGAGTTCTGGGCAGCTAGATGGCAGTGGATAGAACACCAGGCCTGGATCCAGGAAGACTCAAGACCCTGATTTCAAATTCATCCTAGACACTTACTAGTTGTGTGACCCTGAACAACTCACTTAAACCTATTTACCTCAGTTTCTTCCTCTGTAAAATGAGTTGGAGAAGGAAATAGCAAACCCTTGTAGTATCTTTGCCAAGAAAATCCTGATTGGGGTCATGAAGAATGGGACACAACTGAAAGATGACTGAACAATGACTGAAAAAGAGTTGTATTTGATGTCTGACTTGCACCTGAGCCCTCCCCAACAAATAATAGGAAGACTACAATTTATAAGACACTTTGATAGGTGCTGGGTATTCAAAGTAAAAAATAAAAAATTCCTGCCCTTAAGGACCTTACTTGTTCTACCTATTATTGAGGAGATACAACTTATACAAAAGTAAGTAAGTATGAATGGATTGTAGAAGGAAGAGAATGGAAACAAGGAGACTAATTTGGAGGCTGTTACAATAGAAATGGTGGGAAGTAATGAAGGCCATGAGTAGGACCGGGCTAGTGGTTATACAAGGGCATGGATGAGAGAGATTGTGGAGGTAAAATCAACAAGATTTAGCAGTTGAGTGGACATAGAGGATGGATGGAAGGGAAATGAAGAGTCAAGGATGACTTCCATTTTATTACACCATGTGGAGGATGATGATGCCCTTATCAGAAATAAGGAAGCTCTGAGGATACAAGAAGGCAAATACACATGGTCCTTTCCAATGGGAGAGACAATATGTAAATGGCTATGTACATACAGGATATATACATAATAGATGGAAGATGATGTCACAGGGAAATAGGGGTGGGAGGAAGAAGGTCTCTTACAGAAGGTGGGATTTGTACTTAGTCTAGAAGAAAACCAGTGAAGTCAAGTGACAGAGGTGAGAAGAGAGTACATTCCAGGCATGGTGACTAGCCAGCAAAAGGGTGTGGATTTGAGAGATGAGGGGTCATATGAAAGGAAAAGTCAGAAAATCAGTGTCATTGGGTTTCAGAATGTGTGGTAAGGAGTAATGTATAAGCATACTCAAAAGGTAGGAAAAGGACAGGTTGTAAAAGGGTTTAAATGCAAGAGGAGCACTGTATCAAGAGGGGGTCAAGAATAGAGGCCTTAGTCCTGTTGTGTAATTTTGGGTAACCCTCTCTGTCCCTCTGAGCCTCAGTTATCTCCTGTGGAAAATAAGAATAACAATATTTGCTCCTCCCTAGTCTCACACAGCCATTGCTAGGAAAGTCATATAGAAATGCAAATTTTTGAGAGTGGTGTGGAACCAAGAAAAAAAGCAATGGCACCAAAAGTCCTGTGTTCAGATCACACCTGTACCACTTCCTACCTCTGAATTTATGACCCTATTTGTTAATTTTCAGGGCCCTTTGGGGATATCATTTTTTTGGATCACCAGAATAGCTTCATAGAAGCCAGACATGTCCCAATGTTGCAAAGTGGTAACTGGCCATCTCTGAATTTTCAATGACATCAGAATTATTGTTTTTCTTGCTTATTTGAAGGAGAACCTTGGGCTCAAACTTCAGGCACAGTTAAAAATTTGATATCTGTAGTTATTTCCTACTATCAATGGTTAATTGCTGAAGATACATTTCTCTGAATAGGACCTCCTGCTCTTCAGGGAATGTGGACTAGTAGAACAAGTTTCAGAATGGGGAGCCAGTACCCCTCAATTGTAGTCCCAGCTCTTTCAATTATTAGCAATTGACCTTGTTCAATTCTTAAATTCATAGACTGTTCAGTGTGGAAAGGGTTTTGTCCACTATGTAGCCCTGTACTCATTTACTGAAGAGGAAACAGGCCCAGAGACATGAGATGAGCTGTCCAAGGTCACATGGCTAAGTAAGAACCATCTTCCAAATCTCCTGAGTTTGTTGCCACTACTTTGGCTGAGTCTCAGTTTTCTCTTTGACTAATGGAGAAACAAATACATATGCTATATACCCCATGGAAGTATAAGGAAATCGACTTGCAAATTGTAAAGAGATGTGTGACTATGAGCTCTATTGTTACCGACATGTGCCTGGCAGCACTGAAATTTCTCCTTTGGTAGCTGTTCCTGAAGCTTGTGTTCTAAAACACAACAGGAAACTGAGTCCCATGGAGAAGTCAAGGGAGACAAGCCCGCTCAGTCTCCCAAGCAGTTTCTCTCCTCTCTCTCTCTCTTTTCCGTCTGCCATTTTCTGTCTCTCTCTTTTTCTCTTTCAGCATGTCTCCCTCACTTCAAACATTTCTTAATAACCTGTAATTTTATGAAAGGAATAAAGGATAAAGAAGACCTAAAAGGTAACTGAATTTGCATATGAATGTTGCATTTTCATTTTAATTTTGACGAAGTGTAAAGGTTCATAATAAAAAGCATCATTATAGTCTCCTGATTTCTTTGATGGACTCCTGAACAGATTGCTAAGATATGGAGAAGAACCTGAGGGTCACCAGTTTTACCAGTAACTCTCTCTATGCCTATTAAAATTTTTTTAAAAAAGTAAAAGTGGCAATTTAGCCCAAAATTGAATTATTTTATTTTGGAGGAAATAATGACTAGGGTGGATTCTTCTGAGAGGTAGGAAAAACAAGCCATATGTTTTAGGATGGGCTATTTCCTTAAGATATGCAGATGTTCACTGTGCCTTGCCTGTAGGTCCATGTAAAAGAAAACCTTGCTATTCATCCTGGCTAAGCCCCTGAGGGAAAACTGGAAAGCTAAGACAAAGCGTCCAGGGTTTTAGGCATGACTATTCAACAACTGTGGTCCAGGAGGAAAGACTGAAGGGGTTATGCAATCCATAGCATACTAGAACTGGACAAATCCTTAGAAATCATTTAATCTAACTTCATATGTAAAAAGCTTCCCATGTAAAAAGCTAAGGCCTCAGGAGATGCAGTCTGCCAGTCAGCCAACTTGTTTTTGTTTAGTCGTTTCTGACTCTTTGTGACCCCATTTGGGTTTTCTTGGTCAAGATGCTGGAGTAGTTTACCATTTCCTTCTCCAGCTCATTTACAGATTAAGAAACTGGGGCAAACAGGCTTAAGTACCCAATGTCACATGGATAGTGTCTGAGGTTGGATTGGAACTCAGGTCTTTTGTATTCCAGTTCTGGCGCTCTATTTACTGCACCACCTACCCCCAGTCAATCAACTAGAATCTTATTAAGTGCTTATTAAGTAACTTACTAAGCTACTAAGTGCCAAGCACTATGCTAAGTGCTAAAAATAAAAAAAAGAAAGGCAAAAAAAAAATAATAATAATACCTGTCCCTAAGTCTAAGGGCAAGATAATATGCAGTACACTTTGTACCAACAAGATATATACTGGAAAAAATGGAGGATAGTCTCAGTCTCAATCACTAAGATTAAGAGCAATGGGAAAAAATGCAGAAAGTGAAGCTTTAGCTGAGACCTGAAGGAGCCAAGGAAGCCTGGCTGCTGAGATGAAAAAGGGGAACATTCTAGGCATGGGGAATAACCAGTGAAAACTCTTCTAGTGACTTGCCCAAGGGCATTCCATCTACAAATGGTCCATATAGGGTTTAAACACAAGCCTTTGGGACTTTAATGCTCGTGCTTTGCGCATTAAACAGCTACTTCTTCTAGGACAGGGTGCTTAGACACTAGGCAGAGACATAGGATTAGCTAGCTACCATATTTTCTTCTTCAGGTACATTGTAGGCTTAACTACAAGAGTAAGAAATCAGCATAGGGAAGGGTACTGGGATGGGTGATGAATCTGAGAAGTGTGAGAGATGGCAATACTGGACAGGATTGGCCCAGAGTTAGAGAGAGCACGATGCCTTGAAAAATGCCTTTTGTGAAAGTTAAAGATGAGGAAATGTCCTTTCTCACAACAAATCAATGACCACCTTAGGGCAGCATGAAAATGTTGGCTTTAGGTTTGAATCATGGCTCTACTATTTATTATTTCTACAATCTTGGATAAGTATTTTAATCTTTCTGGGTGTTAGTTTCTTAATATGTGAAATGAAGGGTTTGGACTAAATAACATTAAAGATTCCTTTTGGTTTTGAATTATATTATTATGTTCCTAACTTTTCCACTAATTTTTGTGACTTTGGTAAATTCCTTCCCTTCTTTGGGCATTGTATTTCAAAATGAAGAGGGAAGACTTGATGATCCTGAAGGTGTCTCCCATATTTAAACCTCTATAATTCTAAAAACATTATTCACATATTTGCATTTTGCCATACACAGGAGATGCTCACTGCATGAAATAAATGTGCTGCTGAAAAGTTGCATTGTAAATTAAATTTCTGTTGATGGAATTGCAAATAACCTACTGACTTTCAATAAAATTTCTGAGATGACTTATCTTCATTTTTAACCATTTTTTCAATGAGGAGTCATTTCCAAACATTACCTCTATGTTGATTTTTTTCCCCCATTCTTCTGCCATCTCAAATCTTGCCTTGAAATTATTGGTCTGCATAGCATGATATGATGGGAAACACATTGCTCTAGAAACTGTGGGACCTGGATTCAAGTCCTAATTTTGCCACTAACTAGCTAGATGACTTTGGACAAGTCACTATTATTCTCTTATGTCTGTTTCCTTATTCATAAAGTGAGATTAGACTAGATTATTTCCAAGGCATTTTTTAGCTCTGATATTCTATGTTCTATGATTGTAAGTATATTTCCATTGCTGATGTTCTATAATTATTCATCAATTTATCTGTTTTGTCAATTTATATTTCATATGTAGTTGAGAAAAACTGAGGTCTAATGGATGGAACATGGAACTGGGGTTAGGAGACTAAGTTATTAATCTCATTTCAGTCACTAACTGTTGTAGTTTAGCTTTTCTGGATCTTTGTTTCCTCAGTTTTAGAAAGGGGAAATATTACTTATATTAGATAATTTGAAGCTCTGTTTTGAGGATGAAATAAGATATTGTTTGAAATTTCTTTGAAAAAGCTCTATTAAAACCTCTGTTTAATATAGTGAATCTGAAAGTCTTAGAGGAGCGTAGATTTCAGTTTCACTGAGCATAGGTCTCATTTTAACTGAGGCAACAACCACTCAGTGATTAAGGCCAATAATAGGCCTGAGTCCCACCTGATCATTGTTTGGGAACTGATGGCTCAAACTGGATACAAATACTGTTTCAATTTTAGCTAGAAACCCTGATGGATCTTCTCCTCAGAAATTGATTTTTTTTTTTGACCATCTAAAAGAGGCCATTCTTTGCCTCTTTTCTTACCTATCCTTAATCACTGAATGGGTGTCACTTCAGTCAGACTAAGACATGGGAAAAACCTTAGCTTTAAAGGGCCAAGCAAGATTTCTCCCTGTATCCCCAGCCATCTCTAATAGTCCTGATCTATATCTTGCCCCTGGGTCCAGATGATTCCAGAGGAGAAAGTGAGGCTGGTGACTTTTTGTGTAACCCTTTCTCACTTAAATCCAATTTACTTGAAATCATGACATCATTTCCCTGATGGTATGGTCCTCTTCAAGAGCAGAGGACAGACAACAACCTGTGAGTAGTATGAACTCCCCAATGGGGACTCAACTGGCCAATTCCACTTAGGCAATGCAGCTGATTCCTCCTGTCCTCTCCTGTCCTTTCCTCTACTCAGTCCTCAAAGGGTATGATAACTTTACCTGTGGGTGCATTGCCCAAAGGAATGTAAATTTTAATTGCTTAAACCTCGCAAGATATCATGGGATTTATCGGCTAGATTTCTTTCTTAAGGCCCAGGTATTAAACAAATCATTCTGGCTCACATTCTAATGGAGACTAGGTAAACAGAGGAGGGACAGGGAATCGGATCGGATCTGTTCATTTATGCATTTCTTTTGTTGATCACATTCTTTTTTCCTCTTTATATCAACAGGTGTAAAGATCCTTCTCCCCCTTTTACACTTAGAAAAACATAAGAGGATATGATGATAATATGTTCATATATACATATATGTGTGTATATCTATATGTATCTATAAATAGATAGATGCATAGATACATACATATACATATATAGAGGTTGCTTGGTGTAGTGGATAGAGAGTCAGCCTCCAAGACCTGAGTTTAAACATAACTTCTTACACATGCTGGCTATATTGCTCTGAGTAAGATGCTTAGCCTCTTAATATTTGAGGCAATTCTCTAAGATTGTAAATATTCTAAAAATTCATTCATATCTTGTTCTTATAGCACCAAAATTTCCCCCAGCATCCCTTTCTTTTCCCAGAGAGCCTTCCCATATAAGAAATATTTTTAAAGAAAAAAAGAGAAAAAAACAGCAAAATGGTTCAATACATTGAAAACATTTGAAAATAGGTGCAATGTATCACATTCATGGACATTTTAGTTAATCTCTCTATTATTTATTCTGAACTAATTTGGTGTAATAAAATATTTTCAGTTTGATAATCCCACAGCCAGTCTGGGGTTAATTCCATACTTCATCAATACAAAGGAGTAGGGTGGGGGCAGAGCTATGCTGGAATCAGCACTAACCAGCTATGAGACAATTGTTAAATTTTTAGTGTGAGCATTTATAAGTCGGAAATTGACAAACACTAAAAATCAAGATTTGATGTGTTGTTTTATTAATTGTCTAGACTTAAGAAAGTGATAGAGAAGATATTATTAGTATAGGTTAAACTGAAAATTGTGTTGTGTATGCATTTCTCCCCTCACATACCCATCTCCAGACAGCTGGTTATTAACTATTTAACAGCATACCACCATACCTGGGTGAGGATGTCTCTTAGACTATTAGCTGCAGAGAAAATGGGAACCTGTATGGGTCAAGAGATTTCCCTCACCTTGGAATTCCCTAAATGGATGAAATCACAGGAACAGTCCTATCTTTATATTTATTATGCTATGTGGAGGTGACCCTGGGTACTCAGAATCTGGGTTAGTAAAGACTGAATTCTGAATTTTTTTATTTTTTATTTTTTTACCAAGTTTGACCTTGGGAGGTCCTACCAAGTTTGAAGGATTTAGTTGTATTTCTAGTCAGCTAAGTGAATAGAGAATTGATCCTGCAGTTAGGAAGAAATGAGTTAAAATCTGGCCTCAGACACTAGCTGTGTCACCCTGGGTAAGTCACTCAGTTTCCTCCTCTGTGAAATGAACTGGAGAAAGAAATGGCAAGCCAGTATCTTTGCAAAAAAATCTCAGATAGGGTTATGAAGAGTCACACCACCAGGAAGTTGTTTTTCCAGAACGTGTCTCTTGTTCTGGGACCAGCATCACTGAACACAGAGAGTTTCATCCTTGGCCACCAGGTGATGGCAATTTTTTAGCAGAGCCACTGTTGACTCACAAAGTAACTTTGACAAGGACTTGCTTCTGTATTTCTTGAGGAAGTTTCTACCTTGATGAAATTAAGGATCCTTGAAGGACATACTCCCAGGCATTACTGAACTGAAAAAAAGAAGTCCAAAAGTAACTTACATTAATTCACCTTTATTTCTTAAGTATTCACTGTGACAAAGCCTTAAACTGGGGATGAAAAGATGAAAATGCCTAGTTCTCTGTCCTTGATGAGCTCACAGTTTACTGGGGAGGAGGGAGGAAGGATATATTATGTCTAGAAATAAGTATAATCAAAATTAAAGTATGATGTATGTGCCAGGGTGGT
The DNA here is from genome assembly GCF_028372415.1 of Notamacropus eugenii. Taxonomy (NCBI): domain Eukaryota; kingdom Metazoa; phylum Chordata; class Mammalia; order Diprotodontia; family Macropodidae; genus Notamacropus; species Notamacropus eugenii. The sequence continues at coordinate 357,562,142 of NC_092872.1, forward strand.
CAAACAGAGTGACTGATTTCAATTGGTAGATGAGAGGATCTGTCCTACCTGGCTGTGGGTATGAGGGAGGAGGGGAGGAGGGCTTCAAGGTGAGCTTTCCAGTAGCTGGTCTTCAAGGAGTTAAAAGCTTGTCCCCACGTTCTTTTGTCTGTGATTAGTCTGAATTATTAGGAAGGTACAATAGCTTTATTCTTCCTGTCAACTGGGCTAGGAAAAGGCCGGATTAGTAATCTCCTGGGATCAGTCGCTGAATTAATGCAGGCAGGGTGAGGACAGCTAATATTTGAGCCTCTGGCCGGTTGGGGGTGGGGAGGTGGGGAGGGGGAAGAGTGGTGGCAGCTGTAGCATCTTTAGCTCATATTTGAATTTGAATTCTATCTGCCTGTGCAGCACTGGTATGACTTGGCAACACGTTACAATAATCTTGGTGACACAAATGTCAGGGTTTTTTGTTACATGCCCTCAAAGAGATTTACGTAATTAATGTTAAATTGATGATATAAATCCCTCATTCGATCTCTCCGTTACTTATTCTGAACTACTGTAATGTAGTGAAATATTCCCAGGCTGATAATCCCACAGCCAGTCTGGGGGTTAATTCTTAGTTTATCTCAGGGATGAGGTTGGCTATTGTCAGAGATGTAGAAAAGAGATGACCAAGGTCAAGGTCACTGTTCTCTGGTCAAGTTGGTAGAGTGGAAAGAGCCTTGGGCTGGGATATGGGGCACTTGAAGCCTAGTCTCAACTCTATTTCTGGATCCACCTGTGACCCTGGGCAGGCCAATTTCCCTGTTTGATTCTCAATTGCACCGTCACCTGAAAAGTGGGAAGTCAATTGAGGATGGACTAAAAGATCTCTAAAGTATTTCTCAGATTTAATAGCCTGTATTTCTTGGGTGTTATGTATATATGTCTCTGTGTTTTAATGTTAGAATTCAATTTAACAAACATTTAGAAAGCACCTATTGTGTATTCAACACTATGCTCAATATTGTAGGAGTTACAATATTATGGAACAGTGAAGATTCTTCCTCCCTTCCCTATCTATCACTTAGCTGGGAAAAGGTGCATGCCTGGAGGTATGTATGGTGAGTGGTGGGATTGGTAACTAACAGAGAATGATTGAGAGTAGATTATGCAAGGTGGAGGGAATGTGAGAGAACATCTAGTTTAACCCTCTTTGTTTTTTAGATTGGTAGGAAAAAATAAAAAAAAGAAACAAAGAAAGAGCTTCGGAGAAGGTATAATGGCATCAAGGAGAGGAGAAAGATTCTAGATATTTTCCCCTCATCTTAAATGGGGGAGAATGTGTTAAATTGGAGAACAATGAGAAACAGCAAGATAGAAGACACACAGAAGCTGAGACGCAGAAAGACAGAGAGAGAGAGGCAGAGAGAAAGACAAGAGAGATTCAGAGAGAGAGAGACTCAGAGAGAGATACAGAGACACACACAGAGAGACAGAGAAAGACAGAGACAGAGAGAGACTCAGAGACAGAGATGAAGAGAGAGTCAGAGGGACACACACAGAGACACGCAGAGAGACAGACACAAAGAGACTCCTCTTTGCATCAGAGATCAACGGGCAAAACCAAAATGTAGGTGACATCCTTAGCCTGAGAAATCTTCCTACTTGGTATTTTGAGAATAGTTGGGATTTACATGCACCGTTGGGGGAGAGGGGTTATTTCCTCTTTCAAACTTTTCTTGTTTGTTTTATTCCTCTAAATTTCTATAAATTTTATTTACAAGTGGAAGTCAATTTCTGAGTTCCATGGCAGGTGATGGTGGGGTACATCAGTTCTTCTAAGTTTCCTAGAAAAAAGCTCTGAATTAAGATGTGTGCCAAGTGTGTCCTCGGGCCCTTTATGTGAGTGATGCCTCTAAACTGAGGTTTACATTTATACAAAAGGCAGTACTTTCTCTCATGGAACTTATGGTATAGGAGGGGGATAAATTATATTACAAAATATTACATAACAAATGCATCAGAAAAGTACAAAAACAAGGGTTTTATGAAATTCAAATTTCAAGAAGGAAATAACCTAGACTATTTCCTCTCTCATTCTTAACATCTTTCAAAGATATGCTCCTAGTAGCATAGGAAGAAAGGTGGTGAATTTACCAGAAATAAAGACATTAGAAAGAGGATTAAGTTTTTGGCAAAAGATAATGGGCTCTGTTTTGGACATGATGAGACTGATGTCCAGTATGATTGGTAAAATAGTCATCTGGTGACATGGGAATGGAGCTCAGGAGAGTGACTTGGGCTGTATCTGTAGATCTGTGAGCCATCTGCATATAGATGATAATTTAAACAACTGGGATCTGATAAGGTTGATGAGAGAGTGTAGAAAAAGAAAAGAGCCCAGGATAGATGCTTGGAGAATGTCCACAGTTTGGGGGCATGATATGGATAATGATCCAACAAGACAGAATAAGACTGAGCTGTCAGACAGGTAGGAGGAGATCCAGGAGGGAGTGGTCAACAGGAATACATGTACAGAGAGGGCAAGAAGAATTAAGACTGAGAAAAGAACATCCACTTTGACTATTAGATCATCAAGGGATAGTCAGTGGGCAACTAGTAAAACATGACTTTATCAATAAACAGTTATGACAGACTAACTTCATTTCTGTTATTAACAGGGTCATTAGACTCCTGGCTTTTTGTCATTTGCAATCATGAAATACCTTTAGCCAAGTCTCTGATAAAAATTTTAAACAACCTAAGTCAAAGTAGAATTCTTTACAGATACTCCAATAAAAACCTTCTTCCAAGTTGACATAATGAGTACGGGTCTGGCCATTCAACAGATCTGAATCTGCCTATCTGTAGAATGTCTAGAGTGACTCAAGGATAGGGAACCTGCTGTAGACATCTTCCTGTCCTGTCTGCAAGAGTCCTTTGAGAGGCTTGGACTTGTGTAATACTTTATTCAGTACAGGTATATCTACCACATTTCTTATGTTCTACCTCTCTAGTAGTTCTGTCCAAAAAAATTATTTTTTAATAAAGACATACTTCTTCTAAATATTCACCAATAACTACCATTGGAATTTATACAATGCTTTAAGGGTTGCAGAGCACTTTACGTAAATTGTCTCACTAAATAAAATTGACAGCCTTCTGAATTAGGTACTACAGATATTAGATTTTCCATTTTTATAGATGAGGGAAATTGAGGCTAAGGAGCTTGCCCACTCATGGTCACACAGTTAACAAATATCTGAGGCACAGTTTGAATCCAATTCTCCTTCATTCTGGTCCTCGCCATCCCTTCACTAGACCTTGCCACCCAGCTAAGAGGATCTAGAATTTTGCTAGGAGTCTAAGTGAAGCTCATTGACATATTAATATAAAGATTCCATTCTTTTCATTCACTCATCCATTCACTTATTAATTAATCAGTCTGTGGATATATTTAGTTATTTAAATAGAGACAACTACTCTTCTCCAGTCTTATGCCTGGAACACAGTAGGCATTTAATAAATGTTCATTGCCTGAGGGATGCATTGATTGATTATGACAATTCCCTCATTATGCTACAAAAAGAATTAATGGTAGTTTCAAAAAGAATTAATGGTAGTTCAGTCACAGATTCCATCCACCAGTGGAACCAGCCAGTTCTTTTTGTACCCTAGGATGTTGTTTTTTTTCTAGACCTGGTAAAAACCCTTTCATTTTACAGCTGAAAAATCTGAGACCTTGAGAGGGGAAATCCCTTGGCTAAGGTCGTATTTGTGTACTAAACATCAGACAGGCGAGTCAGTCTTAGGCCCTATGGCTCTAAATCCCATGTACTTTCCTTTAGATCTGGGTTCTGCAAATGACCTCCTGAAGGAGACCAGTTTCACCTGGAAGATAAGAATGATTTTTACATTTTAAAATACAATGAAATATCATTTAAAAATGTAAAACTTCCCCCTCCCCCCACATTCTTAGATGACAGGTCTTACAAAAAGAGGAGAGTGGGAGCATTTGTCCATGGGCCATGATTTGTTGACCCTTGCTCTAGATCAGTTTCTATTATGATAGCTTATCTTTTCAGTATAATTTAGAGAATTTACAAAAGGCAATTTGTGTCTCTTGCTTCTAGCATTTTATTTTCTTTTCAAGTGCTTAATTAATGCTTATTGACTTAACAGCAGGTTGACTTTATTTAAAATTGAAAAATATCTTTGCATCCTCTTACATTTTTGATATGACTCCTTAATCCAAAGTAAATTGGCAGGCTCTGGTTAAATTCCTACTACTCTCCTCCACAAAATCCTCCTTATCCACTGAGCAAATCTTGAAATTCTACCATTAGTGTTACCTTATTTTAGCCTAAGTTATTAAATTATTATTAATTTAAATCTTATTATAAATGACCATAGCTCACAGTTCTGGTACATTTTAAGATGTGCAAACTGCTCCCCTCAAACCACCCCATGAGCTGGGCAGTATAAATATTATTATACCCATTGCACATATGAGAATGCCGAAGCTCAGAAAGATTAGGTGATTTTTGTTTAGTACTACAGATATGTGTGTGTGTGTGTGTGTGTGTGTGTATGTGTGTGTGTGTTCGTCCTTCATTGCTAAAGAAGACCATGCCATCAGAGAAATGGTGACATGACTTGCACTTGACTTTGTTTTCAATGAGGGAGGGCTGTGCAGGTCACCAGCCTCACTTGTCCTCCAGAGCCATCTGAATCCAGTGACCAGATATTCATCAAGATGACTGGAGATGACCCAAGATGAATACAGATAGCATTTTAAGCATTGGCAGCAAGACTCTTATTTCCTGTGACCTCTACACTCAATGGACACAATATCTGACAATTAGATCAAGGGGTGGGGAGTGAAGCCACTGGGTTCCCTAAAGGAGGAAGGGTTGCTATTGAAGTGGATAATATGAGAAACGGACACCAAACAGGAAGCCCAAGCAATGAAGACAGACTTACTTCTTTCATCATTTTGCCTAGATTGAACCCAGAATATTCCCACATCAAGATATCAGGCTATATAGTATTCCCCTCAGGACTGAAGGGCTGATTGTCTAATTTTCTCAAGTTAGTCTCATTAGGGACTCTTTCATTTTTTTTGTCAGCTACAGTGATGAGAGATAGCTTAGTTTGTGGGAAAGAGCTGTCAAAGGGCTCAATTTTGTTTAAAGCGTCTGTGTGACCTTAGGTAAGTCATTATTCCTCTCTGAGTCTTAGTTTACTTTGGAAAAATAATTGATGTAATTGAATAATTTCTAAGGTACCTCTTAGTTCTAATCCATTTTTATGCTTTAAGCCAGTGATTTATCTTCTGAGCACCTATTATAAGGTATCAAAGATGGGAAGAAAAATCCCATGTAAACCAAAATAGTCACAGAAACAGTTTTTGTTTTATCATAAAACCAGAGACGAAGTAGATGTCTATCAATTGAGGAATAGTTGAATGAATTGAGGGATATGGATTAGATAGAATACTGTTGTACCATTAAGAAATGACAAATATGAGGAATTCAGAGACACTTAAGAAGACTTGCATAAATTGATGGAGAGTGAAGTAAGCAGAATCCTTACACAATGATTTTGTCAGGATAAATGAGAAGAACACTAAAGCAAAACAGAAAGCAGTGTAATTGAATCTATCAGTCTTGCATTATAGAGAAAGAAGAGGAAATGTGCTTCCTTTTTTGCCTTTCTTTCCTGGGGAAAGGCGGAAGGCTATGGCTGCAGAATGAGACATGATTTTGCTTAATTATTATTTTTTTTTTGCTACTATAGCAAGGTTTTTGTTGCTCTCTAGATGGAGGGAGGTGGATAGTATATCCAGAAAAAAAAGGTCCAAAAATATCCAGAAAAAAATCCAGAAAAAAATAAAGCAAAATAAATTAGTAAAATTTTAAAAGATTTTAAAAAGAATAATGAAAAATTGAAAAATCTTATGACTGTTTATTGAACCTCCAGCAAGTAATTCTTTAACAAATAAAGCCCTGAACCTCTTATGCATTTTGAGTCTCAGAGGGTTGGAATCTCATTTTGTACATGAGATTTGGGAGTCTACTTTCACAGTATGAGATGTATTTGTCTGATCTCTCTCTCGCCCTCTCTCTCTCTGACATGGGTCTGGGAGGGTAAATTCCAGTCATTTGACCTGATTGGATTTTGTATGCTTTCTTATATTTCTACCCCTCCTCCCAAACATTAAAACATCAAATCTAGCTTTCTATATAATGCTGGAGTTAGGTTTCCCTTTAGAATTCTTTCTAAGTCTCTCTGTCTCTGTCTCTGTCTCTGTCTCTCTCTATCTCTCTCTTTCTCTGTCTCTGTCTCTGTCTCTGTCTGTCTGTCTCTGTCTGTCTTTCTCTCTCTGTGTGTGTGTGTGTGTGTGTGTCTGTGTGTCTGTCTGTCTGTCTCTCTCTCCCATCCAATTCCGTCATTTGCAGTTTCATGGTTCCCACCCTACTGAACTGTCTAAGATTTCATCTCTTCCAGGCTGAGGGTACTGAAAGAATGGTGTAAATGACACAAACACATATTTTTGTCTGATTTTTTGTTTTTTAAAATAAAAATAATTAGGGATGGGAGGGCCCAGTGGTGTTGGGTGGGTCAGATGTCTCCATCTATTTTCAAATATTTGGGGGTCAGCAAAACCCAAAATGTGTTTAGCCAAGTTCTTTTGCCTTTAAGTTCTCAAACCATGTGTTTTTGCAAAGGAAATTTAATCCGTATGTTCCTGATTCATTTACACTCAAATCACCAAAATGTTGCCTGTTAAGAACTATTTGATGTCCAGGCAGCCTTTAGGACTTTTTTTTAAGCCCCCCCTTTTCAATCCCAGAGGGCAAGGATTTGTCTATACTGGAAGAAGCTTTTAACCCAGTGTGTCTCCTGTTCATTTTTCATCTCAGAACCTATGAAATTTTACTAGATTCTGACTTTCAATTTGCTGGCCTCTATAATAATATGTGATAACATTCCTTCTTGGGTGGTCTTTACAACATTGTCCATAGTTCTATACAAATACTAGTTAAGCTATGGGTCCCCACTACTCTTCCATCCCTCCCCATTGCTTTCCACTCCTGCCAGACAAGATAGACACAATTATTTGTATTCTGAGAGGCAGTGTGGTATGGTAGAACAAGCACCACAATTGAAATCAGGAGACCTGGATTTTAACTTTAGCTCTTCAATTAATAATTGTGTGACCGTGGGGTAAACCACTTAACCCCATGGGGTCTCAGTTTCCTCTCCTAAAAAAAGGGGAGGATTGGACCATATAACAATAATTTTTATTAGTTAAGTACTTTACTTGTATAGGGAACCAGTTCCTCAATTACTGGGGAAAAGAGCAGCATAGAGAAGAAGAGAAAGGAGGGGAAAGGAGGGGAAAGGAAGGGAAGGGAGGGAAAGGGAGGAGAAGAAAATTTGGGGGTGGAAGTTTAACTAGATGACTTCCAGATTATAATGGGGAAAGACAATACATAAAAGGAACTTGGAAAGCTGGGGGATCAGGGGAATAAGTACCCACAAGGACAGGATAGAGAAAGCCTGAAGTTCAGCCTTTAGACAAATGAAATATGGCTAGCCAAAGGAAGAGTCTGGGGTGATACTTTCAATATGTGAATTCCAGAGCTGGAGTGAGCTTCAAGATGAGAAGAAATCCAAGAGTATAGTCTGGAGAAGAATGGGACATGGCTGGTTTAGGAACCTCCTTAAATAAAGGTTCTGGGAGGAGCCATACAAGCAGAAGGAGAAGCACAAGGGGTGAAAGGGTCATGCAAGGTGTGAATTTTGGGTTGGAGTGATGTTTCAGGATTAAGAGTTTAGGCATGGTTGGGGAACTCCAGAGTGTAACTTTTGTAAACATTAAAGTGCTTTAAAAATAACATTTTATTACTCAAAATATCCTTGATTTTATAGGGGTGCATCCTCCTCTTCATCAATGTGGACAGGAATCCAACCATGCCTTTTAAATTTTTTTAAATTTAAAATTAAAATTTAAAATTTTTGTTTTTAAATTCATGTTAAAAGTTAATTTATTATTTTAAAATTAATTTCTTCTGAATTTTCTTCCTCTCTCTCCTCTTCCATCCTTCAAGAAGGCAAGAAATGTGATATCAAATATACATACAAAATTATACAAAACATTTCCTTATTAGCCATGTTGAAAAAAACCAAGAAAAATAAAGAAAATGAAAAAAATATGCTTTAATCTGTGTTCAGATTCCATCATTTCTTTCTCTGGAGGTGGATAACATTTTTTATTATATGTATTTCAGAATCATCGTGGATGATTGCATTGATAAGAATAGCTCAGTCATTCACAATTGATCCTTATACAGTATTGCTGGTACCATGTACAATGTTGTCCTGGTTCTGCTGCATCAGGTCATCTAAGTCTTTTCAAGTTCTTCCAAAACTATTTTGCTCATCATTTCTTGCAGCACAATAGTATTCCATCACAACTGTCAAACTTGTTCGGCCATTCCTCAGTTGATGAATATCTTTTTCTATTTCCAATTATTTGCTACCACAAAAAGGGCTACCATAAATATTCCTGTACATATAGGTCCTTTTCCTCTTTCTCTCATCTCTTTGGGATACAGACCCTGTAGTGGCATTGCTGGATCAAAAGGTATGCACAATTTGGTTGCCTTTGGATATATTTACAAATTGTTCTCCAAAATGGTTGCATCAGTACACAATTCCATCAACAAGGCATTAGTGTCCCAAGTTTCTTATATCCCTTCAACCATTTCTGTCATATTAGCCAACCTCATATTTGTTTTAATTTGCATTTCTCTAATCAGTAGTGATTTAGAACACTTTTTTCATATTTCTATAGATAGTTTTCATTTGTTCTTCTGAAAACTGACTATTCATATCCTTTGACCATTTATCAACTGAGAAATGACTCACATATTTATTCATTTGACTCAGTTCCCTATAAATTTAAGAAATGGGGCCTTTATCAGAGAAACCTGTTATAAATTTTGCCCCCACCCACTCACCCAGTTTCTTGATTTTGTTTGGATCTCAGTTGCATTGATTTTGTTTGTTCAAAAACTTCTTAATTTCATGTAGTCAAAATTATCCATTTACTTCCCATCTCTATCTCTTGTTAAGTCATAAATTCTTCTTTTATCTGTAGATCTGAGAGTTAAAATTTCCCATGCTCCCCTAACTTGCTTATGATATCACCCTTTATGTCTAAATTATGTATGCATTTTGCCTACATTAGTATATGGTATGTTATGTTAGTCTATATCGAGTTTCTGCCAAACTGTTTTCCAATTTTCCCAGCAATTTTTATCAAATAATGAGTTCTTGTTCCAAAAGCTTGGATTTTTGTGCTTGTTAAACATGGGATTGTAATAACTACTTACCACTATGAATCATGTACTTAATCTATTAAATGATGTAACCCTCCATTTCTTAATCTGTACTAGATTGGTTTGATGATTACTACTCTGTAATTTGGTTTGAAATCTGGTACTGCTAGGCTGCCTCCCTTAACATTTTTTTTTATTGATTCTCTTGCTATTGTTGACCTTTGGTTCTTCTAGATGAATTTTGCTATTTTTTCTAGCTCTATACAATTTTTTTGTAGTTTGGTATAGTGTTGAATAAATAAATTAATTTATATAGAATTTATATTTATATTATACTTAGTTATAATACAATATATAATAACAATAGGTAGGCTTAGCCTACCTATGAACAATTAATATTTCTCCAATTGTTTAGATATTCTTTATTTGTGTAAAAAGTGTTTTGTAATTGTGTTCATATAATCCCAGGGTTTGTGTTGACAGGTAGACTCGCAAGTACTTTATATTGTCTATAGTTATTTTAAGCAGAACTTCTCTTTCAGTCTTTTCCAGATGAATTTTATTGGTGATATATATAGGAATGCTAATGATTTATGTGAGTTTATTTAAAATCTTACAACTTTCTAAAGTTGTTAATTGTTTCAACTAGCTTTTTCAGTTGATTTTCTAGGATTCTCTGAGTATATCATCATATTATCTACAAAGAGAAATAGTTTTGTTTCTTCACTGACTCTTCTAATTCCTTCAATTTCTTTTTCTTGTCTTTTTTGATATAGCAAGCATGTATAGTACAATACTGAATAATAGTTGTGTTAATGGACTTCTTTGCCTCACTCCTGACCTTGCTGGAAGACTTCTAGGTTATGCTTGTTGATGGTTTTAGATAGATGCTACCTCTCATTTTAAGGAATGCTCCATTTATTCCTATGCTCTCTAGTCTTTTTTAACAGGAATGCGTGTTGGATTTTGTCATATTGAGATGATCATCTGACTTCTGTTGGTTTTGTTATTGATGTGGTCTATGAAGCTGATTGTTTCCTAATACTGAACCAATCCTACATTCCTGGTAGAAATCCTACCTGTTCATATGTATGACTTTTGTGATATATTGCTGTAGTCTTCTTGCTGGTGTTTTATTTAACATTTTTACATGAATATTCATTAGGGGAATGGGTCTCTAGTTTTCTCTTTCTGTTTTTCTCTTTTTAATTTAGCTATCAGAACCATCTCTATGTCATAAAATGAGTTTTGTAGGACTCTGCTATTTTTCCAAATAGTTTAATAGGTATTAGAATTAATTTTTATTTAAGTGTTTGGTATAATTTGCTTGTGGGGGGAAAATTCATTTCTAGCTGGATAGACTTTTGTTGATGAGCTTCTTTGAACCTAAAGGATCATATATCTAGAGCTGGAAGGGATCTCAGAGTCATTTAATCATTCCTTTCATTTTACAAATGAGAAAACTGGGGCCCAGGGAAATGAATTGACTTGCCCAAAGTCCCACATGTTATAAGTAATAGAGCTAGGATATGAACCCAGAGCATCTAGAATATAAATTTGGTGTCTTTTCCATTATATCATGCTGCATCCCCTGAGTGATGACTCAGAACTCTGGGAACACCATTGTCCCATTGTGTATGTGTGTGTGTGTGTGTGTGTGTGTGTGTATGTGTGTGTATGTGTAATTGGTGCTTAAACATAGAAAAATCTGTTATACTTTACTGCCAAAGTGCCAGGGTAATACATATAGTTGAAATTTCCATCATCTTTTTTTCCTCCCCTTGGTCCAAGCCAAAGATTTTATTTGGTTGAAGGAAATCCCAGTAAGAATCAAAAGATTATAAATTTATAGTTGAATAGGATATTAGACGTTACCTAGTCCAATTCCCTCATTTAAACATGACAAAACTGCAGTCTAGAGGAGTTTAGTGTCATGACCTGAAGTCATACAGATACTAAGGATTAAAGCCAGGATTAAATCTCAGATCCTCTTTCTCGGGACCAGTGTTCTTTCCATTGTACCATGTGCCCTCCACAAATGGAAGTAGTCACAACTAATCTACAACTTGGACTCAGAATGTAGCCAGAGACACTGAGAACATGTATAATTTGCTTAGTTTCATAGGCAGCACGTGTTAGAGTTAGGACTAGAATCTGGATATCTTGGCTTGAAAGTTGGCACTCTTTTCACTCTCCCAGATGGTGGTAATATATACTTCCATGTGTAAGAATGGGAATGCATATCTGTGGATGATTATGGTGGCAGGAACTACATAGGTAGACTCAGACATTTCTCTCTAGATCTCAGTTTCTTCATCTGTCAAGTGAAGCATTTGTGTATGTGTGTGGGAGAGTGTCAGGGAGTTCAAACTAGGTGACTTCAAAGGTTTCTTCCAGTTCTAAAGTCTAGGAACTTATAAGTGGGCTTTGAAGTAATGTAGTATTTGGAGCTGAGGAGCCTTGAGTTTGTATTTCAATCCTGTGGTACCATGACTTTGGACCCTGGACTTCAGTTCCCTCCTCTGTCAAATGAGTATGATTTTCTTGATCAGAAGTTCTTTGACTGGGGTCCACAACTGTTAAGGACTACAAGGATAGGTTTTAGGGAGTCTATGAATTTAGATGGGAAAATAATACATTTTTATTTTCCCTAACCTCTAACTGAAATTTACCATTTTCTTCAATTATCAATGTAGGCAACAAAATATAATTCTGAAAAGAGATTCATAGGCTTCCATAGACTGCCCAAGGGGCCCATGACACGCAAATGTAATCTAGGTGATCTTTAAGGTCCCTTTCCACTTTTGAAAGTACTCATTTGTTTATGATATAAATCAAGTAGATATTTTCTAAAAGGAAAGATTCCTTCTAGGAATACAAGAAGTGTGTGTGTGTGAGTGTGTGTGTGTGTGTGTGTGTGTGTGTGTGTTTGTGTTTGTGTATGGTGTGGGGACATGGAGAGGTGGAAGAAGAATTCTAAAACCAGTGCTATGAATTGAGTGCCAAAGGGATTGTAAAGCAGAATTCTGTTCTAGCCCTGGTTTACCTGGTCTCCCACGACAACAGACTTGATGGCAGCCAAAGAGCTCATATGGCAGCCGAGCGTGACCGTCGACATCAAAGTGGGAATACCACATCTTGATCCAGACTTTCCCATACCTGTCAGGGCAAAGGCATGAATGTGACCACCCCGGGAATTCAAAGGAGTTCTTAAACACACACACACACACACACACACACACACACACACACACACACACACACACACACACACTGAGACACAGGCTCACACACTCACACACATACAACCCTGCTTGTCGTTTTAAATGAAAATAGAAGTCTAGACATCTTTTCTTCAGAATTCTTTGCTGACCTAATTATTCAGATCCTGTGCTTTATTTTGCTCTTTTCAAAGAAGAAGAAGAATAGTTAATTTCCCTTAATGGAATAATTGAATGTCATAATTGTTTTTTACATTTCAACAAGAATGTTTGAGTTAAGCTGCTGTCTCTCTGTGTAGAGCTGTTAATAACCAGGCTGCTCACACAGGGCATTATATTCCCTCTTTTTGTTTCCTTACTGGACTGTCTGGGTTAGCTTTTGGAGGCTTTTTTTCCAGGGTGCGGGGGGTAGAGGGGGGAGATAGTTGTGGTTAATAACTGTTTTGGTCTTGGGTGTTCTGAACAATATGATGATTTCTCTTTAATTCATTACTCGTCCGGGATGAGAGCCACCCCAAATTGGACAATGTGCAGTGACTTTTTTTTCCTCATTTTTTCTCTTACTGATTAGAGAGTGGAATCAAGGAAGTTCTCTAACTATATGGTAGCTCTATCCCTTATATCACCATTGTCACCACAGTGTGATGTTCAGCTCAAATTCCCCTGATCTTATCATCATCCTCATCATCACCATTTTCATCACTCAGCAAATTTAATTCAAAGATACAACAAGCACCCACTATTTCATGTACTATGCTACATGAAATTAGACAAAGTTTTATTCTATGGAGACAATCTACTAGTTGTCATCACTATTATCACTAGCATCACCATTGCCATCATCCTCAATCTCCTGATAATTATCATTATACTCAACATGTCAAATATTCTTACTCTCATCCTCATCACCACTACTATCACCATAGTCTTTACTAGCTTCAGTCATAAAGACTGTATCCATTGCTATCATCATTATCACTACCACCATCATCCTCATCATCACAATCATTATTTTTCCCACTATCACTCATATCATCAACATAATCTCCTCCCCACCCCATCATTACAATTCTTGCTACATCTCCAATACCACCAGCTGTCACGATAATCACCATTGCTATTACCTCCATCATGACCTTTCATTGGTTTCCTCCACCTGTTGAGATACCCTGATCTAATCAGCATGGTCATCTTCCTTACAATTTCCTTCCTTCTCTCTACTAGGGATAATGAACCTCCTGGCTCAGGCCTTCAGTAACCCTGTCCCTCACTCCAAAAATTTTATCTCTTTCAAATTTGAGTTCTTCCCTTCTGGTGGACCTGCTTAGATTAGAGAATGAATAAAGTCATTGTCACTATAAATCCCCAATCATCCAATAAGGCCATCCAGGAGAATTCTAGGACATTAGGGCCTAGCCAGCATGAACATCTTGCTATCTTTTTCAATACCACACACACTCCTTTCTCTACTTCTTCCCTCTATCTACTTCATCTCTCATTTTGTGTGAGAACAATAATCAAATCAATATTGAAAGAATTCATTAATCACCTCCTAAACATGATCTTAAAATGGAAACTCTCAGGAATATTATAGCCAAATTGCAATGTTCCCAGGTCAAGGAGAAAATACTGCAAGCAGCCAGAGAGAAACAATTGAAGTATTGTGGTGTCACAGGCAAGATAACATGAGATTTAGCAGCTTCTACATTAAAGGATCAGAGGGCTTGGAATATGATATTTTGGAGGGCAAATGAGCTAAGGATTAGAACAAAGAAACATCTACCCAGCAAAATTGTGTATAATCCTGTAGGGGAAAAAATGTACATTCATTGAGAGAGAGGACTTTACAGCATTCTTGATGAAAAGACCAGAGCTGAATAGAAAATTTGACTTTTAGAATACAAGACTCAAGAGAAGCATACAAAGTTCATCACAAATTTCCGAAAATTCCCATTTGATTATTGATGGCCAATCCAGGAATAATCAAAACCAGGAATGTGAAACCTACAAATGTCTATGGATGACTGTATATTTGTGTACCATAATTTGTTCATCCATTTGCCAGCTGATAGCAAGCCTCTTTTGTTTCCAGTTCTTTGCCACTGAAAATCATATTATATACACACACACATACACACACATGCACACACACACATATATATAAAACATATATAAAGTATAAATGTATATGAATGTATATGCATACATGTATATGCATATACACACGTATATGTGTGTATATGTATATATATGCATGTATATATGTATGATGTATGGGTCCTTTTCCTTTTTCATTGATCTCTTTAGAATATTTGTATCTCCTAACAGACAAGCAATAGACTGAAGAGGCAAAATGAGACGTATATATTTTTTTGATAAGGACAATATGGAAATTTACTTTGTTTGACTATATGTATTTATTCCACAGATTTTTTTTTAAGTTGGTAATGGGTAGGAGGGAAATAGAATAAAATGTTTATTAATTCAAAGGTGAAATGAGATTTAAAACAGAAGTTGGGGATTCTTAGTGGTAAAAGTGAGGAGAAAGCACAATTTAGACAGAAGGGATGACCAGTGTAAAAGCACGAAGACAGGTGTGGGATATGGAATGTCCTGTAGGTGATTAGTTAGTAGGGCATTTTAACTGGAATAGAAAATTCATAAAGGAAAGTAATGCGACCTAAATTTAGAAAAGTAAGGAGGCATCAGATTGTAAAGGACCTTAAATGCCAGGCTCAGTATTTTTTGTTCATTTGTTTTTTTCTGGAAGCAATAAGAATCCATGATGATTCTTCTGTCAGGGACTAGACTGACATAGTCCAATCTGTTTTTTGTTGTTATTATTGTTTGCTTATTGTTCTTATTTTGGGATATCAACTAGGTAGTTTTGTGAAAAATGGATCGAGGGGAAGGAACTGAAATCAGAGAGGCCAATTAGGAAGCTACTGCAAATTGTCTCCTTTCAGGATCTCCAAGATCAGTATGACCATGTTATGAAAAATGACTTAATTAAAACTTTTAAAAGTCAAAGTATAGTCAAGTTGAAATTGAGAGGGAAAGAAAAGAAAGGGTATGCAAATCTTATGTCTGTTGGTTCCACTCATGATGTCTATGACTACTTAGAATGTAGCTTCCTTCCATGTACACCATTCCGCAACATGAATTCTATCTTGTAAAGAGAATGTAAACTCCTTGAGGGTTGAAACTATCTGTGTTAGTTCTTATTTTTATCCCCAGTACTTAGCACAGGGCTTGACATTTATCGGGTGCTTAATAAATGCTTCAAAAGTAATCATTATCACCATTCTTTAAATTCTCTCTTATGCCTCTAAACTTTACAATTATAGCCATTATGATTTCTGCCATTTTGTTCCTCATCACCACTAACCACCATCCCTATTGTCATCACCATAATATTTGTCCTTATCATCACCTTGACCAAAACCAATTACAATACACAGGGCCCTGTTTTAGGTTCTAAGGATACCAAGAGACATGAGACATTCTTTCTGCCCTTAACAGCTTTTAAGTGAAGTAGGAGAGGTAAATAATGGAGCATACTGGTAAATTTTATGTGAGTGGCAAAGGCGGTGTCTTCTTTAGGAACTTAGACAAGGAAGAGATTAATGCAGAAAGTAGATTCCTGGTAATATAGACTGCATATTACAGTACTAGAGCCAGAAGGGATGATATAGGTCTTCTAATTGAAACTCCTCCACTTTACAGATAAGGAAACTGAGGCCCAGAAAGGCAAAGGGACTTATCTAAAGTCATGCAGTATATTTCTTTCACAGTCAGGCTAAGAACCCAGTCAATGGCTCTTAGACTCAGAGTCTTGTGTTTGTTTTTCTGTAAAGCATCTGCTTGTTATAGAAGTAGGAATTGTAAAATAGAGCCTAGCAACTATATTGAAACTTTTTCTTCTTTAAAAACTAATAAATTTTTATTTTCATCACATTAATGTCTAAAGAAATTCTTTCTTCTATAATGGAGAATAGACAGGACAGGAGAAAAAAACAAGAACAAACAGTTCTGCAAAGTCATTCAGGACTTCAGTTGAGTTTGATAACATATGCAATGTACCACGTCCATAGTCTCCCATATCTGCAGAGAAAGAAGAGAAATGCATTTTCTTATTGCTTCTTTAGAGCCAAGCTTAGTCATTATGATTATGTAATGTTCAGGGTTTCTCTAGTTACCAAGTCATAGAACCATACTTCTGTAACTGAAGTGGACCTCAGAGATAATCTAGTTCAAGTCTAGCAGTTTTGATATTAAACCATGGTGCTTCTCTTAGACAAGTGCTAAAGACCTTTCTAGCATTCATGTACTATACCCTTATGATTTTGAATGCAGTTTTGCATTGGACTCAGAAAATATAAAGGTCTTTTAGTCAATGTAGATCTAAATTGATTGGTGGTAATGGGAGCACTATAAGCATGTTGATTTTCCATAGACAATCTAGGAGCTGGAAAATCTAGAGTCTAACTTCTCACCCTAATACTAATTCACTGTGTAATCTTTTTTTTAAAAAATAATTAATTTATTTTTAGTTTTCAACATTCACTATCATAAGGTTTTGAGTTCCAAAAGTTCTCCCCATTTCTCTCCTTCTGCTACCCCAAGACAGCATGTAATTTGGCATAGGCTCTACAAATATATTCATATTGATCCTATTTTCACATTAGTCATGTTGTAAAGAAGAACTAGAACTAATGAGGAAAGCATGAGAAAGAAGAAATAAAGAAAAACAGAAAAAAGAGAGCAAATAATATGCTTCAATCTGCATTTAGACTCCATAGTTCTTTTTCTGCATATAGATGGTATTTTCCATCATGAGTCCTTTGGAGTTGTCTTAGATCTTTGCATTGCTAAGAAGAGATAAGTCTATCAAAATTAGTCATTGTACATTCTCAGCTGTTGCTGTATACAAAGTTCTCCTGGTTTTGCTCACTTCACTCAACATCAGTTCAATTAAATCTTTCCAGGTTTTTCTAAATTCTTCCTACTCATCATTTCTTATAGCACAATAGTGTTACATTACATTCATATACCATTCCCCAACTGATGGGTATCTCCTTAATGCCCAATTATTTTGCCACCACAAAAAGAACAGCTATAAATATTTTTGTATATGTGGGTCCTTTCCCATTTTTATGATCTCTTTAGGATACAGACCTATAAGTGGTATTGTGGATATGCATAGTTTTATACACCTTTGGTATAGTTCCAAATTGCTCCAGAACTGTTGGATCAGTTCACAACTCCACCAACAATGCATTAGTGTTCCAATTTTCCCACATTTTCTCCGGCATTTATAATTTTCTTGTTTTGTAATGGGAGCCAATCTGATAGGTGAGTTCTCACTGTGTAATCTTAAACAGGTGATTTATCCTCCTTCAGTTTCAGTTTCCTCCTTTGAAAATGAAGGGGGCAATTAGAGGATCTCTAAGGCTTTAACATTCAATATTCTTTATTCTAAGATCCTTCCAACTCTACATTCTGTTGGTTCTCTGAGGCTCAATTTGAAGAGTTGAATGTAGGGTGAAAATGTAAACATGGAACTTTTCTTAAACCCTACCAACCATTTCTCCTCTAGCAGATGAATTATAAAAGCTTATGCTCATGAATAGCTATCAGCTGAATCTTTCTCTGCCATCATCTTTGCTATAAGGTTATTCTGCTTAAGGTTTGTGGCATTTCTAAAATAAGTTTGCGTATAATGATATTTACTCTGGTAGAAATGAAATGGTTATCGAGGGATTTCTGGTTCTGGGAGCCAAGATGGCAGAGTGATCTGTAATTACTATCTCCCTCCCCTTGTTGACCTTTGACCCCAGAGAATATCTCCCTGAGAAAAACCCTGGAATAGTGGGAGCAGCTGAAGGGGTAAACAGACTCTTAACATGTGGGGCTAGGATGATCTCTAAGGAGGATCCCTCTTGCTGTGGCTGAAAGAGACCAGTGCAAGATCAGAGCTATCCCAGGCAGCCCCACATAAACAAACCAGAGAAGATCCTGAGCCCCTGGGGAATGAAGCCAGCAACTGCCAACACCAGGACCACAGGCATGCCTCAGCACACCAGGGGAATCGGGAAGACACTAGCACGGATGGGATCAGCAACTACTGAGCTTGCCTATGCTCTAGCTCAGCAGAGGAGACCTCCTATGGCCAGGCCACCCCTCCCCCACACTTAATGAGCTAGATCCAGGGTAACTGCAGGGAAACCCCAAAACACCTTACCTGACCTCTGCTTTCCAACATCAACCAGCTCAGGACCAGGTAAGTTGCAGCATTTTAGCTTCTAGCTGAAAGAACCAGAGGCCACAGCACACAAAGTCTCAAGTTTTAGGCACAAGAACTGTGGGACAGAGTCCCCTGTGCCCCAGACACAGAGATTTACTTTAAAAGACAGGAAAAGGGTGATTATCATGAGTAAGAAGCAAAGCAGAAAAGACCATAGAATCTTTCTATGGGAATAAAGACCAAAATACAAATACCAAAGAGGTCAGCATTGAGACTATACTCCCATCTGAAACTTCAAAAGGGAATATGAACTGGTCTGAAGAACAAAGAACCTTCTTGGAAGATCTCAGGAAGGATTTTAAAAGCCAAATTAGAGAAATAGAAGAATAACTGACCAATAACTTTAAAAATATGAAAAAAAGAAATCACAGAAGAATTTAAAAGGACAATTGGACAAATGGAACAGGAACTACAAAACTTAACTGGAGAAAATAACTCCTTAAAAGGAACAATTGGATAGATGGAAAAGAAGATGTAAAAGTTAACTGAAGAAAACAATTTGATAAAAATTAGAACTGGGCAAGTAGAATCTAGGTGATATTAAGAATTAGTCACACAGAATCTAAAGAATGAAAAGATAGAAGAAAATGTAAAATATCCAATTGGATAAACAACTGACCTGGACAATAGATCCAGGAGAGAAATCCAAGGCATATTGATCTGCCAGAAAGCCATGATGAAAATAAAGAGCCTGGACAGTATCATACAAGAAATCATCAAGGAAAATTGCCCAGAAATCCTACATCCAGAAGGCAAAATAGTCATTGAAAGAATCCACCATTCACTTCCTGAAAGGGACCCCAAAATAAAAACATCAAGGAATATCGTTGCCAAATTCCAGAACTATCAAGTAAAGGAGAAAATACCACAGGAAGCCAGAAAGAAACAATGCAAATATCAAGGTGCTACTGTTAGGATCACACAGGACCCTGCAACTTCTGCATTAAAAGATCAAAGGAATTGGAATATGATATTCTGTAAAGCAAAGGAGCTGAGACTACAACCAAGGATTAATTACCCTGCAAAGTTGAGGATAATATTTCAGGCAAGAAGATGGACATTCAGTGAAATAAGGGATTTCCAGACCTTCCTGATAAAATGGCCAGAGCTCAACAGAAAATTCAATCTTCAAGTGCAGTTCTCAAGAGAGGCATAAAAAAGTAAAGAGGGGGAAAAAAAACCTTGTTTCTCAATATGAGCAAGCTATTTACATCCATATAAGGGAAGATGACACTTGTTAATCTTGAGAATTGTATATTTATTATGAAATGTAAAAGGGATACACATAGATAGAGGGAGTGGGTATAAATTAAATGATGTGATGAAAATGTGATTTAAGGGTGTGAAGGGATTGTAATGGGAGATGTGAAAAGGAGGAAGCAGAAAAAAATAAATTCCATCACAGGAAGGGGCACAAAAATATATTACAGTAGAGGGAAAGAGGGGAGGGAAACGAGCATTGTTTGAGAGGTACTCTCATCTGAATGAATTCAGTTAAGTATAAATTTAGTTAAGTATAGAATTACAACTAGCTCTATAGCCAGTAGGAGGGGAAGGGGGAAATAAAAGGGAGAAGAGGCTAAAAGGGAGGGAAGAAGTAGTAAGGCAAAAGGGGATTAAAAGGGAGGGGTGCTGAAAGAAGGAGGGAAGACTGAGGGAGGCAGTGATCAAAAATTAAAACTCTATCATGGAGGGGAAGGGAGAAGGGAGAACTAAAAGCATAAATAAAGGGAAAGGGGATGGAGGGAAAGACACAGATAGTAATCATAACTGTGAATGTGAATTGGATGAATTCTCTCATAAAATGGAGGTGGATAGCAGAATGGATTAAAAAGCAATAACACAACAAAATCTCCAGGGCCAGATGGATTTACAAGTGAATTCTATTAAGCATTTAAAGAACAGTTAATTCCATTACTATGTAGACTATTTGGGAAAATTGTGAAGGAGTCCTACCAAATTCTTGCTATGAAGCAAATATGGTTCTGATACCTAAACCAGGAAGAGCCAAAAAAGAGAAAGAAAATTATAGACCAATTTCTCTAGTGAATATGGATGGAAAAATTTTAAATAAGATATTAGCAAAAAGAGTACAACAACTTATCATGAGAATAATACATTATGATCAGGTAGAATTTATACCAGGCATACAGGGCTGGTTCAATATTAGAAAAACTATTAGCATTATTGATCATATCAACAACAAAGCTAACAGAAACCACATGATTATCTCAATAGATGCAGAAAAAGCTATTGACAAAATACAACACCCATTGCTATTGAAAACACTGGAAAGAATAGGAATAAATGGAACTTTCCATAAAATAATAAGCAGTATCTACCTAAAACCATCAGCAAGCATTATATGCAATGGGGACAAGCTAGATGCATTTCCAATAAGATTTAAAAGGGAGGAGGTGAAATAAGAATGTCCATTATCACAACTGTTATTCAATATATTATTAGAAATACTAGCTGTAGCAATAAGAGAAGAAAAAGAAATTGAAGGAATTAGACTAGGCAAAGAAGAAATGAAGTTATCACTCTTTGCAGATGATATGATGATATACTTAGTGAATCCCAGAGAATCTAGTAAAAAACTACTTTAAATAATAAACAACTTTGGCAAAGTTGCAAGTTACAAAATAAACCCACATAAATCATCTGCATTTCTATATATTACTAACAAAGTCCAACAGCAAGAGAAAGAAATAGAAATCCCATTTAAAGCTACAGTAGACACTATAAAGTATCTGGGAGTCTACCTGCCAAAACAAACCCAGGGACTATATGAGCACAGTTACAAAACACTTTTTGCACAAATAAAGACAGATCTAAGTAAGTGGAAAAACATCAGTTACTCATGAGTAGACCAAGTTAATATAATAAAAATGACAATTCTACCTAAATTAATTTGCTTCTTCAGCACCATACCAATCAAACTACCAGGTAACTATTTTCTAGAGCTAGAAAAAATAATATAAAAATTCACCTGGAAGAACAAAATGTTCAGAATATCAAGGGAACTAATGGAGGTGACCTAGCTCTACCAGATCTTAAGTTGTATTATAAAGTATATTATAAAGTAGCAATCATCAAAACCACTTGGTACCAGGTAAGAAACAGAGGAGTAGACCAGTGGAATAGTGTAGGTACTCAAGACACAGTAGTTAATGAATATAGCAATCTACTGTTTGATAAACCCAAGGACCCCAGCTTCTGGGATAAAAACTCCTTGTTTGACAAAAATTGCTGGGAAAATTGGATAACTGTGTGGTGGAAACTGGGCATAAACCAGTGCCTGACACTGTACACAAGAAAGTCCACGTAGATTCATGATCTCAATCTAAAGATTGATAATGTAAACAAATTAGAGGAGCAAGGAATAGTGTATTTGTCAGATTTATGGAGAATGGAGAAATTTATGACCCAACAAGAGATACAGTACATTATGAAGTGAAAAATGGATAATTTTGATTACATTAAATTGAAAAGGGTTTGCAGAAACAAACTCATTGCAACCAAAATTAGGAAGGAAGCAGAAAAGTGAGAAAGAATTTTTGCAACTAGTCTGTAATAAAGGCCTCATTTCTGAAATATATAAAGAACTGAGTCAAATGTACAAGAATAGAAGTTGTTTCCCAGTTGATGAATGGCCAAAGATTATGAACAGGGAACTTTCAATGGAAGAAATTAAAGCTATCTATAATCATATGAAAAAATGCTCTAAATCACTATCGATTAGGGAGACACAAATCAAAACAACTCTGAGGTACCACATCACATCTATCAGATTCTCTAACCTGACAAAACAAGAAGTTGATAAATGTTGGAGAAGATGTGGGAGAGTTGGAACACTAATTCGTTGTTGGTGGAGCTATGAGCTGATCCAACCATTTTGGAGAGCAATTTGGAACTATGCCCAAAAGGTTACAAAAATATGCATACCCTTTGATCCAATATCACTTCTGGGAAGGGATCCCACATGTATAAAAATATTTATAGCAGCTCTCTTTGTGGTGGCCTAAAACTGGAAATCAAGAGGATGCCCATCAGTTGAGGAATGGCTGAACAAGCAGTGGTATATGAAAGTAATAGAATACTATTGTGCTATGATTAACAATGAACAGGAATACTTCAGAGAAGCCTGAAAAGACTTCTGTGAACTGGTGCTAAGTGAAAGGAGTAGAACCAGGAGAACTTTGTACATAGTAACAACCACAGTGTGCAAGGAATTTTTCTGGTAGAGTTAGTACTTCATTGAAATGCATGGGCTTAAAAAATTTCCAATGGACTCTTGAGGCAAAATGCCTTCCACATCCAAAGAAAGTACTATGGAATTGAATCACAAATAGAAAGAAACCATTTTCTTTTGTATTATGTTTTGCTCTGTTTTGTTTTATGATTTTTCCCATTCATTTTAATTCTTCTATGCAACATGCATTTAACAGGACTGTATGTGTAGAACCTATAAAAGATTGTATACTGTCTCAGGGAGGAAGTGGGGAGGTAGGGAAGAATAAGGGGGAGGGAGTGGAAAAAAATCTCAGATATCTGGAAGTGATTGTCAAACACTGAAAACAAATAAAATAATTCAATTAAAAAGAGATATGAAATGGTTATCTATGTGGATTATGAGTTCCATTCCCTTTCACAGGGTGGTATGGAAGGTAGTTAGCTCTAAAGCCAGGGAGGCATTTGATAACTACTCCCTTTGTGTATGACAAGGGACAAGTCAATTAACCTCTCTGTGCTTTTATTGTTCTTGTTGTTCAGTCATCTCCATCACGTACAACTCTTCACCCTCCAAATAGGGGGCTTTCTTGGCAAAGATTCTGGAATGGTTTGCCATTTCTTTCTCCAGCTCATTTTACAGGTGAGGAAATTGAGGCAGGATTAAGTGATCTACTTAGGATCCTGAGGCTGAATTTGAACTCAAGATGATGAGTCTTCCCAACTCCAAGTCCACTGCTCTATCCACTGTGCTTTCGAGAACTCTTTGAGAATGTAAATTGCAGAGAAGGTGCTCTAAGTTAAGATGCTTCAAAGGTATTTAAATTAGTTCTGCATTTATTAATTCCACTGCTGAACTAAAGTAAGAGTTCAATAAATAGTATGCAAGTGTCCTGACAGTATCCAAACAGCTACTATGATTTCAAAGATGTTTATATATATGAACTGAAGTGTTGGGATCATAATATGTTAATCCTTAATAAGGAAGCATAGTAAAATAGATAGATAGAATTTTCGATTTCCATTTGGGAACACTCAGGTTGAAGTTCTATTTCTGACTTGACTTTTGGGATCACAAACAAATCTGGAGACTGTTTGGAGTCCCAGGCAACTTGCTGAAGACTTATTTATTAAGTTGTAGAGAGGTTGTGATCTTTGTTAGTAGAAGGATTTTCCATATCAGTGCAATTGTAGATAGTTGGTATCTGAAGTCTGACTTAATGAAGATATTCATTCTTTAGAAAGAGAGTGTGATCTAGAATGCTGGAATATGATGGCTCCCTCTTACATTTTTTTGAAGCACACCATCAGGACTTCACTTTTACACTTAAACTGTACCCAAGGTGCAATAGAAGAAGCATTGATCTTAAGATTTGGAGATGTCCCTTCCACTCTATGTTCTAAGTACCTACTGTGTGGCCTTGGATCAGTTTCTTCATATCTCCAAGTCCCAGTTCTTCATCTATAGAATGAGTCTTACCAATACTGATGCTTATGCATTTTACAGTCTTGTTTGGAAGAAGGCAATCTGGGAGCCTTTAAGTACTATGTAATTGTGAATTGTTATTTTATTCACATGTATCCACTCCATTACAAACCACTTAACTCCACTCCACTATAGTCCCACATATTGTGGCATGGTGCTGCCCCTGGGTTCTTGAAGGCAATGTCAGTAGTGGGCAAGCTCTGTCAAGTTTTCTTAACCTGTAAAGGCTTCGAGTATACATGACCAGTAAGTCTATATGTCTGGTGTTCAACAGTAAACCCAGTTAAGCTCAGGGAAAGGCTAATCAACAGGTTATCTACTAAGTGATAATTTTTTCAGCCATAGCAACATTTTTTCCTTCTTTTCACTTAAAAGATTGACTTAGTGCTTTTTCAGTTTGACACTACTGATGTTTTCCAGTTGCCTCTTATAGAAATTTTTGAAGATTGTCTATAAAACTAGAGAAGAAAGATGGTACATGCTACCAGTAGATGAAACACTCAACTACGTAATTATGGATTCTTAAAATATTCCCAGGATCATAGATTTAAAGCTGGAAGGGATGCTTTCTATTTCAATCCTTTGATTTTCTACATGAGGAAATGAAGGTCTAGAGAGGTTTAGTGTCCGGATCACACAAATAGTAAAATGGCAAATGTGGGATTTGAGCTCAGGTTCTCTGTCTTCAAAACCAGCACTCCTACTTTAACCATATCCTGAAGAAGCATTGTGTCCCCTATTAGACCATTTTTGTGGGCATTATCTCTTTTAGGGTCATTTTTTTTGTCTTTGTATCGCCAGTACTTAACATGGCCTTGCATAAATTTAAGTGATTAACAAATATCTATTGAATTGGAATTTTAGATTTTAGATTGGAAGTTTCTCAAGAGGGCAATCGTATCTTTGCTGTGTTGGCTGTGAATTGCACTTTTAGGGGTGGGAAAAGGAGTATTATGATGTTTTCAGAAATTCTAGTTATAGGCCTAATATCAGAAAAAAAAAAAATTGGCCCAGTCAACATTGTAGAGATCATCTCCTGCTGACCAGAAGAGGTTCCTGGGCTGACTTGTTCAGAACATGAGTCTTCATTGGACATTTACACAATGGCTAAAAAACAATACACTGGTCCTCTAGGATACGGATTATTGAGTGAGCTCTCCGTGGTGCGTATGCATTACTAACAGAGGCTCCTTTGGCTTCCTAAATGGCTGCTTGTTGGCCCAGAAGTGTTGTTTCAGTTTTTTTTTTTAAGTTGCCAAATAGACTTTAGTTAAGTAAGTAGCTTATATGTAGATAAAACATTACTTAATACAAACACCACAACAACTAAAATCAATGATAATAATAATAGTAATAATAGAAACATCCAATATTTATAAAACATTTCCCTCACAACAATCTTGTGAGCTATGTTTTACAAATATTGTTATCATCCTTTAAAATATGATTTAATTCATATTTACAGCAGCTGAGTAATATGTTCAGAGGCACAAAGCTTGTAAGTGTCACAAAGCTAGGACTGAAGCCTGGCTCTTTTAACTTCTGTTTGTCTATTTTTTTTTTTTTTGTCTTTCATCACCTTCCTTTCCCCCAAATAACACACTTTTCTGTAGACATGTAGTTTTCACAGAGAAGAATATATGCTTCTTGAGAACAAGGACTATTTTTATTATTGTCTCTGTATCTTCAGGGCCCAGTAGTTCCTCGCTCATAGTAAGTGCTTACTATATGCCTGTTGAATTGGCTTAAATTCAATTCTACCTCCTATTTCCCAATTAGACCCCCTCAATGAAATCCTCATAACCTCTTTTCTCCTCCATGGCCCTTGCCTTCATTTTCTTTTCTCCAACTACCCACCATCCATTGCAGTCCATTCCTGGGCTTCTGCCCATATTCTCCTCAACCTGGCTTCCCCTAGCAGAACCACATATTGACAGCAGATTTTGAAATGTCATTTCTGTCTAATGCTGAGAATGCATCAGCAGGCTTACTTTTTGGTTTTCACATGTGTTCATGGCTTGCAAAGTTTTTTTTTTTTTAAATCAACCCCCAAAGATCATAAGACATACTGTCAGCACTTGTGACACTTGATTGCCAGTGTCTATGAGTCCTGGGGCTCAGAGCGAAGGGAGCCATTTTGCTGTGCACAGTTTGGGACAGTTTTCTATCTTACTTTTCCAGGATTTTTTCAATCTCATGGAGTTGCATGCAGACATAATAATAGTAATAACTACCATTTCTCAAGTGAGTTAAAGTTTACAAAGCATTTTATTCACAAAATCCCTGCAGGTGATGTAAATCCCGTTACTCTGATATTTCTAATCAGGAACCTGGGGTTTAGAGAAGTTAAAATGACTTGTCTATGGTCACACAGCTAGTTAGGGACAAGCCTAGGACTACAATCTTGATTTCTTCTCTCGTTAAAGACTTTAAAGTAACATTTTCATAAAAACCCCAAACCATGAAATACAGTAGGAAGATGCTGGATTTGGAGTCAGAAAACCTGGATTCACATCCTGTCTCAGTTGCTTACAACCTGTTGAACTTTGGTCAAGTCTTTTACCTTTTGTGGACCTTAGATTCTTCACCTACAAAATGAGGGAGGGATTGAACTAGACTCCTGAGATTCTTTTTAGCTCTGAACCTGTGATCCTATTGAGGGCTGGAGAATATATTGTAATACATAGTACAATTATAGCTTATTACAGAGAATTCCTAGGGAACATCCACATTCTTCAATGGGATGGGAATTTTATTGGAAGGAATATTGCTTTTGAAAAAGGCAGTGTTTATTAACTTGAGCTTGGAAATCCTTTCATTAGTGAGGGTTCCTAGTGTAGGATTTTTTTATAATTAGATCAAAGGGTTATAGAATCATAGATTCAAAGCTTAAAGGGATCTTCAAGATCATTTAGGTCATCCCCCTTCTTTTATGGCCTATGTTCTATGATACCTATAATGTCATACTAAGTTAATTGTGTTTCTTTTTCTCATGGGTCTATTAGATTAGTTGATCAAGAAAATGGTATAGCTACCATATATCACAATTTCAGCAAGATATAAAAAATAAAACGAAACAGACAACAACAATGAATTTTTTTTAAAATCACAGACCCAAAATACTTAAAAGTTGTAAATGATCTCAAAAGGTATATAGTCCAACTGTATCAAAACAAATACTTGCTGACAAGCTACCACTGATGAATGATCATCCAATTTGTGCTTGAAAACTTCTACAGAGGGGACACCCATTGCCTATCCTGGTAGCATATTTTACTTTGGAACATCTCTAATTGAGAGAAAGATTTCATATTTTTCTTCCAAAAAGCCTAAATCTGCCTTTCAAGGCAAATTTAAATTTATTTCTCCTAGTTCTGACTTTGGGGGAACCATGCAGTAAAAGTCTCTTTCTTTTTCAATGTGACAACCCTTCAAATACTTGACTGCTACCATGTGACAGAAATACCAACCCAGTTCCTTCAACCAGTCTTTGAATGGCATATTCTTCTAGTCTACTCAACTTCTTTCAGTTTCACTTCAATTTGTCTATGTCCTTCTTAACATGTGGTATCAGGAATTGAACACAGCACTCCTGATGGGGCCTGATCAGTCCAGAATAAAAGGAAATTCTTATTTGCCCTTTTGTAGAACTGATGACTCTTGATTCAACCCAGGAGAGCATCAGTTTTTTGGTGTTACCATATGACATTGGTTACTTATGGTGAGCTAACCATTTACAGAAACTCTTAGATGTTTTTGACAGAAATTGTTGTCTAGCCACATCTTGTCCATCCTGTACCAGAGAAATTCTGAAAAATACATCTAGAACTTTATATTTATTTTTATTAAATTTCATCTTTCTAAATTTGGCCCTTTGTTCTAACCCAGTTCTGTAATATAGCATATGTGCTATTCAGGGATGTGCTGTTAAATATTTAACAACCCTCTCTTGGTGGGGAGGGGAAGTATGGCACACTTTAATTTAATTTAATTTTAATCTGTATTATGGCTATCAGGTAAGAATGACTTTTACATTTAAAATGAAGTTTTTATTGTATTTAAAAAACAACAACAACAAAACATAACCATTCTAAGTGCCTGGTCTGTACAAAATAGGCAGGAGGCCAGATTTATCTCTCAGGTAGTAGTTTGCAGACCCACTAGTCTAGGTAATCAACAAAACAATATATCAAGCTGAAATTTGTAAACTTTGGAATATTTCTGATTTCCAAGGTTTAAATGCTCACTCAGAACATTTAATGATGGGCTCTGGGCAGTCAGTTGGAAATAATTCCAACATTTTTTTGTGTTATCCCTCCCTGATTTACATTGTCTGAAAATTTTATAAGCTTATCTTCAATGTGTTATTGTTGTTCATGTCTGACTCTTCATGATTCCACTTGGTATCTTCTTGGTAAAGATTCTAGAGCAGTTTGCTATTCCTCCTCCAGCTCATTTTATGGAAGAGGAAACTGAGGTAAACAGGGTTAAGTGACTTGTCTAGCGTTACACAGCTAGTAAGTGTCTGAGGCCACATTTGAAGTGAGGAAGATAAGTCTTCCTTACTCAAGATCAGGCATTCTATCCACTGTACTACTTACCTTCACTAACTTTATCCAAATCACTGTTAAAAATATTGAACAGTGTAGGGCCAAGGACACATCCCAAGGGCACTCTGCCAGAGTCTTCCCTCTGAGTTGACATGGACTCAATGATTTCCTTGGAGATTAAATAGAATACTAGAGACTAAACAATAGTTGAACTGGTAGCAGGCTGAAGGATGCTATCAAAGAGTGTTGTTAAATGCATCAATGTCTACTTGTAGAGAGGTCTTCATGGTTTGCTCCAAGGCTCTGAACTTGGTCTTTTTCTGTTTAACAGTTTCATTATTTACTTGGATAGAGATCAGATTTATGGATGGCACAGATCTATGAGGAATAGCTAATACTTTGAATGAATGGCTCAAGGTTTAAAATGATCTCAACATTGGATGGTGGGCCAAATCTAATAAGATGAAATGTATTAGGAACAAATGTAAAGTCTTATATTTAAGTTTTTCTTTAACCACTTCCATGAACACAGAATGGAGGACACATGCTTGACAGAAGACTATTTGGAAAAGATTTGGAGTCAATATTGTGATGTGGCTACTCAAAAAAGTCTAAAAACTTATGTCATCTTATTCTATGCGAGTAGAGCTATAGTGTGTGCATCAACAGATGATAGCTCCATTACCCTCTGCCTAGTTAGACCACCAACTACTCAATCGGCAAGAACTGATTAAATGTTTTCTATTTACAAGGCACTATGACAAACGCTAGTGAAATGAAAAGAAAATTACAAACCCTTAAGGAACTTATAACTGGGAGGATAACAAGTATATCTATCTGTCTGTCT
This sequence comes from Notamacropus eugenii, assembly GCF_028372415.1. Taxonomy (NCBI): domain Eukaryota; kingdom Metazoa; phylum Chordata; class Mammalia; order Diprotodontia; family Macropodidae; genus Notamacropus; species Notamacropus eugenii. Next base: position 357,592,103 of record NC_092872.1, read on the forward strand.
ATCTGCCTGTTTAAATTCTATGAACTGAAAAATCATGTATTCAATCATTTCTACATGTCAATCATTGTACACAGACATTCGGTGAGGGCATACTCTGGTAGTTTGGGGGGACCAGGAGGCGATTTATATAGAAGACTGTCCTGGAGCCAAATTTTGAAGGAAACCAGGGTTTTTGAGAACCAGAAGTGAGCAGGGAGCTTGTTCCAGGCATCCTCCTTTCTTTTTGACCGAAGGAGATGTGGTGACACAAAGCATAAAGTCACTGAAGCTGCCGAACTCTGGTGCAGCAAGCTACCTCAAGGCATGAAGAGGGTGCACAGAGCTTTTCATTCCCCATAAAGGGTTAGCAGCCCAAGCAGGCAGTGACTTGTAAGCACATTTGAAATGCTAGCTTTAGTTACTGATGCTGGGAGAAGGGACAGGGTGTGGAACTGCCAGTTCGATGACTTCATAAAATCACCAGCATTCAATTCTGGAAGTTACCTTAGAGATCATCTAGTCCACCCAGGTCATTTGACAGAGAAAGAAAATGAGACCAGGAGAAAGGAAATGACTTGTCCCGGGGCAGCAAAATAAATAATTATTATAGATGGGGTTTGAATTCAGGTCTTCTGACAAATCCAATATTAGTTCCCAGAACCCAATGGATAAAGAGGAGAGAGAGTGGGAGCAGAAAAGAGGAAAGGAGAGGAGGATCAGTGAAGAAGGCTAAAGGAGAGGGTGGAAGAGGAGAGGGAAAGAGAGTGAATGGAGGGAAGGGGAGGGGCTAGGAAAAGACAGGAGACAGAGGCCTGAGAGTAATCGTCTGGAACAAAGCTTCTGAGGCCTTTAAAGAATGTAACCCCACAGGTTTCCATTTCTGCCTGAAGGTGAGCCCAGATCTAGGGAGCCACAATAAGCCCAGTTAAAGTTAACATAAATCACAAGTCTGTAGTGATTTACACTCTTGGTTTAAGGGCTTCCCCCGCCTTTTCACATTTCCTCAGTCACATAAGTTTTTTTTTTTTCTTTTCTCTTCTGTTCTTTCTTCTTCATCTTTTTTTCCCCCCTGAGGTAGGAGGAGGCTCAGGGAAAGTGTGGGAACCTTAAAGTCCATGGTTAGTCTTAGGTTTATGGAGAAACAAACTTGTCAGTGGAGAGCAAATGCTCTGACTTGTTTCTGTTGTCTTTTATCTGATGAGTTCATGAGAATAATACCGGGCAGTGGAGGGAGGCCACAGCCCCTTCTAAATGGAAACCCATTAGTGGACTGTTAAATGACACAAAGACCCAGCTTTCTTGGCTATGGAACACGGAGGCCTAAGCTTAAAAGGGAGGGGGTTGGGGAGGCGTGGGGGGTAAGGAATGAATCCCTTGCCAAGATATTTTAAATTGGACTCCATGATAAACGGAGATTTGATATTCCTGGATAATTACCAATGAGCACACTTTCCCTTTAATTATCTTGTGGTCACCATTTCAAAGGTGATTAAAGCTATTTTTTAGTAGATGTGGTTATAGATTTAATGCAAACTTGGTCTTTCTTGTGGTTTTTATCACAGCAATTAAATCTGGCTCTTTCACAGACTTTGTGTGGCATGAGGGATTTTACCAAGCAAAATGATTTTTCCCTTCAGGCAATGTTAAATTTAGGAAAAATATAATTAATTATATCAGACAGGTATCTATTATATATCTTGAATACATTCTTAGAGTCAAAGAAGCCTGTTTCTACCCAAAACAGAGACTGTCATCCTTGCCAGTTTGGGTCTTAGGTTGCTGCCTCCAACAACTCAGACTTGTTGTCACATGAATCTCCAATTCTTTTATTTCTATTTAACACAAATCACCTTCCTTTGGAGATGAGGTGATTTTTGACCAGATCATTTCATGTTTTTAAATAGATTTCCGACAGCGTCCTTCTGGAAAATGGGATTTAGTAGAAAGTAAATGAGCCTGAGAGTCAAGAAACCTTCCTTCTATTCCCAGCTCTTCCACTGATTAGCTGTGTGACCTCACTTAATATCTTAAGTGTGATCTCACTTAATATCTCAGTTCCCTACATTCCCTCTTCTGTAAATGAGGGTGGGAGAGATCAGTGTTTTTTCAAACTGTGCTTCAAGGAGCCATGAAAAGCCTTAATTAAAAAGAAATGAACCCTATATTGTTTGTTAATAGGCATTAAACTAATATTTTTAGTGGCTTTTACTACAAGGATTATGTCAAAGTTTTGTTTAAATTGAAGGACTCTGCTAATGTGGAAAAGTGTGCCAATCACTGAGCTAGGTGGTCACTAGGTGCTCTTCCAGATTTAATGTTTCACAGTCATATGATTCGAAGGCCCCCATAATAGCCTGATTCTAACGTCTCTTGCAGTTCCGATATTTTCTAATTTTACTAATAGTATATGATTTTCTTTAAAGTAGAACTAGAAAACTCTAACAACAACAAGGTCATTTTTTGGTTTAAATGCTTGAATTCCATTCTTCCCTCATGTCTTTCCTTTATAGGAAGAAATTCCAGTTTATACAGTACTATCGAAAGTGCTTGGCAGGTAGGTGGCACAGTGGATAGAGTGCTAGGCCCGGAGTCTGGAAGACCTGAGTTCAACTCTGGCCTTGGACATTAGCTCTGTGACCCTGAGCAAGTTATTTAACCCTATTTACCTCAGTTTTCCATTTATAAAGTGAGCTAGAGAAGGAAGTGGCAATTCGCTCCAGTATATTTGCCAAGAAAATCCCAAATGGGGTCACAAAGAGTCAGACATGACTGAATTTATAAAAGAACATCTAAAGTGAATAGAGAGCTGAGTTTTGGAGTCAAGCCTGCGTTCATCTCCTGCCTATTGACAAACACTTTGTATGCCACTCAGTCAACAAATATTTATCAAGCGCCTATTATGTACCAGATGCTATCCTGAGCTCTGGGGATACAAAGAAAGGTAAAAGACAGTCCCTGCTCCCAAGAAAGTCTAATGGATGAGAACACTTGTAAGCAACTAAGTACAAACAAGCTACCTACAGGATAAATGGGAGATGATCATAGGAGCCAAGGTACTAAAATTAAGGAAGATCAGGAAACCTTCCTTTAGAAGACAGGATTTTAATTGGGACTTGAAGGAAGCCAGAGAAGTCAGTAGGTAGAAATGAGGAAGGAGAACATTCTAGGCATGGAGAATAGCTAGTAAAAATGCCTGGAGGTGAGATAGATTTTCTTTTTAGGGGAATACCAAAAGGTCAGTGTGTGTATGTGTGTGTGTGTGTGTGTGTGTGTGTGTGTGTGTGTGTGTGTGTGTTTGTGATGGAGGATAGAAAAATAGGAGAAAGCCACATTTATGAAGGCCTCTCTCAATATCCTGGGAAACTTTCTAAGACTATATACTATAGAATGGTTTCCCATCTGCATCAATAGAAGGTATTTCCTCCTCAGGAGTTCCCCATACCAGTAAAATTGCAGGTATGGACCTGCAAAAAAAAAAAAAAATACAATCCCATAGTTTTATTACCAGCTAAAACATTGCCCCTTCCCCCTTCCCTTACACTCACCTTCCAAACTTATGAATTTGAGGCATGAAAACTCAAATTTGTAAAGAGTACTAAAATAAGCCAGAGAATATTTAGGACTTTCTTTTTAAATGTCCTTTTCTTCATTAACCAAAACTAAAACAGGCTGCCCAAGTGAGTTTCAGGCAAAGGGGCTTTGTCCAATCTGGACCAAGTCCGTAAATATCTCTGTGTATCTCACTTCCTTTCCCTGTGAAACTGGGATAAGTTTACTTGCCAGCTGTCTCCCAGGTGGTGTTGTGAGGATTAATGAGATGATATTTTTAAGTGCTCAGAGATCCTCTGATGAAAGAGACTATAAAAGTACAAAGTGTCATTATCATTATAATTAATGGCATTTTTGAGAGTTTTCAAAGTGTACATAGGGTTATAGAAAGGCAGGGAAGAGCCCTGCCTGAGGAGTTTTCTGTCCTTTGGGGAAAACCAATGGAAAAAAGAATGGGGAAGAGCACCAGGGAGATAGGATCCACCTTTAACAGCAGGAAGCTCCAAATTGAGAGGTTCAGGATAAGGAAGTAATAGAATCTTGCCTTGGAAATGATAGAATCTTAGAGTTGGTTAGGAGGATCTTAGAAACCTACTAATAGAATCTTTTAAAATCAAATAATTCCTCTATTATGTGCTTGTTTAAATACCTATAGTGGCAGGAAGCTCACTACCTTCCCAGGTAGCTAGTCATTGTTAGAGTGCTCTGACTTCCCTCTATTGGGAAGAAGCTTTCCTGTGTCATTTAGGATTTTAGAATTAGAAGGCGTCTTAAGATCATCTAGTATAAAGCCCTTATTTTGTAGAAGAGAAAACAGAGGTCCTAAGTGGCAAAGTGACTAAATTCTAGAGAAGGGGTTAGGTTATACCCTCTTTCTCCTCTTCTGAGAATCTTTTCCTTCTACCCATTCATTGTGCCTTTCCTCTGCAACAATATCAAATGCATCTTATTTTTCCCCATATGACAGACACATATATATGCATATATATGTGTGTGTATATGTATATATGTATATGTGTGTATTTATATGTGCACATATATTTGTTGTTAAATCATTTCAGTCATGTCCAGCTCTTTGTGACCCCATTTAGGTATTTCTTGGCAAAGATGTTGGATTGGTTTGGCATTTCCTTTTCCAACTCGTTTTACAGATGAGAAAATTGAGGAAAACGGGGTGAGATGACTTGCCTAGAGTAACACAGCTAGTTAGTGTTTGAAGCCAGATTTGAATTCAGGTCTTCCTGACTCCAAGCCTAATGCTGTATCCACTGTAACACCTAATTGCCAACTATTAAGAAGCAATAGAAACATTTACATATGTGGAAATTGAGGCTTAGAGATCTCAGGTGACTTAGTAACATTCGCACATTGTATGCAATTTAAGAAAAAAAAACAGAAAAACACTATGCATTAGCCTTTGTGTGATATTCATTTTTAAATTATTTGGAGACTATTGTATACCATGATTTGCTTCAATACCCGTAGAATGTTGGTGTTAAAAATATGAATCTTTATTTCCATGGGAAGCTTAGGGTCATTAAAGGAATTTTCTAAAGATAATCCAACTGACTATCCTCTTGTTTTTAACTCTAGGCTTGATTTGCTATTTATCTGTGCTGTTAATCTCAAATGTATACTGAGATGCACCAGTGCTATATGTTGACCATTCAAATTCATGTCATAATCAGAGAAATAAAATTTTCATCTTCTTGGTCTTTCCTGAGTGGATGGTCATAACCAAACTCTTTTGAATGGTTACAAATGTCTTCTATGAAGCTCTACAGTAAAGTTAGCACAATGTCATTCATGAATCAGAGTACCTGGACAATTTTAACATCCATAGAGGATCAATTTCCAACTTATTTTATGTATTATATCTCCTCCACCATGGTGGTGAACATCTTTGGTATGTATCTACCTGCTTGCTGAATTTCTTCCCTTATTATTATTGTTGTTATCATAAGATATTTCGACATGATGATTTCTGTTATACCCTTTAAGTAATATTGAATAATTTTTACATCTAGATGGTAAACACCTTGTTGGAAAACATCCTTTAGGGCAGAGTTTCACGCTAATCAAATGGGTTTTCATTAATAAGCAAAAACAAAACACAATTGAATTTATATTCTCTCTGTTTTCAGTCAATGTTAAAATGTGGATCATTTTTGACTATTGTTTATTAAAGCTTGACTTTTCCCCCTTATTTATAACCTCAATTCATGCACTGCATGAAATCATTTCTATCTCCCCTATATCTTTTGATAATTCCAGTATCACTGATATTGAAAACCATTTATTAAAGTAATCTTTGTAGATCTTTTCCATTTTTCTCCTAATTGTTTTCCTGCTTCCATTTCTGTCTATAAATGCCCTTGGAATGATTTTTCTTAGATATTTTACTAAGCTTTCTTTACACTGATTTTATCCTTCTCTACTTTTTTTTTCTGGTTTATGAGACAAAAGCAAGACTATTCTTTTCTTTTTGAAAGTCAGTTCAACTAAAGTCAGTGTAGTTTCTTCGACTTCTTTCATTCCTTTTCATAAACCTTGTAGGGGAAACAGTGAGCCAAATGGACTTGGGACTTCCAAGGATAATAGTTTAGGACCAATGCCTGCTCTGCTGGGTTTGCTCTGGAGGTTGAGGCCTGAATCTTCAGAACTCCATGAAGCAGAATATTTGGGGAAATGGTAATATAAGTGTAAGCAGGGTTGTGTTGTAGTTGTATGTTTGTACTCTTTTATATTGTTGCTAAGCAGATTCCTACATATTTTATACTTATATAGTTATTTTGAATGTTTTTTTCTATCAGTTTTTGTAAGGTTTTGTTAGCAATATATAGGTAGACTGATAATTTTTGTGGGTTCATTTTATATTCTCATATTTTACTGAAGTTATTAATTATTCCCACTAGTTTGTACTTGACTTTCTAGTATTTTAAGTAAGCCATCATACTTTATGAAAACAGTAATAATTTTGTTTTCTCTTCACCTACATTTGTTCCTCCAATTTAATTTTCTTGTTTTCTTGCCATAATTAGCATTTCTAAAATGATACGAAATAATAGTAGTATCAATTAACACCCTAGCTTTACTCTAACCTTATTTTAGTATAGTGAATCCTAACTCCTGTATTTATAATCCTTGGGTTTATTCAATATCATGCTACTATGTTCATTTGCTTCTCAGTCTCATGTACCCAATTTGTTTTCTTTTTCAATTTATTATTTAACTATGACCAAATATTTTTACGATTATTAGTATAGTTTAAAATTTTATATAGCTAAGCCCTTTCTTCGATTTTTCATAATTTCTTTTGAGTTTCTTGAATTTTTATTTTCAAGACAATTTTTATAATTTTCCTTTTAGTTTTGTAGTGTTCATTTAGGAATTTGATTGCAATGGCATGGAATTATTTTTAATTATTTGTTTATTTTCTATTTTGCATTCCCTCATTTCACCCTTTCAATAACTCATTGAGAAAGCAAGAAATATGATATCAATTGTATATTTGAAGTCATATGAAATTTATTTCCCCATTAGCCATGCTATGGGGTGAGGGAGGTGGAAAGCAAAAAAAAAAAAAAAAAAAAAAGGAAAACATGATTCAGTCTGCAATATGAGACTATCAGTTCTTTCTCTGAATAGCATTTTTTATCGTGAGTCTTTTGGAGCTGTGGTGGATCACTGTGTTGATCAGAGTTATGAAACCTTTCACAGTTGATTATCTTTACATATTGCTATTACCATGTAAATTTCTCCTGGCTCTGCTCACTTCACTTTGCATCAGTTCATATAAGCCTTCCCAGGTTTTTCTGAAACCACTTACTTCATCATTTCTTTTTAGTACAATTGTATTCCATCACATTCATATGCCATAACTTGTTCAGCCATTCCTCCACTGACATGCATCCTCTTAGTTTCCAATTCTTTGCCACCACAAAAAGAGATGCTATAAATATTTTTGTACATATGGGTCCTTTTCCTTTGTTTTTTGGGGGGTATAAACCAGGTATTGGTACTTCTAAGTCAAAGGATATGCACAGTTTTATAGTCCTTTGAACATAGCTCCAAATTTATAGCATGGAATAAATTATTTTAGGTAGTATTGTTATTTTTATTGTGTTGGTATTATCTAATGATTAATATTTAATATCTTTCTAATCATTTTTCTGGTTTTATTTCTGTGAAAAGTATATTGCAGCTGTATTTATAAAATTCTTGTAAGTGTTGTGGTAGCTTGACTCCAAGAGATTTATACAATCTGTATATATTTTGAAGGAATTTCTTTCTGTTTTTAAAATCTAGTCTTTTGTGGTTTTGTTGGTGATAAAGAAAAATGAATGTATTTTTGTAGGTTTAATTTATATCTTGTTAGTTTCCAGAAACTCATAACTCTTTCAACTAATTTTAGTTGAATTCTAAGGTTCTCTAATGAACAATCATATCATTTGCAAATAAAATTCATAATTATTTTGTTTCTTCTTTGTGTTCATTCCCTTAATTTCTTTATATTCTCATTTTGGATTAGCCAGGATTTCTAGAATTCAATCAAATAATAGTAGAGACAATGGATAACTGTTATTTACCTCAGATAGCAATAGAAGAATCTCTAGCATTTTTCCGTTATAGATAATTCTAATACTTGCTTTTAAATAGATTTTTTTTACTATAATAAGAAAAATATTCATGTATAAGTTAAGTTGTTTGATCCTACTCTTCCTTCACTCCTCTTTTTACCTATTGGTTCTTACTTTTTTTTAACTTTCATTTTAATTTAACTTTTATAATATACTCTATGAAACTGAAGTTTATTTTCCTTGTAACTATTCCCTTCTTTACTTTTCCTTTTTAGCCCCATTCACCTCTCCTTGTCCTTGACTATCACTCTGTTGAATTTTTTGTATTTTTACACTGAATTCTTTCTCTCTGTCTCTCTCTGTCTCTTTGTCTGTCTGTCTCTCTCTCTCTTGCCATGTACACACATGGATAAGAGTGAAGTTTATGAACTGCTCCTCTACCTCCTCGATGTTTGTAAGCAATTTTTTGAAAACCCCAATTATGAGAAAAAGTTAATCCTTCCCCTCATTTTTTCTCTAATAAATTTCATTTTGACCTCCACCTCCTTTCTTTCTTCTCTTAAAACAAAAAGAGCCAAACAGACCCTCATCTCAAGGGATTCTATGGCTTGGGTTACATTTTCTAAATCTATTCTGAGCTATTTGTTCTCCTCCCAATATCTTTTTCTCAAGTTATGAGTTCATTAAAAAAAAAATTTACCTTTGTCTTGCCTTTGTATTGGAGTGATCGGGACCAGGCCCTGTCCCTTGTAACAATTCCTGGTTTCTTTAAAATTGTATTTTGTGTTACCTTTTTTCTGAACATAAATACCAAAGAAAATGAGCATTCCAGTATGTGTTGTAGAACAGAAAGAAGGAATTATCTATGAAACTGTGGATCTCTATAATGTAAATCTTGCTTTTCTTTTTAAACATATAATAAAGTTAAAATATATCTTTCCAAATTACTTGACTTGTTTGTGATGCTTTTTTGCCTTATTTCAGTTCTCTTTTTTAAAACACCATCTTTATTCTCCTTCCCCTCCCCCATTCCCACCAACAGAAATGAAAAAAAAAAATAAAACCCTATAACGTATGTGCCTAGATAAGCAAAATAAATTCTCACTTTGCTCATAATAAAAAAAAAAAAAAAAAAAAAGCATGTCTCCTTCAGCATCTTGCAATTACCTCTCTGAGAAATGGGTAGCATACTTTATCATTGGTATTCAAATTTCTGAAGACTTTCAAAGTTATTTTCTTTCTTTCACATTGTTGCTGCTATTGAATGAACTGATATCTTGGTCCTCTTTACTTGGTTCTGAATCAGTTCATAAATTTCCTTCTAGATTTTTCTAAAATTTTCCCCTTTCATCATTTCTAATCATACAAAATATTCCATTAAATTCACATACTCACATTGCTCAGTCATTTTCCAACGATGAGCACCACCTTAGCTCCCTGCTTTTTGCTACCACAAAAAGAGCTGCTATAAATATTTTTGTACATCTGATTCTCTTTTTGTCATGGCTGTGTTGTAAAGACCTGGTAGTGGTGCCACTGTGTCAAAAGTTTAGTTTAGTGACAGTTTCAGGACTTTTTGGTCATAATTTGAAATGGCTTTCACAACTGTCGAAACAATGCACATCTCTACCAATTCTGCATTAATGTGTATGCTTTCCTATAGCCTCCCCAATGTTTGTCATTTTACTTTTCTTCCAATCTTTGCCAATTACACAGAGAGAAAGTAAAAACTCAGAATTGCTTAAATTTGTATTTTTCTAATATTTAGTGATTAGAATAATATATATATACATGTATATACACAAATACATATATATGTAGACAGATATTATTTTACACAAACACACATTAACATGGACTTCTTTCTTTGAGAACTATCTATCCATATCCTTTAAGCATTTGTCAATTGGGGAAGAGTTCTTATTCTTATGAATTTCACTTAGTTCCTTACTTATCTTGGGATTAAACATTCATCAGAGAAACTTTTTGTGAAGGTTTTCCCAGTCAATTTTATCCTTTCAAAATTTAACTGCATTGGCTTTGTTTGTGTAAAGAGTTTTAATTTTGTGTAATCAAAAGTGTTATGCTAGTGACTAAGGGAGCATGAGAACTCAAGGGTAGTGAATTCCAGCCTCAGTGCTCTCTTCACCGTGAGCATTAAATTTCATGTAAATGGAAGGGGAAGGGAGGGGCCTGCCTGACTTATAAATCTGGAAACCCCAATTTGCAATTTTCTACCTAGGGAAAAAGCTCTTTCCCACAGTATCTCACCTCATAACTCAGAACCCTGCAGTGTTAGAGCTGAGAGTGCCCTTAGATATCATCTCCTCTAAACCCCTCATTTCATGGAAGAGTAAGTTGGGGCTGAGACACATGGAGTGATTTACCTCAGGTCAGAAAAGAAGTCAGTAGCAGAGATAGGACTAACACATAGTTTACCCTTTCCCAGTTCCATGTTCTGTGAAGCCCAGCTCAACATAGCTAGCCCAGCTACCTAGCACAGATCCAAAAGGAGACTGTAGCTATTTTTGTTTACAAACCTTGCTATTAGTTTATATATGAAATAACAAAATATGAATGTTTATGGCAGGCATATTTACTCCTACTCTTGTGGATCAGATGCAAACTGTGGGAGTTTGGCCCGGCTTGTGCTGCCAGCATTTTCTACCAGTGCTTTGGAAATACATCAATTTCCCAAACATAAATGTAACTGAAAATGTACTGTATGTTTTCATCGACCAGCTGTCATCTAGTATACATCACTTTCTGTTACACTGGAGATCTTGTTTCTCCCCTTAGCATGCTTTGCCACTAAAGCCTTGTACAGCCTATTTGGAGAATAGGCTTGATTCTCCAAATGTCTCTCACTTCTCTCTTTTTTCGTCCCCCTCTTCTATCTCTTTAATCTGTTTCCCTCTACTCTCTCTTATATTCTCTGTCTCTAACTCTTTCTCACTTCTGTCTTTCTATATCTCTTTAACTGTTTTTTTCCTCTCCCACCCTTTCATCCGTTAATTTTCTGCAATGGCTATGAAATGACTTTCTAAAGAGGTACTTGACAGAAGGCAGAAGACCTGGATTCAAGTCTTGACTTGACAAGTTACTATGGACAAATCACATCAGATCTTTGAGGTTCAGTTTCCTTATCTATAATATGGGATTAATGTTTGAATTATCTACCTTGCTGGGTAATTGTGGAGCAAAATGATACATGAATACTTTCAATAATTCAGAGAACTCTAATTTTGTCTTCACTCCTTCCACTAGCGCACACTAGTGCCTCTCTGTGATATAGTAGGCAGTTTTTAAGAATAGCTGTAGAACTATTCCTCTGCCTATCTTAGTGAACTCTTAGTGTGGCTGATCCTCCTTGGACAACTGTGAATGATTTCCCTCCATATTCATACTTGAATGAAACTTTTTCAGCTAGAGAGAAGCTGCTAAAATTTGTGCTTTATTCTCAAAGTCCTTGAGAATGTAAAGTCATCTCTTTGTCACAATGAAATATTGGAAAAGGACTCTAATGCTGTAAAATACTATACATATGTGAGATAGTTGTATATTTGATCCAGTCCAGATGGCTCAAGTTTGGTAGCTTAGGTCACTGAAATCCTCATTTCTTTTCTTTTTGTTGGTGAGGAGGGAGGTGTAGTTCAAACTGATGATGGCCTTTTTTCCCCACCCCCATCTCCTAAAGCACATATATATAGTTTGTACTATATTTCTGTGTTTTATTTATGACTTTCGGTTTGCTGATCTCTCCAATGATGTTGTAAACTCCTCGAGGAAAAAGGCTGTATTTTATTCAAGAAAAATTTGCAGTGAGCTCACCATTTAAAAAATTTGTGTCAATCCAATCTAGTAAATCCAACGCATTTAACATTTATTAAACACCTACTACGTGTAGAGTACTGTGTTAAGCACTAGGGTTACAATTAATAAAAAGAAAGACAGTCCGCACCCTCATGGAGTGAATGGGGAGAGATAACACACAAAAGGATGAAAGAAAGCAGGTGGGGGTAGGGCAACAGATGGTACCTGGCTCAGGGGCACCTTGTTCCATAGAGTTGAAAAAAAAAAGGACATCAAATGTAGAGTGAAATGAGCTCCAAGGTCCAGTCGTCCACCAAGGAAGAAATGTCATGGAAAAATGGGGGAATATGACATTTGAAATACTTAATTTATAGAGCTGTTGTAAGGAAAATGTTTGCTGAAACTCATGGACATATAGAAAGAAGACAGAAACAAGAAACAATGAAAAAAGTTCATTAAGCACTTACTGTATGCCTAGCATTGTGTTAAGGACTGAGGACACAGTTACAAAAACAAAAGCAGTCCCTGCTGTCAAGAAGTTTGCATTCTAATGGAGGGGCATACTACTTATGAGGAGGGAAGGCAGGTGCTCTGATCTAGATGACAGCAGAGATGGGAAGTTAGGCTATAGCTGGACTAGACTGATGTGCTTTTTCCAGGAATAATGGCAGAGATTACTTGATTAGGGTCCCAGAAAATTGGAGGGGATGGAGACAAGTCTGTGGTGGCAAGATTGCTGGCTATTGAGAAGAGGGCAGTGATGCAGAGCATGGCTGGAGTCTGCCTGAAAAAGTGGATTACATAAGGGAGCTGCCTATCAGGACAGTGTTGTCCCAGGGTATGAGTTCCACTGAAGAGAGGGTGAAAACTTCCAGGCCATGGTTTCTGGACAGTTGCTGTTGGGAAGATGAATTTTACTACTCTTATTAGCATTATTAATTATAACAATCAGGATATAATGACAACAATAATAATAAACTGAAAATTAGATGTTTCCTTGAAAACAAAGGAACATGACTTGGGTTAGTCAGCTAGTTAGTCAATAAGCATTTATTAAATGCCTACTATGTGCCAGGCACTATGTTAAACAATGGGCACACAAAGAAAAGTAAAAGACAGTCCTTGTCTTTGAGGAGTTCACTATCTAATTAAGGGGGAGACATCATGCAGATAACTATGTATCAGCAATCTACATACAGGATAAATAGGAAATGATTGATAGAATTAAGCACTGGAAATAAGAGGAAAATTAGAAAGGCTTCTTTAATAAGGTGGGATTTTAGCGGTGACTTGAAGGAAGACAGGGAAGTCAAAAGGCAGAGATGAAGAGGGAGACCATTATAGGTATGGGAGATAGCCAATGAAAATGCCCAGAGAATGATGTCTTGTAGATTCCTGTCAGACAATTGTAATTCTTTTAAAATCTCCATCCTTTCCCAAATTCACTTCAGAAGTAGAGACAAATATTCAGATTCTAATCTTGTATGAGTGACAAAGCTACAGAAGTCTCTTACATACATCATGGACAACTCATGGAAGATTTAGTTACGGACATTTTTAAGTACCTAAAAAAATGACAGCTACATGGTATGGTGGATAGAGTGCTGGACATGGAATCAGGAAGAACTGAGCTAAAATATGGCCTCAGACACTTATTAACTTTTTGATCTTGATCCTGGGCAAGTCACTTAACTCTGTTTGCCTCATTCTTCATCTGAAAAATAAGTTGGAGAAGGGGCAAACTACTACAATATCTTTGATGAGAAAAACCCCAAAATGGAACCATGAAGAGATGGACACAACTGAAATGACTGAACAACCACAACAAAAATGAGTTTGAGTATTTATAAAGGACAACTAGATCATATTTTGTTTCTTTTTTGTCTCTTTATTTTGTCTCTTTGACAAAGCTCTATTTTGTCTCTTTGATGTTCATCTAGGCTGATTATGATAGTCTGTCAAAAACATCACTAAGTGCTTGCTTCATGAATATGACTGAGTTTTGTACATGGGAGCCAGGAAGCATCATAGAAAAAGGAAATATCACTCTTCTTGAGCGGCAGTGATGGGGAATATAAAGAGGTCTAGAGTTAATATTTGTAGAAGACCAAGTTATGTTCATATCCTGCCTCTGACATTTACTAGTGACTATGGCAAGACCCTCAACCTTTCTGAGCCTCAGTTTACTCCTTTTTAATATAGAAATGACAACTTGTATTACATATGCCACAGAATTATAAAGCTCAAATGACAAGAATAAAGCAGATAAATAACTTCATAAAGCTAAAATATTTATAAATGTCAATTATTGTTATTCTCTGGTCTTCAGTCTCTTCTCCCATGAAATGAAACGATTTGACTAGATAATTTCTAAATTCCCTTCTAACTTCAATATACAACTCTCTTGATTCAAATATCATTCCTGCTTTCAAGAAGCTTATGTTTTAATGGAGAAAGTAGAAGGCATATAAACTGCCATACACACACACACATGCACACACACATGTGTGTGTGCATGTGTGTGTGTGTGCGTGTGTGTGTGTGTGCTTAGTTGCAGATAAGTTCTCCCTAGGGCTTGTGTTAATTTTCACAGGGTATATATAATATTAGTGGAGTTAATGGTTTATATATAAGAAATGATTAATAATTGGGAAATATCTATCATTAGTTGTCTTTGCTGGAAAATATAAAATGAAGGAATTCATTACTTCTTCAGTTTATTGAATAGTTCAATTTAAAGGTCAGTCTTGAAAGACAAAAATCAGAAAATGGAAGGGTCATTTACAACTTAAATTTGTGTTCTTCAGCAAATTGGTTGAACATCTTAGCGTCATACTATTTGGATTGGAAAGGACATTAACATGCATCTAGCCAACCCCATTCATTTTGCAGATGAGGAAATTTAGGTCCAGAGGGATTAAGTGACTTTTCTGTCCTAGTCCCTTCCACTTTATTCTTTTTTTCCCCTCACCCTGGAAAAATTCCTAATCACCACCTGCAGCTAGGATTGTGGGACCTGGGAGACAGGAAGATCTGAGTTGAAATGCATCATCTGACACTAGTTGTGTGATCTTTGGCAAGTCACTAAACCTCTGCTTACCTCAATTTTTTCAATTGTAAACTGGGAATAAAACAGCATCTGTCCTCCTGGGTTGTTGCAAAGATCAAATGAAATAACCCTAAATGCACAGTGCTTGGAACATAATAAGTACTTAATAAATGCTTTTTTCTCTGTCCCTGGCCTAGACAATTGATATGACTTTCTTAGGTTTATAAAGGTTAGTTCAGATTCTATTTTAAAATAAGATGAGGCACTTGCAAGTCACTGAACAATTAACCAAAGAAGGTTTCCTTAACCCTATCATAGCAACAATATGCAGCAATGCTACTTTAACGCTTCATTTTTGTAGACATAACCTTCCTGCCCCCCAGACTCCATATAGACATGAAATTGTTCAGTGTGGCAGGATCTGAGGACTTTTTTGGTCTTCAGACATTTACCAAGTCGAAGGCCTGAGACCTCAAAATCAATGAAAGGTTTTATGCCCCAAGGTGACCAGGAAGTCACTTCAACACAATCAGAAACCATAAGGAAACTACATTACCAGAAACCTATAATATTGAACCGTGTCTCATTCCCAGGCCAGTCAATTCCTGGCTTTGTCACATTTTTCTAACCCAGAGGAAAGAAAGGGGAGAAGCCACTTCTTAACCACAGTTTCCAATCAGTTTTTCCTACCTCCCCTACTTCTTCTTTCCAACACATCCTTCTTAAATTCTTAGAAACCTTACTTTTCTCCCTACTGCCTATCAAGTGAAATCTGAACTCCTTTGTTGAAGATTCAAAGTCTTCAAAAATGTAATTCCATCATACTTTTCTGAAATATTAATATACTACTGACTTTAACAACTAATTATTCCCTGACTCTGAACTTTAAGACTGTGGGTAACTCAAAAATTTTGACCTTCAATTTCCTCATCTGAATAATGGGAGTGATAAGAATTACGCAATCTATTTCCCAGTGTTTTTGTGAGGAAAATGCTTTGAAAACATTAATGGCCTATAAAAAGGCAGTTAGGTGGCACAGGGTGGCACAGTAGTGCAGCAGACAGAACACTGAGTCTGAAATCAGGAAGACCTGAGTTCAAATTTGGCCTTAGACACTTAGTAGCTGTGTGATGCTGGGCAAGTCACTTAATCTCTGTTTGCCTTAATCCACTGGAGAAAACAATGGCAAACCACTCTAGTGTCTTTGTCATGAAAACTCCATAGACATATGGTTCATGGGGTCATGAACAGTCAGACACAAATGAGTGACCAAGCAACAGATGGCATAGCGATTATAGAGCTGAGTCTGGAATCTGAAAGACCTAAATTCAAATTAGACTTTAGACATTTTACTGGCTGTGCAACTTTGGGCAAGTCATTTAACTTCTGTTTGTCTCAGTTTCCTCAAATATAAAATGAGGATAATAATCATACTGACCTTTCAGGATTATCATGAGGATTAAATGAGATAAGATTTTAAATGACTTAGTACATGGAGTAGTTGTTATATAAATGTTTATTCCCTCCCCCTTGCTGCCCCTCCCCTCTACATAAATGTGATGTGTCATTGTCATTTTTTTTTTGGTTCTGACAGTTGATTTCATCATTTATGGGACTCCCAAAGAGAAAATTCCCTCTACCAATGCATATTGGCAACTGATTTGGACTTATTACCTGTTTTTGATTTATTTTGTATATAGTTTGTTGGTACATAGTTGCTTACATGTTGTCTCCCATATGAAATTGTGAGCACAAGGTCAAGGACTGTCCTTTGCCTTTATTTCCTTAGCACTTAGCACAATGCCTAGCACTTAGTAGGTTCTTAATAATTGCTTACTGAATGATTGTAATTTACAGTCTAAGAAAGGTGTCTGAGGCATCCAGGTTCCAAGGTCTGTATGTTAGAAAAGGGATGTGAAGTCAGATTTTCCTGATTATGAAACCAGCCTTTTATTCACTAACCAGAATGCTTCTCATTATTATTGCTATTATTAACAGCATCAGTATTGCCTATACATACCAGACACTATTCGCCATCCCAGCCTTTGGTCTGGGCAACAGTTACGGTTTTGTTCTGCCATTGGCTGCTTCTAAGGATACAGTTTCTCCCATTTGACCAATTGATCCTTTTTTTCTACTGGGCTTACTTTTTAACGGGCAATTGCAATATTTTTCCATATTCAATCACTGGCTATTCTAAAAGTAGGGGAGTGTGTTCCCTTCAGATGGTGGACTACAAACCCTTTTTCAGCTGGGATAAAGTCCCTTAGCTTAAGACTGTTGAAAGCTTTTCCTCTTTGATTCCTTCAGAATCTTAGTTCTATGCAGGAGATGGAAGAAGATTTGCTTCTCTATTTCAATACATTCTTCCTGCTGAAAAGCCCCTTCTTTCTCTAAACCACCTAATATTCCCTTTGGATGACCAATATGTTGTCACTTAAACATACTTCTTGGGGAATCCTATATGGAGGCATGGTTAGGAAGAGCTGTTTGAATATAGTCTAAGTTCTGGAGTCAGATTCTTTTTCTTCATATACAAATAAAGTGTTCAAGCCTCCCACCTTTCTAGTGTGGGTAAAGTCTGCTTTACATCTGAAGGCTTTCCCTTTTACCTTTCAAAGTCCCTGTCTTAGCCTCTGCAGACCTTTGGAATTACTGGTCTTACTTTGGGAACTTTCCTTAAATTGAATTGGAAAGGCAATCAAAGGCTATCTAGTCTAACTTGGAGTTGAACAGGAAACCCTAAATAATAACTTCAAACAGTAGTCATCCAGTATTTGTCTAAAGACTTCCTACAAAGACCTTTCACTTCCACTTTTGGATAGCTTTGGTTTATAGAAAGCTTTTCTTTATATCCCTTCTAAACCACTCTTTTTTGTAACTTATATTTATTTGTAGTTCTGATTTATGGTGTCAAGTTGAACAACACTAATACATTTTTTCCATCGACCATTCTTCAGATCCTTAAAGATGGTTAATATGACTCATGTCTTCTCTTGTCTAAGGCAAACAACTCCAAGTCCTACAGCTGGACACTGAATGTCACCAACTGACTGAATAGTCTCATTATTTTTGTTCACCTTTCTCTGGATTCTCTCCAGCTTGTCAGTCTCTTTAAAATGTGGTGCCCTTAACTGAACACAATTATCTAGATGTGATCTATCCAGGACAAAGTAAAACAGAATTAGCACCCTTCTTGTTCTAGACATTATGCCTCTCCAAATACTACTTCAAATCCCATGAAGTTTTATAGCTAACCTGCTAGATCATTCATCTTGAACTTGTAATCTAACAAAACACCCAAATATTTGTTCACACAGTTATTTAGCCATTCCTTCTCCTTTCATGCTGGAGGAATTGGTCCAGTTGTTTTTGTGAACTCAAGTAAAGGATTTTAAATTTATCCATATTGCATTCCATCTTGTTAGATTCACCCTATCAATACAGCCTGACAAGGACCTTTAAGTTGCTGACTACGTCATAGAAGGTGGTATTCATGCCAGATTCACATCATTTAGGAAGTTGATAAATATTCCATACTGATTTTTCATGATATGCCTTAATCAATGTAACTAAGAATAACTGAATTAAAATACTGAACTAAATAAATAAATATTGAATTGGATAGAACCCATTAAACTGTGAACTCCTTGAAATCAGGGGCTGTTGTTTTTTTTTTTTTTTTTAAATCTATGGGACTTAACATGATGCCTTGTCCATAGAAGGTGCTTATTAAATGGTTGTTGACTTGACTTGAACCAATGATAGATCTGTGGTATATTTATATATAGACTTTCCATTCAACATGAAATATACCCCAAAATCAATGATCTTTTGATTCCATTATTAAATTAATTTGCACAAGATCTAACTGTACTGCCATCTAGCTGATATCTTTCTCTATCTTTTCAATGATGATGACTTGAAGGACACCAAATGTTTTACTGAAGCTGTGTTTGTGGCTGCATCTTGATCTAACAGTCTAGTTACCTTGTTAATATAGGAAATGAGGTTATCCTGGAATGATGTGGAATTGATGACATGATAACTTTAGTAAGTAATACTCTTTTTTGAATGACCACAAATCATCCCTGTGATAATAGAAGCTAATATTGAGCCAGGAATGAAAGTCAAATTTACAGAACAGAATTTGAAGAGTTTTTCTTCTTTGATTTCTGGGAAAATTAGCATAGGCAAATTACAAGTTCAGCTAAGATAGAAGAAAAGTGAGACATTTAGAGAGAACCCAGCTTCTCCCATCATCCTCTCAACTCTGAATGAATAGATTGAAATGTTCCCAGAAATTTATGCATATATGTTTATATATAGTATATATACATGTATATAGTCATGTTTATATATATATGCACACATATATAAAATAAATGTGTGTGCATGTGTATGTATATATATACATATATGTATGGACATATGTGTGTGTATATACAAATATGTGTGTATAGGTACAAATACATGCCTCCTCATATAAATGGGTATGTGTGTGTGTGTGTGTGTGTGTGTGTGTGTGTGTGTAAGGACTATCCAGAAAAACTTAAAAGAGATTAGTCCCAAAATAAAGAAAGGGAAAGAAAAGCCAGGAAGTACACAAGGAACATAAAACAAAGACATTTTTAAAAATATTTCAAATATGGTGAACAAAAATTATAGATTAAGATATTCCTTAAGATACTCATCAAAAGAAAAAAATTAACTTAAAAAAACCAAGAAATGAAATGAAATCTTAAAAAAAATACCCCAAATAGAAAAAAAATAAATACTTGGAAATGTGAAGAAAAAAAATCATAGAATTAATGTTTATAATGAAAAATTGTTCTTCAATAAAAAACCAAAGCAAATTGAATTTATAGCAAAAGTCAACAACATGGCAAAAATTATGAAAATTTGAATGAAGAAATCAAATTAATGGGAACGAATAGTTTTTGAGAATAGAAGGCAAAACTATAGGAAGGCAGCAGAAGATGTTGTAGAATGAAATTGGTCAACTAGAAAAGGTTTAGATACAGATTTAGAAGAATGAACTCAAAGAGGTAATGCAGGAGTAATTAATAATAGGCAATTTCAGCACCCTAATTTTAGAACATTGTAATTAAGATGGAAAGAAATATGAAGAACGAAGTTATCAAATAAGGTTCTACAAGATTATATATACATATCTGCGTATATCTGTAGATAGATTACTAAGCAGATTTTTGAGGGAATTTAATTTTAGTTTTTATTCAAATATTCCTGATGCACTTACTAAATTGATCACAGTATAAAGTAGAAAAAACCTACACAGAAATAAATTGCAGAAAAAGGAAGTCATTTAATACATGCTGTTGATATACCATTATGTGTAATCAATTAGCAATCAATAAAGGAAATAGAATCAAATGATTTAGACTTGAATGGTGGGAAAAAAGTGATTTATTTAAGAATGATTGGATCAAATATTGAATTGTACGAAAATTATCTTTTTTAAGAGATGGAATATTGGAATGGTCAAAAGATTTTGAGTCAGAGGATCATTTCTAGAAATCTCATTTCTAGAAGTATCCTTGTAAAAGTTAAATGTAAACTTGGGTGAGTTAAATCACCTCTCTAGGCCTCAGTTCTTTCATCTATAAAATGTAGAGGCTGGGCAAGATAGTTTCTCATATCCTTTTATGCTCTATAACTATCATCTCTGGGTTCTTTATTTTCCTTATTTGTATAATGATATGTTTAGATTTGATAAAATGTAAGGTCCTTTTCTTCTCTAAATCTTTGATCCCATTTCCATGTTTCCTGGTCATCCACATCAATCTCTTCATAGTACTTTTACTTTTCATTCCCAGTGGTAGCATTTGTGTTTGAGCAATTAGAAATTCATTCCTGAGTCCTTTCCAATCCTTTTTGGGGACATATTCCATGCCATAAACTTGTGAGATGTTGAATGAAAACATTAGTATACCCATATCACAGATTAAGCTTAGAGGGTAAAAGTGACTTGTTTAAAATTTCCACACAGTCATTAAATGTCCAAGGCAGGACTTGAGCCAAGGCTTTCTCAATAGAAATCGGGAGAAAGCCAACACAGAAGAGTCACAGGGACATCTGAGAGATAATAGTACACCAACAAAACAGCACTAGCCCCATTGGACTAGGGCACTCTCTCCCACCATGAAACTCTAGCTTTTGGCTTGGAAAAGGATTGGATTCAGAACCATGGAAGCCTATTCTCTAAAAGAGGTTTCAGGCTCTTTTTCTGATGTCTCTGGCTCTTCATCCCCTGATCTGGTAATCTGGTGAAAAATCACTTAAAAAAGTTTAGGTTTTGTTTAAGTCAAGGTGATCAGAAACGGAGTGATATTCAGTGTGTATCGAGTATAAAATGGCTCTTTATTTTTCTGCACAAAAGAAACTGGTTAAGTAGACAAGAATCTGATGTGCACATTAACAAATCTTCAAACATGAAACAGTGACATCATAATTCTGTTGTTCTCCCAGGAGGTCAATACTTACTTAAGTCATCAAAGTATGAAACATTTGAATGTAACCTGAGGCTCAAGTACATTTGCATTGGGTACTTTTCA
Organism: Notamacropus eugenii; assembly: GCF_028372415.1. Taxonomy (NCBI): domain Eukaryota; kingdom Metazoa; phylum Chordata; class Mammalia; order Diprotodontia; family Macropodidae; genus Notamacropus; species Notamacropus eugenii. The sequence goes on from NC_092872.1 coordinate 357,613,648, forward strand.
TTGGTGAAGAATGATTACTGGATGTTTCATGCCTGTTTGAAGGGCAGACTGGTGACAGCTTGAAAGGATTGAGGTCCTTGTTCTTTTAGTTTCTAGCTTTGAGAGAGAACAGTCAGTTTTAGACCTTTGGTTTTTTTAGGGAAAAGTCCTTGGAGGGTCAGAAGAACTCTGGGAAGAAACCTTTCAAATGCTGAGGAATCTACTACTTTGCATTTACCTCAGATTTTCAGTGCTCCAAACAGCTCTTCAAAGTTCCTATCTTCTGGCAAACCAATCTGTGGCTTGGGCCCATTTTCTTGCTTTCTCTTCTCTGAGAAAAAGAAAACACTTGTCAACTCTGACTAAAGGACCTAATAGCTCCCAACAACTTGAGCTCATGAGGTTGCCTCCAAGACTGGAAATATCTAGCTTGAGAATGTTGTTTGGTTATGTATGCTCAGTGAGAGCAACACAAGCAGTAAGGGTCCCCTTGGAAATACACTTACACACTACCGTGTGTAAGTAACACCAACAATACTATATGGGGGTGGGGTGAAGGTACTCACCACTCTCTCCCTTCCTCACAGGAAATCTCAGAAAGAAAACCTCTGGAGGCCCCATTATCAACAGATGAAAATAGAGACATAGATTCAAGCAACTTTTAAAATGTCTGATGAATAGGCCACTTTTTCTGGCTCAGTGGCCAATCTTCTTGGATGCAACCTTCTTTCCTGCTGCCATCAGAGGGGATGAATTGCTGTGTTGTCACAAAGTCCTTCCATGCTGAGCTCCTGTGTTCCTGGAAGTGGTTAGAGAAACTTATCTCAGCTGCACCCGTGCTATTTTGGAGAATATTTTAGCTATAACAGATTGGTGGGGAGGTCTTAATTTTTCCTATTACCATTTTAAATAATAATACAGGCTCACATTTATGGATGATTTTAGAGTACAAAATGTGCTTTACTAATAGAACCACAATGAAATAGGTCATAGATGAAAATGGATAAATGGAATCTAAGAATATAATAGCCATTCAGGTGTTGGAGTTAGGCAGGAATGGTATCTATCAAGACAGAATATATTTCTAGTGGGTCTTCAGAAGATGAGCTATGTTCTGCTTGATGTTTCGGTTACATATGATTGCTATATGCATACTGACCCTGCCTCAAGCTAACTGGTCTAGATCTTACAGAATCCCACACATATGCAGGATGGTGTGATTCCATTAAGCACATATTCACTAGCACTGTTTGCATAATTTCTAAATTATTTAAAAAATGAAAATAGTTTTTACCAATAATAAAATTGTTGTTTTGCTATCAGTATACCTCAAATAGTGCACTTAACTGCTCTAATGTCAATTTAGGACATAGTCTAGGTATTAAACTGGTGTCTATTCCCACAGAGTGAAGTAAAGCATGCAATGAACTAGGAGTCAGAAGACAGGTTTGAGTCTGGTTTCTAAGATTAACTGAATGGATGACCAAGTTACTTTACCCCTCTGATGCTCAGTTGCCTGACCTATAAAATGCAGACCATAATTCCTTCTCTTCCTACTTCACAAAACTGTTATGATAATCAAAGGAGTTAGTGTCTATATAAAGTCCAAGAGTGAAGTACTTCACAAATGGAGAGGTTTTTTTTTTTTTTTTTTTTACACCATCTTTACTATGAACCTTCCTGAGATACATAATAGCTTCTTTCCCAGGGGTACAGTAAGGCTTTTTGAGCCAATTAACATCTACAATCTGGCTTCAGCCTACCTTTCTGGCATTATCTCACATTACTCCTCTTCTCATGGCCTGTGTTCCAAATAAAGCAATTTCTGTGCCATTCACCAAGCACATCTTGTACTTTGCCACCTTCATGCCTTTGTTCCCTTACCCTTCTCCATCACCTCTATCAGTTGATGATATTCTACTCTTTTTTCAAAGGCTCAGATCAAAGGTCATCTCTGTGTAGACATTCTCTGACATCCTAGATAGAAGTGACTTCTCATTCCTATCTCCTCTACCCCTTTGTACCTTATGTAATAGGACTCAGAGCTAAAATGGACTTTAGAGATCACCCATGCAGTTCAACAAACACATTTCAGTTTAAACAATTTTGTACTTTCTATGTGCATGGTACTGATTCCTTCATTTTATGGTTGAAGAAATTTAAACCCAGAGAGGTTAAATTTTAAATATAGGGAAAGTGAGGATTTTGTTTAGTAAGTTAGTCATGTCTGACTTTTGATGACCCCATTGGGGGTTTTCTCGGCAAAGATATAGAAGTGGTTTGTCTTTTTCTTCTCCAGCTCCTTTTACAGATGAGGAAACAGGTCAACAGGATTAAGTGATTTGCCTAGGGTCAAACAACTAGTTAGTGACTGAGACTGCATTTGAACACAGGTCCTCCTAACTCTAGGACCATCACTCTAGCTACTATGCTACCTAGTTGCCAAGGATTAGGAGGTTAAATGACTTCCCCCAAAGCTTTCTACAAGTGGTAGAATCAGAATTCAAAACTCTTTATTGTTGTAAAAAGCAGAACCAGTATTTGAACTTGGTATCCTTTGACTCCCAAACCAGTGTTTTTTCTTCCATACAATGCTTCCTTTCATGCACCCAAATTTGCTCTACAGACATATATGAATTTCTTATTTTCCTTTCTATATTATATGGTTGTTGAAGGTAGGATCTGCGTCATATTTATCTTTATGTGTTCAGCATCAAGTCTAGCGAGTATGGTTACATAGTTGGTGTTAATGCATAAAATTATTCTAGTGTTTAAAATCAAGGTTTGGGGAGATAAACTATTATGTTTTTAAAACTTGGTTATTCTATCTTTCTATTTGATTAAGTACAAATGATGTAATTGATGTAAATGATGCTATGCAAGGTGGAGAGGAGCATGGATTGGGATTCAATAGACCTGACTTTAGATCTGCATGTTGACCCCAGCCGTGACTGTGATCTAGTTGATTCTCTCCAACTCTTGAACTCCCTGAGTCTATTAGGAGAGGATCAATACTTTCCAAGTCTAAAAGTGCTATATAAACATGTTGTTGTTATTATTACTGAATTTAGGAATTCTGAAAGCAAGCACAAAGCTGTAAATATTGTTGAAAGAGTAGAAAGAAATCTATCATTGTTTCTGAAATGTTTCTTCCCTTAAGAGAAAGAAGGTTCTGTAATCCCTTTATTTTATGGGCAGAGCAGTGTAGTAGGAAAAAAAAAAACCTCAGTATTGGAGGACTGTGCTTTGAATCTGTTCTTTTTGATCTTTGTGATCTTGGGCACAAGGCTTCACTTCCTTAGACTTCAATTTCCTCATCTGTAAAATGAGGAATTGGACTAGATGATACCCAATGTCTGGTTCTGACATACAGTAACTCTGTGCTCTAACTTGTGTGGAACAAGACAGAGGTGCACTTCTTAGGAGTTCTTCCAATCCTAGGGTCCTATCCTGTGGAGTTTACAATATAACATCCTTTGAGCTTCACTTTTGTTATCTGGAATAATAATAATAGTTGCATTAAACTCCTTCATAGAAAAGCACTTTGTAAAGCACAAAGTGCTATGGAATTAAGTCAATATTATTATTGTTATTTGAATTTAGATTTCTCATTCAATTTTCCCTGAGTGATTGAACATCCATCTCAGCAGGCTTTCTTGCTCATGTATAATGCATACCTTGACCATAACAAACCAATCATTCACAACTGACCCCTGAAATTAATTAGCGCCAGTCGGTGCTATCCATCATAAGGCATTTGGAAGGACCTAGGGAAAAGAGGTTAATGTTGCCTCCTGCAAACAGGCAGACAGATTTGGGAGAAAAGGACAATCCGGTGAAGGATTTCCGAAGGACCCTGGTTACAGTGATAGACAGCTGACATTCCTCCCAGGCAGAGAAGATTCAGGACAAGAATATGGTGTCATCAGGGGGTAGAGTCAATGCATCATAAAACTTGGATCAAATACATAATGAGAAGGAAACTGCCAGTTTTTTTGGATACATATATATCTTGGAACCCTTAGGAGGTCTTGGCTTGGAAGACAAAACACTACCTCTGAATGTGAATCTTGAAAACTTAGCAGGGGGCCCATCCAACTGGCACTGTGGCCATATGTGTTTAGGATTTCATGCACAATAATTAATTTCCATTCTGTAAAAATGAATAATTAATATAGCATCCCACATCAAATGATACAAACAGAAGTTGATACATATTAAGAGACACATGCTGCCAAACAAACTTTTTAAGTTGAGACATTTTATTAACAAAGCAATGTCCCCCCCTAAAAACAATAATGTCCCACAATGAGAATTCTGCAAATTAAAAAGATTCCCAAACTAGTGTAGACAGCACCTATCTACACTATCTACACCTGACGAAGGCCATTGTGTCAAGCAGTTCTATCCCATGGATGTGCAGTGTTTTGTTATTGACAAATGCTTCATAATCATTTAAAAAATGTGTTCACCAGAAGATTATGGGGAAAATAGTCCAAGTATTATCACCTCCATTTTACAAGAGAAGAAACTGAGTCTTGGTTAGGTCATATAGGACTAAAAGCTGAATGGGACCTAGTCAGAAGTTAGGTGACATCGTATAGTCAGAAGCTGTTAATATGGAGTCCATGAATTTTCTGTTTACCTATTTATCTATATGTGTATTTAAATATGTATATATGTATTTAAATATAAATATATGTATATAAACATATACACACACATATGTAACTATATTTCAATATTATTGGTTTAAATTTTAATCCTATGTATTTTATGCATTCGAAAACATTACTTTGAGAAGGGGTCCATAAGCTACCAAAGAGGTCTGGGACATACAAAAAAAAATCTTGATCTAGCCCAAATCTCTCATTTTACAGATGAGAAAATTAAGATTCAGAGAGGGAAAGAGACTTGCCCAAGGTCATAAAGATGGGAAAGAAGAGCCAGAATTCAAATCCATTATCTCCTCATTTCAAGCCCAATGCCCTAGTGGCCCAGAGGAAAACCAATTACTGTCGGGACATCATTTTTCCAGATGTTTGATTTATTCTCCTAGGGGGTTGCTCCTTTGATTTCTCTATTTGGCTGTTCCCATATCTGACCACAATGTCAGAGCTTTGGTCAATGCTGTTTGCTTGGTCTAAGGAAGGGCCTCGTTGCTGACACTCTGTGCCATGCTCGTTGTCACTTTGGAACTTATAGCCTTCCCATTTCCAGGCAAAAGAGCTATGGCATTGTGGTCTGACATGAGAACAGAAAATCTGGAAATCAGGGAAGTAATTCAATAGGAGAATAAAGCAAAGATCTAGAGTGTTAATAGCCTGCTGGTAATTCACTTTCCTTAGGGGTTTGGAAAAGAGCACTGAACTTGGAAACAGAAGACCACCCTCCTTTATGAGGTTTGCCAAGATTTCTAGCAAGGACTGACACACAGCTTACAGGAACATTGATCCCTGCCCGCCCATTTGTTCACTGTCAGCTTACAATCTTCTCCCACCTCCCAACTCCAAGTTTCAGGGAAACCAAAAAGCTTTTTTTTTTTATACGAAAAGATTGGGAACTTAAGATGAAATATTTTTCCCTATGGAGAGGATTTTTAAAGATTGGTCTTTGTTGTCTTTTAAAGTATTCATGTCCAGTTTGATTTTTCTTGGAGTTTTAGCTAGTATGAGGTGACCAGGGCTTTTCTCCAGGGTGCCTGAATCCAGACAGTGAGCAAAATTCTCATGATCCCCATGTCTTACCTTAAATTATGCTTAGTTAGGCTGCTCTCCTAGGTTGTATGACTGTTCATGGAATACCACCCCCAAGGTCCCATTTCTAGGGCACTTCTTTCCCAGGGTCCAATTTCCCCTCCCCCACTCTCCATGAGGCTGTCAACTGGGCTCTTTCTGTAATCTGAGGTTCAATTTTCTGGTATCCCACCCTGACCATACATTCCATTTTGCCTTGCTCTCTGAAATGAATTTGTCTCAGGTATAAGAATCATTAGTTACATCTCTGAAGCTTCTTTGTTTTTAAATTCTTTATGCTACCTTGTGAGACAAGCTAAGGGAACACAGGTCTGTGTCTTAACATTAGTACCTACTTTATACATGTGTGGGCATACCTGTATATACTTGAACAAATACATATAGATACATTTACATTCAGTCATTGTTGCTATGTATGCATATACTATGTATATGTATTTCGTGTCTATATTATATACATAGATACACACTTAAATAGTCACAGATATGAGAAAGCTACACACATAATATTTCTGACCATTCAGCAAATTCCAGTGATTTCCTATCACTTTTAGCCTCAAATGTAAAATCCCCTGTTTGACTTTTAAAACTCTTCATAAACTGCACCCCTGCCCGCCACCCCCCTTCCCCCCTCCGCCTGCTTTTTTCTTACACCTGAGTCCTCTGCATTTCATCTGTGATTCTGTGACACTGCTGCTCCTCAGACAAGACACTCCCACCCCTGACTCCTTGCATTTTTAGTGGTTGTCACACATATCTGGCACTTTCTGCCTCCTCTCTCTATTTCTTGGCTTAGAAAAAGTCTTAGATATAGTCCTACCTTCTGCAAGATCTCGATTCCCCCTTAATGGTGCTAGCATTTTCCCTCTGAGATTCTGTTTACATATAATTGTTTACATGTTGTCTTCTCCACTAGACTCTAAACTCCTTGAGACTAGGGATCATTTTTTGCCTTTGTTTGTACACCTAGTGCTTAACAGTGCTGGGCACATAAACGTTTACTGACTATTTATTGACGACTTCACAAGAATTCTGTGAGGCAAATGTTTGAAGTGTTCTTTTTCATTTTATGTATGAGAAAACTGAGATTCAGGGAGATTAAATTACCTGTCCAAGATCATCCAAGAAGTGGTATACTGAGACAACTAGTTTCAAAACCAGTGTTCTGTCCACTACAACACTGATCTCCATCGCTTTTTTTCTCCCTTAGCTACAACAGAAGTGTCATCTTGTAAGATAGATTCTCCTACCCAGCTAAAAGTTCATAGGGTTTCATCACTGTGCAGTGGTTAGAGCACTGAACTTGGAGTCAGGAGGACCTGGGTTCAAATCTGATTCAGATGCTTTCAGACTGCATGACATTGGATAACTCATTTAATCTCCAATTACTTTAATTTCATTTGCAAAATGGGGATAACAAGAACATCTTCTTCTCCAGGTTATGAGATAAAATGAGATATTTGTACAGTAAATTTTGTAAAAATGTTGGGAAGTGAAATTTTTTTTTAAATCATCATTATTAATCTCAAGATTGTAGAGTCTAAAGATGATTTTTTTTTTTGCCAAAAGACAACTTCTTTCAGTTATATATTCATATACTTGCATTTTACTTTCCAAGGATGATTTAATTGATCACAATGGTGATTTGTCTGATATGTATATGTATATAAGTATATGTATTAGAGGCAGAGCTTGACCTCATCTCTTTGTGACTCTCAGGCCAACCTCTGTCCTCTGTCCTAAACTGCCTTGCATGATTATTTATGCCTGGAGTAGAGCAGGTGATTAATCAGTGTTTATTGAATAACAAAATAACCAAATGAGATGATACAGGGAAGATACAATAAAAATAAGAGTTTGTGTGTTAGTTGAAAGACTCCCAGAATTTAAGCTACAAGACCTGAATTCAAGTCTCATTGATTTTTACGTATTTGAGTACAAGGATAGCCTATATGGATGGATTCACATAAATATTCTTGACTTTGGTGAATTTATTACTAATTATCAGCTAAACACCTGTTCTTTGAATTCCTTCCTTCTTCTCTCTCCTTCCCTCCCTCTCTCCCTTTCTTTCTCCTTTCTTGCCTTTCTTCCTTCTTTCTTTCCTTCCTTTTTCCTCCCTCTCTTCTTTACTCCCCTTCTTTCCTTCTTTCCTTGCTTCCTCCCCTTCCTTCCTTCCTTCATCCTTGCTTCTCTCCTTCATTTTCTCCCTCCCTTCCTCCTTTTATTTTTCCCCTTCTTTCTTTCCTTTTTCTTTCTTTCCTTTCTTTTTCCTCCTTCCCTCCTTTCTTTTTTTCGCTCACTTGTTTTCTTTTTTATCTCTTTTTTCCTTGCTTTCTTCTTCCCTCCCTCTCTCCCTCCCTCCCTCCCTCCCTTCCTCTCTTCCTCCCTTCCTTCCTTCCTCCTTTCCTTCCTTCCTCCCTTCCTTCTTTCCTTTTGTCTCTCAGTAATTTTTCAAAAAAGGAAACCACATGTCTCTAGAATTGAGACAATGTATATTGGTCCTAGTGATTTTAGTAGAAAGGAAAGACTATATGAAAGGTATTTAACCAATCCCACCCCGTGACCCACAGTCATATTACTTTTCACAAAGATTCACAGCTCATATTCAACAGCTTTTTTTCATTAAAGATTCATAGCTATAGCATTTCTGGAAGAAATATGCATACTCACATGTAAATACATACACACATACATACATATGTACATACAATATCACAAGGAATTTGTATTTATATGTTTACATGCACATATTTGTATATATATATATACACATATGTGTATGTTTCCTCTAGCTACTCCTCCCACAAAAAAATATATATTCTAGTATACTTCTCCCTTTTTCTTTCTTTTTTAAATCAAAGTTCATTCTTACAGCTAAAAATGTCTCAGGGATGTTTTTCAATTTATTCTGAACAAATCATTCAGAAACCCTCTTTAGATGAAATGTGAATAGATGTTTGTATTCAGAGCAGTGGCTGTTCTTATGGACTTTCTTGTTTTGACCAAATTTGTGATTCAAGGTCTCCTGAAATTTTTATGAAAGGAAAATGAAACACTTTTACCTTTTTTTCTATCTGTCTGAAACCTATGGGGTGGTTAACTACTCCTTCTTTGTATTCTTATAGGAAAATAACCAAATAAGTTAGTGGCAGAAATGAGTTGCATTTATTGGCTTTCCCCAGTTTAAGCTTATTCCATAGCCCCTATTTTTACTTTCCTCAACACAGTACAAACTTTAGGTAAGCACAATTCAATACAATGCAGTAAAAATAGAACAGGATAGGGATGAGAAGTAGACTTCATGGGGTTAGGGATTTCCATGGTGCAGAACCCCTTCTACAAAGGCAAGCCAACATCTTCTCCACAACTTTTAGTCATGTAAGTGTTGGATGGTTAAATGACTTGCCCAGGGTCACACATTTGATATGTGTCACAGATGGGAGCTGAACCTTGGTCTTCCTGGCTCTCTATTCACTACTCCACATTGCTTTCACCAATGTAATGCAATATAATCAAACAGAACAGAATTCAACACAGCATAGCCAAACAGCACAAAACAATGCAATAGAACAAACATTTATTGAGTACCAGTGGTGTGGAGAACACTAAGCTAAGTACTGGGGAGGAGGGGCAATGCAAAGTATAAATAAGCCAGTGGTCTTGCCCTCAAGGAACTTACTATCTAGGCAGAGCCTTGCATTTGGAGTTAGAAGACAGGTTTGCGTATTGGATTTGTTATTAACTTGCTGTGTGACCTGGGACAAATCACTTCCTTTCTCTGCATCTCAGTTCACCTACCCTCCATTAAGGGAAGGGGAGAGCATTGAACCAGATAACTTCTGATGCCCCTCCTAGAAGTAAACCCTATGAGCAGATTTTAAAGACTATCCCAAACAAGAGTGAGCAGAATTTTCAGAGAGATAGGAGATTTAGGACATGAGTAACTACAATAATAGCTAGTATTTATGTAGTACCTTAGGGTTGCAAAGTTCTTTCCATATGATATCTCTGATCACATAAAAGTCTTTTTTTTGGAAAAAAGCAAAGTTTGAGGGGTTGATCCTTTATCATCTAATCAATCTCTAGGGATCATAATATAATCATTATTTTAAACTAGAAAGACTTCTTTAAGATTATCTAGTCCAGCAAGCTCATTTCACAGGTAAGAAAATTAAGGCCCAAAGGGAATTACCCAAAGTCACAAAATTAGTAATTTCAGAACTGAGACAAAATTCTTTGTTATTTGCCTTGCATACAATTACTGTTTCACAGAACAGGAGGACAGCTTCTAAATCTTGAAGAACTAATCCCTTGGCCTGCAAGGGTTGCCAAGCCTTGGTCAGGAGAAAGGAAGGTAAGGCCTTGGTGTCTTTTGCAAAAGTCACTTTAGTCTTGGTCTGACTAATGCTGATGAAACTACTGCTGCCTGCTGCTGTCTCTCCCTGGTTTCCTGTGTCTGAATGGGCTTGAGGTTGAGAGTGGTTTCCTGTTTCTCTGTAGCTCAGGACTGGTCTAATTGAAAAGTCATGTCAGGATTATATGTCCAGTGTGGCAAAGAGAAGAAGGAGGAGGAGAAAGAAGAAAGAAAGCCCATTTACTAAAGTAATGTCTGGGAAGGGAACTAAAAGACGCGTTGGAGGGCAGCAAGAGAAAATATTTACCAGCTTTGTGACTTTACACAAGTCACTTTTTTTCCCTGGGTCTCAGTTTCCTCATTTGTCCAATAAGGGAGTTGGACCAGATGATCTATAAGGTCTCTTCTAGCTACTACTTCATAGTAGCATTACTTGGCTTCAGTTTATTTATATATAAATAGGGATAATGCTGTTCCTAAAACTCAACTTACAAGACTTGTGAGGGAAACTTTTCAAACCTTAAGTCACTAGAGGAATGTGAACTGTTGTTACTATTTCTTTAATATTTTAATGGATCCATGATCAAATCAACATGAATCTTTTGTCCAACTGAGCAAGACAAAATTTTCTTAGGTGACATAGTAGCTCAAGAGTTGGCCAGGGAATCAGGAAGACATGACTTTAAATCCAACATCAGACACTTTCTTGTTGTGGGATCCTAAGCAAGTCAATTAATTTCTCTTGGGTATTTTTTTCCCACATTTGTGAAATGAGGATAATAATGGCACCTATCTCCCAGAGTTGTTTTGAGGATAAAACGAGATAATGTTTATAAAGCACTTTACAAACCTTAATTTAAGATATAATTTATTCTTCTCCTCCTCCTCCTTTTTTTCCTTCTTTTTCCTCTTCTTCTTCTCCTTCTTCCCATGTAATTATTTTCCATATCTTCCAAATTATCCTTTAAATGCCCAGAAATCTTTCTAGCATTTCAAAACATCATCACCATTATCACAATAGCATTACTGAGTGGGCATCATCTAGAGAAATGGGTAGCATCTTCTGACTAAAAGGAGACTTGAACCTTAGATGTTTAGGACAGGAAGAGACCTCCATGAATCTTCAAGAACTTTAAAAACATTATTTAAGATGATTCAAACCACTAAAGTAGCTTAAAACTGTGCTGACTTTTGAGACTCCTTGTATTAAGAATTATATCTATCTATAGATTTTTATGACATAAGTAAAATATATGTCATATTTTCTCTAGATGACAATAATCCAATAATGCTATTGGTGATAATGGTGGTGATATTTTAAAACCCTAGAAGAAGGCTTCTTGGGCATGTAGACACTGAATGAAGAGACGCTAGTAGAAGGTATTACCACTCAAGGATAGGTTGGCCTAGATGCCTTCTGAGTGCCTTTCCTTCTCTGAGATTCTATGATTTTATAATGCAATCAGTTTCATTTCATTCAAAGTATAAAAAAAGAATCTTAGCATCATAATGACATTGCCAGTTTCATTCAAATATTTTAGCAATTAATTAATTCAAACAAACAAGTTATCAAGCACCCACAGGACCCTAGATATATAGTTGCATAGCTATTTATTGCAGTTGTTGTTGAGTTGTTTCAGGTGTGTCTGACTCTCTATGACTCTATTTGGGGTTTTCTTGGAAAAGAGGTGGTTTGCCATTTTCTTCTCCAGCTCACTTTACAGATGAGGAAACTGAGGAAACGAGGGTTAAGTGTCACATAGCTAGTAGGTGTTTGAGGCTGTATTTGAACTGAGGTCCTCCTGACTCCAGGCCCAGGGCTCTACCCACTATATCACCTAACTGACCATGTAGCATAATCCTTACTCTCAAATTGCTCTTGATTTAGCTAGATTCTTGTTGACTATAAATATTATCTTGGCATCCTTCTCCTTAGCATCTGCTCTAATCAAATGGTTCCCTCTCTTCAATATGATGCTGATATGAAAGAAATGTCCTCATCCATTATCCATAGCCTCAAGAAATAGTAGTCTATATTTCCATGTCTGAAAATATTCAAGGGAAAGCAAGATGACCCCTTGTCAGGGATGTCTGAGACAGGGAATTCATATATTAGTTAGGAATGGGGATAAACATTCCTTGATGATCATTCCAGTCCAGAGATTTGATGTGTCTATGATTGTATAACCTCAGCAAATGGATGAACCTTTGGACAGGAAATCTGGATGATGGGACAATAGAAATAACTAACATATTCTCTAGTCACTAATTAAGTTGTTTATGGCTAAAAGGATTCACAGATGCCACTCATGAAAGAGTTTTCTCTCCACAAATTCCCCAAACTTTTCCATCAAATAGGGCCCCCTATTCACACCCTGCTGCTGGATTATTTTGCAAGGGGCAGACTTATGAAGCTTTATTTTATGTTGTGAAGTGGTTTCATAAATACCTAAGAAAACCATCCCCACCACAAGAGGAATTCAATCATATGGTTTATGCTAGAGTTTGAGCATTGCGTACACATGGCCTCCTGGGGAGACAGTGGGTAAGATGGAGAGCAGTGATTCTTACAGGGCCATTTAGAAAAAAAATAACACATTCTCCTCCCCACCCATACTTTTTAGAGTAGATGGACTCCAACCTTTCACTTCAAAAGATTTCTCTGATTACTTTAGAGTTCATGGTGCTGTGACCAGAAGGCCACATCCCTTCATCCTCCTCCCCCTCCAACAAAAGAATTCTTTGGTTCATTGCGTTTCCTATAACAACAATAGCTCATATTTCTAGAGTGACTTCAAGGCTTGCAAAGTGATTTCTTCATAACAATCCTATGAGGCTGGGAGTGTAAGGATTTTTATCCCCATTTCACAGATGAAGAAAGCGAGGCTGAGAAAGAGGCTAAAAGAATATGCAATTACCTGAGTGCATGTATAGGGTTCTTATAACATATATAAAGAATTGTTTCTCTGTGTTGCGTTGCAGGTTTCTATGAAGAGAGCTGCTTTCCCAAAGCCCTTGAATCCAAATGGGACCAGGCCAGGCAAAACTTCAAAAGAGGTCAAGTTGCATATTCTTTTGTATCCTCCCCACCCCACCCTACCCCTAGACCTTCTTCCTCTTTCTGTTATCCAATTTTCTCTTGCTATTATCATCATTTTCTCACTAGGTACTTGTAGCATGGCTACCATGATATGGTGGGAAAAGAGTTAGGAAGTCAGAGAACCTGGATTTAAATCCTTTCTCTCTTACCATTGTGACCTTGAACGTGTCTCTTATCTTCCCTGCACTTCAAATTTCTCTTCTGGAAGATGGGAAAGTGTTGGAATAACTAGCTTTTTTCCAGCTCTATGTCCAAATCCTATAAATGCTAGAAAACAAAACATCTATTATGTGCTTGTTTTAAGCCAAGCATTTTGTAAGTATTAGGGATACAGATACAAAAGGAACGAGCTTAAGGACTTAGTTTGCATTCTAATAGGGGTTAGTGAAGGTCAGAAAGGGTTATTTTGATAAGAAAACTCCAGGGATACTATACAGAGGACAGGGAAATTGATTGATGCATCCTTTCCTGCGTTGGTGTTATTACTATTTCTGGAGTTAGAGGTGGAGAGGGATGGAGAGAAGAATTCATGCACAGCAACATCCTATGGAGATGGCCCATGATTATATGAATAACTGATTTCTAGGGCTAGATGAATCAAAAGCTAGAATTGAGGTTGCTGGAAGAAATGTCAACAAACTCAGATATGCAGGTAATACCACTTTGATGGAAGAAAGTGAAGAAGAATTAAAAAGCTTCTTAATGACGGTGAAAGAGGAGAGCAAAAGCTGGCTTGAAGCTCAACATTAAAACCTAATATCATGGCAACTGGTCCCATCACTTTCTGGCCAATAGAGGGAGAAGGAATGGAAGCAGTGTCAGATTTTATATTCTTGGGCTCAAAGATCATTGCAGGCAACTGCAGCCATGAAATTAAAAGACGATTGCTCCTTGGAAGAAAAGCTGTAGCAAATCGGAACAGCATACTAAAAAGCAGAGATATCACCTTGTCAGTAAAGGTCTGTATGGTCAAAACTATGTTGTTGTTGTTTTTCCCCAGAAGCAATGTATGTCTGTGAGAGTTGGACTATAAGGAAAGCTGAGAGACTATTGAGAGTTCTTTAGACAGAAAGGAGATCAAATCAGTCAAGAAATTAATTCAGACTACTCTTCGGAAGGTTAGATTCTGAAACTGAAGCTTAAAATTCTTTAGCCACATAATGAGAAGACAGGATTCATTGGAAAAGACTGATGCTGGGAAAGATTGAAGACAAAAGGAGAAAGACAGCAGAGGATGAGATGGATAGATAGTGCCTTGGATGCAATGAACGTGAATTTGGACAGACTTTGGCAGATACTTGAGATTAGCAAAGCCTGGCATGCTATGATACATAGGGTCATGAAGAGTTAGACATGACTGAATGACTGAACAGCAACATGGCTCTTTTCAGACATAAATCTCCAATATATAAAATATTTTAAAATCACTACATTCCAGGTTTCGTGCTTATACTGTAATTACAAATACAAGAATGGAGGACAATCCTTGCCTTAAAGGGGAGGCAATACATATGGGAAACTGGCAAACATGAGAGGGGAGGGGAAGAGAGGGGAAAGAATTCTGGAGAGGAGGTGAAGAATTCCTTAAAATGCATTGAATCCAGACTATCTGAGCATGCTTAGGGCCCGTGCTTGAAATGGCAGCCCAGGCTACCTTAAATTCCTTATTAACAGATTGAGACCTCAGTGCAAAGGTTTCTTGAGGGTAGGAAGGCTGTTGGAAAGGAGGTAGAGAAATCTGGAGAGTGAGTCTTTTAACATAGAATTGTGTTTCCTCCCCTTCTTTATCTTACCTATCTCCCCTTCATTGCTCTGGAGGTATTTTTTTTTTTAAAAACATTTTCCCCTGCATTTTGGCTGTGACCTCTGTATGAGGTTCAATTTTTCAGATTTTTGAGGTGATGGAAACAAAGTTTTTATCTGCGTATTTTTACTTAATTTCCAGTTATTAGATAGGAACACGGTAAAAACCCTCAAAATTTGCCATGGCATCAAGAAACTATCTGATTAGCTGAGAGTAAGCTTACAGCTACAGAGTGGGTCAATGACTTGATTTGGGGGCACTCAAAAACAGAAAATAGAGTGAAAAAGTAAGGGAAAGCATCAGAAAATCTTAAATTGTTGTGGAAGGGAGGCCATTTTTTAAAAGATGATGACCAGGAAGGAGTTGGATGCTATAATTCTAGACCAGAGAGGATCATGGCCCAAGCTAAGTTGGGGAACTATGGATAGATAGAATAATTAAGGAAATTTAGGTACCATCTAGTCTGGTACTTTTAAAAAGAGTCTTAATTCTTATTATCTCACTCAGATGTATTATTTCTGAATTTGCATATTAAACTGAAGAAAACATGCTTCAGTATGGAGCGTGTAATAGACAGTTATATTTCAGACCACAGGTCTGGAACTCTCAAATATGCCTGAGGGTTGATTAGGTGGTATCTCCAAAAGTTGGCATTTCAGAGATACAGCCTAAGTTCTCATAGAAAGTCATTCCTATAACAGTTTCTCTTGTACTGGAAGGCTGATCTGTTAGACACCAAGTCCAGAGCCATAATGTACGATTAGAGGAAGAAAAAAAAACATGCTAAAAACAGAGGGGCTGTTTCCTTCCTTTGTCCTGGGTGTGTACCTGGCTGGGAATCATTCTCAACAAGTAACTGAATCTTTTACAAGTTTCTGCAGCAGTGGCTTGTCCAATAATTACCAACATCATGGACCACTTATCTTCTTCTCATCCCTTCCCACCCCCCATTATATGATGTTCCTCCCATAGCCAAAAAGGCTGTTCAGCATAGTCCAATTCTAGCTGGTTCTATCAATTTCTCAGGATGTGATGCATACTGAACTAGGTGCTACCAGCTTTGCCACAAATTTTATGTCTTTGCAATGTTGATATTGTATAAACTGTTGAATAGATAGATAGATAGATAGATAGATAGATAGATAGATAGATAGACAGATAGATGAACTGTTCTCCCGGTTGTTCTTCATTTCGCACAGTTTCATTCCAGTCTCCCCAGACTTCTCTGAAACTATCACTTTCATCTTTTCTTACTGCACAATAATATTCATTTACACTCAAATACCGTAATTTGTTCAACCATCCCCCAGTTGGGGGCTACCATCTTAATTCCCACTTGAAAAGAGCTGCAACAATTATTTTTGTACATATAAATGCTTCTCTTCTATCTTGATCTCTTTGGGGTACTATGATTGTTTGGAATACAATAAAGGAGAAAGCCATAAACAAAAAATCAAGTTGCATTGGATCAGTTTCTAGAAGTAGCTGAAATCCTTGGGAAGCCAATGCCAGTCAGAGAGGTCTGACAATCAGTGTCTGGTCCACAGGAGTTACTGAATAGATACTCATAACTTTTCCCCTACTCCCATGTATATTTGCTATCACCAATGACATCTTTCAACATATAGGCCCTGAACTACGACTTTGGAGATCCAGGAGTGGTTTTGCTCTTCACAAGTCACATGACCTTGGGTGGACTATCTTACTTCATCTTCCTTCTCTGAACAATGGCCATAAAAATTCTTGCTCATCTGAAAGGGTATTTTGAAGATCAAATAAGGGCTAAGAAATCTCTTTATAAACCACAAAGTGCTAAAAAAATAAATATATGACATGCTAGAGTTTAAAGATACAAGCAAGAAATGAAGGGAAGGCTTGTCCTACTATAAAATATTACATACATACTTATACACACACACACACACACACACACACACACACACACACACACTCACACATATACATAGGCACCTGTGTGCCTCATCTCCAGGGTAAAAATCTCCACCTTTGATTCTGGTTATTCTCCTCTGCTTAAGTTTGTTGTACTAAAAATGTGGTGTCAGCATTGAATGCATAACCAGATGCGGTCTTATTTGACTAAAAGAAAGTGCAGTGGGATTAGTACTATCATCCCTCCCCTATTATTTGGACAATATAAAGCTTATTAATCATCTAAGATTTTTTTCCTTAGTTGAAAAAACCTGCATGAATGACCTATTATATGCAAAGTGTCATCCTAAGCCTTGGGCATATAAAGACAATAAAGAAGCTTCATATGTGGCAGAGCTTATTTCCCTAATATTCTACTGGAATATACATCAAGAACAAAATGAATGAACTATCAAATAATTTGAAGTGAGAGAGAGCAGGTAGGTACCACAGTGGATAGAGCACTAGTCCAAGAGTCAGGAAAATTTGGTTACAAGTTTGACCTTAAGACACTTACTAGCTGTGTGACTCTGAGTAAGTCACTTAATCCCTGGCTGCCTCAGTTGCCTCAAATATAATATCAAAATAATAAACTGCTTCCTGGTGTTGTTGTGAGGATCATTCAACCGATAAATATTTATTAAGCTCCTACTATATGTGAGACATTTTGATAAAGGCTGAGGATACAAAAAGGAGCAAAAGATGGTGCCTGTCCTCAAGGAGCTTACAATCTAATGAGGGAGACAACACAGGAACAAATATATATGCAGCAAGCTATGTACAAGATAAATGAGAAATAATTAACAGAAGGAAGGTTCTAGAATTAAAAATGGCTAGAGAAAGCTTCCTGTAGAAGATGAGATTTTAGTTGGCACTATAAAGGACGCTAGTCAGAGCAGAAGAGGGAAAGTACTTAAAGTGCTTAGCCCAGTGCCTGGCACATGTTATTGATGTTGTTCAGTTGTTTTTATTGTGTCTCACTCTTCATGAGCACGTTTAGGGTTTTCCTGTCAAAGATACTGGGGTGGTTTGACATTTCCCTCCATAGCTCATCTTACATAGCTAGTAAGTGTCTGAGCCTGGATTTGAACTCAGGTGACACTTAACTGCCCTTTACCTGACACATAGTAGGTGCTTAATAAATATTTCTTTCCTATCTTCCCCTTATCCATAGGAGATATTTAAAGAGGCATTTGGAGGGAGGGAATATATGAGCTGAACTTCCATTTGACAGTGTCAACTTAAATTGAACTTTTGGTCCTCTAAATTGTAGGGTTAATTGTTTTTTTGAAGCATAACATTTATAACTATATCATTGCATTTTCTTCCTATATTCTGCCATCATTTTCATCATAGACCTTTGTAAAAAGACTTGATAGGCCATCGTAGAAATCAAAGTCTTTTTGGATTTTGACCATCATTTGATGTTTTGATTATCCCTCAGAGATATATGCCATTTTCACATTTGATAAGCTATTTTCATGCTAATCATTGATAAAAAAATTCCCAATAATACATTGTCAAGGACAGATCCTTGGAGTACCCCACTAGAGACCCCTAAGTTTACACTGATCTGTTAGGGATGGTCCTCTAAGTCCTATCATTCAACTACTCTGAATGTATCTATGTATCTGAATGCACTATCATTTTGTCAACACATCTCCAACTTCTTCATAAAGATCACATGAGAAACTGTTAGATTTCTGTTCTAAAGTCCAGATATAGTACGGCCTTCTCCTGATCTACTAGCATAGTAACTCTGAAAAAAAAAATGAATTTAGTTCTGTATAATCTTTTTTTAAAAAATATAATCATGTTGGCTTTAAATGAAAATTACTGTTATTTCTAAGTAGCCAGTTATTTCTTTTATAACAGGTAAATGAATGAATGATTGAAACTAAAAATTAATTGCTTACTAAGTGCTAAATACTGTGATAAGTGCCAAAGATTTTAAGAGAAAGCAAAAAAGGTCTAGGATCTCAAGAAGCTTATATTCTAATAAAGGGAGATTACACGTATAGAGAGTGGTGTCTAGGGAGGAATATTTTGATTTGGAAAGTTATGGAGATAATGAGTAGAGCTTTATACAAACAGATAGATACTCCCTTTCCACAGATCAACTATGATTATTGTTCCAGAATTATAAAAGGAGGAGTTAGGTTATGTAGGTAGTGGCAAACATTCCAAGAATTAAATTCATATTCATTAAAAATTCTAGTTTCCACTAACTTTTTAGTTGAGTCTTTTAGATTTTCCAAGTATATCATCATATCATTTGAAAAATAGATAGTTTTATTACCTTATTCTTTATTCTAATTCCTTCTATTTCCTTTTCTTTTCTTATTGCTTTTGCTAGGAATTCCAATATAATATGGAATAATATTGGTGATGGTGGGCATCCTTATTTCACACCTTGAACATATTACTTATCAGACTTATGGAGAGGTGAACAATTTATACATAAACAAAAAATAGAAGGCAAAGTTAGGTGTAAAATGGATAATCTTGATCACATTAAATTTAAAAAAAAAAGATTTTTTTACAAATAAATTAAATGTAGCCAACATCAGAAGGAAAGGAGATAATTCAGAAAAAAAAAAATCTTTATAGATGATTTTTCAGATAAAGACTTTATATCAAAATTACATAAAGAACTTTGTCAAATCTATAATAATATATGTCATTCCTCAGCTGATAAATAGTCTAAGGATATGAACAGGCAGTTTTCCAATGAAGAAATAAAAATAATTTATAGTCATATAAAAGTTCTCTGAATCTTTATTGATTAGAAAAATGCAAATTAAAACAAACTTGAGATATCATTTTGCCCCTGTCATATTGGCTAAAATGATTGAAAGGGAAAATGACAAATATTTAAAGAAATAGCAAGTTGTGCATAATAAATTAGCAGTTTAATGTACAATCTTTTTTTATTGTACTACATTATAGAAATACTTGTTTTATTTCATAAATTAAAAATAAAATAAAAATTCTAGTTTCCAAGTAATTTTTAAATTTATATTCCAAAGGTAATTTTTATTAAATTAGAGTCAGAAAAAAATAATATTGATACTTTTCTGTGCTTGTAAAATTTTTATGCCCTAATACATGGTCAATTTTTGTGAAGATGCCTTGAGTAGCTGAGAAATTAGTATATTCCTACATGGGACAGCTAGGTGGTACAGTGGATAGAGCACCAGTGCAGGAGTCAGGAGGACCTGAGTTCAAATCTCACCTCAGACACTTGACACTCACTAGCTATGTGACCTTGGGCAAGTCACTTAACCCCCAATTACCTCATCCTGGGTCATCTCCAGTTATCCTGATGAATATCTGGTCACTGGATTCAGATGGCTCTGGAGGCGAAGTGAGGCTGGTGACCTGCACAGCCCTCCCTCACTCAAAAAAACAAAAAATAATTCAAGTGCAAGTCATGTCATCATTTCTCTGATGGCATGATCTTCAGCAACAAAGGAGAAACACACACATACACACACACATACATATACATATTCCTACATATTTCCCTTAAACATTCTCCAGAGATCTATTGTATCAACATTTTCTAAAGTTCTGTCTCTCCCTTTAACTTCTTTCTTATTCATTTTATGGCTAGCCATATGTAGATTTGACAGGGATAAATTGAGGTCCTCCACTCTCATAGTTCTACTGCTTATTTCCTTTATAACTCATTAAACTTCTAAGAATTTAGGGGTGATACCATTTGACGCATATATGTATAGTATTTATATGGATCCATTATCCATGGTACTTTGCAGCAAAATGTAGTTCTTCTGTTTATCTCCTTTATTATTATTTATGTCCTTTTTAATTTTTGTCTGTGATAATAATTGCTATACCTATAGGGTTTTTTAAAATTTCAATGGTAGCATAATAGATTATGCTTCAGGTCTTTTCTTTAACTCTATATGTATCTTTCTGTTTCAATTATTTCTTATAAACAACATATTGCTGGGTTTTTGTTTCTAATCCATTCTGAGATTCTCTTCCATTTTTATAGGTGAGTTGATCCCATTCACATTCACAGTTATGATTGCTACCTGTATATTTCCCTTCATCTTCTCTCATACTTTTCTTTTTCCTCTCCTTAAAACTCTGTTTTGCTTCTGACCACTAACTCCTTTAATCTGTTCTCCCTTTTATTCCTCTTTCCATTTCTCTTAACCCCCTTTTCCTCCTATTTCCCTCCTATTACTGGCTAAAATTAATTTCTGTGCTCAACTCTGTGTGAATATTTATTGTTCCCTCCTTAAAATAGTTCAGATGAGAGTGAGGTTCAAGTGTCACTTGTTCCCTCCCCTTTCCATTATTTAAAGTCTCCCTTGTCCACTCCATTTATGTAAGATAGTTTCTCCCATTCTTTCTCTCTTTTCCAGTACATCCTGCTTCCCCATTCTTCCATTCTTCTTTTGAGATTATCCAAGTATATTAGAATCACAGTCAGACCCTCTGTATAAATAAAGTTCGAAGAGATTACATCTACCTATGCAACAAGATAAACAGTTTAAATTTTTTTAGTCTCTTATGATTTCTCACTCATGTTTACTTTTCTATGATTTTCTTGGGTCCTGTGTTTGAATGCCATTGTTTTTTACTCCACTGTGCTTTTTCTTCAGGAATGCTTGATAGTCTTCTACTATTTTAGAGACGCACTTCTCTCCTACAGAATCATACTCAGTTTTTCTGAATAAGTTATTCTTAATGAAAATTCTAGATCTCTTGTCTTCTAGAATAGCATATTCCAAGCCCTCCAAAACTTTAGGAAGAGACTGCTCAATCTTATGTATTTCCTGCTAGAAACCAAGTCTTCCTGACTCTAGTTCCAATTCATTATCTACTGCACCATATAGATGCCTCAATACATATAATGTAAGAACTAAAAGAGAACAGAGAGGTGATTTAGTTCAACACTTTCATTCAACATTGGATGGAATCCCATAAAAGAATCTAATTTTACATATCCCCTCCCTTTTAGAGTAGTTATCACACAGTCTTGTGTAAATCTGATTGTTTTCCTTGTACTTGAACTATTTCTTTCTTTATTTAACTAGGAAGTTTTGGGTTTTGACCACAATAGCCCTAGATATTTTCAATATAGGGTGTTGTGTTTATTGCCTGTTTAATACATGTGTCCATGTGGGTTTGTCTAGATGCAGTTCAGTGAAAGGCATGAATAGATATCTTTAAAAGTGTCCTTCACCCACCCTTCTCCAAGGGAGACCAATTTACTCATGCTAGTAGCAGGAGAAATCAGCAATGTTATATGAATTAGAATATAAGTTCTCCCACTGGGAATAAGATATCTTAGCTCAATGCACACATGCAAACACACACATACACACATAATCACACACAATCACACAGAATCCCTGATTTAACCCTAAGAAAAATTTCCCAAAGTATCTAGTCTTATCAAAGTCTCTGCAAAAAGGAATATTATTTTTGGAGGCACCAGCCCTTCTATATCTCAGTTTCTTATTGGATTCTTTCTCTTCCTCCAACCATTCCCTCTGCAAAGAGAATATAACCATGTGTTCTTTCTAAAAGTTGTAAGTGAGAAGCACTAGGCTCACTCCTTGCTCAAGTTATCACCATCTTCTTCCCTCAGGAGAGTTCAGAGCATCAAATAATCGTTCTCCACCAATGAAGACAGTTTTATGTAAATGAACTTCAGTTGCAGGTTTCATCAGTTTGAGGGTTCATTCAGAAGGTAATTGATAATTTATTTTATCTTCACTTTATCTCTAATCTAGTAGATTTGGAAAGGATTATTTACAATTTCTTGAATTATATAGTCCAGAGTTTTGTTTTGTTTTTTTTATCAAGGTTTCAGTTATTCCAGTGATTTTTAAATTACCTCTCTTCAGGCTTTGTAGGTGAATTGCTTGTGATGGTAAATATCTCACTTTTTTCTATTTAAAATTTTTTTGACTTGGTTTTAGTATTTCCTGTTGTATCATGGAACCACTGATTCCTTTCACTCCATTCTATTTTTTTCAGGGAATTTTCTACTTGGGAAAGGTTTTCTACTTTCTGTTCTAAGTCATTTATTCTTTTTTCTTCTCAATTTTTCATTTCAATCCCCCCCCCATCTATTTTGTAGCTTTGAGGATCAAGTGAATGTTTTTCTCTGTAATTGTTGCTTATAGTTATTGTGAGATTGTTCTTTTTGGGGGATTACCTTTTGAGTTTCTCTTTAACCTATAGTGTTTCATTGTATTTGATGTTTTTTCTTACCATATTTTCAGCTTCATTTATTCGACTGAAATTTTGTGCTTGGGTTAGTTCCTCTGGCACTGTTGAATATATTACATAAACCTTATTTAGCTCTTTTTCTTGTGCTCTGGATGCTACTACTGCAACTGATCTGGATGGAGTGCCTAATTACCTTAGTTAAGGTTCTTCATGCTTCCATTGGTTTCTAGACCAATTATCTGAGCTTTCTTTTGCTTCTCTTGTATAACCTATCTACCATCCTTCATTGGATTCTGGCCATCTAAACTGCACTATTTTGCACTTGATGGAAGAGCTTACCATTGTTTTTTTTTATATTTTATCTTTCTGTGGACTTTCTTTTGTGGGTTTATGTAAAAAAACTAGATTTTATTTGACCTTTTGTTTTGCTATCATAACTGAAATTTATATCACTGCCTTTCAAATAACCAGATCCAAGTGTCTATCTCCAGTGCACACTCAAACTGTTCCCTTCTAGTTTCTGGAAATTTGACTCCATTCTTTCCGTCGTCAATGGTTTAATCTTCTCATTATTCCAATCCAGTTTATTGGCATTTCTGCTTCTGACTTATCTCTCTGTCTTGGACTCTGTATTTATCTTAGCCTCTCTGTCTATATCTCTGTGCCTATGCTTGTGTCTGTCTCTCTCATTCAACTGAATTTGCATGGCTTTTCATCTGATAGACCTATGACTATTTTTCTAGGATTCTAAAAACATACACAGTATTCTTTTGCAGTCTCAGTCTGCAAAGGATTCATGAGAGTAAGTTTCAGCAGGCTGAAATCTTGGCCCCTCTACATTCTAACTTTTGTATTATCAAGACAGAGGCATTTAGGTGGCTTGGGGGATAGTGAGTGCCTAGAGCCAGGAAGATCTGAATTCAAATCTAGCCTCAGAAACTTAGTAGCTGTGTGACCCTGGACAAATTACTTAACCTCTCTTTGCCTTACTTCAATGGAGAAGGAAATGGCAAACCATTTCAATATCTTTGCCAGGAAAACCCCCTGGACAATATGGTACACAGGGTCATGAAGGGTCAGACATGACTGAACAACTGATCAATGATAGCTACAACAGTGTAGTAAGGATTTTCTTGAATATAACTTCCTACCGGGGGCCTTCTGATTTTATCCATTTTGCCCATATCCTTACTCTCAGGGAGGTAGAATGTTTTGTTCTCCACACAACCCTGAAATTGCCACCGAGGTCAGATGACTTTGAATAAAGTGGTCTATATGTAATCTGAATGTAACCTTGCTTCTGGAGTAATTATGACTCATTACAAAGCAAAATTTCCCAGTAGCTTGACTGTAAGTGTCTTGGACTCTGAGTTTCTACTAGCTGTCCTGTCAGACATACAATCAACTGGTTGTGTTTTCTCCAGTTTTACACTTCTGATGAGATAGCATGACATAGTGGAAAGGCTCAGAGTTAGAAAACATGGGGTTAAAACCATTCTCTGCTTTTTACTCTGTAATTGTGGACAAATCACTTAACTTTGCCTCAATGAACTCATCTGTATAGTGTAGATAATATTATTTGTATTACACAGGATCATTGTGAGAAAATATGAGACCTTTAAATTCATTGAAAAGTAGTCTATTATAATTTTAAGTATCAGGCTGAGATCAGAGTGACTCTTCTTAGGAGAACTGTCTCTGATCTTTTACCCAACTCAACAGGAAGCAGAAGATTGGGGATTCTTCTTTCTGTATACTTTGTCAACCGCTGGACCAGAACTGGCCTCCAACCTAGGGTGTTTGGAGCTGTCTAGGGCCTGGAGAGTCAGGAATCAAACAGAATCTCAATTAGTTCCAGAGCAAGGGAAATGGCTTGCAAGGAAGGACACTTACTGGAGGCCTGCTTCTCTTGGGGGACCCAAGGCAGTGTGAGGTGATCTCAATATTTATACCAGTGGGTACACAGTGAATTCTATTCCTGACAAGGAGGGGTAACAGCAATAATGTGACAAATTTGATTCATAGTAGGACTTCATGAGCAGAACAGGGGTATCACCATAGCTTACCCAAGCGCAGAGGTCATCTGATGCTGGTATGAAACATTTCTGGGATTTTGCCAGGGCTGAGATCATCCTGAGGGTGAGCACAAAGGATTGTTGTTATGCCAAGTTCTGGCCATAGTCTATTTCCTGACTTTTAGCTCTGGAAAAACAAAGTGTCTCCTAATATCATGTTATTTTTCCCTTTTGGGTAAAGGGAGGGGGTCTGAAAGAACTTCTACCCTTATGACCAATAAAAGACAAGCAGGTATAAGTCAAGATGACAGTGGAGCCAAGATAAAATATTGCCTGGGGGTGGGGCAGTTCCTTGAGGGGATCTATAGGCAAAGTGTGTCTCAGGTATCATTGCTAGCCATTGCTTGTTTACAAGCAGAAAAGAGAGGGGGGCCCAGAATGTAGAGGGAGAAAATGCCAACACACGCTTGAATCAGGTCCTTGATAGTTGGGCACATTACAAATGGGAAGAGAAAAAAAAAACAAAACTAGGACACTGTTCAGCCCTCATTCAATATCTTCGGATAGCTGTTTCATCTGGGTATGGTGGCTTCTGGGTTCATACTAGATCAACACTGAGGTCCCTTCAGGGTTATGCCATTCACTCAGGAGTAGGAGCTTTCTTGAGATGATCCCAGAGTCCACTCCCACAAGTTTGACAGCTGGGGGGATTGTCAGAACGACCTGGTCGGGGCCCTTAGAGAAAACTCCTTGCCTCAGTCTTTGAGTTTGAGCCTCTGGTCAGCATAACATAGATTCTTTGTTAAGAGACTCTAAGCAACACATAGTCCAGTATCCAGTATCCCAGCCATTTAGGGCTAGGATGAAACAATGCAATAAAGTTTTAGTTTTCTCACAAGACTGAGGTTGGACTAGACCCATAATATGATAGGTACTATGCTATTTCTAGAATTGAGTCACACGATGGAGTCAATGTGGTTCACTCAATTTCCACAATTAACCACTTGCTCTCCTAATCCCCTCAGTCTGCTATAAGCCAAATCTACAAGATTTTTAACAAATTCACAATCATAATTACAGCATTGGGTGCTGTTAGGTTACAGATCAAACTGCTTAGAGACCTCACAATGGACTAGTTTTGAGAAGGGTGATTTACTTGTCACCAAAGTAACCAAGAAAACTCAAATATAAACTATTCAAAGCAATGCAGCAGTTATCACTGATGTTAACAAACAACCAAATCTCCTTGAACGTTATACACAGTAACAGCCATAGTATGTGAGGACTGCTTCTTATAGACTTAGCTTTTCACAGCAATGCAAGGACATAAACCATTCCCAAAGGACTCTTGATGCAAAATGCCATCCACATCCAGATAAAAAACTATGAAATCAGAATGCAGAGTGAAGCAAATGATATTATCTTGTGTTATGTTTTATTTTGGTTTGGTTTTTCTCATTATTTCTCCCATTCGTTTTAATTTTTCTATGCAATATGAGTGGTGTGAAAATGTGTTTAATCTGAATGTATGTGTAGAGTCCATATATGATTGCATGCCATCTTGGGGAGGGAGGGGGAGAAAATTTAAAACTTACAAAAGTGATTGTTGAAAACTGAAAACAAATTAATTTAAAAAAAAGAAAGTAAAAAAAAACAACAATCAAACCTCCTTGTATCCTGGTAATCCATTATCAATATCCATTTTACTAGCACATTTTGAGTCCCAGATGTCTCATGTAGTAATCCAATCACTAGATATCTTTTCTTGGACAACAGACTTTATTCTCAGGACAGTTCTAAAGAGGGTTCTACTTTTCTGGTTCTAAATCTAGAGGTTTCTAGATAATTCTGACAATATAATTTAGTGTAATCACTTAAATTTTGTTCTCCAATCTTGAAACGTCAGAGAATTTCAGTTTGTATAGTATCTGCTTCTTCTATTCTTACCTAAATCCTGTACTTGATAGAAGAAACCTTTTTTTAAATTTATGAGCTACTTCTCTTTCTCACCTGGCACCAGATAATTTTGAGAATTACTGCCTTATAGTACAGTTTAAGATCTGATATTGCTAAATCTCCTTCCTTTACATTTTTTAAACCATTCTTTTGATACTCTTGACTTTTTATTGTTCATTTTTATTATATTGACCCTGCCTATCCATGAATAATTTTACATTTCTTCAATTATTGAAATCTGATTTAGTTCCTGGGTTTGTTTTGGCAAATGTACTTCCAGGCATGTTGTACTGTCTACAGTTATTTTAAATGAGGTATTTCCTAGTATCTCTCCTTGTAGGGCTTTTTTGTGCATATTGTCTGCAAAAAAGTAAAAGAAAAAGAGATAGTTTTATTACCTCATTCCCTATTTTGATTCCTTCCATTTATTTTTCTTCTCTTACTGCTATTGCTAGGATCTCTAATACAATATCTAATAATATTGATGACAGTGGTCATCCTTGTTTCATACCTGATCTTACTAGGAAGGCTTCTGATTTATTCCCATTACAAATAATGTTTTCTAATGGTTTTAGATAAACACATTTTTTTATCAATTTAAACAAAAACCCATTTATGCCTATATATTCAATTATGTTAATAGTTTTCCTTAGGTTAAACCATTCCTGAATTCCTGGCATAAATCCCACTTGGTCAGAATGTCTAATCTTTATAAGATAATGTTTTAGTCTTTTAGCTATTATATTTAGGCAATTTTGCATCCATATTCATTAATGAAATCGTCTACAATTTCCTTTCTGTTTTTACTCTTCTTGATTTTAGGTATCAATATTATACTTTGTCTCATAAAAAGAGTTAGGTAGCATCCCTTCTTTGCCTATTATTGCATATAGTTTAATGTTGGAATTAGTCAATTTTTAAATATATAACATAATTCACTTGTAAATCTATCTGGTCCTGGTATTTTTTTCTTAAGAAGACCATTTATAGTTTATTCTTTTACCCTTTAAAATTATCAGATTGACAACAACAATAAGTTAGGGTCCTTTAATTCTTAGTAATAGTGAGGAAACAATTAGGTCAAGGGCTTATGAAGTTAGCATACATAGTTATTATTTGTGTCTCAGTTGGTTAATATTAAAAAAAATCCGTTTGTGGTCTATATTGTAAATGCTTTAAAAGAAATGTCACCTGACCAAAAATTGGAATTGTGTTATGTGATATGAACTGTATTAAAAACGAAAAATAAAAAATAAAAATAAAAATATAACAAAATAAATTATCAGATTGATACTTTGAAAGTAGGGAAATAATTTCACTTTCTTTACCATTATAAATGAAATTTATGTGTAAAATCCTTAATCTTTAATTAATAAATCCTTAATCCAATTTGAGAACTTATTATTAAAACATACTAATGTTTTAGTGTAATCCTGTTACTTTTCTCAAAGTTTACTATTGCATTTAATTTGAAAACTTTTATATTACATCTCTGTCTCATTATCTTTTCTAATTATCTTCCCCTTTTGGGGGATATCATCCCTATATTACATTTTGAACATAAATACAGGTTAAAATTGTAAGATATTCACACTTGCACCCTATTATAGTAAATCAAAGGTATTCCAGTATCAATCTATTATTTAACAGGTTCAGTGTTATACTTATTGTTGCTGTTGTTGCATTTGTCCTTCATTCTTGAAGAGGACCATGACACTGGGGAGATGATGACATGACTTGCAGTTGACTTTGATTTGAATGAGGGAGGACTGTGCAAGGTCACCTGCCTCACTTTCTCCTTCTGAGCCATCTGGGTGCGGTGGCCAGATACTCATCAGGACAACTAGAGATGGCCCAGGATGTGATGGGATACCCTGTCTATTTTAAGATGCCAAAAAGGTCTTTTTACATTCTCATTTTGAGTTAAGTATGCCCATTTAGTGAATAGGCTGCTTACTCAAGGGATGGGTCCTTCAATTAACAAAAATCAAACTGGGAGGGGAAGATGCTCAGAGTTCCTAAGAGCATTGTCTCTGGGGTCAGGGTATGTTGGTTCAAATTTTTTCTCTGTTGTATACTCTCTGTGTCACTTTGTTCAAATTACCTAAAGTCCTTGGGGCTCAGTTTCCTCATCTGTAAACTGATGCAGTTGAACTAAATGAATTCTAAGTTTTGTTCCAGTTCTAGATTGATGATCCTATGATTATGTGGTTATATATGATCCAAAGAGCAATGAGTGTAAGGTGCGTGACAGTCATGGATCTGTAATGTGTTACAAGTAAAGAATTGTATAGTAGAAACAGAGTTAAAAAATTACGTCAGTCAGGCAATAGACTTTTATTAAGCACTACTGCACTAAGCTCCGGCATCAATTAAGTAAATGATAAGACAAGGATCTGGTGCCTATATGAAATCTTGAGGGCAATGATTTGTCTACATTGTAACTCTTTGGTAAGGCAGGACTCCTTTTTATTTACAAAAAATTTCTCACTATCTTAAATTCCAGTCTCTTTAATTTGAGAAGTGACTAATAAATTTGAGTTTAAGACATTAATATAATTTAAGATTGTGAGTGCATACAAAACTTCTTGATTATATAAATTTGGTATAGAAAGAAAAAGAGGGACATAATTATAATAATGTCATATAAGGGAGGTGGGGAGAGGAGATTCCCTTAGCTCTGTTTGATTCCAGGTATGATTCATATCTGACAGTCAATCATGTAGTCACAGTGTATGAAAAGCCAGGCTCAGGATTAATCATGTGAAAATTTTCCTTTTCAGAAAAGAAATAGCAAAATGGGGAAATAGAGTCAGGAGGATCCTATTCAGGCAGTGCCCAGGTGGTCCCCAAAACATTTCCCAGGCACAGACATCCACCTTTAGCAGTTCCCAGACTACAGCACATGCCATTTTCTTCTATTAGTTTCATGACAATTTAGACAGTCATCCCACAAAACAAAAGTAAATTACAAAAACAAGATAAGATAGCTTGCCTAAGATGACATTGCTAATAAGTTCCTGCAACTGGAACAGAAAAGGGTAGGCTCATCAGGGGTAGAGGTTGATTGGCCCCTCAAATTCATAATGCCATGCTAGGCACTTCCAGAGGCACCAGGATCTTCCCAGGTACCAGTTGGGCAGGGCCTCTACTGGAGACACTTACTGGCCTTTGAGGGGTGGTGGAGAGCACTGGTTGCAGCCTAGGATCTGCCGTGTCTGGTGCCAGGACCTTCTCATTGGTGGTTTTTCCTGGTGGTAGGGTAAAGAGGATGCTGACCATGAGGCCTGACCACTCCTCCCTGTAATGGTAATTTGAATTGAATAATCTTTCCTATTCATTAATAGGCCCATTAAGTCACATGGAGCCTGTGGTGGGAGGAGTTTGTTGAATGGGCAGAGCTGAGAGAAAGTTAGTCTTGAGAGCAGTCAGAGCTAGGAAGAATGCAGGCTCCTGGGTAGCGTGAGTGATTTTGTGACTATTTGTGATTTTGTTTAAGAGACCTTGCTTGTGACGAGTGTAATGGACATGCGCTGTGGGAAGCCTAGCAGAGGGAAGGCTTGGGGATGGTGTTGTCCTCTGCACTGTTATTGCGCATAGATTCTTATCGTTGTAATGAATTTAGATCTGAATAAATGTTTTGGTTCTGCTTTCCATGTGGAGAGTCTGTGATATTTCATGATTCTGAATTGTGCTGTGATATTCATGGCTGCCATGGGCACTGTGAATATTGCACTGGTGCTATACTCCCCCAATTCTGACACCTATAGCTTTGGGGCATGGTGCTGTTGGGGCTGCAGCCACCTGCAGATGCTGGAACAGGGTGAGCACTATGTATTGAACACGGATAATGCCCTCAGGCTTGCAAGGAGGAGTGGACTACAGGTTGTTCATGGACACAGAGGTACTGAGGACACTGCTTATGGAGGCCCACTGTAGTTGCTTTCCCCTGCTCTGCCAGATGGGGCAGAATGTAGTTCAAGTTTCCCTACATTTTTTAAGCATTTTTTCAACATCTTTATCTGGGGATCTAATCTGAAATAAGAGGGATTAACAAGAGAAGGAAAGATCTAAAGGAATGGAGGACATTTTCTGAGGTGCAGGTCATTGGGGCATGGACTATAATGCTCTTGTTATCAATCCTCACAATTGAGATACACTCATGGCTCTTGGAAAGCGGAGTAGGGAAGGCAGAGGCATTTAAAATTGAGTGCGTAGCACTAGTGACAACAAAGGCAGATCCTCTTTTCCCTGAATGATCAAGGAGACATCTCTAACAGAGTGATGGAGATGATGGGCAGAGCTGCATTATGATGAATGATTAACATTTTGTGGAAGGTCCCTTAATGCTTTCTGGGGTACTTTCCATTTTTTCAGCATCCACCCTAGACTTCATTCTGCACTCTGTTTTCCAGTGGCCAGTTTGTTTTTCTTTACCAATAGGATCAGACTCTCAGTTTGCATCTCTTGTTTATTAAAGAGACAATACTTTCCTTTCCTAATGGCACAGAAGGGACACAGGGGGAGAAATGTGCTGTTGAAAGGAAAAAAAAATCTTTTTAGCATCTCTAAGCTCTTTCTTACTTATTTCATCCTCCTCTGCAAGAGTGACTGCCAGTTGTACTGTGGTCTCGAGGAGGATCCCAATGTCAGAATGTGGCCAATCAGAAATAGTCAGCTTACTTTGTTTAGAGACAGATGGGTGAAGATTATTAACAAAACACGATAAAAACTAAAATGTCACAGAAGTGTTAACAGAGATGGATATAAGGTGCAAACTGTTTACTTACTTCTTTTTCTTACTTCTGGGATGACTTCCAAGCTAGCTGCCTTCCTTCTTTTGCCTGGAGCAATGAAGCTATTAATCTTCTCATTTACTTTTTAAACATTTTATAAAATTTAATCCTTATTTTTCCTTAAAACAAATCATACAGAGTAGTACCACTAAAATTTACTAAGATCTTTCAGGATGGAGTTCTTAAATCTTAAAATAAAAAATTTCAAAATTCTTAATCTGCTAAGATTTTTTAGTGGTTCTACAAACTTTGATTATCTGACTGTTTCCCTCCTGTAATTGCAATACAGGCAAAGCTAAAATGACAGGGTGAAAGTATCTTTTAGATTTTTTTTCCTCTTTTCTTCTAACCTAATCTCCCACAGAAAGCCTAAGTGGGAGTTAGGCCTGCTTATTTGGGACTTTTGTTTCAAGCATGAAAATTCATCAGTCTTTCCTAGTGTTCTAAACTCTCTGACCATAGCCCTTATAATTTTTTTGGCTGACTGCAATTTTATATCTTTCAAGGTAACAGAATCTAGCTCACAACACAAACATGATACGGCCTTTCTACAAAGACAGAGACACAGACATAATGACAAGACAGATACAAACAGCAGACTAGCTTACAACTCAACCATGACAAAGCACACAACAAAAATGCTAATTGCAACTGATTCTGAGGCATACAATACAACACAGGCATACTCAATTTGAAAATTTAACATGGGTGTGTGGTGAAAGAGTGGGAGACATACAAAGAGGTCAATTAGCAAGAGATATGCAGAAAAAATATCCTTAGTAGAGTGATCCAGGATGAACCAGGTCAAGAGAAAGGCCCTGAAGTTTTCCTCACAAAGAAAGGTGAGCTCAACTCATGAGTTGAGTCCAGGTATGAGTCCAGGATTTGAGCTTGGAAAGATTGGTGGAATCACCAGATGAGGGGGGATCAGACTCTGGAGAAATCTCCAGAGATGCCTAGTTTGCTCTTACTTGGCACCAGAAAGTCCACTTGGCCCAATTCTGAGTTCAATCCCACTTCTGACACTAATTTAAATGTCAACTGCACTGGAACCTGTCTCCAGCCTGTGGATGGCCAGAGCCAAACAAAGCAGGCTAGAGATAGGACAGTCAGGAATCAAACAGAAGTTTAGTTAATTTCAGATTGAGAGAAACAGCTCACAGGCAAGGATACATGTGCGAAGACCTGGGTTCAAGTAGCATAATAACAATCCTTTGTGTTCCCCCTTGTCATGATCTCTCGCACAGTAAAGTCCCAGAATTGTTTCACACCGGCATCAGGTGGACTCTGAGATTGGAAAAGCAGCTGTAGTACCCATATTGTGGTCATGAAGTGATGTTAAGAATCAAACTTGTCACATTGTTGCTATTACCTTCATTGCCAGGGCTACAGTTTATAGCATAGCTATAAATATTAAGATCTCCCCACAGTGCCTCAGCACCACACCCCCCCAGTAGGGGCGGGGTTTTGGCATGTGATTAGTAAGTATCTGAGGTTGGATTAGAAGTGTGTTCAGGCTAGGCACCTAGCTGTCATATAACAAACAGAAGATTTTATATTTGATCCTGGAGCTGATAGTGAGCCACTGGATTTTATTGAGTAGGGGAAATATAATTTTAGTGCCTGAATGGAGGATGGACTAAAATGGAGAGAGACTTATGGAAGGCAGACCAATCAGCAGCCTGGTACAATAGTCCAGATGTGAGTATATAAGGGCCTGCCTCAAAGTAGAGGCAATATCAGAGGAGAGAAAGAGGAGAACTCAAAAGACGCTGTAAAGGTGAAATTGACAGGCCATGGCCACAGACTGGATATGGAGGTGAGAGACAGTGAGGAGTTGAGATGACACCTAGGTTGTGAGACTGGGGGACTGAGAGGATGGTGGTGCCCTTGACAATAATAAGGAATTTTGGAATGGAAGAAGGCTTAGGGAGAGAGATAATGAGTTGAGATTTGGACATGTTGAGTTTAAGATAAGGATATTCAGTCCAAGATGTCAAACAGGTAACTGGAGCTGTGAGACTAGAGACCAGTAGAGAGATTACTGTTGGATAAGTTGATCTGAGAATCATCAGCATAGACATGATAATTGAATCCATAGGAAATGATGAAATCACCAACTAAAACAGTATAGAGTGAGAAGGGAAAAGAGCTCGAGTCAGAGCCCTGTAGGATACCCAGAGTTAGTGAGCAGGACCTAGATGAAGAACCAGCAAAGGAGACTGAGAAGAAATGGAATGGAATGGAGTAAGCATTTATATAATGCCTATTATCTATCAGGCACAGTGTTAAGTGTTTCATAAATATCTCATTTGCGGAAAAAGGAGTGTTCAGATAGGTAGGAGGAAATAGAGCAGAAGACAGAGAAGTCTGGAGATTCCTATCCTTAGCTGTGTTTTATTCAAGCAAAATGGAAATCAGTTTCTTAGGGTAATGAAAAGAACCTTGGAAAGGGAA
Source organism: Notamacropus eugenii (assembly GCF_028372415.1). Taxonomy (NCBI): domain Eukaryota; kingdom Metazoa; phylum Chordata; class Mammalia; order Diprotodontia; family Macropodidae; genus Notamacropus; species Notamacropus eugenii. The sequence goes on from NC_092872.1 coordinate 357,648,013, forward strand.
TCAGAAGACCTAGAATAAAAAAACAAAAAACAAAAAACTTACAGTCTTAGATAATTGCCTCTGGTACTGAGAAGTTAACTCATTTGTCCAGAGTTGCACAGCCAGAATATGGCAAAGATTTAAACCCAGGTCTTCCCATGTCTGATGTCACCTCTTTATTTACTACAGAACACTGCAGACTGAGAAAAATAATAGTTGACTTCAATGTATTTCTTTATGGCTACAAAGTACTCATTCCATTTCATCTTCATTACCCTGTGATATAGAAAGTGAAAGTATTATTATTCCATTTCGACAGATGAAAAAATTGAGGCATTCAGAAATGCAGAATGATTTGTCCAAGGTCAAATAACTTGTAAGTGATAGAAACTATTACTTGAACCCAGGTCTTGTGACTTCAAGCCAAATGATCTTTTTTTTCACTGCACCATGAAATTGATTTTGCTTTTGCCTGGAAACACACACACACAGCCAGGGAGGGAAAATTTATAACCCTCTTCATCCCTACTACATTCCCCCTGTCAATCATCTCAAGTATTTCAAAGGAAAAATATACTTAGTTATTTCAATGGAGTCTTGATCTGATTAGTGTGAGCACTTTTTCCATCGATGCAAATCACAATCCTGCTATGATTTCTCATGCCATGTAATTTTTGTTCTTGTCTTTCTGTAGTTTCTCCACAGAGGATCCATACAATGCATTGTATCAGGAAGATACAAATAAAGCACTCAGGCCATTCATCTCTTCTCTCTCAATCTTGTTACATGACTGCCCTACCTCTTTTCCTGGCAATCCATTTCCTTGAATATGACTTTTTACTATTTCTTATTATTGTTGGGAATATTCTGTAGCTTACTTACATAATATATCTTTCTATGGGGCTTTCGGTCATCTGCCAAGCTGATTCTTTTGAGCTAGTCATAGAGAGTTCTCAGGAGAATTTTGGTATTAAAGGCTAGGCTTTCACAATGAGGAAAAGCTTTGGATCATTCCAGTTTCCAAGAGGTGACAAAATGTTATTCTTGTTTTCTTACTCAACTGTGGACCCCAAGTATTGTTCACTGTCTATAATTGTCCAAGATCTATGTACCGATGAGCTAACACAATAGACCGTCCATTCAGCTGTGTGTTGAAATCTTTGTAGCATGCGATTTTGGTCCATTTCTGTTCTTTATTGTCATGGGCAAGACAGAACTAATTAATTCAAATTATTTTAAATTGTGTAAAATCTGAAGATTTAAAGCAGGAAGAAACCTTAGAGATTGTCTGCTCCAATCTTTGTTATTTAAGAGATGTGGAAACTGAAATCTAGTGGTATAATAATGATAATAATAGTGATAATAATACTAATAAGCAATTTGCTGAAAGCCACACAAATATTGTGTAGCAAATACAAGGGTTGGAAGCTGGCCACTTATTCCTACTCCAAATTCAATGTTATTTCTTTATACTACTGTGTTAAAAAAAAATGCAATGGAAGTCACAGGCATCAAAAAAAAATCCTGAAAGAAAATCATTCCTCTTTTACCATATCTGGAGGAAACTTCTTGACTGGCATTGATTAAATCAGTTGCAGGGCACTCTAATGACCCAACATGAGAGATTGCTGACTATGTGCCACTTTATTATTTGAGCCCAGGTCTTTAGAAACATGGATCATAGAAGCTAGCTCCTTGAAACAACAGATAAATTTGCCATCCATCACACCAGGTGTACACATATTTAGTAAAGTGTGGGGAAGGAAATAATTATTTATTGGTATTATTTTAGTGGCCGTGGACAATAGATCAAAATATGGTCTGAAGGAAAGTTTTATTCCCTCGTACATTTTGGATCTTGGGATACCTTTATTTTATTATTTTTTATGGGATAGTTTCACTAAATGTGTGAGTGTGTATGTGTGTATGTGTATGTATGCATGTATATATGTATGAGAGAGCAAGAGAGAGAGAGAAACAGAGACAGAGACAGACAGACAGACAGACAGACAGAGACAGAGAGAGAGAAAGATCACACACACTCAGAACTTTTTTTACTGAGGGACCCAAGGGGACAATCACATTCCTCAAAAAGGATTCATGCCACACACATATTATAATACACAGTTCTCAATATAGAGCAGTGTTCAGAAGCAAGCTGTTTTTATTCATTACACAAGCAGAGTGAGTGAATGGAAGGAGCACTGTGGGGTTCAACTCCCACATTCCCCCACCCCCTTTAGTTCATGCAAACTTGGAAATGTCCCTTCTGCACTCTAAGTCTCAGCTTCCTCATTTGTAATTGTTTACATTCTATAAATCTATAATTCTCTGAGGCTTCTTCCCTCTTTGCTATGCTATATTTGAAAGTCTCTTCCAGTTTTAAGGTTGAGCTGCCCTGAGCAGTAGCAGATTTCTACTCACTGAAACTGAGGCTGTATAGTCACTTTCTCAGAATATTTTGATGAGATTCTTGAGCAGAATGGCTTCTGAGGTCCACGCTAGCTACTTGCTTCTGTGATTCTCTAATTGAAAGTGATTTCCATTTCCTACAGTCTTTATGATTCTATCATCTGACATCCAGTTGTTTATCTCTCTAAGCACTGATAGTCCGTGGTTCTCCAGTTTTTCAGAGACAGTTAAAAAAATTGAGTAATACTTAAGCCAAGTGTCACAAAAATGCCAATAACTCTAAAGGAAAACAGTGCATCTACTTGTCCTGATTTATCACAGAGCTAGTATGGCCAGGGATCCTTAGGTCTTATTTGATTTACTTCAACAAAATGCAAATTCACAGTCAATTAATTTTACTTAAAATCAACATATAAAACTACACTTAGGCATACACCTATACCTATAAAAAGTTACTATATTACATAAATGTAATTTTAAAAGTTTATAAAAATGCAGTTACATCTCATTCATAATCCTGTTTAGGGCTCCCATAGCATAGGCTCCATGCAGCAAATATAGTTTGACAATAGCATAGACCAAAATGCAAATGATATATGTATAGCTTTCTTTGTTTTCCTCCTCCAACACACAGCTATTTCATGTGATCATACCTAAATAAACTGGTCTATTTACTAGGGCATTTACCTGTTTAAGACTCAGCATTATATTAAATAAAATTGAGTGCCCAGGCTAATAAATTTGCAGAAAGCCTATTTGTTTTACTGAAGAATTTATTGCTGCAGTAATAACTGTCAGAGTGTGAGCATGGTTAAAGGGCTGGAGACAGGACCAGCTGCACTAAGGATCTATCACATTATCGACTTCCTGACAGGAGTGTTGTGAACTCTTTTGTCATAAACTCAAGTACCCAGAGTTGAAACCCTCAATCAATGAAAGGGGACTCTGGGATCCAGCTTCTTGGGAAAGGGCAACTCTACTGTTTGACCCAGTAGGGCACAAATAACAGATTTTATACAGTGGGTGTGGGGTGTGGGTGTGGGTGATTTATAACAAGCCAGCTTTTTGGCATTTATTTTAATTGACAGAGGGTGCACTTAATAATATCACAAAAAGTTAAATGAATATTTTCCTGTTTCTAATCTAATGGAAAAGCACAGTCCTAGAGTAGTAATATGGTCTGGAGTTGTAGCAATCAGTTAACATTTATTTGTTTAAGGCCTACTATGTTCTAGGCACAATATTAAGCTCTTGGGAAAAAAAAATAAGTGAAACAGATCCTGCCTTCAAGGGGCTTACTTTTTAACAGAGATGATAGCATTGATATTGATTGGAATGTACGCAAAAGAGACAAGGAAAGTAACTTTGTTGTAGAAGCCCTGATAGTTGAGAGAATAGTGACCAGGAAAGATTGTATGCCACATATGGTGCTTGAGTTGAGTCTTTATGGATAGTAAGAGGTCAGAGTGGCAAGCAAGAACATTCCTGAAATGAGAAATTGCCAGTGAAAAAGTTGGGAACCTACATGACTAATGGTGGCACCCTTCCCCAAAACAGAGAAGCCCTGAGAGGGGTACGGGGTAGAGCAGGGGAAGATAAATTAATTTTGTTTTGTATGAGCTAAGTTTGAGATATCTATGGACATCCAGTCTGAAATATGCAAAAGGCAGTTGGTAATGTAGGGATGGAACTCAAGAAAACAATCATGTCTATCTATAAGTCAGCTGCATAGAAATGATAATTAAACATATGGGAGCTGATGAGATTACATAGAGAAAGAGTATAAATATAGAAAAGAAAACAGATAGGGATGAGGTCCAAGGACAGATCCTTAGATTATCTCAACACGTAGAGGGCATGACATACATGATGACTCAACAAAGGAGACAGAGAAGAGGAGGTCAGGCAAATAGGAGGAAAACTAGTAAGAATCATGCTATGAAAATACAAAAAAGACAAAGTATCTGGGAGGAAAGAATGGTCAACAGGGTCATATGCTAAAGAGAGATCAAAAAATGAAGGTAGACAGCTTTTTTCAGGTGAAAAGAGAAGCATAACAATATAGAGAAGCAAAATGGATTTGAAGACAGAAGACCAATGAGTGAATTTCAGCTCTGCTTCTTGCTCTCTGAATGACTTTGGGGGAAGTTATTTCCTTTCTCTGAGATTCAATTTCTTCACCTGTAAAACAGAAGTAATATTACATTGCTGCCTGTCTCACAGGGTCATCATGAGACTATACATTAAAGGGTTATTGTGTATAAACATACACTTTTTAGTTTAACCTACATTATAAACACTTTTGAAAAAATCCAAACAATCAACAAAACAATAAATAATGCACTGATTTGTCTTTAGTGTCCATTTTTGAGGTATAAACACTCATACTGAAAAATTTAACAACCACTTCTTTCAAGCAAGTTAGAGCTGGCTCCAGCACACCTTTAGATACAAGAGACATTGCAGAGGTGAAATGGATATGATGGCTTCAAATTATCTTTGGGGCACTTGCTAGCTCTATGACCTCTAGTAAGTCACTTGACCTCTCTGGATCTCCCTTTCTCACCCTTTAATAAGAAGGCTGGAGTAACTAACCTCAAAGTTCCCCAAATCTTTGGTTTTATGATGCTAGATACAATATAATCATAAGGAGATGCATTTAAAGTAATGCAAAATAATGTTCTAAGGGAGATAGTCCCAATACAAAGGATTCCTATAAGAAATGGTACCCAGAATGTGCTTGAAAGAAAGCTAGGGATTCAACAAGGTGAAAATGAGAGGGGGAGTGCATTCTAGTTACAGGGACTCACTTATGCAAAGGAACCTTAGAGAGGGGATTTCGTCCAAAGTTCATCTGGAGCATGAATACTATGTGTACCATTACCACACAGTGCTTATCCATGTGGAACAGAAGGTGTTCTGAGAAGAATGTACACACTCACTATCAAAAAGAATTAATATTTTAAAGTCTTATCTAATTGCACCTGCCAAGAATTCCATTCTTCTTCCTCTATGTCTAACATATGAACCACAGAAATGGTTCATGTGAAGGAATCTTCACAGTAATTTTATCTTTGGTTTCTCTCTATTTCAATTCCATTCAATTCAACAAATGCTTATTACATATCTACACTAAACTGAATAAGCAGGGCTGTTGACAATCTAATCCAATCCAATGAAGTTTAATTCAGTTCCATGCAATTTAAAGTGTTTCAAGCTAGTAGAAAAAGCCTAGATTTGGAGTCAAAAGACATGAGTTGAAATCTTCATTTGACTACCTGTGTGACCTTGGATATCATTCATATTTATTTAGTTCTTTCTGGGCCTCATTTTCCTCATCAAAAAGATAAGGAAGTTGGAGATAGATGACGTATTTATTTAAAACATTTTTATTTTTTTCCCACCTCCCTCTTTCTTACACTGGAAAAGAAAAAAAGAAAAACAAAGCCTTTGTAACAAATATGTATAGTCAAATAAAACAAATTCACACCCTGGTCAATTATCCAAAGATGTACTTCTATTTTTGCATCTTGAGTCAGTCCTCTCTCTGTCATGAAATACCGTTCTTCTTCAGTAGTTCTCGGCAATCGACATTGGTCATTGCATTCGTTTTTGAGTGTTTGAATGTTGCTTTTTCTTTATGATATTGTTATTGTATGCTCCTGGTTCCTATTGATATAAGTAGATATGTCTTCTCAAGTTTCTCTGAAACTATTTCTTTCATCATTTCTTATGATTCCATTGTATTCCATTATATTCATAGACTATGACTTGTTAGGTCAATTCCCAATGGATATTCATTCATTTGGCATCCAGATTTTTAATACCACAAAAGAACTGTTGCAACTATTTTTGTACACATAGGTCATTTTCCTTTATGCATCATGAATTACAAGTGTTATGGTGTGATTGACTTAAACTGGACTATTTTTTTCTGTAAAATTTATTTATTTTCAGTTTTCAGCATTCACTTCCATATATTCCACAGTCAATTACTTGACCTTTGAGTTCTTTGTTAAATGGAGGCAACCTCCAGTTCAGCAGTGGGTGCTGCTGCCCTGGTGCTGGGGCTGGACCATGCTCCCCTCTGAGATGAGTGAGAGACTCTTCCTAATGACCTTCAAAAGCTGTCTTTTGCATTTTTGGATTGAGAAGTCTGAAAACCTCAGCAGCCTCCAACAATTCGGGCCCTTAAGGCCTTATCCAGCTCTGTCCTTTTCCTCATGGACCACATCGAACTGCGTTCTACTCCCAGCATGTTGTGATAGATCCTTCTTGTCAACCTGGATTGTATTGGGCTGGAAATTTGCTTCAGTGTGTCCTTTTGTGACTTCTGCTGCTCTAGAATTTGTTTAGAGTCGTTTTATACAGGTTTTTGAGGGGTTTGCAGGGAGAACTCTAGCAGGTCCCTGCTTCTACTCTGCCATCTTGACTTCACTCCCTTACCTTGGACTAATATATGTATATTTATATCTAGTCATTAGAACTTAAACCTCAGAATCCACTCCCTCCATCCACTTCTTCAGACTTCCTGGAAGTAATATTAGCTATTAAAAATGTGATATCTCTTAGCTGTACACGCATCTTTCAATGTTGAGGATAATTAATAGTTCCCATTGTATTCCCTAAGCTAGACTCAATTTCCCTTGAGCATGGAGGGCTCACTTTCTTTGAAAGGATGCAGATTCATTTTAATCGGAGCCAGATGTTAAGAAGTCATACTCTCTCCTATTTCTCCTTCCCTTTTGTTGGGTATATAGATATCTCTGTCTCTATCTCTATCTATCTATCTATCTATCTATCTATCTATCTATCTATCTATCTATCTATCTATCTATCTACCCAACATATATAGACATATATATGTCTATATGCCTGCTGGTTACTTGTAACCACTGGTTCTACTTCTACCTTCTAGTGCCAGGACAAACAATGGGAAACTGAAATAGAAGAAATGTAGAAGAGAGCATAGGGAAATAGTGGCTGAGTACCCATATGTGGCAGCTTTGCTTTCCACATTTTAAAGTATGTGGAGGTAGACTAGGAAATTCTTTGATAAAATGCAAGATGTGTATTTTTTTTGTCTCCTAATATTTTAATATGTTACCTCAAGGGGCTATGTGTTCTAATGGAAAAAAAAAAAAAAGATCTGGACTTCATTCTGACTTCCAGTCCTGCTTCTGATACTTTTTGGCTGTGGATTTGGGGCAAGATATCCTCTTTTTTTTTTTTTTTTTTTTAGCATCAGATTGCTTATCTGTAAACTGAGTATAAGACTACTTTCCCAGTCATTTTGAGGAAAGTACTTTATGACTTCTAAATAGGCAATGTCCGTGTGAACTATTATTGTTTTCTGGTATTTGAATAGCGTCTTGGAGCTTTATTCAGGTCATCTAAGTGGTTTGGTTAACATTGCCTTATTATTAGCTATAAGGCAAAGGGAGATAATTTAGAGGTGCCTGTGAGCAAAAGACAGAAAGATTATATGGGGGCTTATGTTTATGACTTTTATGGTCTGGCTTAAAGTTTATTCCGTCCACAATCAATAGATTCTGCTCCTGGCTCTACTGAACCAAAAATAACTTCAAAAATGACCTAAAATTCAGTTTTTCAGTTCAATTCTACTTGCTCCTGGGCATTTTGAAAGTAAATCAATAAAGGAGGTAAAATCTGAAACCCGGAAAAATTTTTAATCTTTAACATTCTTTATTTCTCTTTTCCAGATCCACGATTTCCTCTTTCTTCTCTTCGCACAGCCTTCAGCTATGGTAGAAGGATCTTTTTATGATCTGGTCAGGATGCAGTCCATTGATCTTCCCCTCCCTCTCAATTAACATTGTTCACAGAAATACTTGGCAAATGTGTCCATTAGTACTGTTATATTATTACTCATTATTCCAACTACTTAAAAAAAAGATCAAATGAGATAATGAATGTCAAGCGATATATAAATGGGAGACATTATTGTTATTTCTGTAATAATAACAGTGAGAGGTAGCATTTATAGAACATTTTAAGATTTATAATATGCTTTACTTATTATCTCTTTAGATTCATTTTAGTAGTAGAAATGTTACTATACCAGTACTTTAAAATAGTTGAGGTTTATAATTTTTATTTTATGGATAACAATAATAGTGACACATTTCTGTAGAACTTAAAGATTTATAAAATTCTTTTTTCACAACTACCTTATCGGGTAGGCAGTACAAATATAATACAAGGTGTCCCAAAAATCTTAGGGCAGTTTTTATGCTTGCATTACTTAAAAGAGCTTTAGTGGCTTAAAAGGTTGAACTAAGACTTTTGAGACACACTTTATTTCTCTCAGAAATAGAGGTGAGCACACATTCCACTGACAGAAATCACAGTTCATCTATACCTTTTAATCTTGTATGATTCTTGTTCATAGAGGATCTACCAAATGTGATGGAGCCATTTCTTTGTTCATTTTAACTATCCTATATACTGTGGTGTACAACTTAGGCTATTTATTCTCCACCTCTTCCTCCCCCCCCCCCCCCAATTCTTATTTTAAAAAGTTCTGACCTTAAACATAAAAATGACCATTTCTATGCACATAGAAGACAAAAAGGAGATTTTATATGAAACCATGAATCTCTATTTTGTAACTTGCTTAAAAAAGTATATAATTTATTCAAAATGTTGCTTTCAAATCTGTTCTGCTTTTCCGTGCTTCCTTCTAACCTTCCTTTTTTCTACATTAAAAATGTTTCATCAGTAAGGCAAATTTTTCACAGTGTATCATGCTTACCGTATTGCTGTTACTATGTGCAATATTCTTGTGGCTCTGTACAATTCACTTTGCATCAGTTCATGTTTGTCTTTGCAGATTTTTCTGAAACCAACCTGCTCATCATTTCTTACATCACAAGAGTATTCCATCATAATCATGTACCACGGCTTGTCTAGGCATTCTTCAATTGGTGGGTATCCCCTTGATGTCCAATTCTTTGTCATCACAGAGAGCTGCATTACTGAGGCATTATTTTAAATTTTAGGGGGGAGGATATTTAGAAAAACCAGTGGAATGTTTTCTCTACTCTGTCCTCTTGGGTCTCCCCTCATTTCAGATTTCTTAGAATCAGAGGGACAGGTGAAAACAGAATCTACCAGCCACCTCCTGAAATAAACCTCAGAATGAAAACTCTTGGGAAACATCATAGCCAAAACCCAGAGCCTTCAGATCAAAGCAAAAAAGATATTACAATCATTCAAAACAAAAGAATTCAAGTACTGAAAAATCATAGTCAGGATCTCACACAATACAGTGGCCACCACTGTGAAGAAGCAGAGAACTTGGAGTTTCATATTTTAGAAAGCAAAAGACATGGGCTTATATCCAAGAATAACTTATTTTCTGTTACATTTTAAGCCTCCTGGAAGCAGGTATGGTGTTTTGTCTCTCCCTGTATCCCCAGTGCTTTAGCAAAATGCCTGGCATATGGCAAGGGCTTAATAAATGTTTACTGACTGATTTATTGACACAGCAAAACTGAATATAATATCATAGAGGAAAAGGACTCTTTTAATGAAATAGAAGACTTGTAAGCACTCCTGATGAAAAGAGCTGCAGAGAAACTTTAAGATTCAGACACAGGAGTGAAAAGAAGAGAAAAAAGTGTAAACAAGAAAGAACAATTATAAAAATTATATAAGGATAAGTTGCTTATATTCAGTTATGAGGAAATAATACATGTGTCCTCTCTGAACCCATCATCAGGGTTCATAGAGGGAGTCCAATTAAGCAAGACCTAGGAGAATCCTGTCTTGATGATTCTAATTAAGAAAAGAATGAAAAGAGGGGAAAAGTGATATATTTGTGAGATGGGGGAGAGAATGGAAAATTACCTTGTACAATCAGGATGCACAAGTAGATATCTATGTTTTTTATGGTTGACACAGATTCTTTTAGTTTATTTATTTATTTTTAGTTTTCAATATTCATTTCCACAAAATTTTGAGTTCCAAATTTTCTCCCTGTCTCTCCCCTCCCCCTACCCCATAATGCCTTGCATTTTGATCACCCTTTCCCTCAACATGCCTTCCCTTCTATCACACCTTTTCCTTCCTTTATCCCCTTCTCCTCTCTTTTCTTGTAGGGCAAGATAGGTTTCTATCACCCATCACCTATATTTCTTATTTCCCAGTTGTATGCAAAAACAATTCTCAACATTCATTCCTAATACTTTGAATTCCAACTTCTCTCCCTTCTTGCCTCCCAACTTATCCCCAATGAGAAGGCAGGCAATTCAATATAGGCTGTATAAGTGTAGTTTTGCAAAAGACTTCTATAATAATCATGTTGGATAGGACGAACGATATTTCCCTCCATCCTATCCTGTCCCCCATTTATTGTATTTTCTCTTTTGACCTTGTCTGTCCCCAAAAGTGTTTACTTCTGATTACTCTCTTCTCCCATTTACCCTCCCTTCTATCATTCCCCTCACCCCTCTTGTCCCCTTCTCCCCTATCCTTCTGTAGTGCAAGATATAGTTCCATGCCAAACTGAGTGAGCATGTCATTCCCTCAAGCCAAATGTGAAGAGAGTAAGGTTCACTTTTGCCCTCTCACCTCCTTCCTTTTCTCCTCCATTGAAAGAGCTTTTTCTTGCCTTTTTTTGAGAAATAATTTATCCTATTCCATTTCTCCCTTTCTCCTCCCAACATATCCCTCTTGTACCTCTTAATTTTATTTTTTTAGCTATCATCCCTTTGTATTCAACCCACCCTGTACTCTGTGTGCGTGCGTGTGTGTGTGTGTGTGTGTGTGTGTGTGTGTGTGTAATCTCTCCAACTACACAAATACTGAGAAAAGTCTCAAGAGTTACAAATATTATCTTTACATGTAGGAATGTAAACAGTTCAACTTTAGACAGTCCTTTATGATTTCTCTTTCCTGTTTACCTTTTCATGCTTCTCTTGATTCTTGTGTTTGAAAGTCAAATTTTCTATTCAGTTCTGCATTTTTCATCATGAATGCTTGAAAATCCTCTATGTCATTGTATGACCATTTTTTCCCCTGAATTATTATACTCAGTTTTGCTGGGTAGGTGATTCTTGGTTTTAATCCTAGTTCCTTTGACTTCTGGAATATCATATTCCAAGCACTTTGATCCCTTAATGCAGAAGCTGCCAGATCCTGTGTTATCCTGATTGTATTTCCACAATGCTCAAACTGTTTCTTTCTGGCTGCTTAAATGTTTTCTCCTTGACATGAGAACTCTGGAATTTGGCTGCAGCATTCCTAGGAGTTTCTCTTTTTGGATCTCTTTCAGGAGGTGATCTGTGGATTCTTTCAATATTTATTTTTCCCTCTGGTTCTAGAATATTAGGGCAGTTTTCCTTGATAATTTCATGAAAGATGATATCTAGGCTATTTTTTTGATTGGGGCTTTCAGGTAGTCTTATAATTTTCAAATTGTCTCTCCCACATTTATTTTCCAGGTCAGTTGTTTTTCCAATGAGATATTTCACATTGTCTTCTCTTTGTTCATTCTTTTGGTTTTGTTTTGTAATTTCTTGGTTTCTCATAAACTTATTAGCTTCCTTCTGTTCCATTCTAATTTTTAAAGAACTATTTTCTTCAGTGGGCTTTTGAACTTCCTTTTCCATTTGACTAATTCTGCTTTGTAAAGCATTCTTCTTCTCATTGACTTTTTGGACCTCTTTTGCCAATTGAGTTAGCCTATTTTCAAGGTGTTATTTTCTTCAGCATTTTTTGAGTGTCGTTTATCAAGCTGTTTACTCACTTTTCATGATTTTCTTGCATCGCTCTCATTTCTCTTCCCAATTTTTCTTCCACCTCTCTGACTTGATTTTCAAAATCCATTTTGAGTTTTCCCATGGCCTGAAACCACTGTGTATTTATTTTGAAGATTTTGGATGCAGAAGCCTTGACTTCCTCTGACGTTATTCTTTATTCTTCCTCATCTGAAAGGATGGAAGAAAATACCTGCTCACCAAGAAATTAACCTTCTATAGTCTTATTTTTTCTTCCCTTTTTGGGCATTTTCCCAGCCAGTTACTTGACTTTTGAGACCTTTGTCAAGAGGAGGGTATATTTTTGGGACCTGTAAATTCTCAGTTCCTCCAAGGTGGCACAATCAAGGAAGAGGTGTTTACTCCTTTCCTGATCTGCGCACTGGTCTGGGAGCAACCAAAAACTTTTCTGTCCAGAATCTGCAATTAAATTTCCTGTACAGAGCCTCCACCAGCTCCAATGCCAGTGCTCCTCCTCACCCCTGGATGTAGTTCAAGGCTGAGAATCAAATCAGTGGCTTAATTCCCCCAGGGGCTTTAGGTGAAGGGCTCCAAAAATTGCAGTTGCCAGAGCCCTTTCACTGACCTTTGAAGCTGTCTGTTGTGTTTGTGGTTTGAGGAATCTGGGAACTGCTGCCAGTAGTGCCCTGAATCCTCTTCTGAGTCCAGTCCATGCTGCTCTGGTCTGGTATGCATTCATAGTTCTGGTCTGGTCTGTGTTCATCGCACTGGTCTGTACAAGTAGATATCTATACAAACAAGGAGGAGAAGGTGGGGTGGGAACATCTCATATTCAAATGTCCTTGTGAACTGGTCAAAAGAAGGAAGGATACTCAAAAGCAGTTGTATACAGAAATCTACTTTATGTAACAGGAAAATGTGAGGGAAAGTATAGAAGAATAGAGGGGAAATTAGAGGGAGGGCATTCTAAGGGAGAGATCAGTACTAAGCAAAATAAACTCTAAGGATGTGTGAAAATATTTATAATTCTTTGTGAGATAGCAAAGAATAGAAATCTAAAGTAGGGCTCATGAACTGGGGAATGGCTGAACAAGCTGTAGTACATGGATGTGATAGAATATTATTCTGTTGAACCTTTGTCAGTGTAATGACCAACTGGGATTCCATAAGACTAATGATGAAACATGCTGCCCACCTCCTAACAGAGAAGTACAGGACTGAGAATGCAAAATTAAACCTTTTAAAAAATTGTGCATGATCAGTGTAGAAATCTGTTATGATTGCTTATATATGTCTGTAATAAATTTTTTTTCTCATGTTCTCAATTAGGAGCATAGTGTTAGGGAAGGGAGAGAAGTTATAGATCTTGGCTAATTAAAACAAATAAAATATTTGTTAGAAAAAGAAAAATAATGATAACTTTCTCAAGTCAGTTAAAGCCAATTCACCCCCGGAAACAAGAGATTTGGAAGATTTGGAAAGTCATAGGATTTTAAGATCACAGATTTAGAGCTGGAAAAGACCAAAGGGGACATTATTTCCAAACTCCACATTTTATATTTTTTATTTAAATTAATTTATTTGTTTTCAGTTTTCTACAATCACTTCCTTAAGTCTTATATTTTCTCCCTCTTCCTCCTGCCTCCTTCCCCCTAGATGGCATGCAGTGTTATATGGGTTCTACACATACATTCTTATTAACCACATTTTCACATTAGTCATGTTGCATAGAAAACTTAAAATGAAAGGGAGAAACCATGAGAAAAAACAAACCAGCACAAAACATAACACAAGAGAAAATATTCTGCTTCATTCTGTGTTCCAGTTACATAATTCTTTCTCTGGATGTGGATGGTATTTTGCCTGAAAACTCCTTCAGGAAGGTGTTAGGTCCTTGCATTGCTGTGAAGGGCTATGTCTACCAGAAACAGTCTTTGCACACTGTGCTACTGTATACAATGTTCTATTGGTTCTGCTCATTTCATTCTGCTTCAGTTCATATAAGTCCTTCCAGACCTCTCTGTAGTGCTCCTATTCATAATTTCTTATAGCACAATGGTATTCCATTATATTCATATACCACAACTTGTTTGGCCATTCCCCAATTGATGGATATCCCCTTGATTTCCAGTTCTTGGCCACCACAAAGAGAGCTGCTATAAATATTTTTGTACATCTGGGACCTTTTCCCATTTTTATGATCTCTTTGGGATACAGTCCTAGAAGCTATATTACTAGGTCAAAGGCTATTCACATTTTTGTAGCCCTTTGGGTGTACAAACTTCACATTTTATAGATGAGGAAATTGAAGCACAGAGACATTAAGTGACTTGTGCATGGTCATCTAGCTATTATGGAATCATTTATTAAGTACTTACTATGTGCCAGGAACTGTGCTAAGTACTTTACAAATAAATTTCATTTAATCCTCACAACAATCCTAAAAAGTAGATATTATTATTATTATCTTCATTTTACAATGGAAAGAACTGAATCAGATAGAGTTTAGATGATTTGCCCAGGGTTATACAACTAGTAATTATCTGAGGCTGGATTTGAACTGATGTCTCCTCCAATACCTAGTGTCAAGTAAATATAGAGAAATTTGAAATGTAAAAGAGGAAATGTTTGAAGGGGCCAGTTTTTTAGGTGATAGTATGGAATATAATTGAAGTTTTAAATGGGAAGGTTAATAGTGGAAGGGAGAATGCCAACTAATTTGTTGAAACAGGATAAAAGGTAAAGAGAATGGGTACATATTTAGAAGTGTTTGATATCAACAGTATTAGAAATAAAGTAGCTTGTGACAGATGATCTTGATTTTCTCAGAAATGTCTGAACTTAGTTCCTCTAAAAAAGATGAACAGGTTATGAGTGGGGTGGGGTTGGTGACTAGAGAAGGGCATAGTTTTGAAATAGTCTTTGAAGGCTGTGGAAAATTCCACTGGAGGAAGAGGAATAGAGTGAGCCAAGGAAGAAGAAAAATATTGCTATGAAATTATTCAGGATCATATGTAAAATGAATTTGAAATAGACTTAGTTGTCATGGTTTTGTGAACTCTTCCAGTGGTATTTAACAGCATTGAAGCAGGATCAGAGATTTTGGATGGTAGAATTTCACTGCATTTTAAGGATTTATAAGGTATAAACAATTGTAGGAAAACATAACAAAGAAGTCAAGAGATAAGTTGAGGGATAGCCCAAGTGTTGCACCACCTCAGAATAAAAGGCATATGGGAAAATCTCTAGGATGTTGGGCATATTCCGAAAGGAGGATTTACAGAAATGTTAGGACAAGAATAATATAGGAAGAGAAAGCAATAATAAATTGCAATCTGCTTTGGTGAGGAAAGTGCCCATATTGTTGAAATCATAGATTTAACACAATATTCTTATATTATTTTTAATTATTATCAATGAAAATAAAAATAATAATACTTCAACTGTCACATTATTTGATATGCAAAGGTATCTCCTCTACTAAAGCAGAGTGCAATTCATTTAACAAAACATCTTTATGAGTTACTTAGGGCAAATGCATTATCTTTTGGCCACCAATCCTTACTGACATGCCTCTTGAAATTTAGTTCAGTTCATGGACACACAAATCCTTTCTGCCTTAGTAGAACTCAAGGAGTTTACTATCGACTAAGGGAGATAAGATACATAGAGAAATAATGAAAAAAACAAAACAGAATATTAAAGATACACTAGTGATATACAAATGAAGCACTCTTTCAGATCTATAAAAGTAAAGAATATTTTTGGTATGGGTGATTGGGAAGGGCTCCATGAAAGAGGTAGAATTTCATTAAGGTACTGAATATTATTAATAGTATTGCGATATGTGATGGCGAAGTCTTATGAAATAATGTTTTTTGCAGCCTGTGGGTGTATGAGAAAACTCACTCCACCAACTCCTTTCTTTGTCCCTCCAGGGAGTACCTGTGAACCATCTTTCCAATTCATGGGAATATTCTTCCTTTTTCTGGTTTTGTTTATAGCAAGAAAATCATGATTGAAATGATTCATTGACTTCACAACATGACCACTCATAAGTTATTGGACCAAGAAACTCATGAGTAGAAGACCAGTAGGTAGTTAAATTGAGGCTTGTTGATAGTCTAAATCTGTGTGATTCTTATAAACTTCTGTTCCTTTCTCTTTAGCTCTACCACAGTCTTTGAAAGTGCTGAATGGAGCAGCAAGGACCATTTTTCATTTTTCTTTGTTTCATGGGTTACCATAGTCAAAAATTTTAGAAAAAAAAATATTACATTTTAACAGACAAAAAAAGAATTGTAATAGATGTGGGAAATTCTTTTGAGTCAGACACCTGTGTACAATCATACCTTCAATTCATCATAGCTAAGAATTGGTTTAAAAAGAATTAAGAATGAGAAAAAAAACGCAGCAAAAATTTGATTATTTAATATTGAATTATTTATGGAAGTTATTAAAATACAAAATGGAAGATAGATAACAGAAATGACTTTAACACTGACCATAATACTTTCATACAGCAGTTTAACCAGTTTAAATGAATTGTCAGAAGGAAACTAAAAGAGTCAAGAAAATGTCTTAGTCAGTAAACATCTGAATCAATTGCCATTGGAGAGAAATGGCTTCTGAAGGCAATGTCCTGTTAGGAAATGAACTTGTCTATAAAATCATATGAGGAAGAATAATGAGCAGTTGTGAGAAATATTTTCTTATGAAACAGAAAGAAGCAGTGGAAAAGTAAGTATGACATGATATTCAACCAAGCAAAGTCAACTACAGGGCCTTTAAGAATAGAAATTGGAAGGGGGCTACAAATAGAACAAAAATGGAGAAGAAGAAACTTCAAAAAAATTTAAGAAAGCTGTTTTCTTCATCAGAGATAGTGGAACCATCACACATGGACCCTAACGTCACACTCTGGAATGTTTAAAGAAGGAATAAAAATAGCACTAAAGAGAACAAAAGCAGGGAAAGCAGTTCAACTGAACCAAGTATATAGAGAGTAGATTCATGCTAGTGTTAATATAAATGTAAGAGCACTGAGAAACCAATATAAAAGGTACATGAAGGAGGAGAAAATGCCAAAGACATGAAAAAAAAATCTCAGACTGAAAAAGTGACAAAATAACAATAATTATCCATTTATCTGCCATCTCATATCTAGACACAATTTCTGTATCATTTATATACATATTGAGCGTATCAGTGAGGATATTAATAGAAAACCAGCAAGTTTCACCAGTGATATTCAGTAATGGATCTATCTTTCCCAATGGATACCTCAGCCCAATCATGCCTGCACATCCTATGTGACTCTTATACATGTTTTCCAAAAAACTCCTCACAGGGAGTTCATCCAACATGCTTACCTCATTTTCTCCTGAAACCTTAGGAAAATTAATAATGGGGGACACTGCCTGTCCACCTGTCATCTCTCACTCTTGTTATATGGCCAGGCCACCTTCTATTCCTATGATCCAGTTCCTTTTTGAAATATTTTATTCCTGTTCTTCATCAAGATACTTCATTATTCATATTCCTGCTCATAACTCATCATCATCCATTCTATTGTTCTCTGAATGATACTCATGTATAGTTTTTCTTTTTTTATAGGCAGTGGTAATCCACGCCTGAGCAATCCTCAATGATAACAATTTCATCAAAATTTTAGTTTTAAAGAAAATGTGGACTTCTGATACCAAGATGGTGAAGTAAGGAAGGCACCTGCTAAAGCCTTCCCAAATACCTCTCCAAACAATTAGAAAACCACCTCAAAATTAACTTAGGAATAGGGAAACAGCTTACCAGCACAACAAGAAAAATCTATCCCACTGGGGTGGGAGGGGAGCAAGGTCTAAGAGCAGGAGCAGTAGCAGCCAGACTCACAGGACAGGGCCTACAGTAAGATGGCAAATCTGGGACAATCCATCATTGAGGCCCCACCCTTATGCAAACCAGAAGCTTTCTAGACAAGTGAGCAGTTTGTACCGTGTAACAAGACCCCACCCCAGCGACCCCAGCACAAGACACCAGCCCTGATCCCATTGCTGACCAGAAGTGAAACCTCTTCCTAGAGATGGCCAAAAATAAGACCCCATCCCTGGGGCCTATTAGCAGAAAGACTTTGTGTCCATAGCAACACAGCAGTAGGGTCAGGCCCCACTCCTGCAGCAGACCAGAAACAAGATGCCTCCTCCAGGGCAAGCAACCAGAATGACACTGTTACCATAGCACACCAGCAGCAAGATCCCACTCCTGGAGCAGGCCAAGAGCTAAACCCCACACCCTGGGCAGGTCAACAAGGAGGTCTTACTCTCCAGCACAAGACAGAAGGGAAGCATACCCTCCAGAGGAAGCCAGCAGCTAAGCCCTGAAGCCCAGTGAAAGCCTCCTAGCACAAAAACCTTGGGACCATGTAGGACCAGAGCCCAACTCTCACATAAAAACAAGTCACAAAAAAGGTAGAAAAAATGAGCAAAAAATAAACAAACAAAATATCTTGACTATAGAAAGTTACAGTTGTGATAGGGAAGATCAAGGCATAAAGTTAGAAGAAGACAATAGTGTCAAAATACCTACATGTGAAGTCAAAGAAAAATATAATTTTATTTCAAGCCCCAAAATAATTTTTGAAGTGCTTATAAAGCAATTTAAAAACCAAATGAGAGAAGTAGAAAAAAAATAGGAAAAGAGCTTTGAGAAGGTTTCTGGGGAGCAGAAAGACCAACCAGTAAAAGTTCCGCACACAGCCCATAAAATACCTGTAAAAATGACTCTAAATTCCAAAAAAGACTCTAAACAAATTCTAGAGCATCAGAAGCCACAAAACAACAGAGTGAAAGACATGTTAAGCCTGACAGTCCAGAAGGTCAACAGAAACCAGGCACCAGGCACAGAGCAGAGCACAACCCAGCCTTGGCCATGTGCCACCTAGAACAGTCTCAAGGAGCCATAGACAGCAGCAGTTCCCAGACTGCACAACCCACAAATGCCACAGATAGTTTCAAAGGTCAGTGAGAAACATTTTTCATCTGGATAAAAAGAGAACACAGTCTGACCCTGCCAACAGCAGCAACTACAGCAGCAGCATCCATTTTTGGAGCACTCTGCTTAAAAGCCACTAGGGGAATTGAAGTTGATCTGAATCTGAGCTCTGAGCTAGGCCCTGGGGTGAGAAGGAGGAACATTGGCATGGAAGACCTGGTGGGGGCTGTGGAAAGGGAATTCTACTCACAGATTCTGGGCAGAAAAGTTTTTAGTTGCTCCCAGATCAATACGCGAACTCCTCTCCCTTGACTGTGTCACCTAGGAGGAGCTGAGAACTCACAAGTCCCCAGACTTTCTCTTGACAAAGGACTCAAAAGTCAAATGGCTGCCTAGAAAAATACCCCAAAAAGGAGAAAAAAAAACCATAAGACTATAGATGGTTACTTTCTAGGTGAACAAGTATTTTCTTCCAGTCTTTTAGATAAGGAAGAACAATGCACACCATCAGAGGAAGTCAAAGCTTCCAAAACCTTCAAAATGAATATGCAATAGTCTCAGACCATGGAAGAGCTCAAAAAGGATTTTGAAAATCAAGTAAGAGAGGTAAAGAAAAAATTAGGAAGAGAAATGAGAGCAATGCAAGAAAATCATGAAAAGCAAGTCAACAACTTGCTAAAGGAGATCCAAAAAAATGCTGAAGAAAATAACACCTTTAAAAATAGGGTAACTCAATTGGCAAAAGAAGTCCAAAAAGCCAATGAGAAGAAGAATGTTTTCCAAAACAGAATTATCCAAAAGGAAAAGGAAGTTCAAAAGCTCACTGAAGAAAATAGTTCTTTAAAAATTAGAATGGAGCAGATGGAAGCTAATGACTTTATGAGAAATCAAGAAATTACAAAACAAAACCAAAAGAATGAGCAAATAGAAGGTAATATGAAATATCTCATTGGAAAAACAACTGACCTGGAAAATACATTTAGGAGAGACAATTAGGATTACCTGAAAGTCATGGTCAAAAAAATAGCCTAGACATCATCTTTCATGAAATTATCAAGGAAAACTGCCCTAATATTCTAGAACCAGAGGGAAAAATAAATATTGAAAGAGTCCACTGATCATCTCCTGAAAGAGATTCAAAAAGAGAAACTCCTAGAAATATTGTAGCCAAATCCCAGAGTTCACAGGTCAAGGAGAAAATATTGCAAGCAGCTAGAAAGAAACAATTCGAGTATTGTGGAAATACAATCAGGATTACACAAGATCCTGAAGTTTCTGCATTTGCATTAAGGTATCAAATGGCTTGGAATATGATATTCCAGAAGTCAAAGGAACTAGGATTAAAACCAAGAATCACCTACCCAGAAAAACTGAGCATAATACTTCAGGGGAAAAATGATCATTCAATGAAATAGAGAACTTTCAAGCATTCTTGATGAAAAGACCAGAACTGAATAGAAGATTTGACTTTCAAACACAAGAATCAAGAGAAGCATGAAAAGATAAACAGGAAAGAGAAATCATAAGGGACTTTCTAAAGTTGAACTGTTAACATTCCTACATGGAAAGATAATATTTGTACCTCTTGGGAGTTTTCTCAATATTTGGGTGGTTGGAGAGATTATACACACACATACACACACACAGAGTACAGGGTGGGTTGAATATGAAGGGATGATATCTAAAAAAATAAAATTAAAGGGTGAGCGAGGGATATATTGGAAAGAGAAAGGGGGAAATGGAATGCGGTAAATTATTTCTCATAAAAGCAGCAAGAAAAAGCTTTTTCATTGGAGGAGGAAAGGGAGGAGGTGAGAGGGGAAAAATAAAGCTTATTCTCTTCACATTTGGCTTAAAGAGGGAATAACATAGTCACTCAATTTGGAATGAAAATCTATCTTACACTACATGAAAATAGGAGAGAAGGGGACAAGTGGGGTGGGAGGGATGATAGATGGGAGGGCAAATGGGAGGAGGGAGTAACTAGAAGTAAACACTTTTGGGGAGGGACCAAGTCAAAAGAGAGAATAGAAGAAATGAGGGGCAGAATAGGATGGAGGGAAATATAGTTAGTCTTATACAACATGACTATTACGGAAGTCTTTTGCAAAACTGCACTTATACAGCCTATGTTGAATTATTTCCCTTCTCACTGAGGATGGATGGGGAGGCAGGAAGGGAGACAAGTTGAAACTCAAAGTTTTAGGAACGAATGTTGAGAATTGTTTTTGCATACAACTGGGAAATATAAAATACAGGTAATGGGGTATAGAAATCTATCTTGCCCTGTAAGAAAAGGGAGAAGAAGGGAATAAAGGAAAGGAGGGGTGTGATATAAGGGAGGGAATATTGAGAGAAGGGGTAATCAGAAGGCAAGGTGTTATGGGGTGGGAGGAGGGAAGAGATGAGGAGAAAATTTGGAACTAAAATTTTTGTGAAAATGAATGTTGAAAACTAAAAATAAATAAATAAACATTTAAAAAATTAAGAAAAGAAATGAGACTAATGCAAGAGCATCATGAAAAAAAGACTCCAAATCATAGAAAAATATGTGTAAAAATTTATTGAGGAAAATATCTTCCTAATATAGAATTGGTCAAATGGAAAGGGAAGTACAAAAGCTCAATGAAGAAATTAATTCCTTAAAAATTAGAATTGAACAAGTGGAAAATAATGATTCTATGAGACATCAAGATGCCATAAAGCAAAAGAAAAGCATTTTAAAAGTAGAAGAAAATGTGAAATTTCACATTGGAAAAACAAGTCACCTAGTAAATAGATCCGGGTGAGATAATATAAGATTTATTGGACTACCTGAAAGTTGTGATAGAAAAAAAAAATTCCTGGACAATAACTTTTAAGAAGTTATCAAAGAAAACTACTCCTGTATATTGGATTAGATTTCACAATAGGAACTGATAGAATCCACTGATCACTTCCTGAAAGAGATCCCAAAATAAAAAGTTTCAGAAATGTCATATCCAAATTCCAGAACTCACAGTATTGGTAGCAGCCAAAATGAAACAATTGAAATATCATGAAGCTATCACCGGAATTATATAAGATTTGGCAACTTCCTCATCAAAGAACTGGAGAACTTGGAATATGATATGTCAGAAAGCAAAGAAGTTGGGATTGCAACCAAAGATCACCTACACAGAAAATATGAATATAATCTTTCAGGGGAAAATGGATAATTGACAAAATAGAGTACTTTTAAGAATTTCTAATAAAAAGACCAGAGCTGAATAAAAAAAAAAATGACCTCCAAATACAACACTCAAAGGAAACATAAAAAGGTAAAAAAAGAAATAAGAAAGAAAACATAAAGAATTCAATAATGTTAAATTGTTTATATTTCTATAAGGCAAGGTAGTATTTGTAAGTCTTAAGAACTTTATTACTCTAAGGGTAATTAAAAGGAGTATATATAGACAGAGGGTGTGGATGTAAGATGACTTTGAAGGGATGACATCCTAAAAACAAAATAAAGCTGTGAGAAAGTAAACAACATTGGAAAAAGGAGGGGGATTGAATGAGGTAAATTATCCTGCATGAAAGAACTATGGTAAAGGAGGGGGAAATGGGGTGGGAGTGGGCAAAGCTTAAAGCTTACTCTCATAAAAACTGACTCAAAGAGTGAATGGCATATATATCCAGTGGGATATAGAAATCTATCTTGCCCCATAAGAAAGTAAAAAAGGATGGGGATGATAGGAGGTGGAGGGAGGACTGATAAAAGGGAGGGTATATTTGGTAAGGTAGTGATCAGAAATAGAACACTTGTGAGGAGGGAAAAGGTTGGGGGACTCAAAAAGAGATGAGAGACAAACAAGTAAAAAAGTAGCATGGAGGGAAACATATAGTTAGTTATCTTAATTGTGAATCTGAATTAGATGAAGTCACCCATCAAATGGAAGCGGATAACAGAATGAATCAAAAACCAGAATCTTAGAATATACTGTTTACAAGAAACACATCTGAAGCAGAGATATACACACAGGGTAAAAGTAAGGAGCTGAAGGAGAATCTATTATGCTTCAGCTGAAGGAAAGATAACAGGGATAGCAATCATAGTCTCAGACAAAGAGAAAATAAAATATAGATATACTCGAAAGCAGTAAAGAAGGAAACTACATGGTGCTGAAAGGAACCATAGACAATGAAGTCATACCAATTCTAAATATGTGTAATAAATGGTATAGCATCTAAAGTTTTGAAGAAGTTGAATGAGTTATATAGTTAGGAGAAAATTTATATTTCTAATTGTTTGCATCAATGAAGTAGAGAAAAAAGCGGATCAATGAATTGGGCATGCAAATAAAAAGACTAGAAAAAGAACACATTAAAAATCCAAATTGGAAATCCTGAAAATCAAAGAAAAGATTAATAAAACTGAAAATAAGAAAACCCATGAATTAATAAATAAAATTAGAAGCTGCCTTTATGAAACATAGATAATCCATTGAGTAATTTCACTAACAATAAGGAAAGAATACAAAATTCCTAGTATGAAAAATGAAAGGGTGAATTCACCAAAGAAGAAACTAAGACCATTGTTAGAAGCTATTTTGCCCAATTATATGTCAATAATTTTGATAATCTGAATAAAATGGATGAATATCTATAAAAATATAAATTACCCAGATTAACAGAAGGAATAAAATACTTATGTAACCTAATCTTTAAAATATAAATTGAACAAATTATCAATGAATTTCCTAAGAAAAATTCACAAGATTAGATGAATTCAAAAGTGAATTACACCAAACATTTAAAGGATAATTAATCCCAATTGTATATAAGCTATTTGGAAAAATATGTTGAAAAAGAGTCTTACCAACTTCCTTTTATGGCACAAATATGGTGCTGATTCTTAAACCAGGAAGAGTCAAAATAGAAAAAGAAAACTATGGACCAATTTCCCTAATAAATTGTGATGCAAAAATTTTACATAAAATATTAACAAAGAAAGTAGGGCAATATATCACAAGGATCATACACTATGACCAGGTGGAATTTGCACCAGGAAAACAGGGCTGATTCAATATTAGGAAAATTATCATTGGCATTGACCATATCAATAACAAAATGAACAGAAATAATATGATTATCCCAATAGATGCATAAAATGTCATTGACAAAATACACTATCCATTCGTATTAAAAACACTAGAGAGCATAGGAATAAATGCACCTTACCTTAACAATGTTAAGTAGTATCTATCAGAAACCGTTAGCAAGCATTATCTCTAATGGGGATAAAGTAGAAGTCTTCTTGATTCAATCAGGGATGAAGCAAGGATGTATTATCACCTCTGTCATTTATTATTGTACTAGAAATGTTTGCTAGAGCAATAAGAAAAAAATAAATGGAATAGAATAGGTAGTGAGGAAGTAGAACTGTCACTGCAGATGACATGTTATACTTAGAAAATCCTAGATAATCAATTAAAAAGAACTACTTGAAATTATTAACAATTTTAGCAAAGTGGCTGGATACAAACTATACTCACCTAAATCACCAGCATTTCTGTATATTGCCAAGAAAGTCCAGCAACAAGACATAGAAAGAGAAATTTCAAATAAAATAACTGTAGACAATACAAAATACTTGAGAATGTATCTGTCAAGACAATCTCAAGAACTACATGAACACAACTACAAAACACTTTTCACACAAATAAAGTCAGATCGAAATAATTGGAAAAATATTGGTTGCTCACGGGTAGGCCAAAACAATGTGACAAAATGACAATTCTACCTAAATTAGTCATTTGCTCAGTGGCATACTAATCAGACTATCAAAAATTATTTTATAGAGCTAGAAAAATAATAGAATTCATATGGAAGAACAAAAGTTCAAGGATATTAGGGAATAGACAAAAAAATGCAAAAGAAGGTGGGCCAGTTATGCCATGTCTCAAATTATATTATAAAGTGGTAATTATCAAGACAAACTGGTAATGGCTAAGAAATAGAGTGGTAAATCAGTGGAATAGATTAGGTATAAATTATATTACAGTAAATTGCCATAGCAATGTAGTATATGATAAACATCAATTCTAAGCTTTTGGAACAAAAATTCTTCATTTAACAAAATCTTCTGGTGAAACTGGAAAACAGTATGGCAGAAACTAGACATAGACCTACATCTCACACTGTCTACCAAGAAAAGGTCAAATTTATGCAGAGGATGATACCAAAAACAAATTAAGAGAGCATATAATAGTTTATCTGTCAAATTTATGGATAAAGGAAGAATTTAGGACCAAAGAAGATATAGAGAGCATTACAAAATGTAAAACAGATCATTTTGGTGATAAAGAATCAAAAAAGTTTTTCACAAACAAAAACAATGAAAACAAAATTATAAGGAAAGTAGAAAACTGGGATTTTTTTTTTTGCAATAAGAATCTCTGATGAAGGCTTCATTTCTCAAATGCATAGAAAACTGAGTAAAATTTATAAAAAATACAAGTCACTCCCCAATTGATAAATGGTCAGAGGAGATCAACAATTTTCAATTTTCAGACAAACAAATCAAAGCTATCTATAGCAATATGAAAAAAAAATCCTCTAGCCAGGAACCAAGATGGCAGAGTAAACTATAAGTGCTCTCAGTCTTCCTGATTAACTTTGAAAAACCCATAGAATATTGCCCCAGTTAAAATCCAGGAACAGTGGAGCCAGTAGAAGGGATACACAGTTGTTTAGCTCAGAAGACTAGGGAGACCACCAGGAAGGGACCCTCTTGCTGTGGCTGAAGGGGACCAGTGTAGGACGAACAAGTATTTTACAGAGCTAGAAAAAATTAATACCAAAATTAATTTGGAAGAACAAAAGGTCCAGAATATCAAGGAAATTAATGAAAAGAAATACTATGGAAGGTGGCCTAGCCCTACCAGAACATAAATTGTATTATAAAGCAGTAATCATCAAAACCACTCAGTACTGGCTAAGAAATAGAGGGGTAGATCAATGGAAGAAGTTGGGTAAACTTGACACAGTAATCAGTGACTACAGCAGTCTACTGTGTGATAAAACCAGGGACTCCAGCTTCTGGAATAAGAACTCACTGTTTGAAAAAATCCTGCTAGGAAAACTGGAAAATAGTGTGGCAGAAACTAGGCATAAACCAATGCCTGACACCATATTACAGAATAAAGTCCAAATGGATACATATTCTAGGTATAAAAGCTGATGCTATAAACAAATTACAAAATCAAGGAATAGTTTATTTGTCAGATTTATGAAGAATGGAACAATTTATGACCAAACAAGAGATAGAGGATTATTGAATTCAAAATGGATAATTTTGATTACATTAAAATTGAAAACTTTTGCACAAACAAAGCAAACACCACCAAGATTAGGAGGGAAGCAGAAAACTGGGAAAGAATTTTTACAACTAGTGTCTGTGATAAAATCCTCCTTTCTAAAATATAGCAGAACCTCGATTTGTGAGCAGCCTGGCTTATGCATGCTTCACTGGATGAGGAAAAAATTTCACATAATTTGTCTTGCATGGTGAACAAAAATTCACAGTAAAAACATCAAAATTTTTTTAAAAAACATCACCCCAATAAAGTTATAGCAATGAGAGCCACTAATACTTTTAATGATAATGCAATGTCATATTTCTGTGACATTCTGAAAAAAATTTCAAAGACAAGTGTTGTTAGATAGATTTCTCATCTGAAATGAATATAAAGAGAAAAAATCAGTGAGCAAAAACATGAATGTGATTCTAAAAAATGAAAAGTAAGTGAAGGCAGTACTGTTAGTTTTACTTTTAGTGAAAGCATAAGAGAGAACTATCCAGACATTGAAATTCCCAGTGTTCTTATAGAAGATTCTCCTTCCAAGAAATAACCCTTCCTCCTCCTCTTCCCTCTCATCTCTCTCATGCCAGCCATGACTTTTCTCAAAGGTAAAATGCAAATTAATTAATTTTATTTTTGGTTTACATTGCATACTAATCATTGCTATTGTAATTTCAGGGTCATTAGGGTTAAAAACTTACTTAAAATTATAAATAATTATTTTTATATGAATATTGAGTATGTAGTATTGATCATCTGACTTTACATTATTTCCTATGGGACTGTAGGAACAAATTGTTCTCATCTGCCCATTCCACTAGGGGAAGTCTTCACTGATACTGGAGAGAGGGGCAGAACACTTCCATAGTATTGTTGGCAGATCATCATCAATCAATGCTGAGGCCAGTGGCCATTTATCCCAGGTTGAAGTCAATCCTTCCTTAGCTAAACTTCCAACTGAAGAAGAGGTTTTGAGGGTCATTAGGCTCCTTTCATGTGGCAAAGCACCTGGTGCTGATTCTATTCCAGCTGAGATTTACAAGGTAGGGGGATCATTGTTCATACAAAAGCTGACTGAAATATTCCAGGTTATATGGCAAGAAGAGGTTGTGCCCCAGGAGTTCAAGGATACCTGCATTGTCTAACTATATAAAGGTAAAGAAAATAGATTGTCCTACTACAATCACAGCGGGGTCTCTCTCTTAGTCATTGTTGACAATAATCTTGCTAGAGTCCCCCTTTATAGGCTGATCCTTCACCTGGAAGATGGTCATATAACTGAGAGTCAGTGTGGCTTCACAAAGGGCTGAGGAACTGTCGGTATGGTGTTTGCTGCCCAGCACCTCCAGGAGAAATGCCAGAAGCAGAACAGAGGTCTGTACACAATGTTTGTAGATCTGACCAAGACATTTGACACTGTTAGTCTTAAGAGCTTATGGAAAATTATGTCAAAATTTGGTTGCCCAGAGAAGTTCATCAGCATTGTACGTCACTTTCATGATGGCATGTTTGCCTGGGTTCTGGATAGTGCACAATGCTCCTGTGTCTTTGCAGTCACCAATGGAGTGAAACAGGGCTGTCATGCTTTTTAGCATGATGTTTTTAGCCATGTGGTCCAATGCTTTCAATGAGGAAGAACAAGGCATTAAGGTCAATTACATACTGATAGGAAATTCTTCAATTTGAAAAGTCTATAAGCCAAGACCAAATTGGAAGGAGTACTGGTGCATGATTTTCTGTTTGCAGATAAGTGTGCACTCAATGCAGTCTCTGAAACTGAGATGCAACAAAATATGGATCAATTCTCTGCTGCTTGTGTTAATTTTGGCCTAATAATCAACACCAAGAAAACACAGATTCTACATCAGCCACCACTGCACCATCCATATGTGGAACCATCAGTTACAACAAATGGAGTTTTGAATGTTATGGATAAGTTCACTTACCTTGGTAGTGTACTTTCTGGGGATATACACACTGGCAATGAGGTTGACACACACATTGCCAGGCTAGCTCCGTGTTTGGGGGGCTCCAAAGAAAAGTTTGGGAGAGAAGAGGTATTAGACTGACTACCAAAATGAAAGATTACAGAACCGTTGTGCTAACTTCATTGTTGTATGTCTGTGAAAAATGGATAGTCTACTAGTGCCATGCCAGGAGATTGAATTGCTTCCATTTGAACTGTCTTAGGAAGATTCTGAAGATTACCTGGCAGGAGAAGATACCAGACATTGAGGTCCATGCTCAAACTAAACTGCCAAGCATTCAAACTATGCTTTAGAGAGCATAATTCTGATTGGCTGGCCATGTTGTTTGAATGCAAAATGCGTTCTTCCCAAAAAGACTATTTTATGGAGAGCTCTCATGGGGCAGGTGAATACATGGTGATCAGAAGAAGCAATACAAAGACACCCTTAAGGTCTCTCTCAAGAACTTTGGATTTGATTGTAGGACATAGGAGACACTGGCACACTGCTCAGCATGGTGTGCCCACATCAGAAAAGGTGCTGTGCAGAATTGAAATAGAACAAAGGAAACTAAAGATGAGCAAATTTGGAGTCACCATCCCAAATATTCACACAGGCTATCTGTGCCCAATCTGTGGTAGAGAATTCTGAGCTCATATTGGTTTGATCAACCACAGTCGTACACACTGAAACTTCACTTTATCTTGGTGATTTCATTTTGGTCCTCTTAGAGAACAACAGACAACAACCACCACCATTTCCTATGGAAAAATTCATTTTGCAATACGAACAAATTGTATGAGGAACGGAATCTTGGAATGAATTAAATTCATGAACCAAAGTTTTCTATACATAGAGAACTGAATCAAATTTATAAGTATACAAGTCATTCCCCAATTGATAAATGGTCAAAGGATGTGAGCAGGCATTTTTCAGAGGAAGAAATTAAATTTCTCTATAGCCATATGAAAAAGTGTTCTAATTTCACTATTGATTAGAGAGATACAAATCAAAACACCTCTGAGGTACTACATCACACCTATCAGATTGACTAACATCACAAAGCAGCAAAATAATAAATGTTGAAGAAGATTGGGAAGAGTTAGAATATTAATTCATTGTTGGTGGAGTTGATCCAACTATTCTGGAGAGCAATTTGGAACTATGCCCAAAGATCTATAAAAATGTGAATCCCTTGATCCAGCAATATCACTTCTAGATCTCCCAAAGAGATCCTAAAAATGGAAAAATAATCCACATACACAAATATATTTATATCAACTCTTTTTGTGGTGGCTAAGAACTGGAAATCTAGGGGAAGCCCAGCAAGTGGGGAGTTGTTGGGATTGGAAGCTCAATTCCGTGTGGACAGTCTCGGGCGGGTAAAAGTGGGACTTCTAAATCTTAGAGTCTTACGAGGCCCTCCATGAACAGCGGGGGTTCAAGAAGGTCAGACTGAGCTAGCTCGACTAGCTCGGGTATTTCCGCCTCTCCCCGGGAGATACGTGATGGGTGGAGTCTCCCTGCCCTCAAGGTCGTCCCGGATTGGAGCACACCTAGTTACCTAACAGCACGTTATTGAGATGCAAACTGTGTGGCTGAAGGTTAAGTAGAATTGAGGAAGCCTAAAAGCTCTCTTAGCAGTGTGGAGCCAAGAGGACAGTAGGCTCCGCTTCTTTTCTTTCTTCTCTCCCCTCCCCCTCTCTCCCCGCTTGTACTTCTACTTCCAATCCCTTAAGCTTAGCCTCCTTAGGAAATCTCCCCCTCTTCCTCCTAAGGAAGACCCCCCTGCACTTGTAACTAGACCCTGTAATAAAGCTCAACCCCTGTTCGACTCTGGAACGTCCTTTCTCTCATACGTTTATCCGGTTTGGCCAACCGAAGACCTGGGACAGGTAAGAAAGACTCGGGTAGTCCAATACAGGCCTCTAGGCCTGGCAGGGAGTGGCTGAGCAAGTTGTGGTATGTGAATGTAATGGAATATTATTGCGCTATAAAGGTAGACTCCAGAAATACCTGGATATGCTTAAATGAACTGATGCTGAGTGAAGTGAGCAGAACCAGGAAGACATTATATGCAATAACAGCCACAGTATGTGAGGAGTGTTTTTGATAGACTTTATCCTTCATAGAAATGTAAGGACCTAAAACATTTCCAAAGGTCTCATGATGCAAAATGCCATCCAAATCCAGAGAAAGAACTATGGAGATGGAACGCAGAATGAAGCAGACTATTTTCTCTTTTATTATATTTGATTTTATTTAATTTTTCTCATGCTTTTCCCCATTCATTTTAATTCTTCTATGCAACATGACTTAATGTGAAAATGTGTTTAATAAGAATATATGTGTAGAGCCTATATAACATTGCATGCTGTCTTGGCGAGGGAGGGGGAGAAAATTTAAAACTTACGGAAGTGATTGTTGAAAATTGAAAACAAAGAAATAAATAAGTTTTGAGGAGAAAAGAAAATTTAAAAGTCCTCTAAATTAATATTGATCAGAGAAATGCAAATTAAAACTTTGAGGTACCAGCTCATACCTATCAGGATGATTAATATGGCAAAAAAAGGAAAATGTTAGATGTTGGAGGAGATGTGGGGAAAATGGTACACTAATGCATTGTTAGTGGAGTGGTAAACTGAGCTAATCATTCTTGAGAGCAATTTGGAACTATACCAAAAAAGCTATAAAAACTGTGCATACCCTTTGAATAAGCAATACCATTGCTAGATCTAATCCCAAAGACATCCAAAAAGAGGTCAAAGGATGTATTTGTATAAAAATAGCAGCTCTTTTTGTGGTGACTAAGAATTAGAAATCAAAGAGGTGTCTATATTAGGGAATGGCTAATCAAACTGTAGTATATGATTGTATTGGAAATATTAACTTTTTGTAAGAAATGATAAGCGGGATGATTTCAGAAAAACCTGGTTAGGTTACATGAACTGATGCATAGTGAAGTGAACAGAACCAGTATCATATTGTTACACAAAAACAGCAATACTTTTCAATGAATAATTGTGAATGACTTGGCCATTCTCAGAAATACAATGATCTAAGACAATCCCAAAGGAGTAATGATGAAGCATACTATCTACCTTCAGAGAAAGAAGTAATATTAATTTAATATAGACTAAAACATGTTATTTTTTGCTTCTATTTTTTCCCCTTTATACCAGTCTTCTTGTCAAAAATGCTGGCATGGAAATGTTTTACATAATTGCACATGTTTAACTTATATCTGATTGCTTACCATCTTGGGGAGGGAGGGGAAGAGGAAGAGAGGCATAGCATTTGGAACTCAAAACTTTAAATAAAAGTGTTTTAAAAATTTGGAAAAAAAATGGGAAGCCTGATGTCAGTAATAAAAAGTTCAGAAACCTCTTGAAGGCAGTGTAGCCTGCCCTCTTTTTTCAGCTCTGGGCTCACTGTCCATTACTATGCGCTGTCTCAGTTATTGATACTGTTGGACAAATTGATTGTTCATACAAATGAATTTACAACTTGAACAATAGATATTCTTCATTCACTTGGTCTGTCCTGGTTGGATGGACAGGCCAGATTTCTCTGAGTGATCTTTGTTGATTTCAGGAATCTTTGCAGTGAGTACTTGGTCTTGGTGGAAACAGCAACTGGACTACACCTATCATCTATCTATCTATCTATCTATCTATCTATCTATCTATCTATCTATCTATCTATCTATCTATCTATCTATCTATCTGTCTGTCTGTCTGTCTGTCTGTCTGTCTGTCTGTCTGTCTGTCTGTCTGTCTATCTATCTATCTATCTATCTATCTATCTCTCTATCTATCTATCTTTCTACCTACCTACCTACCTACCTACCTACCTACCTACCTATCTATCTATTTATCTATCTATCTATCTATCTATCTATCTATCTATCTATCTATCTGTCATTTTTCTTTCTGTCTGTCTATACACATATACACATACATATGTATATAGATCTATATCTATATCCATATGCTAGTCCAATCCATTTGCTTATTTATATAACCTCACAATTATCTCCATTTTATTGAAAAAGGTGTGAATAAATTACATTTTCTGACCAAGATCAATAGAAGGCAGTCTTTACCTTGTAGAACTTATAAAATAGGATATTTAAGCTGAAATAATCCCTAGACATCATCAATTTCAGCCACCTCATCTTACAGGTGAAACTAATGGAAGTTAAAAGATTTTCCCAAGTTTTCCCATTTAGCTAGTGGCATGGCTGTGGCAGGAAACCAACTAACTCCTGGGTTAGTTTTTGATATTTTCTGTAGTCCTGTACTGTCTCTCAGAAAGCATTATTCTTAGAGTTTTACAGTCTAAAGGACATCATATCTGTCATCTTCTAAAATATTCCCTTTACAACGATCATCAAGAAACAAGGAACTAAGACATTTGGAGGTTAGGATTGTGACAGCAATGAATTACCAATCAATCTGGAAGCCTCTGATCTCAAGTCTCACACAACATAAGTGAAGCACTTACAGCCACCTCTGAGTCAATAATATAGAGAGAATGTATTGTAAATCAGAAGATTATATGTAATTATTCATTATTATTATTACTATTCAAAGGTGAGCATTCCAGAAGCACAACCAGGAGAAGCTGGAGAAGTTCAGGGATGCAGTTTTCAGCCTGATAAATATAGGAATTTTACCAATCATTAAAGCTATCAAAAACTGGGGTGCATCATTTCTACAAATGATGAGCTCCCCATTTCTGGATGTGTTTAGAATAATTGACTATGGACATCATAATAGACATTACTGCTTCAGATACATTTTAAACTAGTGGCCCATCCAAGCTCATATTTTATGATTCCTGATGGGAAATGGAGGAGATGGGTGAAATTGCCCACAGTATTATGAAGCTGAAATCGAACACAATATGGTAAGGAATCTTTACTTTAGCACCACTTGTGTTTGAGTCTTGGCAAGTCTTGGATTTGGATTTGAATCCTAGCTTATACACTTCCTCTGACCAAGTCATTTAATCTAAGCTCATTTCCTCATTTTTAAAAAATCAAATAACAAAATTTGCACTAACTTCTTCACAAGTTATTATGAGGGAAAGACTCTAAATCTTAATCGAGTGCTATAAAGAAGTTATTATTTTATGATTATATATATTTTAAAATAAATGTAACAACTCAATAGATTCATAAAATTCATGGGAGAGAATAAGCTTAGAAATCATCAAGTTTCATTTTGTATGTAAAGATTGTGACATCAAAAGAAGTCAAGTCACTTGTCCATGCAGAAAGCAGCATAGAATTCTAACCCAAGTAGGTCCTAGGACTCTAAATCTAGTACTTTTCCCTCTCTATAATGTGCCATATAGAGTCCTAAAATCTAGGTTTGAATGCCAGCCTACAACTTACTCACCCAGAAAACTGAGTCCCTGGAAAGTAATGTGATTTTCCAAAGTCACACAATTAGTAAGGGCCAAAGACAGGATTTGAACCCAGGCCCTCTGACTTCAGATCCATTTTGATTTTGAAAATGATGGCAGTTGAAAGACCTCTGAGATCTCCTTTAGCTTCAAATCCTACATTAGTATAAACACCACCTTATCTATCAGCATAAAATCCTTTTAAAAGTAGGAAAGAGCACACCAGGAACTTAGTTGCTGGGGACTGACCCAAATGGCCCGAACATTCTGCCAATCCTTGTTTCCATTCTCTGGCACTCATAGGAATTCTTATCCAAGTTACCTTGTGTGGGAGTGAGGGGGCCGCTAACCCTAGGACTCTAAGGCAGCTTTTCAGTGAAAGGATTACAATGGAATATTTCATATTGGACTTGGCACAAATGGGAGTGACTGAGTGTTCAGAGGGGAACATATGGCAGATTCAGTTTGTCTCCAAGAGCCTAATTACTGACCTGACACCCATTGCTTCAAACAGACTAGTTGAGCAGCTAACTGGTAAACGGACGCATCTGGTAATGTAATTATCTCGTCATCTCTTTATCCACACTGAATCCTGTCATTACCTTTTTTTTTGATATTTATAAAATATAAAGCTACCGACTAGAACAATTTAAAATGATATATTTTTGACTTCTCCCCTGTTGAGGAGAACTTCATAAATGGTGTCACAATAAACTGAAAATGAGAGATAACACAGAAAGAGAATTGGTAAGGACTGAAGGCTGAAGGAAGAGATATCTTTGCCTGGGCTCACAGCTTCTAATGAAGTAATGGGAAAGCCAATTTAATGAGTTCAGAATGAAAGGTGCTGTCGGAGACTTTGAGCTAATGACAAAGACTCAAGAAAGTAAAGACTAGGTACTGCAATAATCTCTGAAGTATCTCCCTTGCCTATATCCCCATGCACAACCTTCCACTGCTGAGGAAAGGAACTGAGGAAGAAGAAATTAGAAAAGAAGATACTCAATTAGCTAAGAGTCTGGGAAAGAGAAGGAAGAGGATGAAGAAAAACGGAATTCCTCAGCAACCCCCACCCTCACCTTCAGCTACGGTAAAGTGCTAGAGATCAATGTATTTCAAGCTAGTTCAGAACTCTCTTTTTCTAGAAGGGGCGATAGGGATCTGCAAATAGAGATAGCTTGGATCCCATTAAGGCAAAAGTCAAATACATCAGAGTAGCTGTACAGACAAATCAGACAATGTCTCTAACTAGTAGAGACAAAGAAGGGAGGAATGATCAGTGGAAACATTCAACACCTTGCAAATAGTTTTCAGACACCTATAAACAAGGCTCTATGCTAGGTCCTCCATACAAAGACAGATAAGAAATGGTTTCTGGTCTCAAGAGTTTCCAGTCTAACAATGAAGCTAAGACCATGGTACATTGAAATATTAACAGAAGGGGTAGTAGCAGCAGCAGTATGAGTCACTGGTATACATACATACATACATACTACTTATACATATATACATGCTATGTATACATATATACATATCCACACACACATATATATACATATACATACATACACACATACTACTTATATATATGCTATGTATACATATATATCCACACATATATACATACATATATATACATACCTAAATATAGATCATTTATAAAATACACATATGCCCATATTTTATATAAAGAACATATATGTATATATACGTATATGTACATATACATAAATGTATATATATGCATATATACATATATATTTCCTAAACTTTTTTACATACATTATCTCAATGGGTCTTTATAACAGCTTTGTGAGCTTGATAAATCAGCTGGCACTATTTGGTCCTCTTCATAATTTTTCGTGAACCTTACAGAGTCTCAGAAAAGTTAAATGAGTTCAATAGTTGAGCAAGTATTCAACAAACATTTGTTAAGTACCTACTATGTGCAAGGCCTTGCACTAAGTACTGAGTTTTCAATGATGAACATGGAAACTAGTTCCATCTGTCCTCAAGGGAGTTTCCATTCCACTGGTGGATGCAGCATATAAATTGATAAATAGATAAGAGGAAACTAAGACCCAGGGAGGGCCAAAGGTCACATGGAGAAGTGGTGATCAAAAAGGGAGTGGAATCTTAGGCTACTGCCTCCCCATTGGAAAAGACAAATGGATACAGTAGAAAGAGCCCTTGCCTTGGAGTCAGGAGCCTGACACTTACATGCTCTGTGAATCTGGGCAAGTCATGTTACTCCTCTAACCCTCAATATTCTTATCTATAACATCTATTTCTCTATAAAGTTTTCTTATATATAGAAAATTTTCAACTTTCTTACCTGGACAGCTTGGCACACTGGGCCTGGAGTTAGAAAGATCTGAATTCAAATCTGGCATCACTTAGTCCTGTTTGTCTCGGTTTCCTCATCTGTAAAATGGAAATAATAATAGCACTTCCCTCCTAGGGCTTCTGTGAAGATCAAATGTGATAATATTTGTAAGGCACTTAGCACTGTGTCTGGCATATTGTAAGTGCTGTATGATTTTAGCTATTATTATTATGTACAAAATGTAAGGTAGAGAATATAGTACTTCTATTCCATATAATACCTGTATTCTCTGCCTCACAGAGTGATGAAAACTCTTCATAGGACTTAAAGCACTTTATAAATGTACCATTTAGTTCTTGTTCCTCTGTGATTTGTATTATACGTGATTGATGCTGCTACATATTTATTTGTAGGCATACTCAGAGAGAAGACAATGGAAGATCTGCTTTAGCATTTTCCCCAGTCTTCTTTTCTTATTTTCACTTCCCTTCTTCTCTCTGGGCTCTGTTTCTGACTCCCTGAATGTCTTTTTCCACCAGGTCCAGAGGCAGCCTTGTCATCTGAAAGATCACTCTGCCTTTGTGGCCCCTTCTTCCGATGGGTCTGCCCCTTTTGGAACCTCAAGTTTATAGAAAGTGCCCAGGTTAGTCATATTCACTCCCATGTTCTTCTCTGGTCTTCTAATTCTCTGAAATTCTCTGTCCAGCATGAGGACCTTTTGGCCTCCCCTCTCAAATTCAGTTTCATATTTGTTGTCTTTCTCAATTAGAATAGAAGTTCCCTGAGCACAGGAACTATCTTGTTTTTCCCTTGGGTTTGCATTTCCAACATCTGGAACAGTGCCTGCTATACGGTCAGTGTTTAATCAATGTTCGTTGCCTCATTGACTTTCCTCCTTCCTAGGCTTTTCTTAAACTTGTAAATCTCTGTTGTATTCAGTGATTCTTTAAGCATGACAGGCATTTAAGTATCAGAGAAACACACAATGTTAGAGCTGAAAGGGGCTTTAGAATCATATAATGCAGAATGTCAAAAGAAGAAGGGCCTTCAATTTCTGCTCATCTCGTCACCAAATTCACATACAGGGAAATGAGCCCAGAGAGACGAATGTTTGTCATTATTATATAGTTAGCAATTGAACTGGGATTTGAAGTCAGGTCTTCTGACTCCAAGCCCTGGGCTTTTAAAACTTCATTAAATTTTTGCTTTCCTAGAACACATCATCAAAGCAGAGCCAAGTGCTATCACACATTTTCCATCAGTCAGAAAAGGACATTTTAAGGAGTGTACCACTATTAATGATTTATTTTGGGGACATGATTTAGGAAAACTCCACTGTGCCTTCCTGCAATGTTGCCCTGACTTACATCCTCCCTGTTTGGGAATTAAGGTTATGAAGGCCAAAAAAAGTGAATTCTGAATTTCATTTGGTATTTAATTAACTGCCATAGATTAAGAAAAAAATCCATGGGAACATTCTGATTGCAATCATTGGATAGATGGTCATTTTTATCTTAAAATGATGACCAGCTTATCTTGTCTTTCAGTTATCTTGAATGATCTATATCTGGTTTATCCAGGCCAATCAAATGCAGAAAGTTTATTAAGATTCTGTTTTGTAAACTTATCACCAGTGATAGGCTCTTTAATCGTAATGCGCTTATACATCATACTCTGATTCATTTAAGAGGGCCTCTGCAAGACAAGGGGGCAGAGGTTATCGCTTACAGCCCTACTGGGATTCCTTCCAGAACAAAAGAATGCTATAAATGCCAATTACTGATATCTGCGAAGCAATGACCATCCTGATGACTGGGATAGATCAAATTATTTTTGGGAATAGGGTGAGGGGAGTGTTCTTTGAAGAAAGAAAAGGGGAGAAATTGGTGGGATCAACTAGATCTTTGTTCTGTTTGGTGACCCTGTTATCTTCCCCCTTCCCCCCGCCCCTTGCCCCAGACTCTGACACATGAAATCCAATTATTTCATTGTCTTTTTGCTTCTAAATACAAAAAGGAGACTGAGCTGTCCTGGTGATTTGCAGAGTAAGGAAGACAGAAGCAAGAAATAGTTTTGCCTCCTACCTCCACTCTACCATAGAACCAAAGCACAACAAAGATGGCTAACAAGGACTGCATATTTTCTCTCTTCTTGATTTGTAGAAACTTATAGTTCTTCACTATCTATTGTTTCAGCCTGGATGTCTTGGAAAACAGTATTGAGTCATTTTTTCAACTCTTTCCCAGTTGGCACATGAAGGTCGTCCAGGAAGGGTCAGCAAACACACTGAGAAGTTTTCTCACATCTTTGGATCATTACACCCTATGAGGAAAAAAAAGCACCTTTTGTATCTGACCCACCCATGTTGGTGTCACTGACTGTCCTTACAAGCACAGAGATCACAAAGCTCTAAGAAGAGAATGGGTTGTTTTTTTTTTTCACATTGAAAACAAAAACTAAAACCAAAAACCTCTTATCAGAACTCAAGGGAAATATTGACATCCACAAACTTAGTAACCATTCCTCAAAAACCTCCAGCTCTTCAGTCCCTTGAAACCATTTCTTAGGTAGAGATCATAGTAGACATATCCCAAGCTATTCCCATCTCCTTCCTCCTTTTAAACGGCAAATTACTAGAAGAATCAGCAGCACTGAGGGTCTCCACTTCTTTAGTACACACCTTTCAACCCTTTGCAATCTGACCCCACCATTCCAGTGAAGCTGCTCTCTTCTAGATTTCCAACTACCTCTTAGTTTCTAAATACAATGGCCTTTTCTCAGTCATCATCTTACTTTATTGCTTTCCAACTATTTGATCCTATTAACTACTCCCTCCTTTTAGACACTCTCTCCTCCCTTGGATTACATAACACTTTTCTCTTGGTTGTCCTCAATGGAGTGTTTACTCTTCTTCAGTCTCCAAGTGTCTGAGATGTTCTCCAAGTGTTTGTCGAGGACACTTTTCTCTCTCCATACAAATAATTTCTTGATGCCATAATAATCTCCCATGGGTTTAAGTATCATCTCCAATCAAACTACCCCTTCACCTACATATCCAGCCTTAACATCTCTCCTAATCAACAGTTATAAATGATCAGTACTGGATAGCTATGTCTTCTTGGATGTCCTCTAGGTGTCTCAAACTCAAAATGTCCCCCCCTCAATTTCTGTAATCATTCACTCCAAGTTTCATTGATTACATCCCCACAAAATCTTTTGCATCCATTCCTTTTCTCTTCATTCACATTTCTTCAAGCCCCCATTACTTCTTGCCTGGTGATGTTGATTTCCTAATTAGTTGTTCCTCTCTTCAAGCCAGTCATCATAAAGCTGCATGAGTAATCTTCTTAATATAAGGTCATGGGATCAAACATTGTTATTCTGTTCTCCTTATCTGCTAAATAAAAGCAATCTTGTGCTTCTGTCATAGACCTTTTGTGATCTGATCTAACTTTGTTTTCCAGTTTTAATTCTTTTTTTTAACTTTAAATTTCTTTAGTTTTGTTTTTAGCTTTTGACATTCATTTCCACAAGATTTTGAGTCCCAAACTTTCGTGCCATCTTTCCCCTCTCCCCCCACCCAGAGATGGGATGCATTCTGATAACCCCTTCCCCCAGTCTGCTCTCCTTTCTATCACACATTCCCTTATCCCCTACTCCCTTGCTTTCTTGTAGGGCAAGATAGATTTCTGTACACCTTTGCTTGTATATCTTATTTCCCAGTTGCAAGTAAAAACAATATTTTACCATTTGTTTTTAAAACCTTGAGTTTCAAATTCTCTCCCTTCTTCCCTCCCAACCCACACTCATTGAGAAGGCAAGTGATTCAACAAAGGTTATACACGTATGCTAACGCAAAATACTTCCATAATAGTCATGTTGTGAAAGAGTAATTATTTTTCCCTCCATCCTATCTAGTCCCCCACTTATTCTATTTTCTTCTTTGACCCTGTTGCTTTTCAAAAGTGTTTCCTTTGGACTACCCCCTTCCCCAGTCTGCCCTGCCCTCTATCATCTCCCCCTTATTCCTTTCCACCTTATTTTCCTGTAGCATGAGATACACAATTGAGTATGTGTGGGATTTCTTCCTTAAGCCAAATCAGATGAAAGTAAGGTTCACTCATTCCCTCTCACCTCTCCATTCTTCCCCTCCATTGTGAAACCTTTCTTGCCCCTTTTATGTGAGAAAATTTACCCCATTCTATCTATCCTTCTCCTTCTCCCAATATATTCCTCTCTTACCCCTTAATTTAATTTTAGATATCATCCTTTCATATTCAAATCACCCTGTACCGTCTATCTATTCATCCATCTATCATCTATCTATCTATCTATCTATCTATCTATCTATCTATCTATCTATCTATCTATCTATCTATCTCTCTATCTATCCATCTATCTATTATCTATCTATCTATCTATCTATCTATCTATCTATCTATCTATCTATCTATCTATCTATCTTCCAAGTACCCTAATAATGAGAAAGGTCTCATGAATTATAAATATCATCTTTCCATGTAGGAATGCAAACAGTTACACTTTAATAATTCCCTTATGATTTCCCTTTCTTGTTTATCTTTTCACACGTCTCTTGATTCTTGTATTTGAAAGTCAAATTTTCTATTTAGCTCTGATCTTTTCATCAAGAATGCCTGAAAGTCCTCTATTTCATTGAATGTCCATTTTTCCCCCTGAAGGATTATATTCAGTTTTGCTGGGTTGGTGATTCTTGATTTTAATCCTAGCTCCTCTGTCCTCTGGGATACTATTCTAAACCCTTCATTTCCTTAATGTAGAAGCTGCTAGATTTTGTATTATCCTGATAGTATTTCCACAATACTTGAATTGTTTCTTTCTGGCTGCTTGCAACATTTTCTCCTTGATCTGAAAACTCTGGAATTTGGCTAAAATATTCCTAGGAGTTTTCTTTTTTGAATCTCTTTCAAGAGGCAATCAGTGGATTCTTTCAATTTCTATTTTACTCTCTGGTTCTAGAATATCAGGACAGTTTTCCTTGATAATTTCTTGAAAGGTGATGCTTAGGCTCTTTTTTGTTTAATCATGGCTTTCAGGTAGTCTAATAATTTTAAAATTATCTCTCCTAAATCTTTTTCCAGGTCATTTTTTTCCCAATGAGATATTTCACATTGTCTTCTAGGTTTTTTTTCATTCTTTTGCTTCTGTTTTATAATTTCTTCATTTCTTCTCCTCAATGACTTTTTGGACTTCTTTTGCCATTTGGGTTAGTCTATTTTTTTAAGGTGTTATTTTCTTCAGTATCTTTTCAGGTTTCATTTAGCAGCTGTTGACCTGTTTTTCATGATTTTCTTGCATCACTTGCATTCCTCTTCCAAACTTTTCCTCTACTTCTCTTACTTGATTTTCAAAATGTTTTTTGACCTTTTCCTTGGTCTGAAACCAATTCATCTTTTTCTTGGAGGCTTTTGATGTATGAGCTTTGACTTTGTTGTCTTCTGGTTGTATGTTTTGATCTTCTTTGTCACCAAAGTAAGATTCTATAGTCTGAGTTTTTTTATGCTATTTGCTCATGTATCTAGTCAAATGCTTGACTTTCTAACTCTTTGATAAGGTAGGACTCTGCTTTCAGTGGGGGTGGGGGTAGGGATGGGTGCACTGTCCCAGATTTCAGGGACTTTGGATCAGCCTCTTGATCCCTTACCATCTGTGGGCCCATAGGTCCAAAAGTAGCCACTGATGCTGCTGCTATTGCCACTGTCACCACCCCAGGACTGGGGCCGGACCCCAGATGAACTGCCCCTCCCCCATTCAGGTTCAACAGTTTTTTCACTGACCTTCTATGCTGTCTTTGACATTTGTGAGTTGAGAAGTCTCGAAAATGCCACAAGTGCCAGTGGGTCAGTCCCCTGAGGCCTACTCTGACCCTGTCTGTGCCAGGAAGCCCATGCCAGACTGCTCCCAACCCAGTGTGACAGAAACTTCCTGTCAACCTTCCAGGTTGTCTTGGGCTGGAGATTTGTTTCACTCTGTCATTTTGTGGGTTCTGTACCTCTAGAATTTGTTTAGGGTCATTTTAAACAAATATCTGGAGGGATTTGGGGAAGAGTTCAAGCAAATTTCTGCTTTTACTCCTTCATCTTGGCTCCACCCCTCCCCCTCCATTTCATTTTATATTTCCCCTTCAATAATTCTATGTTCCAGTCAATTTTGACTGTTAAACATTATTTTCTGATTTGATTCTCCTAATTTCTGTGCATTTACAATAGTGGGGTTGATTCTTTTGCTACCTGAGATTGCTAGTGGTACAGTGGATAAAGTGCTGGACCTGAAATCAAGAACACCTGACGTCAAAGCTGCCCTCAGATACATACTGCCTGTGTGATTTTGAAAAATCACCTAGTTTCTGTCTGCTTCAATTTCCTCAACTGTAAAACAGTGATAGCGTCTACCTTGCAATGTTGTTGCGAAGATCAAATGACATGATACTTTTAAAAAGCACTTAACATGGTGCCTGGCACATGTGAGACACTATATAAATTATTATTTCCTCCTTTCCCTTTTACAATTCTTGTTGTAAAACTTCTTCAAGATTCAGTTCAGAAATTATATTTCTTCCTCAATGAATCTTTCCTTAGTCTTCCTAATGAAACAACTCATCAGGCCTCATTATTTGTTCTCTCTTACCTATGTGATCAAAATCTAAATTATATCAAAGATATCAGTACATATGTTTTTTTTAACATTCTACTAATAATTTAACAATAATCATTGATATTTACCAAATGCTTCAACTTTGAAAAGCACTGTACATATATTATTTCATTTGATTTTATTTTATTATACTCTTTTTGAGGGCAGGGGATGTGACTTCTACTTCTCCTGTGTCCTCCTCAGTCTCCAATATTATGCTAGGCACTTAATAGTCTCTTGATATAGATTGTCTCCAAAATCTTCATGCAGTATGGAGCTTTTAATATTTCACTTTTAGGACACTTTTGGGACAATCTGTATCTATTTCTTTATTTAATAATGATTGACAGTCTTAGACCTCTTTGAGGTTTGCAAAAGTATTTTAGCATATCTTTTCTTGTTGTTGTTTGTACTTTATTCTCAAACAGGACCATGGCATCAGGAAGATGATGCTGTGACTTGCAAATGAATTTGATTCAAATGAGTGAGGGGTGTGAGAGGTCACCAACCTCACTTTCTCCTCCTAAGCCATCTGGGTCCAGAGGCAAGATATAGATCAGGACAACTGGAACCTGACTGAAATTCCCTGTAGTAGGTACTATAGTTATCATGATTCTTATTTTAGAGATGAAGAGTCTGATGCCACCTCAGATGAAGGGGGTCTTCCCATGGTCACATGGAGAAGTGGCAGAAACAGGTTCTGGACTTCCTAACTTCTAGCTCAGCAGTCTAACTCTTCAGATGGGAAGGAAGAGACTACTCTTCAATTAGGAAAAAATGTTGATATATATATATATATACATATAGATAGATAGATATAGATATATACATATATACACATATATGACTTAATAAATCATTTATTAAGCACTTATTTTGTGGAAATTTTTGCTCTGTAATAGAGCTTATTTCTTTGATGTTGTGTGTTTTTAATCAGTTTATCTGTAAGGAGAGTTTAGGAGGTAAATTTTATGGGATTAGTATGCCCTAAGGGTGTGAAATTTTATAAGATCATTGAGTTTCAAAGATGGAAAAAAAAATTGAGATCCTCTTTTCTAACTCACATTTTTACAGATGAAGGAACTGAGGACCCCAAATTTTAAATAATAATAATCATAGTAAGGGATAGAGAATAAGAATTGGACCTGTTATCTTATTGGCATAGGGAACTCCTGGATAAGGTAATTTTCTTTACCAATGCAGTTTGGCATCTTGCTTACAACTTCTAGGCTTAGAGAGTTACCTAGAATCCTGAGAACTTAAGGGCTTTGTCTGGATTCACATAACTAGGATGTATCAGAAGTAAGACTTGAATGCAGGTCTTTCTGGTTCCAAGACTCTCGTTGTCTCTTACAATAGCTGATATTTATATAACAGTTTTAAGGTTCAAAAACTCCTTTATAGTAGCTCATTTGCGCTTGCTCATGGATATATGTGTAGTAAAAGGTAGACCTGGGACTTGAACTCGGGTGTTCTGACTCCAAGAACAATGATCCATGATTCCTTGTCATGAAAGATTTTTGCTTTTTCCCCATTAACATAACTCTTTTGACCTCTTGCTTGCATTGTTTTCCTTAAAGGTTTGAAAGGAAGGTGCTTTGTCAATCATGAAATGATGTATACGTTTAAGTTATTATTTTCTTCATGCAGTTTATGTCACTGCTGAAAATAAAACTTGAATTAATATCAATAAACAGGGAACAGCTATTGTCACATGAATGATTGATAGAGTCATTCATCCATTGATTCATTGGGACCTATCCTTTCAGCATGCCACAGGAAGAGAGATCCACAAAATAACAGAGTTGACAGTCTTGCGCTCATTTCTTTCCAAACCTCCAAACCATTGGCCCATCTCCCTGAGGTTTTGGTCCCAGATTCAGTCTTTCATGGTCCCCTGAATCCTGGTAGTAAGTTGAGTAGTCCATCATTTGTATACCATCCTTGCAACATGACCACTTTATCATGTTTTTTATGGCAAATCATCAGGCAGTCGCACCTGCTTCCTTAGACATTTTGTATGGCTCTGCTTTTATTCTCTGCTCTATAGTGGTTTCAACAGTGTTCTTTCTATTTTCTTCTGAATGTAAATTATCTGTTCATGCTGTGGATTGTGGAATAATACACAGAATGTAACGGAAAGTCCTGGTGTCCAA
This sequence comes from Notamacropus eugenii, assembly GCF_028372415.1. Taxonomy (NCBI): domain Eukaryota; kingdom Metazoa; phylum Chordata; class Mammalia; order Diprotodontia; family Macropodidae; genus Notamacropus; species Notamacropus eugenii. The sequence continues at coordinate 357,692,992 of NC_092872.1, forward strand.
TATTTTTACATATTGTCACATTATTGGTCAACATCATAGCGATATGTCCAGAAGAGAACTCTTAGTCTACTACTCAGTTGTGGATATGGAATAAAAAATTCTGTGATTAAATTCTAGCTTCTTTACTTACTATGAGTATGACTCTGGATAAGTTGATGCTGCTAAATGGGCCTCAATTTTCTCACATGTGTAAGATAGGGTTAGATTATATTACTTTAAAAATCTTATCTATTTCTTAATGCTATGAAATTATAAGCTTGTGGTTCAGGTTGCTGTTAATCTTCCAACTCTTTCTCTTTGATATCTTGCCATTTAGTGACCAAGATGAAAATATATTCCAATATTTTACCAACATAATATTAATAACTCATAGTTCCAAAGTTCTCTATGGTCTTTAAAATAGTTTTCTCATAATAATAAGTGAAGTAAATAGTACATTATTTCCTCCATTTTAGAAATCAGGAAACTGAAGTATCTGTTTTGTACTGTTCAACATTTTTTAATGACATGGATGAGAAGATAAATAATATGGTTATCAATTTAAAGATGGCACAAAGGTAGGAGTGATATATAATGCACTAAGTAGCAGAATCATGATCCCAAATGAGCCAGAGAAAATACAACGGGCTAAATTTAAGAAGATAAAATTTAATAGGGAAAAATGTGAAGTACTAACTTGAGTTCAAATAACCATTTGATCATGTAGAAAATGGAATAACTGAGGTTGCACAAGACTTTTTGTAAAAAGAAATTTGGTTGTTCTAGTGGGACTCCCTATGCCAGTAGTTTGACATGTTTGCCAAAGAAACTAAGGAGTTCAGATTAAATTAGTAAAAATAAAGCTAACTTTTATATAGCATTTATTATGTCTCAGACACTGTGCTAAGCACTTTGCAAATAATATCTCATCTGATCCTCATAACAACCCTGGGAGGTAGGTGTCTGTGATCTGTGAAGATCACTTGTCAGGAATGCTATGGAGGTAGATTGCAGACATCTAAGCACGTACAGTTTGTGTAGGACTAAACTGAATTATAAGTCTCTTCCAAAAGAAATTATGTGAGTATTAGATCTGGGAGAGACTTGAAGCTCATCACTTTTGCACCTAAATGGAACAGCTAGCCATTATTATCCTCATTTTATAGATGAGGAAACTAAGGCAAACAGATTAAATGACTTGCCTTGGATCACACAGCTAGTATATGTCTGTGGTGTCTGGGACAAGGTGGATTTAAATGCAAGTCCTCCTAACTGCATGCTGAAAATGCTATCCACTGGATCACCTAATTGCCCTAGTGTCCAGAATAAAGATACATTTCGCTCCACTAAGACTAGACCACAGTATTAAGAATAGCTTATACATCATGTTTAGAATTTGATGACTTATTGTGCTACCAGAGGATGGAAATCATGGTAATAAGGGGATAATGAGGATGAATGGAAGGAATTGGGAATATTTACCTTGAACATAAGAATACTTTGGGTAAGGAATGAAGGTAAAGAGCTATAATTCATTATAGATATCTTTAAGCATCTAAAGGTTTGCTCTGTATAGAAGTGGGTTTAGACACACTGGGTTGTTCATCAAGAGCAGAACTAGGAGCATGGAGTAGATGATGCAGAGAAGTAGATTTTGGTTCACCATTTTCTATCAATCAATCAACATTTACTAACAATTAGAGCTTGCAGGGGAGGAGGGAGGGAAAGAAGGAAGGGATCCCCATTGGTGGCTCTTCCCAAAGCTTCACAGGGTCCAAGTTATTTGGGTTCAGGGAAGGGAGACCAGATAAGAGAGAAAGAAGAATGATGACTCAGCTGGAGGCTCTTCCTACCTGACTACCTTATGGGATCTGAGTGACATGGATAAGGGGAGGGATGAAAGAAGGAGAGAAAAGGGAGAGCAGCTCGTTCCTCCCCCTTCACTTCCCACACATTTCCTAAATGGACTGCAGAAAACAACATAATTCTGCTTTGTCATATAGTGATGCATATTTTCTATGGGCAAATAGTATGCTTGCTTTTGATCCATAAAATAAACATTAAAATCAATCCCTTAAATATATGTCAGAACAACAATCTGTGGGTAGTAGTAATGGACCTATTGGGTTTCCAACTGGCCAGTTTCAGTTGGACAATACTTCCTTCCCTCCCTCCCTCCCTCCCTCCCTCCTTCCTTCCTTCCTTCCTTCCTTCCTTCCTTCCTTCCTTCCTTCCTTCCTTCCTTCCTTCCTTCCTTCCTTCCATCCTTTCTTCCATCCGTACTTTTCTCCTCTCCCTCCCTTCATACTCTCTCCTCCTCCTCTCTCTCCTTTCCTTCTGTCCACATGGGGAATCCTATCCTTACCTGTGCTCTTCCCAAAGGAATACAAATTTTGATAGGTGGAATCTCTAAAGATTTCTTGGAATTTATGGGCTAGAATTTTTTTTTCTTCTCTACTTATTTAGTCTATTGTTTGCTTATTTTTTTTTAAACAGAGGCAATTTATTCTTTTACTCCACGTGATTTCATTTGTGGTATCTTGAAATATAACATTAAAAAACCAAGTTTTGATAAAATCCACTGGGATTCAAATGGAGTTACCCGAAAATGTCTTTAACCCATATCACTCTGGTTGTCACTGATTGGCCAACAATAGGCCTAGTCCAAACCTCACTTGGTCACTGTTTTGGTTTTGATGACCCAGAGTGAGTGTTAATTGCAATTGTTTCTGTTCTAGCCAGAAACCAGTCTTCCCCTCCCGGGCTGATTTTTTTTAAATAGGTAAAAGAAACCATCCCCCCCCCCCCCCATTTATTACCTAGCCTTAATCACTGATTGGGTGTTACCTCAGACAAACTGAGACCTGGAAAGACCTTATCTTAAAACAGCCAATGTCTTCCATTGCATCCAAGGCCATCTCCAGTGGTCCTGATCTCTATCTGGCCACTCGACCCAGATGGCTCAGGAAGAGAGAGTGAGGCTGGTGACTTTGCACAACCCTGTGTCACTTAAATCCAATTCACTTGCAAGTCAGGACTTCACCTTCCTTATTTCATTGGTCTTCTTCAGGAATGAAGGACAAATAATAACAACATATATGCACATCTACAACTATATACATACATGAATATGCTGTGTGTATATGTATGTGTGTATACACATGCGTGTATGTGTAGTATATGCATATATATACCTAGTATATGCACACACTGTGTCTATACTAGATGTATACTCTATACAAGTACACATACTAATATACCTATGTATTACACACACACACACACACACACACACACACACACACACACACACTATAACAACAAACTTTCATGCACTATTCCTTGTGAGCAGAGTTGGTTGAGAATACTATTCAGTGTAATGAACTTCATTATTGAGCCAGTCAGTTTAGGTACTCTGGACAGCTGCTGTTGCTTTTTAAAGTATTTCTGCTTCTATTGTCAACTGTAAACATTTGTTTATTTGAATGGAGGTCTGTTCAGATCATGACACTGGAGTGTCACCTCTTGCCTCTCAGCAAGAAATGATCTGCTTGAATTTCACCAGTATGTTTGAATGACAAAAGTTGCACTGCTGGTCCTCAGTTTCATTCAATAATTTCACATCAAGACTGTCCTGCAGGAAAGCACACAGCAGTCTTTTAAATAAAGCTATCAGCGGGAATCTAATTAACGGATTTGCTAACAGCCATTTCAGAATCACAGAATATTGGAATTGGAAAGAACCTCAGAGGCTACCTTGTCCAACTTATATCTGACCAAGAATCTTTTTTTTTCAGCATAATTGACAAGTGGTTATCCAACTTTTCATTAAAAACCTCTGATGACAAGGAATCTACTACCTCTCCAGGCAGCCTATTCTACTTGTGCATTTCTTTAATTGGTAAGTGGAAGTTTTCTGTTTTGTTCTGCTTTGTTTTTACATTGAATTTTAGTTGGATTCTCTGCATTTCCTATTTATTGTTCTGTTCTCTATAGTCAAGCAGAATAAATCCAGTCCCTCTTCCAAATGGATAGCCATTGATCTACTTTAAGAACACCTTCATGTCTTATCCCTATCATCCCCGCCCCCCCCCCCCCCACTCCCACCAGTTTCTTCTTTTGTAGATTAAACAACCTCATAATCCATTTAGAACAACACTTCTCAAAGTATGGTCTGGGGACCCCTGGCAGTCCCTGACACAATTGGAGGTCAAAATTATTTGAAAATAACACCAAGGTATTTTCATTTCTAACATGGTAAATATTTGTACATATGACCCATGTAATCAAAGCTTCTTTGTGAGGCAGAGATGGGTCTTTAATAATTTTTAAGGGTATAAAGGGGTTGTGAGACAAAAAGAAAGTTTCAGAACTGCTTTTCTTTCTTTCTTTTTTTACAGTTTTCAATTTATTTGTTTTTAGTTTTCAATGTTCACTTCCATAAGTTTTAAATTTTCTCTCCTTCCCTCTCCAAGACAGCATGCAATCTGATACAGGCTCTACACATACATTCCTATTAAGCACATTTTCACGTTAGTCATGTTTCATAGAAGAAGTATAACAAATGGGAGAAACCATGAGAAAAAAAAAGGTAAAACAAAATAAACCATAAAGGAAAATAGCCTGCTTCACTCTGCGTTCTATATTTTGACATCAGAATTCTTTCTCTGGATGTGGATGGCATTTTCCATCATGAATCCTTTGGAATCATTTTAGGTCCTTGCATTGCTGAGAAGTCTATCAAAATCAGTCATCACACACTGTAGTTATTTCTGTGAACAATGCTCTCCTGGTTCTGCTCATTTCGCTCAGCATCAGTTCATGTATATCGTTCCAGGATTTTCTGAAGTCCATTTTTTCATCATTTCTTATAGCACAATAGCATTTCTTTACATTCATATACCACAAATTATTCAGCAATTCCCCAGTTGATAGACATCCCCTTGATTTCCAGGAGAATAGCTTTTCTAGGAAATTATTTCAAGGTCCTTTTTGATGCCCAGAGCTATCTGGAGTTTCCTTTCCCAATGAAATTATAATCAGAGGGATACTGGATATGGTTTGTACTTGCCGTTGAGAGCTGATTGTTAAATGTTCAATGGGAGCATTTATACCTTAGAAATAATCTAATGCTATAATTTAGGGCCTCGTGTATTGCTTTCTTGGTTTCTAGACTTAAAAAGAGAGAGAAAATGCAAATAATGCGGATTAAACTTAAAAGTGCATTGTATATACTTTTTTTTCCCCACTCAGAGAGCTGTTGTTGAATATTTACCAGCATACCTTTGCATGGCTGAATGTTTACTGTGTCTCTGTTGTACCGAATATAACAACAAAATTGTCCTGAATCTCTGTGTTCTTTTCTAAGAAACCTTCTACTCTCCTTTGTGTAGTTAAAAAAAAATGACTATACTCTTGTTCTTCTTCATCTTCTCCTCTTTCTCTCAGTATCACTATCACTGTCCCTAACTTCTACCCACAAATCCCAGGCACCAAAATAGAAACTTCCTTTACAACAAATATACACTGTCAAATCATTTTAATTTGTACATTTACCTGGTGTGGAAAAGGACATCTTTTTTCTTTCCTTTGGTCAGTATTCTCTCTACCAAGAAGTAGAGAGATTGGTTTTTGGAAACATGATTGTTCACTGCATATATTAATAATTTTAAAATCTGTATTATTTTCCTTATATTATTATAATAGTTTTAGAAACTCTTCCCCTTATTCTACTCCTATTGCTGTGTGCCATCATACAAGTCTTCTTGTGCTTCTTTGAATTTATCTTTTTTGTCATTTTCCATTATGAAATATTCCATTATTTCATATAGCCAATATATGCAAAGAGTGAACCTTGAGCTTGATTCTTGCTGAACACCAGACTGACTTCAGGCCTGTTGGAGGTCCTTGAGGCATGCATATTTTGCCCAGGTTGGAACTGTGTAGATCTTCTTGGGTAATAATTTACTAGGAGTTGGCCTTGACCCTTGGTGAAGCTCTAAAAGTCAAGGGCCGGTAGAAGTCAAGACCCCATTTACCAAAAATAGGGTCTGACCTCAGCTTTCCTTGTCCCTATACAGACCTCCTGCAGGCTTCTGAACATATTCTTGTGTAGTTCTGGACCAGATAGAGGAGTTTCCTGGTATTTCCCTCTGTGTGTATTGATCATTGATTCACTGAGAACCCCTATAATTTTTTACTGGGAATTTCTTATGGGAGATTGGCTTAATTTTAACCTTTTGTGATACTGTCTTTATCATTAATCTCTCCTGTTTTATCTCCATATGTCTTACCTAAATTTGATCAAGCAGAAATAGTTCAATTCATTCAATCGGCAATTTGTATTTTTTTCACCTCCTTGACTCTAAATAACCTATATTTCTTTTTCCATTTTCATCTGCCCTCTCTGAGTGTTATATAGATATCCCTCCATGTTTTGGCCATGATTCCTTATGTGCTCGTATTAAGAAACCATGAGCCTTAGGATTCCTGTGGTCTGGCACTAGTGAGATAAAGATGGTTTAAGCAAAAGATAAAGATTATCTGAGATTAAATCTTGTAAATTACACAGCTATTGAAAGAAACTCTCTGATACTCCAGGGAAGCTGTGGAGCTGTCCGAGGTTATCTAATATCTTCATGCATATCTGAGCTAATAAATCTCTTTGTTTTCCAAGTGTAAAGGATTTATTTTTCCTACTCCTTGACTTTTCCTTTTCTGGGAACCCAAACCATATCAGGGACTTGCTTAAGTATATTTTCTTTTAGTCTGTAGAGTCCTAACAGAAGCCAGAACCATATGTGCCTATGCTTAAAATTGGATTTTAGAACTGAGAGAGGCCTTTGGAAATTGTCTAGTCCTTTCTCCTTATTTTACAAGTTAATACTCCTAATAATAGCTACAATTTATATAGCACTTTAACATTTGCAAAGTGCACTACAGAAGTTATCTCATTTGATACATCCAACAACAGTGAGAATAGGTGCTATTATCACTTTCCCCCTGCCACCCACCTTTTTTTTTTAACGTTGAGTAAACTGAGGCTTAGACATTTCAATGACTTGCCCAGGGTCACACAGCCAATGAGTATCTGAGGTAGGATTTGAACTCAGGTCTTATTGACTTGCTGACCAAGTCCAGAATGTGCAAGGTCTATTAGGAATGAGGCAGTATGTTCTTTGAAGATTAGACTTTCATTATTTTGCCAAATATAGGCTGCAGGTGACTGTGTATTTTTTTGCTTTTAGTAAGTTTGATGCCTATATTGGTCCCTGAGATTGAGTTCCATCATTCTAGTATTCTATCTTTTCTTGTCTAGGAGTCATGGTACACTGAAATAAAAATAAAGACTGGATTTGAAGTCAGAATAACTGGGTTCAAATTCATGTTCTGCCACTTAATGCTTGTATGACCTTGGCCAAGTTAAATGTTGGTGACAAGCAACCTTTCTGGGCCTCAGTTTCCTCACGGTTGAACTATATGATAGCTAAGGTCCCTTCCATATCTAAGTTTAGGATCCTGCATGATCTTCTGAGTGAAGCAGACTGAGGAAATAAACTGAGCAGTGAAGGAAATCAGTCTTGTTTATAAAAACTCCCTTCAGAGAGAGAGAGAGAGAGAGAGAGAGAGAGAGAGAGAGAGAGATACTGAAGTCAGACATCTTGGAATAGAAACAGTATGGAGTAGTAGAACATGCCCTCTATTTGTTATTAGAACAAGGCTTGAGGCCCAGCTCTACTAGTTGCTAACTGTAAGACCATAGTCAGGTGAGTTTCTCCTCTCTGAGCCTCAGTTTCCTCATCTTCATGGTACAGCTAATCACAGTGCCACAGGCTTTTCATGAGTGATAAATGAAATAACGTAGGCTGAGTACTTGACAAATGGGAGGTATTAGTCTAACCAGAGACTCTTCTTGTGTTTTCTTGTGGGGCTCTTGAGTAACCAATGTTAAATTCAACCAATGTGTCCTAGATATTGTCTGAAAGTCAGCCACACTATGAGCTCCCAACTACCCGTGTGTTAGAGATACACTTTGTGTGTTATTCATAGCAATTAAAAATGTTTTGTTCCAGACTGGCATTGCCTCTTACCCTTCACACTTTTGGCATGAAGGCCATCTGTGTCCTGATGGTGCTTAAGCAGGAGGGCAAGGCTGGTACCATTGCTGCTCCTCAGGAAATAAAAGTCACATAATTCAAACCAAAATCAAATACAACGTATTTGTTTGGGATAATCTGCAATTTCATATTCCTGTTTCCCTCCAACGGCCTGAAGGGAGAATTAAGTTTTGATTGAATTTAGGGAGAAATATACTAAATGGGTTTGAAAGCTGAGATATGAATGAAACCTAAAATAAAATGTAAGGATTAGAGACCTTGTATTCAAAAAAGATTATTCTTTATATGTATTTGAAAGCCACTTTTCTGACCTAATTATAAACAACTCAAATAATCATATGTTGGCATGAAAGGACCCTTGGAATCACAGAATACAATATGATAAAGCAGAAAGGAATCTTAATTATGGTCTTATTCAACCCCTTCATTTTATGGACAAGAAAACTGAATCCCAAAAGGGAAAGAGACTTGTCTAAGGTAATATAGGAAGTTATTGTTAGAATAGCACTAAAAACTAGGCTCTTTTGACTGACTGTTATCACTACATCATAAATAGACTCCTATTTTATTTTGTACGACACTGGCATTTTTTGCCTTCTGGGAATTCAGATGAATTTTTTTCCTTCTATCATTCACATTTCTCCCATAAATGAATATAGGCATTATGAAAATTCAGAGAGGTAGCATATTTTGATGAACTGATTTAGGAGAAATGCAGATTTGGGAGAAAATTCAGAGACAGCATATTGTAGTTGAGCTAACTTGGGAGACAGGATGATGACCTAAGTTCAAGTTCCACGTCTGACACATATTGGCTGTGTGACCTTGGTCAAGTTACTTAAACTCTTAGTATCCCTGGAAAATATCAAAGACTACATATTTCAGAATACATCACCCTCTCTACATTTATAGAAGCCCTACGGGGAGCCTCCTACTCCAAATGGAATCACATATTAACACCAAGAGAAGAATGAAATAAAATTACCAGTTTACAAAGGAAAATAATTTGCTTCATATACAAATGACAGATTCCTTAGTTGAATATACCTCATCTTTATATTTCCTTCATAGTCTAGAACAGGGTTCTTTCAGTAGTAGAAGTTTAATAAATGATTGTTAAATTTATTGAAGTTGTGAAAAAAATCAAAATAGGAATCCAAGTCTGTTGTAAGATAATATGTTTAAAATGGGATTTGCCTTCTAAGCATTCATTTTGCACATCTGAATTTTAGTCCCAAACCTGCCTTGAGTTGTTTAATCTTGTACAAACCACTTTCCCCTTTTTTGTACCTCATTTTCTTCATCTTAAAAATGAAGAGATTGAACTGAATAGTCTTTAATGCTCCTCTCTAGTCATAACTAGCATTCTATGCTCTATGTTTCTAAGATTCCTTCCTGTTGTGACATTGAATATTCTATAGTCAGTCAAACCAACAAGGACATATTGACAACTTACTATGTGCCAGATACTGTGCTAAGCACAAAGGATATAAGAACATACCTGATTTAATAAAACAAGGAAGTCCCTTCACTAGGGGGGACCTCTCCTAATCACATTCATTTATGAGATCTTTCTTGCTCTTGGGAGAGAGGCTGAATTTTTCCCTTTGTCTTTTCCAAAACAAAGGGTTTTGGGCAATAAATAACTTTTCTGTACTATTATACTTTGAAAGCATATACACAAATGTATATTATTCATACACATACTCTGCACATGCATATACACATATCTATGTGCATATATATTTATTAAAAAGTAACTCTTTAATGATACATTAAAATAAAAGAAACAAGTTGTGTGATTACAACTTGTTAGCTTTGCTTCTGCTCCAGTTCCATTTGGAAAAAAAATATGGCTTTACATTCCCACCTGCTGATTTTCAACTAAAACAGAACTTAGTTGCCCGCTGATCCTGCTGGCTTTTTAAAATGAAAAACTTATTCTTCTTAAACTCCTGGAAAATTATACTTAAAAATCAACATAATGCCACTGCTTTTTCTTTCCTTCTGCCTTGAAAAATATTAGGGAAATATCTGGAACAGTCAATTGTCATTTCTTGTACAGATTTAGTCCCTGTCATGAGGAGAGCATGGAGTTGGAAGTTAGCAGGCAAGGGAATTGGTTTTTACAGGGCCATTTAAATCAGTGTCAGCATGGTGTCCTGGGAGAAGCACCAGATTTGAAATCAGAGGACCTATCTGAGTCAACTCGCTATTCACAACCTGTATATAAACAGCATGTTCCTTTCTTAGGCTTTTGTTTCCTCAAAGTGAAGGAGTTGGAATAGACGATCTCTAAAATCCTGCCTGGCTCCGAATCCTACGTTCTGAGTGAAAAGACATTTCTAACTGCTCTGTTGTAATAGGTATTATCTTGCCAAACACCAGGTCTCAATGCCTCTTCCTGGCTATGTTTATGTCATGTCATTTTAAACAACCACTCCCTTTACCTCTGGCTCCCCTTGATATATTGTCTTCTCTTAGAATGTAAGCTCCTTGAGGGAAGGCACTGTCTTGCTTTCTTATATTGATAGGCTCAGCACTTATCATGGTATCTTGCACATAATAAATGCTTTCTCTGTTTATCTAATGAAGGTTTGGTGCAGTTGCTTTGTGGCAGATCTTCCTTAAAAGCATAAATGAGTCATTGTGGGGGGGTGGGGGAGGGTGAGAATGAGCTAATAAATGTGAAACACTTTGTAAAACTTAAAAGTCTTAAATACATGTGAGTCATTATTAACTCCTACTAGTAAACACAATAAATTCCAGCATTAGATATATGTTCGTTATAATTAGAGAGACAATATATTGACCAGGGTATAATGGAATGAGCCTTGGATTGAGAATCATGTGACTTGGATTTCATTCCTCCATTCATGCCTCTGATGAAGTTAGAAGTCCTTGGAATGAATGAAACAAACATTTGTTAAGCACCTATTATGGGCCAAGCATTGTGCTAAGCGTTTTACAAATGCTATCTCATTTGATCCTCCCAATGACCTTGGCATGTAGGTCCTACTATTATCCTCCTATAATGGTAATTTAAATGGGAAGGTCTTCCCCATTCATTAATAGCCCTATGTGACCTGCTTAACTCACATGGAAGTGGAAGGAGTTTGCTCAATGGGTGGAACAGGAAGGGTAGAGCAGAAGTCAGAGGAAGTGATTGAGAGCAGTTAGGGAGGAGGGAGAGAGAGGACACAGCTAGGCTCAGAGAGTGTTTGTTTGTGGGTAGACCTTGCAGGGTGGAGAGTCTTGGGAATGGCTTTGTCCCCTGAAGTGCTAATGTGTATTGACTTCTTAGCTACTCTGACAGATTTGGCTTTCTGGTTTGGGAATTTGGCTTTCTGGTGTCTGAATAAATGTTTTTCTTCTATTTTCTATATAGAGAGACTGTTATGCTTTGCAGTTGTGAATTACACCAGCATATTCATAGTAGCCCTCAGTGCTGCGAATAGTGCCTGGGCAATACACCTCTCTGTTTTATAGTTGAGTAAACTGAGGCAGACAGAGTGACTTCTCAAGGTCACATAACTGAAAAGCATCTGAGATTTAACTTGAACTCAGGTCTTCTTGATTTCAGGCCCTGTAACACTTAACCATCCTAACCTGTCATAACAGCTTCAGCATTTTCCTCCTGCAATGGTTCTAGCTTTCCTGATACAACTTCCTCCACACACATGCAACCCTTACACAATTATACAACATCCTTGGACACCATCTTCCCTTTCATGGCTCCCCAATGTAGCTTCCTCATCAAGAGGCAAAAAAAAAAAAAAAAAAAAAAAAAAAAAATGTCTTAGCTGGGTTTAGCCAGAGCCTCTGGGACTTGGGAACCTGTCACTATAGGAGTCACAATACCACTCATGAGTTGCAGATCAGATGTAGTTTCCAGAATGAAATGAGTGGGGATGTGTCTGAGGAATCTACCTGCCATTCTATCCTTGCAGTGTTAAGGCAATATAAATCTCCTGTGATAAATGTTCAATGACTTGTGAGAGTCTCATTTTGTCCCAATATCAAACCTTAACTATGAAGGGGCTGGCTTTAGATCTGGGCCCACAATGCCACTTCTCTGGATCTGTATTTTCAGATAAATAAATTGAGGACCTTCAGAAGATTTATCATCAGCCCTGGTTCTGATGCTTTATGATTTGAAGTCATCTTTCAGCTCTGATACTCTTTGTTCTGATGCTAAGGTCTTTTCTTATGCTAACATTCCATAATAAACGTTTTACAAAATGAAATCACATCTGGAACAATCAGTATAACAAGCCAGTTGTCAACTATTCATACCTGGTTGAGAGGGAAGGACTAATTTTGGAATTTGGGATTCTAGCTTGAACACAGAGCTTTAATGAGTGACTGAGCAGACAAGAAAGAGACAGAACTCTGGAAGAGCTACAGAGAGTATAATAATAGCTAGCATTTATATAGTGTTTTAAGATTTCTTTTTTTATCCTTGCAACATTCTTGGGTTTTAGCCACTATTATTATCCCCATTTTGCAGATGTGGAAACTGAGGCTAAGGGAGGTTAAGTGATTTGCCCAGGGTCACATAGCTAGTAAGTGTCTGAAGCTAGATTTGAATCTATGTCCTCTCAATTCCAAGTCCAAGACTATCCACTAAACTACCCAGCTGCCTCTAAAGTGCAACAGGAGGAAGAAAAGGACAAGGAAGGTGACAGGGCTCTCACTGGCCCTTTTATGGTTTTGCCAAGACCTGACCTTGGTAAGCATGTTCCAGTATATATGATCATGTTTGCTGCTTTCATCTTAGAGGGAGGAACAAGGACGAAACCTGTAATCCCATTGGCATGGAGGAAATTCCTGAATGAGGAAGCTCTCCTTCCAAATGCAAAGTGGCACCTTCTCTTCCAACCAAACCATGAGGTTTTCGTGAGTTGCCTGGAACACTGGGAGGGTCGTGCAGACTGCATGTGTTGGGGTGGGACTAGATATTTATTAACTCACATGAATCTTTTAAATTTTGAAATACATGCTGTGGAGATGTTTATGAGGAGTGCTCCATGGTTGCTTGAAGGAGTTATTTCTCATCCAAATTCACTACAGATATAGACGATCATGCTGCAATTGATGATGATAATGTTTCCACTGATAGATAAATGATAGACAGACAGATAGATAGATAGATAGATAGATAGATAGATAGATAGATAGATAGATAGATAGATAACAGATGGATATGGACAAACAGAGAAAAACACATACATTTTTAGAGCAGAAGACAGATTGAGAGACAGACATGGATAGACAGAAAAAAAGACAGAAAGACAGATAGATGATAGATAGATAGATAGACAGACAGATAGATAGATAGAAGCATCTAGGTATCTCAGTGAATAGTGCACTGGGTTTGGAATCAGGAAGACATCTTCCTGAGTTCAAATTCGGTTTCAGGTACTTACTATCTGTGTGACCCTGGGCCTCTTAACCCTGTTCGCCTCAGTTTCTCATAGGTAAAATGAGCTGAAAAAGGAAATGGAAAGCCACTCTAGTATCTTTGCCAAGAAAACCCCAAATGTGGTCACAGAGCATCAGATATGCTTGAAAAATGCTGAATAGACAGATAGACAAATAGATAGACGAGTCAGAGGTGGAATATGAACACAGGTCATCTTGGCTCTCCAATTAGATGGTTCTACATCCATTCTAGGACTGCCTTTCATATTACAGAATAGCAAACCAAAATAAAAAGAGCAATAAAGGAAGTTACTCAATGTCACACAGTAAGCCAGGTCTCCAGAAAGAAAGGTAGGTGCTCTTTTCAAAGCACCACACTACCTCTTATACAGAGGATACATGCACACACACACACACACACACACACACATGCACTCATATATATATATATATATATATATATATACATATGTAAATGTGTGATGGAAAGAACATTGGATGTAGGGTCACTTTAGACCTGAATTTGCATCTGGGTTCTGACATATTGACTCTGTGATCTTGATCAGATCAATTAATTTCTCTGCATATCAGTTTTCTCATCTACAAAATGGGGATAATAATTCTTGCACACCTAACCTTTCAAAGTTCTTTTGAAGAGAGGTTAACATGTTCTAGAAATATGAGATGTTACTATTTCCATAAGGGGGTAACAAAGCACCCGCTTTGCTTTCAGTGAAGAACAAGGTGTTTTCCTGGAGGTTAGAGAGTTTTCTTTCTCCTTTTTACTGATCTTGGGGAGGCTAGGATTATGTGAGGTCAGGGTTTAGATGAGATAATGTGGGAAGATAACACAGTAAAATTTTCAAAATTATCTTTATCTTCATTTCTATCAGATAAGAAACAAGTAAGTGCAGAGTCAACACAAGAAAAGTCAGGTAAAAATATACGATTCTTTGAATGTCCTTTCTAACCTTTCCTGTTTTCTAGTATGTCCTTAAAAAGACAACCAGACTATAGATGAATATCAGGTAAAGAAAGAAAAAAAGATAAGCAAACAGGAAGTAATAATATGGCTGTCTGAAGTCATTAGCCGTTTAGCTGCTGCCTGTGATATGCACTAAAAATAAACTGATGCTTAGTATCTGACTCAGTTTCTGACTATATTCACACTTCAAAATAATAGTGCTCATTCATTTCTTTTTTTAAAATAGATTTTCATTGATAAATTTATATTCCTGTGTCACTTAGATTTCTAACTACATCTCATCCCCTCCACTCCCAGAGTTATTCCTAAAAATAAAGAACTTTTTTTACAAAGGAGGAAGGGAAGAAAAAATAGCAAAACAGATTAAAATATTGGAAAAAAACCTGAAGTTTTAATGATAATATCCTGAATCCCTGGACATCTTAATCCCCACCTTCTCCAAAGTGGAGGGGAGGAAAGAGAATCTTCACATATCTCTTTCTTGGGCCATGCTTTTTCTTTATAATTTTCCAACATTTATCTCCATTGTTGTAGCCATGGTGTCAATTATTTTTTTTTACCTCGGCATACTTTATTTTGTATCTATTAATGTAAGTCTGTCCATTTCTCTGTATTCATTATATTAACTATTTCTTATGGCATAATAATATTCCATAATATCAATGTACTGTCTTTCATTTAGTCACTCCCCAACTAATGAGCATCTACTTTGTTTTTAACTTTTCACCTTTACAAAAAGAGTTGCTGTAAATGTGTGCACAGAGAGACTTTCTTTTTGTTAATGACCTCATTGGGGTAGATGCCTGTCTAGCAAGGAAATCTCTGGGCCAATGGGTATAGAAATTTTAGATATTTCATTTGCAAAATTTCTGATTGTTTTCTGGAATGATTCTGCCAATTTCCAACTCCACTCATGCCACATTAATTCATTCTCATTTCTATGGGTCTTTAACATTTAAAAAACTCTTCATATGATTCTTTGAGGCAGGTATTACCAGTGTTATTATATTTATTTTATCGATGACCATCCAGAGGTTTTGAGATGTGACGTAGCTTGCACTGTGACATAGTTTCTAAATGTCTGTTCAGCATTTGAAACTAGGTCCTCTGATTCCAAGATCAGGTTCTATTCAAGAAACCAGGTGGCCTTGTTTGTTCTTTAGCCTCCACTATTATAACTGTTTTTTGCTAAAGTTTGATAGACAGCAGACAGATTATTTTTTCACTTGGGTTTCAGTTACATTAAAATATGTCAAAGTGGTCTCTTGCTTCTTTTGTCTATTCAATAACCTTCCATGACTATCTATTACTTGTTTTCTGCAGAATAAAGTCTAACCTACTACTCTTGACATTCAAGAACATCTGTGATCTGGTCCCATTTTATTTTTCCTACCTGATTTGAAAGGTGGAATGATATAACTATTGTTAAATACTGGAGATAACACCATTTTCCTCTAACCATTCTTCTATATCAGAGGGCAGATCTATTTTTATAGTATATTTTTATAGCCCACACATTTTCTGGTAATAAACTTGTGCTTAGTGTGAGAAGTATAACAACTTCAACCTTTCATTTGGGATCCAGGGTCTAATCAAGTCCAGCTTTGGAAACGTGATGGTCCCTGGCCACCTCAGTATATCATATGTTGATTTCAGAAGGTGACTGTATGTCTCCACCATTTTACCTGTGGGATTGATATCTCATATCTGTATGAGCTTAGGATTCAGAGCTGGAAAGGATCTACAAGGTCATCTAGTGTAACTCCCTTTTATGAGAATGAAGAAACTAAGCCCAGAAATGTTGTATGAGTTGCCTAAGGTCACACAGCCCATTCATGGCAGTCATATTTTGAATGCAGGTTCTCTTGGTTCAACTCCAGCTTGCTTCACACTTCTTGCTTTGAGGATGCCAAATAGCCCTTTTTTTCTGCACCTCTCTGTCTTTCCCAAGAATAATTTAGCTTAATAATTGCTCGTCTATGTATTAGATGCCACACTAGGCTGTACAGTCATTGAGGGTTGGGATTTATGTTACCTAAACTTTGTATTCATGATCTCATTCTCAGATGTGACACTTTATAATTTCTCTTATTGAATCACATCATCCAGGCCTTACTATATGCCTTACCTTTAAGTCTTATAGTCTACTGGTACCAGCATATGTAACCTAAGGATCTCTAGGCCCTACAATTTGCTCTAACACTGAACACTTAGGACCTCTGGACCTTTCCATGTATTTGGAGGCTGAACTTGAGTTGTCTCCTCTAATTAGGGAATAAGAAAGAATTGTTTTGCTTTTTTCTATTTGCATCTCTAGCACTTAGTATAGTATTTGGCACATAGCACTTAAATGCTTTTTTATTCATTCACTCACTCACTCACTCATTCACTCACTCATTCATCCATTCATTCATTCATTCATTTATTCATTCATTCATTCATTCATTTATTCATTACATTCATTCATTCATTACTCCAGTCATCCTTTTTTGTAAAGCCCAATTCAATTATTACCTCCTTTTCGGATCCTTCCCTAAGTTCCTTAATGAGCAATGACCTTCCAAGCTCAGGCCTCACAGAGCATTTTGTTTTGTGACATCCTAATGTTTTTATATACATTAATATCTGTCATCTAGTGATCTGTTGCTACGTTTTATCATACTAGAAGATTGGGAGCTACATGAAGTAAGAGACTATATGGTATCTAAACATTTTGTCACCGAAACTCTGATCATAGTACGCACAGTAGTAATGTAAATGGTATTTTTGTGTAGCAATAATAGATCTAGCATTTGTTATTGTGAGCAGGTGGACATTAGTGGATATTTTGATGGTCACTGAAGGGAGATGGACTGTCAGTCCTTACTATACGTTTTCTGGGCAAATGTTTATTTAGCAAAGGGATAGGAAACAAAAATATAACTAGAAAAGTCAAGCAGTCTGTGGTAAGGGCCAGGCAAGTGTTACAATCAGTGCTATCAGAGGTCAATGTAGAGAGGGATGAGAACAGAGTTCAGTCTAGGATCTTTGGGCTACAAAGTAAGATATTTCACTTCAGAATCTGTTGAGAATACATTTGATATTTTCTGAAAATAGTTGCTTTAAGAAAGGAGAAAAACACAGTCTTTCAAAACCTTAGCTTGAAGGTTTCCAGAGTCTTTAATAGATCCCAATTTCAGGATTTGTCTCCATGGCACCGCAACTTCAGAATAGCTAAATAATCAAATATGTGTGCTGAAGAGAAATCCATTTTTTAAAAGCGCCAAGTACCTTAACAAAGGAAACCAATAAAACTCTTAAAGTAAGAGCTACACGAGGACAGCAAATTGCACTCCCCCCTGTCCCTTGCCCCTTTAGTAAAACACTTAATCAGGTCCCTTCAGGGACAAAATCATTTCATTTTTACCATTAACAACTCAAACTCAACAAATATTTACCAGTACCAACTTTGGATGAGGTACAGCCTAGGCAATGGCTATGCATATACAAAAAAAATGAAGCTGGATTAGCCTTCAAGCAGTTTTTATTCTATTGGGAAAAATATAAGCATACAAATAAGTATGATATAGGATTACCTGCAAGAATTAATGATAACTGGAGAGGATTGAGGAAGGCTTCATGGAAGAGGTAGCATTTGAGCTAAGGCTAGAAAGAAGATAGGGAAGATTAAAGAACTAGGAGTACACATCAGGCATGGAAGATAATCTTATGTGAAAGCACTTAGACTGAATGATGGATTTTGAATTTGAGAAAGTCTTAGTTAGTCAGACTGTATGGAGTGGTAACTTCTTTAAGGGGAGAACTATAAGATAATTCTAGATCCTAGAGTTAACTGAAAGCCACAGAACACTTTTGGGCAGAATAGTGACACAATCAGACTTTCACCTTTAGGAAGGTAATTTGTCATATATTCAGAGGACAGAATAGAGAAATTTGAATCATAGAGTCCAATTGGAGGCTATAATGAGAGTCCAGGTAAGATATGAGGAGGGCTTGAACTAGGGTCTTAGGTATGTGAGTGGAGAGGTGATGGATGCCAGAGATGTAGAAGTAGGATTGATCGAATGTGGTAATTCACTGCATGTAGGAGAACTATGAAAGGACTTAGTCAAGGTGGAGAATTAGTGACTAGAGGGATACTATTAAAAAATAATTATTGAGAAAGGATGATGTGGGGCAAAATTAAATAGAGGAAACAAATCTTGATAGTCTGATGAATGCAATGACCAGCCATGATTACACAGGATCAAAGAGGAATTATGCTACCCATCCCTCTGACAGTGAAGTGATGAACTGAATATGCAGAATAAAACATATTTCCAGATTCAACCAATGTTTGCAATTATTTTTCTTGACTAAGCATATTTGCTACAAGTTTCTCTCTTTCAACTGGTGTTGGTTAAGGTGGTAGGGGGATAGGGTTACTAAAATGAGAAAAAAATAAAATAAGAAAGAAACAAAGATAAGACCACCTTCTCTCTTTCAAATATACAGAAGAAAATAGGTGGAAAATCAGTTCACAGACTACAAGGACAGCTTTGAAAATAACATGCTGAAATTTAAATATATTCTAAAAGAGAAACAGTCTGTCTCATGATGGAGAATTGCAGCTGCACATGCATTCTTTTTATTCTACTTTGTATATGAAAATGTTCATCTTACTTGGTGTTAATTAAGTTGAGAAGAAAAAAGAAAAACAAGAAACTGAAATGAAGGGAATGAATAGATAAAAATATGAAAAAAAAATCTGTGAAACTTTCCATAACAAACTTTTTTCTCTATCAACAAGACTGAGCCCCACCTTTTTTAGATGTATCAGAGTCTCTAGTTGCATGATGAAGTTGAAAAAGAATACAAGACTAGAAAGATGATGAGAGATGTGAGGGCAGACAAAATAAAGACACAAGAAGTCTCCTCAAAAGATGGCTCATTTATGAGAGTCTTGTAGAACTGATTTTGAAAGCATACAAAAGAAGCAAGCTACCCAAACCTTGGCCAGTTCCTGATCTCATTACTAATAGAATGAGGAGATAAAGGACATGTATAGCAGCTAACCTCTATGTCAGCTTTCCCATCCATACAAAATGTTTAAATGATTATGACCTATGTACACATACTGAAAGCATCCTTGATGAAAGTATGAATAAGCAAGAGATCAATATATGAAATGGTATTTTATAAGAGACTACATTTTTACAGTTACACAATTCATTGAAAGGTACAGAAAATACAAGATCACACTATGGTAGTTCTTTGACCGTGAAAACACATTTCATTTGGCAGAACAAAATTCTGCCTTATGGGTTTCTTCACAATAGTCTCATGAATATACCAAAATCATATAAAATTCCTCAGTAATGCAACAGAGATTGCTTTGTTCTATTTTCCTCTAATTAATTGTATCAAATGAAGCATAAATCAGGGAGAGTTTTGCTCATCTTATTTATTTTTAACTGTTATGGAGATTATCCAAAACAGTGTCCAAATGGATTATAGATGGTGAGTTTCTCCAGATACTCATGCTTATGGATGTTATTTTTCTAACTACTGGGCACTAGAATACTTCAGAACTTCCTAAATGAGAGTCATAATTACCAAAAGAGTAACTATATATTGGAAAACTATCAAGACCAAAACCAATGGGCAAAGAATGCTTACTGCCTAGACTGTACATCTAAATGGTGTGACATGGTATAGCATCAGCGTGATATTCGCAGTGCCCACGGTGGCCATGAATATCCCAGCACAATTCTGAATAGCGAAATACAACAGACTCTTCATGTGGAAGAAAGAACTAAAACATTTACTCAGTCACCAAAAAGTCAAATCCATCATAGTAGCAAAAATATATACACAACAACGATGCAGAGGACAACACCAGCCCCAAGCCTTTCCCTTGTTAGGCTTCCCACAAAACAGCTCCATTAAACAAATCACAAGCAGGCCCTATTAATCAAAATTACAAACAAGTTCTTTCACTCACACTAGTCAGCTGCCTGCATGCCTGCATCCTTCCTATGTCCAAATGGATTCTGACCAATTTCCTCTCATCTCTGTTCTAGCTCCTCCTTTTCCTCTTCCACCCAATCAGCAAACTCCTCCCACCACAGGCTCCATGTAACTCAGACTCATATGACTCAGGTTTTCATGTGATCCAGGCAGGTCACATGAAGCAATTAATGAATGGGAAAGATCTTCCCATTTAAATTATCATTATGTATGGATGAATGAATGAACAGTACCTCAAAGGAAAAGAGACTGATGGGAGTGTCTGGAAGTCACATTGAGAAATGATTAATATGTCTTGCGTGACGCTGTTGAAGGAAACCCAAATTTATAGTCAGAAGACATGATTTTGACCTCTAATTCTGCATTTATTACCATAACGAACCTGTGGCAATCATTTAACCTTTTTGCCTCTTAGCTGCTTTATGTGTAAAGTGAAAGGGTTGTACTAGATGACCCTCCTAGGTCTCAGCTTATTTCTATTCTCAACCCACTGTACTGGGATTCATGAGGGAATGACCACCCACAGCCACTTGCAAGGGTACACGTTGGGCATGTGTTGCCATGTACATTTAATATTGATGCCATGAATTTTATTTCATTTACTCTGGCTCAGTCATTGACTCCCCTGACTACTTTTTTATCTTGTCTCTGAAGCCTCCTCACTCTGGCAACAGTTCCACTTCTGTGACCTTTGGCTCAATTGGTCAGCTCCTTCTTGAAACTCCATTTGAGGAAACACCACTTAGGACATGTTCAGCTCATCCCAACTCCCTGGATCACTTTTTTTCTACTTTACCCCAATGCAGGTGGCTTTCTCCTTTTATTTAGGTACTTTCTAACTCCTTTTTATGTTTTCTTCTCCCAGTAGAATATAACCTCATTGAGGTCAGGAACTTTTAAAATTTTGGCTAGTAATTATATTCACAGTGCCTAGCACTTACTAAGTGCTTTAATAAGTACTTTTTCCCCTACCTAACTGATTATCTATCTGTCCATTCATCTATCAATATACCCATCTCTCTCTCTCCTGGGTTAATTTGTTTGTGGGGGGTGAGGAATGATGCCCTTGAGGAGCTATGGAGCCCCTCTCCTCATAAATACTTCATTGTTATATATCTCAACAATTAAAGTTTCAAGTAGTTTAAGAAATTTCAAGGCCTACCTCTGATACATGCAAGCTATATGACCTTGGTCAAGTTACCTAATCTCTCTGTGGTCTCTCTAAAACTCTAGGTTGCACTATACTCAAAGGGCTATAAAACTGTGCATATCTTTTACTCTAACAATACCATTACTAGGTTTATACCCAAAGGAGATCATAAAAAAGAGAAAAGGACCCATATATACACAAAATATTTGTAGCAGTTCTTTTTGCAGTAGAAAAGAATTGGAAATTGATGGGATGTCCATCAATTGGGGAAAGGCTGAATAAGTTGTGGTATATGAATGCAATGGAATACTATTGTTCCATAAGAAATGACAAAACAGGTAAATTTAAGAAAAATCTGGAAAGACTTACCTGAACTGATGCTGAGTGAACTGAGAAGAGCTAGGAGAACACTGTACACAGTAATAGAAACATTGTATGATGACCAACCTTTGTAGACTTAGCTCTTTTCAGCAATGCAATGATCTAAATCAATTCCAAAAGCCTCATGATGGAAAATGCTATCCACATACAGAGGAAAAAAATGTGGAGTCAGAATGCAGATAGAAACATACTATTTTCTCTTTTTTTGTTGTTTTTTGTTTTTTTCTTTCTCATGGTTTTCCCCTTTTGCTTTGTTTCTTCTTTCACAACGTGACTAATGTGGAAATATGTTTAACATGATTGTACAAATATAACCTACATCAGATTGCATGCTGTCTTGGAGAAGGGGAAAAAGGTGGGTGAATTTAGAACTCAAAATCTTATAAAAGTGAATTTTGAAAACTAAAAATAAATAAAATTTGAAAAAAAAAACTATAGGTTGCAGAGAAGGTGCTGGCCTGCCTTTGTAGAAGTGTTTTTCTTATCTAGAAATTCCCTGTGCCAATTAAATCCCAAACCCAATCTGTATCCCTATGCTGTTTTATATTGACATTCCCCTGAAAGGGACAAAAGGAGCTTTTTAGAGGATATGATAAAGACAATTTGAGACCTATAAGCATATTGAGGAGGAGGATAGTTAAATGGCCACTTTTGTATATATTGTGGAGATGGACATAACTCACATATTAGTTGGATTTGCTTTTCCTCTCTAACTCTGCCAATTCTGTGACTTAGTGTTTGAATCTTAACAGGGACCACTTGTACATAAAATGGCACTCATGGCAGCAAGATTCTCATTGTGACTGTAGACTTTGACTGGTTTGTGTCACCTCATTGTTCATGTGTACATATGTCAAGGCTAACAAATTCAGAAACTGGCATTTACCCACACTACCAGCCTCTTGCTGACTGGCATAGTTGCAGTTAATCTCTTTATTTCTTTACCCTTTATCCCTCACTTCTAATTAAGCAATTTATAAAAAAAATCCTCATTTCACAGGGCCAGACCATTTTCCTCTATTGATAATAGGGCAGTATCTTATTGGTGTCAGTCAACTCTTTGTATAGAGCTCTACATAAGAAATTTGGGGCTTGAGGAGCATTGGGCCCTCTGACCAGAGTCATGTGCCCCTTGTGAGAAGCCACCCCACAAAATGTTGCTTTCCACAAGGGACAATAACAAAGTCCACATAATGACTGTTCCCTTTTGGCACCCCCAATCCTCCCTTTATGAATAGTAATAAGTTTTCTTAACTGCTATACCTTTATGGTTCTGTGGCTCTTCATCCTAACTCTCCTGTACTAGTGAAATTTCAGGTAGGACAAGGAATTATTTGGGCAGGAGAAGAACACTTTCTCTAGGTACCAACTTATATTGGGTAAGCAACTTATTAATAGAGTCTAGAGTAAGGTATTCTGCAAATAAAGGAAAATTTTCTTTTTTGGACTTCTTATATGAGAAAGTAATAGGATACTCTGTGTGTTTACTAGTTCCCTGTTTATCGACCAAAAAGTTACTATTAATAAGAATCCCATACATTCCTATGTTATTTTAATATCTACAGAGTGCATTCAAATCTAAAATCTCATTTGGTCCTCCCCATAATTCAAAGAAGTAGGCAAGTGGGATCTAAAATCATTTCACTCCCTTACCAAAATACTTTCTATAGTTTCCTAATGTCTGTAGCATAAACTATAAGTTCTCTAGTCTGACATTAAAGGATCTTGACAATTTGGATCCCACCTAACTTTCCATACTTTTTTCCTACCTTTTCCTCTTTCTTGCATTTTAGAGGTGAGAAAATTGAGGCAGTGAATGGGACTGATATTTCTAGGGCTATAGTGAATCTGAAACTTCAATCCAGCTTTTCTTCTACATCAAAATGCCATGTTTCATTTGGACATCATAACTATCCTGTGAGATACAAAGAACAAGAATTCCAGTAAGTTTAGAATTGGAGAAATATAGATTTGGACAGTGGTAGTCACTTGATCAAGGCCATGTAGCTAGAAAATGGTAAAACTGTGTTGAATTGGGAGGCAAAGTCAAGATGGCAGAGTAGAAGCATGAACCTGCTTGAGTTCTCCCACCAAAGACCTTAAAATACCTGTAAAAATGACTCTAAACAAATTCTAGAGTAGCAGAAGCCACAAAATGACAGAGAGAAATAGATTTCCAGACCAAGACAATCTGGAAAGTTGACAGGAAGGGTCTGTTGCACCACACTCAGAGCAGAGAGCAGCTCAGCATGGGCCATCCCAGGACAAAAGGGACTGGAGTAGTCTTCAGAGAACTGAATCACAGGCAGCTGCTGAGGTTTTCAGATTTCTCAACCTACAAATGACAGATAGCTTCAAAGGTCAGTGAGAAAGCTCTTTCACCTGGGCAAGAGAGGAGCACGGTACAAGACCAGCCTCAGTCCCAGCCCCAGTCCCAGGGTGGCTGCAGCTAGTGCTGAAACAACAGATGCTTGTGGAGCTCTTGATCTACAGACCATGAGAAATCAAGTGGTTGATCTGGGTTTTAGTCTTGAGTGGCTGTCCTAGGGTGAGAAGGAGTACTGACCTGGTGGAGGTGGTGGTAGCTGTGGAAAGAGAGTCCTACTCACAGTTTCAGGGCAGAAAATAGTGCTTGTGGTTTCTCACAGACAAGATGGCAGGCCAGGAGAGGAGTAAACACATCTCCCTTGACTATGCCACTTTGGAGGAACTGAAAACTTACAGGTCCATAGAGATATCTCAGAGAACAGCTGCACAAAACCTCTGATTCCTGGGGTAGTATACCCTTGACTTAATAAAGGACTCAAAAGTCAAGTAATTGGCTGGAAAAATACCCAAAAGGGAGAAAAATAAGGATACAGAAAATTCCATTCTTGATGTAAAGGTATTTTCTTCCATCCTTTTAGATGAGGAAGATAAAATCATAAAATCAGAGGAAGTATAAAATCAAAGGAAGACCAAAGAATACAACTGGAGGAAGAGAGCAAGGTCAAAGCTCCTACATCCAAAGCCTCCAAAAAATATGAAATGGTCTCAGGTCATGGAAGAGCTCAAAAATGATTTTGAAAGTCTAGTAAGGGAGGTGGATGAGAAATTGGGAAGACAGATAAGAGCAATGCAAGAAAATCATGAAAAATGAGTCAATAGCTTGCTAAAAGGAGACCCAAAAATGCTGAAAAAATAACACCTTTCAAAATAGATTAACCCAAATGGCAAAAGACAACCAAAAAGCCAGCGAGGAGAAGAATGCCTTAAAAAGTAAAACTGACCAAATGAAAAAGGAGGCCCAAAAGCACACTGAACAAAATGATTCTTTAAAAATTAAAATGGAGCAGATGGAAGCTAATAACTTAATAGGAAATCAAGAAATTATGAAACAAAACCAAAAGAATGAAAAAAATAGAAACAATGTGAAATATCTCATTGGAAAAACAACTAACCTGGAAAATAGATCCATGAGAGATAATTTAAAAAGTATTGGTCTACCTGAAAACCATGATCAAAAAAGAGCCTAGAAATCTTCTTCCAAGAAAGGATCAAGGAAAACTGCCCTGATATTCTAGAATCAGAAGGTAAAATAGAAAGAATTCACTGATCACCTCCTAAAAGACACCCCAAAGGGAAAACTCCTAGGAATATTGTAGTTAAGTTCCAGAGTTCATAGGTCAAGGAGAAAATATTACAAGCAGCCAGAAAGAAACAATTGAAGTATTGTGGAAATACAATCAGGATTGCACAGGATTTAGCAGCTTCTACTCTAAGGAATCAAAAGGCTTGGAATATAATATTCCAGAGGTCAAAGGAGATAGGATTAAAACCAAGAATCACCTACCCAGCAAAACTGAGTATAATACTTCAGAGAAAAAAAATGGAATTTCACTGAAAAAAGGACTTCCAAGCATTATTATTGAAAACACCAGAGCTGAATGGAAAATTTGACTTTCAAATATAAGAGTCAAGAGAAACATGAAAACGTAAACAAGAAAGAGAAGCTGTAAGGAACTTGTTAAAGTTGAATTGTTTACATTTCTACATGGAAAGATATTTGTAATCCATGAGACCTTTTTCGGTATCAGGGTAGTCAGAAGGACTTACATATATATGTGTGTGTGTGTGTGTGTGTGTGTGTGTGTGTGTGTGTGTGTGTGTGTGTGTGTTTGTATATATGTGTGTGTGTATGGGTATGTATATTGTAGGTATGTGCATGTATATATGCATATATACATACATATACACACATATATATACACATAGACACACACACATATATATAGACAGAGGACACAGGGTGAGCTGAATATGAAGGGAGAATATCTAAAAAATATAGTTTACTGTTGAGCGGAATGTACTAGAAATAAGAGAAAGGGAGAGGTAGATTGTAGGAAATCATTTCACATAAAGAGTCAAAAAAGAGCTTTTACAATAACGGAGAAGAGGGGGAGATGAAAGGGAATAAGTGAGCCTTACTCTTATGGAATTTGGCTTAATGAGGGAATAACACACACTCAACTGGATATAGAAATCTATTTTAGTTGGCAGGAAGGAAAGAGGATAGGACAAGGAAGATAATAGAAGGGACAGCAAATTAGGGAAAGGAATAATCAGAAGCAAATACTGTTGTAGGGGAACAGGTCAACGGAGAGGATGGAATAAATGGAGGATAGGACAGGACAGAGGGAAAAGTGGTTATTAGTCTTTTGCAACATAACTATTATGGAAGTGTTTTGCATGGCTACGTATGTATGACCTATATTGAATTGCTTGCTTTCTCAATGAGGGGGTTAGAAAGGGAAGAAGGGAGAGAAAACAGAACTCAAGGCTTTAAAGATGAATGTTAAAAATTGCTTTTGCATGCAACTAGGAAATAAGATGTACAGGCAATGGAGTATAGAAATCAGTTTTGCCCTATAGGAAAATAGAAGGTATGGGGATGAAAGAAGGACGGGGGGTGATAGAAGGTAGGACAGACTGGAGGAAGGGGTGGATGGGGTGCCCATTGTTCTGGCATGTGGGTGGGGAGAGATGAGGAGAAAATTTTGAATTCAAATTCTTATGGAGTTAATTTTGAAAACTGAAAAATAAATAAATTTCATATACATACATACATATATATACATATATATATTTTAAACTGTGTCAAACCTAAATCTTTTACTTTTATTCTTGCTAATTTTCTTTCATTGGTTGTCTAGTCAAAGGACCTAGGCAAGCCACTCAGCTTCTCTTGATCTCAATTTATATCTGTTAAATAAGGGAACTGGAACATAGATATTCTCTAAGACTCCTTCACACTCAAAATTCTATGACCCTAAACCTGGGATTATATCAGGAAGAAGTCATTTGAGATACAGGGAAGTATACAATATCTTTAGCAGATCCTGGAGCTGAGTAGTTGAGCAGCCAGTTCAAAGCACAAGAGGATGCTGCTAGAAATTCAGCAAGGAACAGGCCAGAGTTTCCTGTAAAGAGGGGGAAAAAAGACCCCATGAAATTCAGGGGATCTTCACACTATTTCCTCTGAAAATTTTGTGAAGCAAAAACCTGAGGTTTGGTCCTGCTTTAATCAATTATTTATATACCCTCATTAGTCTCTAGTCCAGGGATACTGTGGTCCCTCATTTGAATTTCCTATGGGTGAGGGAGTTTTGAAAGGAAATGTCATATTATATGCACTGTTTATACAGATCAAGTATGCATGTGTTAGTTTTATAGATCGGTGTCAGTGTTGCATTTATTTATCTGGGACAGTAATAATGATGTGTAGGATGTTTTACTCGAGGAAAAGACTTCCCTGGATTGTTTTGGAACAATGTGACTTAGGATCTGGACCTTCTACATCTCTTGTAGGTGACAGAGGGAAAGTTAGCCAACTGAGTCTCCAAGCGAGCCAAGGAAGTGATCATGATCCAATCATTAGTGTGATTACTGGTGGGTCTGGCTGATATGTGTTAATGAGCAGCATGCTTCCTGCAGAGAGAGGAGGTCTGTGTGCCTCCATTTGAATGGCAGTGGCAGTGGCAAGGGAGAACTCACAATTTTAGTTTCCTCTTTGGCATGGAACATAAAAGATGATAGGGAGATCACTGCTCTTGCCTTCAGTTCCATTACCCTGCCTTTTTTTTTAATTGTGGAGGGTGAACTACTTGATCCTTTAGAGCCCCATTCAACTTTGACATGTTGTAGAGTTCTAAAGTCCTTTTGAGCTCTGACATTGTATCATCTATGATTGAAAAGCTTCTCCCAGCTCTGGTATTCTATAGTTCTGTGTTCCAATTATTCAAAATACTTCATATTCAAAGAGGACCAAAGATGATATCATGATATTAATGCCAGTGTTCATGCAGTGTGTCAAACTGTGGCTGGTCAGAGCACTATAAGCCCAGGAGACTTGGTGCTGGGTGAAATACAAAGGAAGTATAATTCAATAATTCAATTTAACAAACATTTGTTATCTACCATATGCAAAGCGCTGGGGAATCCAAAGTTGTTGTTTTTTACATAATAGCTTTGAAGAGTCTCATAATCTAGTAGGGGGCTGATACAAGTATATAAATAGATAAGAGTTGATCTTCATCATCTCATGGTAACAGCAAGGGATAATGTAAGAAGAAAGTGAGTGAGACATGTAGAATTGATAGGCATAGATGGGTTTCAATCTGTATTGTTGGAGGAACTATCCCAGTTGAGCTCACAGATTCCTTTGAAACAAGTTATAAAGTTACTAAGACAAAGAATTCTTATGGGTTCAATTAACATTATTATGGAGATAGCTTCCTGGTCCATCTATTCAGCCCTAGTCTCTCTCCTGAGCTCCCTGCCCTCTTTACCAATGACCTAATGGACATTTCAAACTAGATGTCCTTTGGTAATCTCAAAAATTGACATGGTTAGTATAAAACTCATTGCCTTTACCCCCTAAAATCTGTCTTTTTTTGAATTTTTCTATCACAGATAAAGGTGCTAATATGCTTCTGGTCATCCAGAATGTACCAGGGATACCAGCAATGGCAAAAACCAGTCCCTACCCTCAAGAGCCTACAGTCTAATGGGGAATGTATCCCTGGTACTTGGCACAGTCCCTGGCACATAGCAAACATTTAAAAAATACTTCATTATTGGATGATTGTAAAGATTTTGACAACTCAAAGCCATATGTACACTATGATGGGTCATCAGAAGATGCCTATCCCATAAGGTACAGCATAGAGGACAGAAACTTCACAACTCTGGTAATATGTTTGAAACCTCACCCTCCTTCACCTGCTAAATCCAAATCACTTGTCAAATTCTGTTGTGGAGATAGAATAAAACAGATTTGACAACAGATTCTCTGTTGTGAACAATTCATACCTGTCCCTTTCTCTTCATTAATATATGACCTCATTCCTAGACTATTTCAAGAGCCTTCTAGTTGCTCATTGTGGCTCAAGTCCCTTTCCTTTCCAAACCATCCTCCATATAAAGGATCAAAGGGATTTTCTTAAGTGAACATCTAATTTGTCTCTCCTCTCCTCAGTTAGATCCAGTGACTCATTATTACTTCCAGATAAAATATAAACTTCTCTATCATTAAAGTCATTCATAGCTAGACCCTGTTCTACTTTTTCATCATATATTGATAGACAGATGTAAGATAGATATCTATATCCATGTATACACACATAAGACAGAGAGAGAAAGAGAGACAGAGACAGAGACAGAGAGACAGAGAGAGACAGAGAGAGAGAGATACATGCACATATTTATAAAGCACTTGCCTTTCACATTCTGTGATCTAGTCATAATGGCCTTCTGGCTTCTCCTTGTGCAGGACTCTCCATCTCCCATTTCTGTGCCTTTGTACTGCCCTTTTTCTCATGCCTGGAATTAACTCCCTACTCATCTCTACCTCATAGAATTCTTTTTTCTCTTCTCACACTCAATGAAAATGGCATTTTCTACATCATTCTCCAATTCCTAGATCCCTCAAATGACCCTTTATTTACCTTGCAAATATTTTGTATATATTTAGTATGTCTATACAATGACATGTTTCCTCCCAGGTAAAAGTTCAGTTCCTTTATTGCATATTGTTTATTTTTTTGTCTTTGTACCTAGGACAAAGTTCCTAATTAATAGTGCTTGGCACACAGTAGGCTATTAATGAATATTTATTAACTGATCAAGTGAGGAGTTCAGTATCTATAGTTCCCTAAACCAATGAGATCACAGATATGAATCAAGTGTTTATATGTAAAAACTGTCATGCATGTATTATATCAGACAATGTACATATGCATTTATGCATAGGTATACACAGTATGCTACACCTGCATCCATATATACACTTATGCTATATATATATATTTGCATATACATATATATTTATACATACATGTATATACACATTATAGGTTCAGCTTTTGATTTCAATGATGCATGGAAAACTCAGTGAAGATACTCTCTTTACTACGGCAGGTCAGTACTTTCTCTTTAATTTATATTCTTAGAGTTTCCTGGAGCACTGAAAGTTTAAGTAACTTGCCAACAGTCTCATAACCAATACTCATCCGAGGCAAGATTGAAATCACGTCTTCTTCATTCTGAAGTTGACGTTTTATGATATCTACATATAATATCTGCATGTAATAATCATTATGATGACATATATATTATTAAAATGAATATCACACAGAGTGCAATAGAGAGGTTCTTAGTGTGCATGGGAAAGATATTTAGTAAATTAGGAATTTCAAAGAAGAGCCGGAGCAAACAGTATCATCAAGGAAGCATATGAGTGCAAAAAAAAGATGAGTTGATGAACATCACATGGTAACAGCAAGGGTTAATGTCAGGAAAAAGTGAGTAAGACATGTAGACTGGGTAGGCATCGATGGGTTTCAATCTGTATTGTTGGAGGGACTATCCCAGCTGATGAGCTCACAGATTCCTTTGAATATTTCAACAAAAATTAATACCTAAATATATAAATAGATATTCAATCTATCTGTATATGTATGTGTATGTGCACATAGGTGTATGTATGTGTATATACATAGTATATGTATGTTACCCAGTTTATGTTCCTATACATGAATGAATGAAAGCATTTATTGAGTGCTATGTGCTAAGTGCTTTACTAAGTACTGGGCCTAGAAATACAGAGATGAGACAACTCCTAATCTCAAGGAACTCACAGTCTAAATGTGAGAGACTAAATATGAAAAAGAGAGTTCAGATTCAGGGCAGATATGAAGGCCTAAGGGTTCAGTGGCAGGGTAGGTGATAAGCCTGGTATTGCCTAGGTAGTACCTGGAGTTTTGGAAGGTCTATTGTCAGGGCACATGATATGGCCCAAAGGACCATAGGATGCTGTGTAAGGTCTACTTTTCCACCTTACTGGAAAAGTAACAGTGACTGCTTACTCACACAAGCCATGATACACCATGTGTCTAAGTAGCCTGGGGGTGGGAGGGGGGATTTTTAGAAATACTGTATCTGAACATGAATATCTTTGAAAAGAAATACATGTATGTATATATATATATATATATATATATATATAGTGAGACACACACATAGTGAATATATATAGTGATATATACATACATATATACATATACATACCCACAGATAGTGAATATATAGAGAGGATATATAGCGAAAACATAACTAAATGAAATCCCTACTGCTTATGTCACACTCAGGATTTAATACATGTGAGACATCCAGTATAGTATCTGCTGCGTATAAGAAAGCTTTCCTGAGGGTCAGTATTCCAAATGCTTTTCAGAGTCCTGCCAGGATTGCTTATCACTCTATATTCCTAGTCTTTTATCCTGGAACAAAGTTGGGTGCCAATATTTTGCTTCTCATAGCCTACACTCCTACAAAATATGATATCCTTGCACCAAGGGAGAACCAATCCCACAGGCTTCTAAAGTTGATTCATTTGTTTTCCTTCAGGATTTGTATTTCTTCTTTGACACCTGTGAAGAACCACATTGGTATTTCAATTTCTACCTACTATAAGAGACTGCCTGTTGTGTTTAAGCATTTGTTCCACAGCGACAATTTAAAAAAAAATAGAAAGTTATTTGGAAGTTTGAAATTAGGAAAGTGACAGTCTTTATTAGTCTTTTTGTTGTCTGCCTCAGACACGGTGGTGTTATTAGGGGTGGTTTCATTTCCTCTAGGGCTTATATTTACTTTTTAAAAGAATTTCACTTCAAATTTAAACCTATAAATGCAGCGTACATACTATAGATATTTAAAATGATAACAATTCACTACAAAAATATACTTATATGATGGAAAGAGCAGTGAACTTGAGGTTAGAAGATTTTGGCTTGAATCTGTGCCCTTTGTTAATGTACATGCTATTAATGAATCTCACTTTCTCCATCTGCAAAATGGAGTCATAATTCTGTACTACCTATCATAGATTATGTTGTGAGAAAAGGTTTTTTGTCAGGCTTACATTGCTATGTTGTTTTTGCAGAATGTTAGAACTAGACTGTCTTCTCATTTTAGAGTTAAGGGAATTTCAGTGCAGAGAATTTGTGACTATTTTAGCATCATGCAGGTGGAAGGAAAGTGAGAAGAGAACATGAATTTGCCTACTATTTAATAAGCACTGTATGAAGTGCTTTACAAACATTATTTTATTTGACCCTCACAACAACCCTGTGAGGTAGGTTCTATAAGTAGTAAAGTTAAGATATTACTATTATTGGCCATGTTTAACAACATCTGCTGGGAGATATTAGGAATCAGGGCAATGCAGTTATTCACATGTATTAAGGCAGCTATGGTAGAGCTCAGAATATGGAGTTCAAATACATTGGTAAGAATTTTTACTTTACTGTGGAAAGTCACTTAACTTTTCTAAGCCTCTGTCTCTTTATTTGTAAATTGAAGATAATGATCATTTTACTGCCTATTTTATAGGGTTGTTGAGAGACCCAGTGAGACCTTTCATGTGATACTGCTTTATATAAAACAGCTGAGTTAGAGGTTGTGACAGGGTCTAACTGTTTAACTAATCCAAACTGGATTCACTTGGGAACCTAGAGGGCTGTATGTGACTCAAGGCCAGAGGTTCCCAACCTCTGTCTCCACCCTCATCCTTAGGTATGTGGAAAAGTTGAAGACTTAAAATAAATACATATAGATGCTTGGTAGGTAAGTATTTGGAATAAAAAGAGGGGGAGCAACAAAAGATCCTCAAAAGAGGTTAACCTCTCAAATATAAAAAAAAAAAGCAGGACAATGAATAAACAACAGAAAGGGAAAAAAAAACAACCTCACTTTTCTCTCTCTCCTCCTTCCCCCACCGCCCCCTGCAAAATTGTTCAATTAAATTTCCTGGTACTAAGATCTGAGAGAGAAATAAATGCAAAGATTCAACTCACTCAGATATATTGTTGTCAAATTTTAGTTCTTTATTGATTAAGAGATCATTTTATAGGCAGCTGTGAAGGCAGCCAATACTTATCAAGATACCCTAATACTAATAATATATCATTATTCAAACCTTACATGGGATAACACAGAGAAAAACTTGTGTTGAGGAAACTAGAACTACTTGATATCAATTCCCTGTGTGACCAGAATTGTTAAAAAATTAGATGAATTAGGCAAAAACTGAGTTTAGAGCCCAGGGATGGGGAACCTGCAGCCTCAAAGCCACATGTGGCCCTCTAGGTCCTCAAGGGTGACCCTTTGACTGAATCCAAACTTCACAGAACAAATCCCCTTAATAAAAGGATTTGTTCTGTAAAACTTCGACTCAGTCAAAAGTCCACACCCAAGGATCTAGAAGGCTGCATGTCACCTTAAGGCCACAGGTTCTCCAACCCTGGAGGCTAGTCATTTATGCCATATATAGCAATAAGTTTAAATGATGGATAACTTCAATATGAGAAAGTCACAGCATAAGATAAAAATTAGAGGAATAGATGGAGGGCAGCTAGGTAGCAGAGTGGATAAAGTGCTAGGCCTGGCGTCAGGAGGTTTCTGAGTTCATGTCCGGCCTCAGACCCCTACTAGCTGTGTGA
Source organism: Notamacropus eugenii (assembly GCF_028372415.1). Taxonomy (NCBI): domain Eukaryota; kingdom Metazoa; phylum Chordata; class Mammalia; order Diprotodontia; family Macropodidae; genus Notamacropus; species Notamacropus eugenii. The sequence goes on from NC_092872.1 coordinate 357,727,075, forward strand.
TCCTGAGCAAATCACTTTACCCTTTTTGCCCCAGTTTCCTCAACCATAAAATAAACTGAAAAAAGAAATGGAAAACCACTTTAGTATCTTGGCTGAGAAAAGCCCAAATGGTATCATGAGGAGTAGAACATGTCTAGAAATAGCTGGACAGCAAAACAGGATGAAGGTATCTTTCTTATTTATGGTAAAGGGAATAATTAATAACTAAAAACAGGATGAGGAAAGTTACAAAACATAAAATAGACAACTTTGATCCTAAAAAATTTAAAAACACCTAAATGATAAAAAGAAAATCTGAGATGAAGGAAAAAAGTCTTTTCATTAAATCTTGCCGATAAAAGTCTGATTTCCAAGATATACAGGGAATTTGCACAAATATATATCTGAGCCATTTCTCAAGACTGTAAACATGAAGTTCTCAAAAGAAGAAATGTGAATTATCACTCATTTAGCTATGTACTTTAGATCACAGTCACTCTGAGGTATTATATCACACCAATCAAATTACCAAAGATAAAAAAAGACAGAAATAGTCAGTGTTGGAGGAGCTGTGGGAGGAAAGGAACATTAATATACTATTCATGGAGTGGTAGATTAATCCAAATATTCTGGAAAAAAATTGGAATTATGCAAGAAAAGTTATGAAAATGTTCATATCATTTGATTCAATGATCCTGGTAGTGGGCATAAAACTCAAGGAAGAAAAAGGCAAAAATAACAGTCCAGCATTTACTAAAATATTCATGGCACCACTTTTCTTTTTAAGTAGTAAAAGTCAGAAACAAAGACAATGTTAAATAACTGGGGACTGACTGAAAAAACAGTGGTATGTGCATATAATGGAGTATGATTGCACTGGAAGAAATCATGAATATAAGGAACTCAGAGAAACAGGGATGATTTGTACAAGTTGCAAGAACTAAGATTAGTTATGGTGATCAATATTGGTTCTGGAGGATTGATCATGAAAAATACTTCTCATAGAGAGATGATGATTGATACAGATGGAGCACTGCATATATTATAAGATTTAGTCATTATATATGTCAATTTTACCAGTTACAAATAGAGAGCTATATTGCAGAATTTGCAAGAATGTGTGTGGTATAAAAAGAAAAATGATCAATAAAATTTAAAAAAGAAGAAGTGAAGAATGTAAATAGTTTGAAGTCTACCTACAGAGGTGTATCAGTAAGCACTCCAACATACACGGGGGGGTCTGCTATCACAGGTTCTTTGATCTGCTTTTCTATAAGAAAAAGCAACTTTGAAGGATTAAAAATCCCCTTTAATCAAGCACATATATCATTCACTTAATTCAGGGGCAAAAGTCAGCACCCTGAACTTCAGAGCAAATACAGAGAAATCTAAATCAACAGATAGTGCTTCCAAATTATCTGACAGTAAGCAATACATACATCACAAATCAACAGACAGATGCAACTGCCTGACCATATACACATAGTTACCAGAGAGGGAAGCATCAACATCTGGGTTTTCAAAACCAGAAACTTCCTTGGTGGCTTCCCAGACTCTCATCTGACAGTTCCTATCAGTAAGCCCCAAAGTAAAATCTCACCCTCAGAATCTTTATACATTTTTTTAGAACCAGAGGACATCATAATATTTGAGAACCAATGCTTCATTAACAAAAGATGTGGGCCTTCCTAAAAACTTTTCAAGACCCATTAATGTATGGGGAAGATCTTCTTTAGTCACATTAAAATGTGTGTGTTCGTTCTTTGTTGCCGAAGAAGACCATGCCCTCAGAGAAATAATGACATGACTTGCACTTGATTTTGTTTTGAGTGAGGGGGGGGCGCTGTGCAGGTCACCAGCCTCACTTCTCCTTCAGAGCCATCTGAATCTAGTGATCAGATATTCATCAGGACGACGGGAGATGACCCAGGATGAGGCAATTGAGGTGAAGTGACTTGCCCAAGATCACACAGCTAGCGAGTGTCAAGTGTCTGAGGTGAGATTTGAACTCAGGTCCTCCTGAGTCCTGCACTGATGCTCTATCCACTGCACCACCTAGCTGCCCCAGTCACATTAAAATAGTTAATAATGCAAATACCTATGCTGTTTCTAGTAAAAACAAAAAAACCCCTCTTGCTTCTGTACTTTATTCCTAGTAAAGACTCTTGGTTGATAAAGGCAAGATTCAATCAAAAGTACTTGATTATTCTAAAACAAAAACAGCAAAGGATCCTACTTTGCTTGCCATTACAACAAGTCATTGGATTAATCTGGAAACAAATTAATGGTACAATTCATCTTAAAGGAGAGAATAGTTTTTATGAAGACCAGGATTTTAATGGTAGGTAAAATACTTCTAGGTGAATGTGTATAATTAAAAAAGTGGAGGTAGAATAACTAAGAGAAAATTCAATTTAAAAAGCATTTATTAAGCACTTACTATATGCCAAGTACTGTGTGGGTCACCAGAAGTACAAAGACAAATGCAAAATACTCTTTTTCTTTAAGGAGTTTGCTTGCTATTCGTGGCAATTAATAAATGTAAATTGTCAAGAAAGTAGAATATATTTCTAAATTAAATTTAAAAAGTGATTACAGGGTAGAATTGAACACTAATAGCTAGGAATACTAGGAAAGCTCTCAGGTTTAGGAAATCTTGGTACCTGAATTGAGCCTTGAAGGGAGTTAGGGGTTGAAAAACGTTGAGACAGCATCACAGGCATTGGGGGAAATTTGTGCAAAGGCATGAGGGTGGAAACTAAACATCACAAAAAAAGAATAGAAAGTAAGCTGACTTGGTTGGAGTATTTTGAGTGAATGAAGAGGAATCAGACTGATTGAAGTCAGATTAAATGGTTATAAATGCCAAGCATACATTCTCTCTCTCTCTCTCTCTCTCTCTCTCTCTCTCTCTCTCTCTCTCTCTCTGTCTTTCTCTGTCTCTCTGTCCTTCTCTCCCTTCCTCCATCCCTTTTTCATTCTTTTTATCTGTTTACTTATAGATCTACCTGTTTTTCTATTTATTCATTTGTTCATCCATCCATTTATTCATCTATTTATCTATATTTCAATCTATCTACCTATCTATCTATCTATGTATTCATTTTTGTCCTAGAGGTAATATGGAGCCATTGAAAAATTTTCAGCAGAATAATTGAATAATGCAAACTTTAATTTTTCTGGTGATGCGAATATTACATCTCAATACTGTAGATGTAAAATCAAAGTTGACAATTATGACATTTAATTTTAAAGGAATCCATTCAGCTATAAAATAAATATATGAAAGAATAGATTTTAAAAGCAATTGGAAACGTGAGATAGAAAGGAATATAAGGTTTAAAAAAAAGGTTGAGGAAAAGTACATTATGAATCAACTAACTTTAGACAATTAGTGATGTTACAGTAATGATTTTGGATAAAAATGATTTCAAGTTAAAAAGCTTCGAGAGGTAGACATGGGGACTCTATTATGAGTAAAGAGTAGTAAATGTCTCTTGATATTAAATAATGCATCTAATGACACCAAAACTAAATTTAAAAGGAAAAGTTAACTGAAATTCAAAGGGTCTAAATCATCATAGGTTCGCATTTGTAGATAGGTTTCAGGGGGCTTGTGAACTGGGTAGGAATAAATGTACATAATTATTTGTATTAACTTCAAATGGAAATTAACATTTCTTTCTATTATGATTTTAACAACAAAAACATTGCTCTGAATATAGGTTTCACCAGAGTACTAATGGAATCTATGACAACAACCACAAAAGGTTGAGCTCCTGATCTAGATAGAAAACATTAATATTGGGAGATTCTAACATTCCATTTTCAGAATGTAAGTTAAACAAAAAGACAAACAACAGAAAAGCAGAACTTAAAAGAAAACTAGAAAAAACACCCCACTCTCTATATATGTACTGTAGAATAAAATACAATTTTATTCAAATGTACACATGACATTAAAAAAAACTGACCATTTTGCATACACTAAAGAACTTATGAATAAATGCAGAAACTTTAAAGAATTTACAGACCAAAATGCAGTTTCAATAGCAATTAATAACGGAAATATTATTTTTAAAAGATAGTCCTAAAAGAAGATTTTAAAATTGTATCTTGAAATTTTTTAGGGAAAAATTAATTCATAAAATATACCACATGTAACAATAATAACCCAACACATCAACATTTATGGGAGACAACTTAAGTAGTTTTTAAAGGCAAATTTCTTTAACTGATAGCTCATATTAATAAAGAGAAAAAGCTTACCTGAGTTTGGTGTTAAATTTTTTTTAGAAAATCAGCTCATTAGTATACCCAAAATAAGCACAAAAGAAGACATCTTAAATATAAATGAATTCATTAGCAGAATTGAAGAAAAAAAAACTTTTCCATTGAAATTAATAAAAAGCTGTTTTAAAAAGACCAATAAAATCCATAAGCCATTAGCTAATTTATAAAAAAGGAAAAAAAATAATGAGGACAAATAAGTAACAAAAATATATGAGGAGGAAAACTGAGGGTGAGGGAAAGAGAAAGCTAGATGAGACAGGGAAACAGACACAGATGGAGAAAATTCTAGAAAATATTATGCAAAATTATATGCCATTTTAACTGAGAATGTAATAGAAGAAATAGAAGCATTCCGGTAGAAATGTATGATACTCCAATTAACCAAGTAAGAAATATTATAGCAATATGAACACTGGAAGAAGAAATGAAATATGATTTGCTACATTAAAATAATACCACTACTAAATGGGACAGAAGCAAATTTTATAAAGCATTAAATGATCACATAATCCTATTGCACTTAAATTGTTTTATAAAATGGATAAAATGTCCTTCTACTCAGTACATTCCATGGGATTAAAAAAAAGTTTCTGATTTTCAAACCAAAGAAGAATAAAATATGGAATTATGCATCATTATTTTTAATAAATATTGATGAAAACATTTAATAAAGACATATACAGTAAGATAAAGTGAGGTTCATACCAGAAATATAAGGAAAATTCCATCAAGAGATGTAAAAAAAATAATCCTGGAAAAATATTTCATTCATTTACATCAAAACAGTCACCTGGTCAACAAACATTTCTTACTAGTTTCCAGGAACTATACTAAGACCTGGGGATAAAAAAAAAAAAGGAAGTGGAAGAGCACCACTGTTTTGTTCCTAAAGGAGCTCATATTTAGTGGAGCAGACATGTAACGAAGTATGTATATATTAGATTCATGCAGAGAAAACAGAAGATCATTTGAGAAGGCAAGTAATATTGTGAAGGTAGGGAGACTGGGAAAGGCCTCCTTTGGGATCTGAGATGAGACTTCAAGAAAGCCAGAAGAGCTGTGGCCTTGAAGGGACAAAGCATTCAAGGAATGAGAGCCAGCTGTTGCAAAAGCATAGAGTTGGGAGACTGAGCATCATGTGGAAGGAAACAATGATTTTCTTTATTTAAAAACATGCAATTATTTGTTATATGTGATGGAGAAAATTTAAATATTTTCCCACTGAAAACAAGGATTAGGGAAGTCTGAACACTTTTTTGGTCATTGTTATTTGAGATAGTCTGAGAAATGCTAGCTATAATAGTAAGACAAGAAAAAACTAAGGCATAAGCCATGGTAAAGAGTCTATATCTCTACTTGTGGATTATATCATAATCTATTTAAGAAATTCAAAAGAATGAATGAAAGCATTAACTGGAAAATCAATCAATCGATGACAAAAAAGTATTAAACACTTACTGTGTAGCATTTAATAAACAATTGTTTTATACTGTGCTCTGTGCTGAGTCTTGGTAATCTTGTTCTCCCAAACCCTACTCCTAATAGGCAAAAATGGCACCTGTTCTCAAGGAACTTAGATTTCAGTAGGAGAAGAAACATGTATTTAGATAGGTCCATGATGCTTCCCACAGACTAAATGGAAGGTATCTTTTTAGGGAACGCTTCTCTTATAGCTGTTGGTGGAGATTGGGGAAAGGGAACGCCTGTCAGAGGTGACTTCTGAACTGATTCTTGAAGGAAACTAGAGATGTCAAAGATGTAGTGAGGAGACAGAGCATTCCAGACACAGAAGACAATCAATTCAAGTGACTAGAGGAGGCTGATGGAAGAAAAGCAAGTCAGCCTATTATAAGGCTGAATTATATAGGCTGCATCGAAGAGAGTAAAGTGTAACAAACAAAGGGTCTAGGGTGTGAAGAGTTTTAAATGACAAACAAAGGACTTTAATTTAATTTTGTAGGTGATAGGAAGTCACTGGAGTTTATTGAAGAGGACCATGACATCAGGGAAAAGGTGACATGACTTGCAGTTCACTTTGATTTAAGTGAGGGAGGGCTGATAATAATTGCTTTTCTTCCCATTTTAGAATCTTCTTTCAAGAAATTGGTTATAAGTAGCATAAATAATCTCTTTGTGGGCTTCCTCATTGGTCTTTTCATTTTTTTTTTCATTAGAAAATTTTTTATGAACTGAGAGAAGAGGAACCAATGCTTTATACAGAATGTCTGCAACATCAATGAAAACAATTTTAAAAGGTGGCTCATTGTGGTGACCAAACGCATAAGCTTTCTTGGTCTAGGAAAGCAGACGTTGAAACATGCTTCCCCCCTTTATGCAGAAAGGTAGAGGGCTCAAGTTAGGGATGTTGCATAAACTATCAGATGGCTACATCGACTGGCTTTACTGAACCAGTTTAATTATAAGAGAGAGTTGGGGGAGGGGTGATGACATGGGGAATGATTGTGAGGTACAAACAGAAGGTATCAATAAACTTTCAACAAAAAGGAAGAACAAACATTTGGATAGTACAAACATTGGTCTCCACATGTTAAAAGAACAAGTGCAAGTTTCCAGTGAGCTAGGCTGTTAGGCCTTTGATGGAGGATTTACAGAATATGGTCAAGAATCTCTCATGGGCTAAAGAAGGGCTGTGGGACTTGGGCCTTTTATTCCCATATACTTCCTGGATGCAGGTAATGAGGTAAAGATCAGTCAACCAATCAACAAGTATTTATTAGGCACCTACTGTATGCCTCTCATGCTAGGCACTGAGGATAGAAGTATAAAGAATGAAAAAATCCCTCCCAAAAGCAGCTTACATTCTAGTGGGAAAGACAAATAGATATAAAAAATAGACAGCATAAATACAAAATGAATGAATACAAATATATACAAAGTAGTGAAATACTAGATAGCTTGGGAGGAGGACACTTGCAGTTGCATGGGAGGAGTCAGGAAAGGCTTCATTCAGAAGATGGATGCCAGGGCTTTTTTAGAAATGATGAATTTAAGACATCTCTGGAAATTTGGTTTGAAACCATCTTCAGCACCCTCAGACCTTTTCCTTCCTGTTCCAAGATGGACATACTTCTCATTATTTTTAGAAAAGGATTTTAATTTTACAAAATCTTTAATATTTTTTAAAATGGGAGAAAGGGAAGAGAAAAGAAGAGTGTCCAGGAAGGGATACAGGGAGAGTGAGTGGGACAGCTGGGTCCTAGGTGGCGGTAAGGAGCTGGTCCAAGCACCACTGGATCTCTGCTTGTCCTCAGTAGGCCCTCTTCAGGCCCCGAGGAAGGTATTGGCAGGAGGACAGGTTGAGGTAGCTGAGAGCTGGGCAGCTGCTGATCACAGAGCTGATAGTTGCCACAGTAACTTGGGTACCCTTCAGGCTGAGAGAGCGAAGTGGGCTGTGCCTACTCTCTGTGCTTGAGAAAGCTGCCAGGGCCCGCCTCAGATCTTCTTCGTGGTAACACTGGCCGTTAAGGTCTAGTTCCTGGAGAGTGTGATGCCACTTCCACGTGAACAGAGGGCTTCCCTCCTTGGGCAGGGCCACCCAAATTACGGAACCATACAGGCCCAGGTGTAGCTGTTCTAGGTCAGGGCAAGGCAAGCTGGCCAGGCCTGCAGGTGTGAGGAGGCCACAGCCTCGGAGGTCCAGCACCCGCAGGTGAGGAGATGCATGCAGCAGGCGGTGTAGGATCTCGTCACTTACATAGGTGATGGTGGATGTGGCCAGGCAGAGTTCCTGCAGTTCTGGGAAACCAGGCCCCAGAGGTACCCCGCGCCCTCCCACTTGGGAGACCAAACCAGGTTCAGTAACCGCAGGACCTGGAGCTGGGGACAGCCAGCCTGCAGAGCTTCAACGTGTATCCGAAAGTGTTGGCTGTTGGGTTTCATCCCTGTGTCCACCTCAAGGAGCTGGAGTTGGGGGCAGCATCCATTCGAAAGTGAGGAGATGATGGAGGTCATCTGACTACTATAACTTAGCCATAGCTGCCGGAGTTGTTTGCCTGCTGCCTCCAGGAAGCCAACTACTGCTGCTGACACTATCTGGCAGTTCTGCAGGTTGAGGCTATCCAGCTGGGGGCAGGCCCTGGACAAAGGAACCAGGGCCTCTGCTGTCACAGACTGACAGTGGGAAAGTTTGAGAGATGTGAGGTGGGGACAAGACTCACTCACAGCCTTCAGCATCAGAGGTACATAGTTTTTCCAGTTAAATAGAGAAAGCTCCCGGAGTAATGAAAACCTGTTGGGCACCAGCCACTCTAGAGAACTGAGAATCTTCTTCTCCACCTTTGATGGAGGACCCTTTGAACGAGAAGGCCAAGGTGGAGCCAGAGATACCTTCTGCCACAGCATGGAGTGAGAAGCAGCATCATACCACAGGCGGCACACCTGGGCAGCCCTGCAAAGGAAGGGCACTGCCCCATCAGATGCCACTAATACTTGGAATATTTGAACCAAGATCTCCAGAGGAATGTGGTCTCCCCAGCCTGGCCCTGAGGTAGTTCTGTCCTGAGGAGACTGCCTCCCCTGCACTAGGCTGAGATCTGCACTGTTTGGGGTCTCCATTTGACATGACTGGCGGACCTCTCGTCGAGCTAACTTCCTGAGATGGGAGGACTTTTTCCTGTGGGCTCGTCGTGCTGGCTCTTCCAGATTGGGTACAATCAGCAGCATGTCCTCAGCTTCATGAATGTGGTAAGCAACTCTTGCAGAAGGCCGTCTCCATGAACCTTTTCTCTTCTTTTTTTTCTGGGGGGGCCCAACTGGAACTGAGGGCCTTGACCTCTCATTAGGCCTGAAACGTGATTGCTGTGATGAACTGGAGTTCTCTTGAGGAGGTAAAGCCATCCTATTGCCAGCATTGCCATGTTCCCAAGAGATGGGGCAAATCATAATGGTGGCTCTAGGGGATCCTTGGGCCTGGGTCTTTCCCTCACCCTCCTTTTCGACTTTCGGTCTTCCACGCGTTCAGCCCGGTCTTTTCATTTTTAAAAAGAGGTTGTCTTTCATGCTAATGAAAGACATTGGACCCTCAGGGCATTTCTCATATATTCCTGAATTAGCAGGTATTAATGCTACATTGACAGACCAAATACCAATAAGAAATGGAGAGATGTCTTCTGTAATTGGGTAGAACCTGCATGGAGAATTGATATGAAAACAAGGGCAAGAATCACATGAATGAGAATACACAGATGATGTAAGTTCAGTAGCAGTGAAGGAGTACCCTTATCAAGGAAATCACACCACTTTTTAGAGTGTCTAAATGTAGTGCACTGTATGTATACCACTTTAGAGTTACACAGAACTTTTACATACATTATTTCATCCTCATAGTAGGTTTTTGAAGTAGGAAGCATAGATTATCTTCTCTATTTTATAGCTGAAGAAACTGAGCTTTAGATGTTTTATAACTTTTCTAAGACCCCACAATTAGACAGTGATTGAACTGGGACTTGACATTCCTCAGGTGATAAATTGTCAAAGGATATGAGCAGGCAGTTTTCAAAGGAAGAAATTAAAGATATCTGCAGTCATTTAAAAAATGCTCTAAATCACTATTGATTAGAGAAATGTAAATCAAAACAACTCTTAGGTACCACATCACACCTATCAGATTGTCTAACATGACAAAACAGGAAAATGATAAATACTGGAAATGTGGGAAAATTGGAACACTAATGCATTGTTGGGGGAGTTGTGAACTGATCCAACCATTCTGGAGAACAATTTGGAACTATGCCCAAAAGACTATGAAAATGTGCATACTCTTTGACCCTGCAATACCACTTCTAGGGCTGCATTCCAAAGAGATGATGCAAATGGGAAAAGAACCCACATGTACAAATATTTATGGCAGCTCTTTTTGTGGTGGCAAAGAACTGGAAATTGAGGGGATACTCATTGACTGGGGAATAACTGAATAGGTTGTGGTATATGAATGTAATGGAATATTATTGTGATATGAGAAATGATGAGTAAACGGACCTCAGAAAAATCTGGAAAGACTTATATGAACTATGCTGCGTGAACTGAGCAGAACCAGGAGAACACTGTACACAGTTACAGCCACATTATGCGATAACTCACTGATAGACTTGACTCTTCTCAGAAATGCAAGGTTCTAAGACAACTCCAAAAGGCTTATAATGGAAAATCCTATCCACATCTGAAGAAAGAATTACAGAGTCTGAATGTAAATTGAAGCATACTATGTGCTCTTTTTTTTTTTTTTGTTTCTTCTTTCTAGTGACTCATTCTATTAGTTATAATTTGTCTTTGCAATACAACTAATGTGAAAATATGTTTATTGAGAATGTAAATATAGAGCCTATTTCAGAATGCATGCCATCTTGGTGAGAGGAAAATTTGTAACTCAAAAGCTTGTGGAACTAAATGTTGTAAACTATGAATAAATTAATTAAAAAATAAAATTAATAATAATAATAAAGATCTAGGACTTGATCTACAGTTTCTCTAATCCAGGGTTCTATCTTATCTTATTTGGAATTAGGAGTGAGGTTGCCACATGACTCTGGGATTGATCTCTGCCATTATTTGGAGCTCACTGCCATTTTCTTAAATCCTGGAAGCATGAACCTTTTGTGTTATAGAATCATGTAACATTAGAGATGGATCACAGAACCTTTGAGGTGACCATATCCAAACCCCTCTTCTATACAGATAACAGAAATTCAAGGAAAAAGTGATTTATAATGCCAGATAGCTAGCAATTGTAGAGCTAAAACTGGAATTCAGGTCTTTTGACTCCACATCCAGCGGGCTTCAGATTGCCTTGTCTCTCCCAATATCATCCAACCTCCTAATGACTCTCAGAGAGTTCAGGAATTGCCATTGACATTGTTTTTTTCTTTTTCTTTTCTAACTGGAAATAGCTTTTACATAATCTCCCCATGTTTCCCCATTCTATTGTTTTGTCCCTTGCTGACACTCACCTATGGATTCTAAAACATTTGTGATCAACTTTGGAAACAGCAGGTGTTGAATTCCAATACCCAGTATGATAATGAAAATGATTTGACAAAAAGCACTGAGCTTCTCTTCAGCAGTAACGGAGTCAGAGGAGGCTGAGAACGTTATTTTTTCTGGATTGATGCTATTTACAAAATTACAAATAAATGCTTAATAAAACCTGAACTTGCCTTTTTATCCTTTCAGATCACCATGCACTAAGTCTGGGACGTCAGGTATTTTATTTCTTCTGCAACTTGTATGTTAACAACTCACCATACGTCAACACATTTAAAAAGGTGCAAATTACCTCTTTGATAAAAATGAACCCTTCTAAATATCAGTGTCAATAATTTTCACTTTTAATATTCCTACAAAAATTATGTCAGAAAGCTGGAGAGACTGGATTACAGCACAATTATCTTCACACATTCATTTAAAAATGATTTTTGGAGGTAGCTAAAAGAAGCCTTATGTTATTGTTTAAGAAGAGACTTATAATTAGGAAAATATTGCTATTCATTGCCATAGTTATTTCTTTTCCTTGATGCCCAAGCTGTTAAAACCAATACACCTATTATCCAGAGTCTCATAATAGAGCACTGAAGACTGTAGTTCCTAACAAGTTATGATATACATATATGCAGATGTGCACATCATAAAACAGTGCATATAAAATAGCATATATACACATACATATATTGACCTGTTATCTTGTATACCTGACCCAAGAGATCAGTCTTGGTGTCTCAGAGAAAACAAACCCTAGAGCACTCTTGAACAAAGCAAAATGTTCATAAAAGATAAAGCAAGCTATTTTAGTTCCTCTCTACCTAGAGAAGGATTTGCAATGGGGCATTCCTTTTAGCAAGAATACCAAAAATCCCTGCCTCTCACCACTCTTATTTGTTAAGACATCTTGGACAATTAGTTACTTTCTGGGGATGGCAGAGGGGGCAGTGTTTGTATCTAAAAAGATATGGCTGATGTGTGAGCACATTCACTGAAGTATTTCTGGGAATGCTACTTTCAATGAAAGAATGATTTGACTGCAAAGGCTGGATTGTTTGTCAAATTTACAACTTTGGAGAGAAGGAATGATTTGTTTCTGTGTGTGTTGTGTTTATTATCATGTCTGATTCCATTGGATTTGGAGGTAAAGGACACACTTTGGACAGTATAACACAATTCCTTTCTCCTAATCCCTCCCTTGGGTGACCTTGTTATCTTCAACCATTTCACATCTGGTCATATCTTGTCACATGTTTTCTGACTGGTGTCATCTTTTGATTTCTTGATGTGCTGGAGAGAGTCTAAGAAGGTTGGTGTAAAGACAAATAAATATCAAACACAACAAATCTTTTTGAAACATCTATGTGTGCATGAAGAACACTGTCCTAAGGGCTATGGGGAGATTCAATTTTTGGTTAATAGTAATAGTAGACACAAAGCATTTAATATTAGTAACTTCCTATGAGCTACCATGTAAGTAAGACATAGTCTCTTCTTTGTAAGGTATATGAGAAGTCATCAGGTTCAACTGGTTTCTAAACAGGAATCTTCTCTGTAATATCTTTCGTAAATATTTAGACCTTCATTGACAGAGAATCTACTGTCACCTGAGGCAGACTATTCTATTTCTGAATGGCTCTAAGTGTTCATAAGGTATTCCTTTATAGCAATCGCCATTGTTTCTAGTTCAACTTTTCAAGGCCAAGCAAAAAAATCTGATGCCTTGTCCATATGGTAGTCCTTACGATTCTTAAGGACATTTATTATTATCATGAGTTCCCTAGTCTTCTACTTTCTAGATAGAATATACCCAATTCTTTCAACTTATTATCACGTGACAAGGTACCAGAAGCCGCATCTGCCCCACACTGGTTATGTTAGTCTTTTCTTAAAAGTTATTGAAACTATCCTAAGACTTGATTAGTCCAGAGGACTAAGTTCAATCCGTTGATGTAGCTTACTGGTCGCTTAAGTACAAACTGCAGCTCACGTTAAAGCTCCTTCCTCAGGTTCAACACATGCCTTTCAAAAATTCAATTTTATATTTTTATACACTATATTTGTATTACATATAATTACATATATTTCAATTTTTCAAGTAATATTTTTCAATTTTTCAATTTTTCAAGTAATATTTATTTTCTCTTCCTTCACCATCCTTCCTCCCTCATTGAAAAAAATCAACAGCCTTGTAAAGATATATATATATATATATATATATATATATATATATATATATATATATATATATATATATATGTATACATTTATATGTGTATGTGTGTATATAAAAGCAAAACAAATTCCCAAATTGTCCATGACAAAAGCAATAGATACCAAGTTCTGATTGGTATCCTACTACGCATGTTAAACGCAGAAACAGATCAGTGCTCTAATTAAGCAGTTCCCTGTCAAATATCCTTTCCATGTTATTGTCAACTAAACTTCCCCTTATTAACTACTAGGTGGTCTACCATTGTCTCTTTTTATTTCATTGACAAACCTGAACCTGAAGCACAGGACAGTCATGGTTGGACTTGGCTCATAGCACATAATCTCCAGACCTTGTGACCCTCCTCAGGAAATGTTGTTTATAAATTTCAACCTAAAATATGGTGCCCAGCACAGAATAAGGTACTACATTTTTGTCTATCCAATGCAGAACTATTAGTAGCCTCATTTTTAATGCATCCTAAGATATTTTTTTTTGCTGACATCACACAATAGGAAAGTCTTTTGAATCCCTTGATCTCATATATCTAATCATCCTTATCCCGCTATATATTTGTACAATGTATTTTCTGATGCCAAGTATAAAAACTATATATTTATTCCTATTAAATTTTATTTTATTTAATTCAGCTCATTGTTCTAACCTATTGATTTCTTTCATCATCTGTCAAGTAAGCTGTCCTCACTGTCATATAATTTGCTAAGTAAGTGTTATCTATTCCTTCACCCTAGTTTTAAATTTTTCATTTAACATGAAAATGCTAAAGAGCATGGTGCCAAGGGCATATACCTGGGGCACTTCTCTAGACATCTCCTTCTAAGATGACTTTATTAATATTATCTAATCTACCATGGGCTACCTAGTAGCCCCAAACACGACATTTTTACCAAAGAGATAGCATAAGATGTTGGCAAGTGTTTTGGTGACAGTAAGGTAGATTATATCCACAGTATTTTCTTAATATATCTGGCTAAAAACAAAACAAAAACCTAAAGTTAATTTGGTCAGCTAAAGTGGTGCAGTGGATAGAATGCCAGTCCTGAAAGTAGGGAAGACTCATTTTCCTGAATTCAAATTTGACCTTAGACACTCATTACTTTTGTGACCCTGGATGAGTCACTGAACCCTGTTTGCCTCAGTTCCTCATCTATGAAATGAGCTAGAAGCAGAATGCCAAACCACTTCAGTATCTTTGTCAAGAAAACCCCAAATGGGGTCACAAAGAGCCGGATGTGACTGAAATGACTGAACAACAAGATTAGTCTAGACAGACATCGTTACTATTAACAAAAATATCCCTTAAAACACCTTAGAACTTTGCAAGTTCAAGATCACTCCCTTACACTTTATCTTCCATTAAGAAAATGGTACAGCTTTTGCTGACTTTAGTGTTACAGCATCTCTACATTAATTTTCATCTCAAAAAGTTATGTTATTCCCTTTTGCTTTAACACAGCAATAATTTCCACCCACTTACACCCCCATTTGAATGCTTTCTTGTCAAGAAGCAAAATACTAAAATGTTAAAGCAAAACCATCCAAGACAAAGATCATATGTGACAGCACATTAAATATCCATAGTTTTCTTCTTTCTGTAGCTGAGGGCAGATGTATTTCCTTCTCCACTTTCTAGTACAAATCATTCATTTCGTCAGAGTTCAACTGCATTGTTTCAGTGGTTCTACTTTCTTCATTCCCTCTCTCTCCATTCAAAGTCTTCCTATATTTTCCAAATCCCTCTACGCCATTTTTTTGGTGTAATATTATTGTAATGTATTGTATTATTGTAATGTAATGTATTATTAATATTTGGTGTAATATTTAATATGCCATGATTTGTTCAACCATTCCCCAATCAATGTACACTCATTTTCTTTCCAAGTCTTTTTTGTTCCAACAAAACACTGCTATATTTTTATACATATACTACATTTATATGCATGCATATATGTATATATATACATATATAAACAATATTTTCATAAATCAAAGCTTTTTAACTAATTTTTTTTCTATTCTGAATCTAACAAAAAAAAGCAGTTTATGCAAAGTAGAAAAGAAATAACATTATATGTGAAACCTGACATCTCAATTATCTAGTTTATTCTTTTACAGTATGCAATAAATCCATCTAGTTACTTTCAAAACTGTCCTGATTTTGTTTCTTTATGAACTTTCTTCTCTTCTGTGCACAAAAAAATACTTCAATGTCTTATTTTTCATTTCTTTTTTTAAGCTATCCCTAGCTCATCTTTCGTAACTAAATTTCTCTTCCCACCATTAAAAAAAAACTTACAACGAATATTAATAGATATATACAGTCAAGCAAAACAAATTGAACATTGATCACAACAGAAAATACATCTCACATCTCATATCTCTATGAAGTGACAGACCGGGACTGCCAGGCGGTCAGTTGCATGCTTTATCATTTGTCCTTTAGAGTCATGTTTGGTTGATGTATTGATTAGACATTTCATTGATAAGGCTTTCAAAGTTGCTTTTTAAAAAATAATAATAATAATATATCCATTGTTTCTGATTTGGCTCATATCGGTTCATCCAGGTCTTCCCAAGTTTCTCTAAAACTGCATCTTTTTGACTCAAGAAGTCTAGGACTTACGTACTTTTGCAGGGAAGCCTCCAGAAGTTGGCTCGTACTGCAGAGTTTGCAGCAGGGTTACAAATTGAGTGGAATGTTTGTCAAACAGAAAAAAACGCAAGTCAAAGCCCCATTTTGTGATGTTGAGATAAAGATATTACTAACCACAGTTTCAAACAGTAGCTTTATGAGAACAAACTTAATTTTGTTTAGTCATATTAAAAAAAAAGGTTATATCTTCCGCAACTTACAGTAAGTGTATGCTAGTATTTGCACGTAAGCTATTTTGTAACAATCAGAAGCTCTTGAATGCAGAGTCCAGTGAATGGTTTGGGGGAAGAAAGGTAGAAGGGAGAACTAGCAAAGAGCTTGCCAAAAAAGAGAAGAGAAGGAAAGGGTAGTCACTGAGACATGTTTTAAAAATGTACAAAGAGAACAGAAAGAAGTTTATAAGAAAACACAGATAAACAGGATAACTTTGAAAGTAACCTGTTAGACTCACTATATACTTTAAGTATACAAAGCTATAAGTAATAAAGATTTACGTTTTCACATTTCTTCTTTTGTGCCCTATTTTGTATAGGGAATTATCCTCTCCTTTTTTGTGGTGTTCTTTAAATTCAGAAGAAAGAAATAAAATTTAGCACTTTGTCTAAGCCTTCTATTTTGCTTAGTTTTAATAATTTGGAAATCCTAATATTTTGCTTCCATGGTGCTAATTATCATTTCCCACTTCAATGTTTCATCCAAGTCTTTTTCTATAGCAAAAAACCCCCAAAACAAACCCCCAGTTCCCTCAGTTTAAGCTTAGCACCTCTTTTCCAAGCATGCTCTTTAGAAAAAAATAAGCAAATAAACACTGGCATAGGAATCAGGAATCAGGAATCAATCTCTTGCACTTCTCTGCTGTGTTACTGTGGGAATTCATTTCCCTGAGAGGCTTCAGTTTCATGGTATGTAAGATGAGGAGAGTTGAATTATAGTATTGTTAAGGCTCCTTCTACTTCTGATATTTTATAGTCTATGAATGCAGCTCTGATGTGTGATAGATCTGTGTTTCATGCTGTGGTTTTGAATTTTAATTTGAACTTTCAACATGGTGTTTCCCCATAGTCTTGGGACATTTCAGCACCACTCAACATGAGACAGAGATGAAAGAATTTTATAAACTAATTTTATAGACCACGAGCCTAGGTAACTCAAGATCACAGAACGTGGATCAGGTGTGTAAGTACATGTGCACACACCCATACTTGCACATACACACACACATACACACACACAGATATATTCTGTCTATGCACACTTATATTTTGTGAGCTTGGCAGCAAGATACAACAGGTCGCATCTTAAACTACAGATTAATGTACAAGTGAATCTCATACACCATTTGACATTTTGTGCTCCAATGTCCCTAGAAGTCTTTTGCGTCCTCATTAAGCCATGCAGCATTTTCAAATTCTTGTGATACCTTTCAAAACTATTGTCCTTGGGCCTGTTGTGGCCAGCGTAGATATGGATTAGCTGAGGGGAGAACAAAGAGAACTTACCCACTTCACTTGCACTTGGTATTGCCATAGTGACAACTAAATTTATGACTTACCTTTAGGCCTCAATCTTTAACAGAGCAAATATGACAGTCTCATTGCAATTAAGGACTTTATTATTTCTGCTTCAGTTATTTTTCTTAAAAGTATAAGCTTTCATAGGTTAAAATGATGTAACCAGTATTTACCAGGAGTAAATATTCCCATATCCTGGGCTTTGGATGAGAGTGGGTGGCAGGGCAGGGCACAGAGGAAAGTGGTAGGAGAGGGTGGGAAAGATTGGCTACTCCAAGGTTGAGCTGTGTCACTCAGTCAGCCATGACACACCCTCCCTCCTAGCTACAAAGCTGATGAACCACCATCTTTCCACTGATTGTAATCCTGAACTTGATCCAACCCAATGATTTCAAAATCTCTTCTTGCATTGGCATTTTGTGTACTCTTTTGGATGCAAAATTAGATCTTCTATTTCTCTGACACACTCGCAGGAAAAGAGTATCCAAAGATATATACCATCTATGAATAATATGTAAACCTTCAAAAAGCTCTGGCATTCAACACAGGCCTGAAGCACCATCCCTTTCTCAGAAGAGCAATGGAATTTGTTCTTAGTGAGTTCACTTAAGTTTAAAATCATCTTGGCTGGCTGGATCTGATGTTGAAAAAGGTGGCTTTCTTTCACTACATTCTCTTTTTTTTCTAGAGAAATTTAATTAAGCATTGATATAAGACAAAGATGGCACAAAATCCACCAGGAGAAGGAGGAGGAAACAGAAGAAGAGGGACACATTTGAGGAGTTGGGCTTTATGTTGTTTTCCAGTCTTCTTTCTGTCTTAGATTTACTCCAGGGTCCAATAAATAACAAGTACAATGAGCCCTCCTCCCTTTCATTTCAGTAGTGGAATGCAATGTGTAGGGAAGGGTGATATGGGGTATCCCTTAGTGAATATCTTCAGCAGTGAACATGCCTTGGGCACGGCGCAGGATGGAATCCTTAGCTGCATCATATGGATGTTCCTTGGAAGGGAACTTCAAAACAGCAGGTATTGAACTAGTGTGGGCAACCATGCCATACCATTTCAGCAATATGTGGTTGATAAGGATGATACCAATGTCATCCCGATTTAGAAACAGATGGTGTCTTTGATTTCATTGATGGTCATGTCCTTCTCCACCACCAGAAAGTTTGGGTGGCGAATGTTTGTTGAACTCCCCGATGCCACCCAGCAGGAAACTGCTAACAGTGTCCTCATCTCTGACCACCATGATCAGCTTCCCTCACCCCGCTATGGTAGACCTTTTCATTACATTCTTTATCAGAAGAAGCATGGTACAGTGGAAAGACTACCCTACTTTGAAATAGGTGTCAGGGTGCAGCGGGACAGACACTGGTTTTGGAATCAGAGAATCTGACTTTGGATCCTACCCCTGCTCTTTACAATTTTTATAACCTCCAGCAAATCCTTTTACCTCTTTGGGTCTTTGCTTCTTTTTCTGGGAAGTTAAGGGGTTGGACTATATATCTTCTAAGGTCCCTTAGGACTCGAAATCTATGATCTTAGAAGATAGTGTATTTAAAGTCTTGCTGCTTTTGATATTTACTGTACAATGTTGAACAAATCACTTAACAATTAATATGACTATTAATAGTGAAACAGGCCTGAGAGATATAAGAATGAGAAAATGCTAGCAGAGGAAAGGGAACTTATTGATCATCTGATGCAACATATTCCTCTCTCCCTCTTTTCCTCCCTCCCTCTCTTTCTTCCCTTTTTCCTTTCCTTCCTCCCTCTCTTCTTTCATTCCTTCCTTCTTTTTTCCTTTCTTCCTTCCCTTCCTCCTTTTCTTCTTTTCCTTTCTCCATCAATCTCTCTTCCTTCCCTTCCTTCCTTCTAAGGTTGTCGTAGTGCCAATATTCAAATAGCATCTTTCTAATTGCAAATCCATCTTGTACCACAGCTTATTATTTTTAATGCTTCATTCACCTCCATCAAACCCTTCCTTCTAACAAAGGGGGAAAAAATAACTTAAGCAAAATGGTACAAAGCAATTATATCTAACACTGTATGAAATATTTGGTTCCTATAGTCCCCCACCTTTGTACCGAGTAAAAGGAAATTTTGTTTTATCATCTTTATGCAACTATGACTGGTCATCACAACTAACATATGAATGAGAGTTTTAGGGTGGAGGAAGGTATGTCCTAGAGGGAACACTACACTCTGAGGGCCTTTGTAATTATTCAAAGAATCTGTAATTTAAACTTCAGAAAACTATTAATATTAGGAATGCATTGTGTTCACAAAGAAGGCTGAGATGGAATATGGGGGACCCAAACAAACCTCAATTTGGCTTACTGCCTGTGTGACCTAGAATAAGTCACATTATTTCTCTGGGTCTCAATTTCCTAATCAGATCCTTTATCAGAGGCAAAATTATACACTGGAAAGACAACATTGCTTGAGAATTAAATACAGTGGTGCAGTGGAAAAAGCTTGATTTGGAGTCAGAAGACTCCTAAGTGGGTATGGCGAAATGAGAAGGAAGGAGATGTTGTATTAAATTACCACTGGAGTTCTTTCTAGTTCTAAATCTTTGTGCTTAGGAGGAAGTGGAGATATTTTTATGTTATTGAACTATGTTAATATTTATACACAAATCCATTATAAATTGATAATAAAGTAATCAGTATATTACAATATACAATAATAAAGTAATTGGCATAATAATACTTTTGGAACAACAAAAAGTGTTTTTTTAAAGCCTCTTGATATCTCACATCATGACAATCTTCCCAAAACAATAGTTTACATCACCACATTAAATAATTTGTTTCTTTGAACTCATTCAAAACTTCCCCAAGTTCTGCTTATTATAGTGGGGATCTTGATTCAGTGGTGAGTCTGGCTAGTCCTTGTTTAAAGAATCAAATCATAGGCGCACTTAGAAACAAATTTCAACAAGGCAGCTTGGTGCCAAGCAAACAACATTGAACTGGCAGCCAAGAGGACAAGATTTTACTTTCCACAAACTGCATGACATTGAACACAACACCTGACATCTCTGGGCTTCCACTGTGTCATTTGTAAAGTGAGGAAGGTTTTGTTTTACATTCAGGAGCATGGATTAGTGGTCTCCAACATGGAATGCCCTCTTTGGCAATGTTTGTATTTGTAGTTAGTTTGAATGTGAATATGCTTCCTCTTTGTCCACTGGTACACAGCACAACTCCTTAATACTTTCTCATTCTATTCAGTTTCTATCTGTGACTTATTTTTTTTAAAACATTTTTTCTTCTATCACCATCAAATTATACCCTTTCCCAGTCTCACATTCAGTGACCCAGTCTTTATAACAAAGTATAAAAAAAAGGGGAAAAAGGCATTTCAAAAAACTATCCAACATATCAACTGAATATGATTGTATAATAAATATTCCAACACCCCCCTTGTTCCCTCTGGCTTTGAAAAGCAGTGGAAGATGGTAGCAAAGGTTCTCACCTACTCTTGACGGTCAAGGTTAATTCTTATAATTATGCAAAATTACTCAGTTTAGGGTGTGGCTTTCTGTGGTGACAGTTGTTTTTTTAATCTAAATTACTGTGTTCATTATATTTGTTGTTTTCCTGGTTCAAAAGATCACAGATGCAAGACTAGAAAAGACCTGAGGAGTCAAGTATAACTGGCTTTATTCTGTTTCTGTCAAATGGCCAATAAACATTCGTTAAACACTTACTATCCCTGTGCCTGATGAGTTTTCCCACATGTCCATGAACTCTTTATATTTTTTTTCTTACAGGTGCAATAATATTTCATTACATTCACGTGCCACAATATGTCTAGACCAGGGTGGGGAACCTGTGGCCCCGAGGCCACATATGGCCTTCTAGATCCTCGGGTGTAGCCTTTTGACTGAATCCATGTATTAACAAACAAATCCTTTTATTAAAGAGATTTGTTCTGTGAAATTTGGATTCCATCAAAGGGCCTCACTTGAGGATCTAGAGTACCACATGTGGCCTCGAGGCCACAGGTTCCATATCCCTAGACTACACATTCCTCAGTTTTTGAACATCTACTGTATCTGCAATTCCTTACTAGCATGAAAAGTGTTGCTAAGTATGCTTTGTTGCATATCCTTGTTCATGTCTTCCTAAAACTCCCTTATAGAATATCTATCCAAAGTAATAGGGTTTCTCTTCTCAGTCTTTTAATCTTTCATAAAATAGCATAAGTTGGACTTTTCCTTGTTCATTCTTGCTCTAAAACTGGGCTACCAGTTTTTATAGTTTTGGGTGCCCTTTGCTTTTATATAACTCACAAACCAGACTGTTGCTAATATGCTGCAGCCTATTTGCAGTGAAAATGCATCTCATTGTGATTGGGATTACTTGCAGTTTTTATCTTTCTGATATTCTGCTGTCCCATAATTGAAAGTATAGAATATTTCATAGATTTTTTTTCTGGTAGAAATGGGCTTTTGTAGAAATAAGCAGCCTTGAAAATATTGTCCAATTTTCCAAATAAAATTTAACGAAATTAATCTCATTCTACTTTAGGCTTAGTTTGTTCATCTACATTACCAAAGCATTAATTCTATGGGTTCTTCATCCAAATATATATCGCATCCTGTAGATTATGCTTCTTTCTTCCACTTTGTATTTCCAGTGTGCCTTGTTAGATCAATCTCTTAACTCTTCCAAATGACTATGGATTTCACTGTCAGCTTTGTAAGTATTTGAGGGAACAAAGACATTAATACATTATCATTAGCGATTAGAATAACTTAGAAATAATTGATAAAGAATTATTCTCTTGTTTGGACCATGCAGGACAGTTGCCATGACACTGATAAGCACCTTAGGTGAGCATATATTTCCCTGTTTTATTCCTCATTTGGTGATACTATTCAATAGATATCTGAACAAAGTTATCTCTGCAGTTACATCTGTCATATTCTTTAATTATTTTAATATATTCATAGGAGACATCTTCTGAGAGAAGAGACCTTAAGTATTCATTTTTTGAAATGACTTCTTTTCAAATGAGTAATCAATAGATATAATAGGATATTATGTTTGCTCCCTTTTAGTTAGTCATCTGACTAGGAAGATAGGATCTGCCAATGGGGATATTACCAGATATGCATACAGTACTTATCCTTAACTCATATTAATTCTAATTCTCTGGAATTGCAAATATTAATTATAATGATATTACTTTATATAGTACTATAAGGTTACCAAGGGCTTTATACCTGTCACCTTCCTTGATTTTCACAGTAACCCTGTACCCTGGAAGGGACCATAATTAGATAAGTTCTACAATCATTTGAAAATGAACCAAAGGAAGTTGTTAGAGGAATTTTAAGGTCTCTTACAGCTTAATCAATTAATTAATCAAACAACTATTTATTAAGGCATTGTTCTAGTATTAGAACTACAAAGGCAGAAGTGAAACAGGTCCTGCCTTCAAGGAGCTTACATTCCATCAGGAAGGTGATGCATACACATATTTATGTATACACATATACACAGACATATGTGTATATATATGCACACATGTATATGTGTATATATACATGTATATGTGTGTATATATACATATACATGCACACTGATATATACATACATTATATATATATATATACATATATAGTTAAAAACACATAGAAAATAAATACAAGGCAACTTGGGGAAACACTAGATGTTGGTGAAATCAAGAAAGAATTCCTATAGAAGTGGATTATTACCTTAGTTTTGAAGGAAATTGGGAGTTTAAAGATGTGGAGGTCAGGCATGATCCAGACATGACAGGCACAGATGTAGGAGTTGTGTCATGTGTGAGGATCAGGAAGAAAATAAATCTGGTGGTATGGCAGAGCATAGATAGAGGAGTAGTATATATCAAGACCATAAAGGAAAGTGGAGCCATCTCATTGCATCTCATGCTTCTAACATCTCTTCCATTTCCATGTTACAGTCCATGATTGTAATGCACCCTCTAGCTCCAATATTCTACTTTCTTTTTTTAAAGTTTGTTATTTACTATTTTATTTTTCCCCAGTTACACGCAAAAACAGTTTTCATCATTTGCAACTAAAATTCTGAGTTCTAAATTCTCTCCCTTCTTCCCTCTCCACCTCCCCCACTGAAAAAGCAAGGAAATCGATAAAGATTACACAAATGGAGTCATGCAAAACACTCAACGTTCTATTTTATAGGATTCTAAGACACTTCTAGCTCTGACATTTCCTTATTTCATATGATTCTCATTCCTATTTCTATTCAAAGCCTGATTGATTTCTATTCAGAGAATTTTTTTCTCTATATATAGTTTCTGTTTTCAACAAGTAAGCATTAAAAACAAACAAACAAAAAACTTCTAGCTGGGTTAAAAAAATCCCATGTGTGGGGTGATGATGGGAAATATTTGTAATTTAAAAAATTATTCAGTTCTACATCTAAAATCTTTTATGCTTTACAGAGTTGTTTGTTGTAAATATTGCTTATTTTCCCCCTTGTCTGAGGAGGATATGTTAATTAGAACCATTGTATGAAAAACCAATATCCTTATATAAATGTTGAGGAAAACATTTACTTCCTCCCCTGCAAAGCTCTTTAAGTATCTCCCTGTGATAAGGTAAGCTTGAAATCTTTTAATGTGTCCAGTGCCAATGACATTAATATGCAGAGGTGGATCTGGACAGCAACCTAGTCAGAATCAACAGTGGCCAGGCAGAAATGCAAGCCTCCAAAATAAATTACTTGTAAAACTAAATGTCTCTATGAAATATTAAAGTTTAAACCCATTTTGTATTCCCTATTTTAAATACAGCCACAAACTTATGTTGCAGCTTCACCAGCCCTATCTGAAAGTGAGCAGCCACACTGCATCAATCAGCCTGAGTTGGCCGTGAGAAAAATAATCCCCCGTCAAAGTGGAATACAGGAATGCATAAATAAAAATGCCGTTATAGAAAATATCGGCTCTCTAGGAAAGTTTGTCAGTACGCATTTAAAGACTTAACATTTTTCACCCTCTGTTTATTTTACTTGGTGATTTATGGGTTAGGTTGATTAAGCAAATATTTACGAGCTAGAATTTCACCAAAAACCTGTCTACAGCTTTACCAGAGAGTTTCCCTAGTCTTAGACTGGCGTCAGTCTTAGGATCAGAAAATTGTTTGTATAGCCACAGAGGAGGAATTAAAAATCTTGTTGAATTGGGATTAGTGGGCTACATGAGGAAGAAGAGGAGGAAGAGAGAGCACATTTCCATAATCTCATCTTTCAGACTGCCTCTCAACATGCAACCCTTTATGGACAAGTATGTCCCTTATAAAGAAATATATACTACAAATACACCTACATGCACATATACATACACACATATGCATATACACATTTTACACACACACATGCATGTACATATAAACATGCATACACACATATATGAGAGCATACTAATTTCCATAGTAAAATGGACTCAGAACCATAAGCTGTCAGAGGGGGAAAGGACCTTAGATTCCCAAGAGCATAAAATGTCAGAGTTGGAAGAATGCTTAGACTCATAGAAACATGGAATATCAGAATTGTAAAGGAATTTGGAGATAACCCAAGTCTGATCTAATCTTATTTAACAAAGGTGAAAATTGAGTTCCAGAGGAAAAATGACTTATCACCATTACATAGATAATTGTATGGACGTAAGAACTCACACCTTGGGACACTCAGAAAAATGGTTCTTCTATTAGCCAGTCAACTAATTAACTAGCCTCTATTAAAAACCAACCATGTGCCATGCACTATGCTAGGTGCTAGGGATACAAAGATAGCAAAAAACAGTCTGTTCTTGAAGAACTCACAGTCTATTGCAGAAGACAAGTGCAAACAATTAAGTAGAAGCATGACATATGCAGAATAAATGGAGGTTTACTTCAAAAGGAAGGTGCTGAGATTAAGAAAGACTGCAAAAAGCTTCTTACAGAAAGACTCAGAAGTCATATGATTTGTTATTGAGTTTTGTGCATTCAAATTCCATTTAGATACCATATGTTTTATCCAAACTGGGCTTTCCCCAGTTCTTATCTATTTTTTGTTCATGTTTCTCACCTTTGTGTCTTTATTTATGCCATGCCTCATGAAAAACAGATTCACTGTAATGCTCCTATCCCTATTTCCTTGTATTAAGGTCATTTCCTTTCCTCAAAATACAATTAAGCTCCTGTTCTTCCTTGAAACCTTCTCAAACCTGCACAGTTAACAAACTGACAAATTCCTCCTTAAATTTTCCCCAGATCTTTGCCTGACCCTCTACCTTTCATTATTTCACTTAGATGATAGAGAACTGCCACAGGAATTTATCTTAAGACTCCAGTCTTCCCTTTCCATATTTTTGACCTTAATTCAAGTTCACAAGGATCTTTTGTTTGGTGAAAGTTATGGGATGATGTTTTTCTCCTCAGCAAAGAATTCTCCATGAAATAAAGTCATCAAATAACAGAATGCGTTGTTTGGGGAAGTGGTGATTTTCCTTTCACTAGAGCTCACGTGGTCATAGGTTTAGAGGTAGAAGCATTCTTAGAGACATTTACTCCAAGACTATTGTTCACAATACAGTTCCAAAGATAAGTTGAGACAGAGAGGCTAATTGACTGGACCAAGGTCATACACAGCAAATAATAACTGAGATTCAAATCAGGGGCTTCTTGATTCCAAATCTAGTGAACCTTCCATCATACTGTGTTGCCAATGTGTAGGTCATAGAAGTTGATGACTGTAGCACTAATGCAACATTCACAGCAAACACAGCAGCCATGAATATCAGAGTGCAATTCAGAATTGTAAAAACACCACATGGAAGGCAGAACCAAAACATTTATTCAGACCCAAATCCATCACAGGAACAAAAATCTATACACAGTAAAAATGCAGAGGACAACACCATGCCCAAGCTTTCTTCCTGCTAGGCTTCTTCCCACAAACCAGGTGCATTACACTCATCACAGGCAGGCTCATGCTATCCAGGAACCTGCATCCTTTCTAGCTCTGACTGCTCTCAATACAAACTTCCTCTCAGCTCTGCTCTAGCTCTGCCTCTTCCTGCGCCATCCATTCAACAAATTCCTCCCACCAGAGGCTCCATGGGACTTAATAGGCCTATTAATGAATAGGAATGTTTTTCCAATTCAAATTACTATTACACTTGGCCCTAAGAGCTTTCACATTTATTACATAAGTTGGTGGGGCAACTAGTGTCAACAGAATTTTACTACAATATATCAGGGATCACACAAAATAGGCACATAAAATAATACCTTAGAATGGAGTTTGAGCACAAGTACCCCATCATTCTCCCCTTGAACAAATGGGGCCCAAAATCTTGAGTAAGGGGTGATGGTCTCTTCTTCAATGGCTACTTCCTGCTGAGATTGGATGTAGAGCTGTCCCTGCCCCAACAAATCCCATTTGAGAGATCAGTTCTTTAGCTGGCATCCAGAGTTTGGTCAACTTCAGGTCCAGAGATGACACAGCACAGTCATGCATTGGGGGTGACATCTGGCTTAAGTGATCAGGCACAGGTGGAGGGTATTAAGCCTGCAGAAAACAAATCTGACAAACACGGTAAACAGACAAAAAGCCAAAAAAGAAACAAGGAGACAACAACTAGAAGCAGGGTAGATATAGGGTCAGCCATGTTCTGGAGTGCATGAACCCTTGATCATTGCATCATTCACTAATTTACTGTTTTCCAATTTGCAATCCCTGGGCCAAGCCCCCATTCTCCCTGCAGGTGTGATGAACCTGGATACAATGTTTCAGAATGATTTGCTGGGGCAACTCCTACCTCTCTGCTCAGTCTAAAATCATGCTTTTTTGCTTGATACATTTTATATAGTTCATTAGTTGGAATGCCACCCATTCTTCCAAAATCTACCCCAACTCTCAACGCGCAGCAGACCACTCTTTTCTTGTCAATCTACTCTAACCCTGAATTCACTGGCTATTCATTTTTCTATCTTGAGAAAACATAAATTTTTCATTAATTCTCACTGTCCAAGGTGCCAATGATTCTCCCATCTTTTGGGTGAACCAGCTCAAAACATCTGCGACCTCCTGCTAAGCAAATCCTCAATTACCTCCCCAAACACTGTGGGGTCCCCCTGATTTCCCTTGCTTCCTTCTTAGTACTGGCCAAACCTCAGCCTCCTCTCTTGTTTCATTCTCCTCCCACACATCCTTCTGGCCTGTGTTTGCGCCCAAATCAAGCCCAGCCTGTGCAAGGGCTGCATTCACTTTCCTATTGTTAACTTTTCGCCTTCTATGAGACAAACCAACAGCCCTCTCTTCTACCACCGGAAACTCTCCAGCTTCCTCTCCCAAAGGACACCCGAACACTGCAGGACAAAAAGCCTCTCCTGCAAACCAGCCAACTCCCTTTTCATCTGAGCCTTCTCCTCCAGCGGCTCTGCATTTACATACAATTCTGTAGCTTGTTAACAAGGCCCAGCCTCTCCTACATACCTCTGCCATTTCATTCCCTGGTTCCATTGTTATTCCCTGCAAACATCTTTCTAAGTATCTGGGCTCTCCCTTCTGTAGCCTCCATTCCCAGTTTTCACAAAGCCCTGTGCCTTTAGCCCATTCATTTTCTAGGGGGGAGCAAGAATCCTCCCACGCTAAGACATTCATTTCTTCCTCTGTCTCTTCTGCCTTTCTGTATCCAAACAGAGGTCTGATATTTCACAAGCCCATCCCCATTGTCATTTGTAGCAGCAATGCAATATTCACAGGGCCTACAGGTATCATAAATATCACGATGCAATTCAGAATCGTGATATATCACAGACTCTCCATATGGAAGGCAGAACCAAAACATTTATTCAGACCCAAATCCATCACAGCAACAAAAATCTATATATCATAGCAATGCAGAGTAATACCATCCCCAAGCCTTCCCCTGCTAGACTTCCCACAAACCCGTGCATTACACTCATCAAAAGCAGGATTTCTTAAACAAAATCACAATCACAAAATCACTCATGCTACCCAGGAGCCTGGATCCTTCTTAGCTCTGACTGCTCACAGGGCTAACTTCCTCTCAGCTCTGCTCTAGCTCTACCTCTTCCTGCTCCACCTATTCAGCAAACTCCTCCCACCACAGGCTCCATGTAACTTAATGGGCCTATTAATGAATAGGAAAGATTTTCCAATTCAGATTACCATTACAGTGACAGCCAGCAAGTATTTATTAAGCACCTACTACTTGACAGACACTATAGCAAGTTGTGGGAATAAAAGCATAAAAGAAAGATAGCCCATGTCCTCAAGAGGTTTACATTTTAGTGAGGTAAGGTAACAGAAAAATGAGCTTAAAAGTTGAGAAAAGATGAAGTACCCTATAGGATAATGGTTTCAAAGTCTAAGAAGCCAGCAACAGAGCCAAGAATGGAATGAAGTTTAGCCAGCCAGTGCCCATCCCCAAAATGTAGGCATTGAGAAGAATTCACCAAAGGGAGAAAAAGGCTCGCATGGTAGAGGGATTTTCCAGGGTGAGAAAGATGCCGAGAAGGATGGGTGTTCCAGGGTGAGGGGTGACAGGGACAGACGGATGTTACAGGTACTGAGAAAAAATCCAGGGTGAGATGGAAACTAAAGCATTGTGCTTAAGTTGAGGAGCTTGGTAAATTGAGATTCTAGGGTATTTGAGGGCCTATCAATGAGAAGTATCAAGGGGAAGGTTTGGTGAGTTCTCATTGAAGATGGTGTAGATGAGTTGAGGAGATTGTATGCTTAGATGAGTTGCATTAAAATTTGGTTTTACTCTTCTAGAATTCAATAATTCTATGAATATAGTCATTCCCTGATGGATAGCATTTTTTTTTGCTGTTGTCACTTGACTACTGGGCCAAAGTCCGTTTGCTCCCAAGGATTTTAAAAACTATTCCATTCTGGATATAGTCCAATATGAATTTCTCTTTACCTTAGTTTATCTTAGTTTATCTGTAAAATGGGAATGATAACACTTTATTTTTTATCATAGGACATTTGTGAAAAATAAATTTTGTAAACTTCAAATCTCTATGAAAATTTGAATTATTATTAGTAGTAATAACTCCCTACTTTTAAAAGAATCACAATATTTTTCCTTGGGTTTTCATCATGAAGAAAAAAAAATCTTGAGATATGTGTATAAAGGGTTGGGCATTAATAAAGGTTTTGTTTTTTTAATCCCCTACCTCCAGGTAGTATATGCTTCCAGTTTGCCATACAATTTCTCTCTTTCCTAATCTCACTTACAAGGAGAATAACACAACTTCTTGCTAATTTTCAGGGGAAGCTATATGGCATAAATAGTTTGCTGCCTAGAAAGTAAGGAAGATCTAAGTTCAAATCCTGCCTCACACTTACTAGTTCTGTGACCTTGTGCCAGTCCCTTAAACTCTCTTGGACTCACCCTCCTTTCTACACTGGGAATGATACTAGAAATTATTTCATAGCTTTTTATTTTGAGGATCAAATGAGAGAATAAATGTAAGGTACTTTGAAAACCTTAAAGGGCTATATAGGGTATTCCAAATGTTACCTATTATCATGTTTATATGTGTGTGTATTTATATGTATATACTTATATATGATTTCTATATGTAATATAAAATATGTCTATTATGTATTATATATGTATACACATACATATATAATACATAATGTACTTTAAATCACTTTGGATTCCTTCATAAATGAGAGAATAGTTAGAGTGGTTATAATAATACAGTAATGCAATGGCATCTCCTCCAAGAAGCCTTCTCTGATCCCTCCCATCCAGAAGTTATGTCTGTAATTAAAAAACAAAACCAAACCCTAATACATTTCTAGAGTATTGTTTCATGCTGCTTTCACCTCTTTTAACTCATTTGATCCTCATGAAAGTCCTATGATGGAGTGGGAGGAGAGGAGTAGGAGGAGGTGTCTTCTCCCCAATGTTCTCTCCACATTGTTCCCCCTCCCCCCCCCTCCCGAACGTAGGATGCTCTCAACCCTTGCTAGGGAATTTTGCTTGCAAATGTAGTGTGATCTTGCAAGTCCAACTGGCTCCCTCAGAGAACACTTATTAACTCCTAGGCATGCATTGATGCCTGGTGGCCAGGTGAGTTTATGTGGTCTTTATTAACAGTTCCATCCTCTTTCCTTTCTCTACTCTCTTCCCTTTGATGCCTCTTTCTTCCAAGTCTGGCTTATCATTTGTTGTTTCTCTGTACTACATCCTGTTTTTGGTATCATTTCTGACCTACACTGGTATGGCTTCCCAAGTTTGTTTGCACTTATGGGCTGGACCTGTTGTAAATTCTCTCTCCTGTCTGTTCATGCCTGTGTTCATTACTCTCCACCCTTGTTACTAGGATCGAGAAACAGGACTGAGGTTGGCCAGAAAGCACATCCTGGCAACCATCCATAGAGTTATTAGGTAGAGGTATTAGGTTCCTAGACATTAGAGCACGAAGGGATTTGTCAAGGTCATCTGGTTTAGACTCTTCATTTTATAGGTAAGGAAACTGAGCCTAGTACAGTTCAATATCTTGTCCAAGATTACATAGGTAATAAGTAGAAGGCCTGAGATTTGAATCCTATATAATATATCCTTATCCATGTCATACTCACTAACCATGTATATCCTACAGGGCCCTGCCTTTGGTCCTCTTCTCTTTATACTCTTATCAGCTTAAATGGATTCAATTACCATCTCTATGCAGATGATTTCATATCTATTCACCTAATCCTGATCTTTCTCTTGACCTCCAACCTAGTATCTCCAACTGCATATTGTTGTCTCGAACTGGATATCTGATACACTTCTTAAGCTAACCAGGCTTAAATATGAACTCATTATCTTCCCCTTCCCACCCCAAACCTTCTCTTTTTCTAAACTTCCCTGTTAATTTTGAAGATGCTACCATTTTCCTGGCCACCCAAGATCAAAACCTAGATGTATATCTCACTTCCTCACTCTCTTAATCTCCCTATCCAATCAGTCACCAAGGTCTACAAATTCTACTCTCTCAACATCTCTCCTTTGATACCATGCTTGTATAAACTCTCATCATCTCACACCTGGACTATTTCCCACCTGAACTCCCTGAATAAAATCCCTTCCAACTCAGTCCAACACCACTCAGTTTCCAAACTGATCTCCTTAAAGTACGTGTAACCATGTCACCACACTATTCAATGAACTCCTGTGCCTCCCTATTATCCCAGGGCCAAATATAAGATTTTCTGTTTGGCTTTTAAAGCCCTTTGTAACTTGGGGTTTTCCTAACTTTGCAGTGTTTTTACACTTTCTTGACTTTCACATATTCCATCCAATGACACTCGTCTCCTTCCTGTTAATTAAAAAAGTCACTCCATCTCCAAATTGCATGATTTTGCACAGGGTGTCACCAGTATTTAAAATTCTCTACCTTTTCATTTCCATATCCTGACTTCTGTCTAGTCTTAGATGAAATCCCACATTCTTCAAGAAACCTGTCCCAGACTTCCTTAATGCTAATGCCTTACTGCCACAATTGTCTCCAGTTTATTCTATAATACAATTTAATTGTGCAGAGTTTGTGTGCTGTCTCTGTCATTAGCACATGAACTCCTGGAGGGCAGTGGCTGTTTTACCTTCTTTGGTATTCCCAGTACTTATGTGCCTGGTACATACTGCATGCTTGTTGACTTTACTTAGCAGATGATTAGTATTAAAAATATAAGTCTTTATTTCCATGGGAAGCTTAGTGTCATTAAAAGAGTTTCGTAAATTCCCAAAGGCAATCCAGTTTGGCTTGCTTTTCTTGGTCAGTCAATTTCAGGTCTCATTTATTGCCTATTTGTATTAACTATTCTGGTTATATACGCTGATTACTAAACTTAATAGATTGTTTATCCAAATGAATTTTATAATCTTGGCATTAGATATATTTCAACTACTTGTTCTTTCCTTTGTAAAAGGTCAAGTGAAGGAGAAAATTATGAAATAAATCTGGACAAATAGATTAAAGCCAGATTGTAGTGAGCCTTAAAATAGAATAGGTTCTATTCTTCCAAATAAAAATTGCTCTGGTGATTTTACTAGCCTGCCCTAACTAGGTGTGAATTGTGTGTTAGCACATGTGTCTGTGAATGGAAGGGGAATTGGACTTGATGTCAAAAGAACAGATCTGTGTTTCAAATCCTAGATCTCCTACCTTCTTGCTGTATGATGAAGGAGAAAGTTCCTTCATTTTTTTCCAAACCTATTTTTTCCCATTTATAAAATTAAATAATAATTCCTTTTCTGGAATCCATTGAAACGTAGTTGTGAAAATCACACAAGTAAATGAATGTGATAGAAATTTGAAACTAGGCAGCATTTTATAAATGTCAGCAGTTTATTATGTCATAGAGTTGAAGAATTTCAGAGTTGAATAGGATCTCAGCAGCCTGTTAATTCATCCTATACCCCCCAAAAGGATCCCTATTATAACATAACCAACAAGTGGCCTTTCAACAGCATCTCCATAAAAAGAATTAAAAGCTCCAGTGAGGGGAAGGGGAGGAATCTGAGATGGTCCCATTCAACATTTGAAGAGTTCTATTTGCTAGGAAACTTTTTCCCTTCAAGACTAAATTTTGCTCTTTGCAATTTCTACACATGGCAACTTGTACCTACCTTTGGGACCTCACAGAACAAGTCTAATTTGTCTTCTACAAAGGTAGCATTTGGATACTTGAAGACATCCGTCATATTTCCTTCTTTTCTCTATATTAAATATCCCTAGATGCTTCTAATGCTTCTCCTATGACACACAATTAAGGTATTCACTATTGCAGTTATTCTACTCTGGATAGTAAGAACTTAATAAATATTCTTGATTTATGACTGTAAATTAAACATTTTAAAGTGCCATTAAATGCAAGGAACTTATCTAGAAGCTAAAGATACAAAGACAGAAATAAAACAGTCTCTTCCTTCAAGTAACTCCCATTTTATTTTTAGAAGAGAGCAATACATGGATAAGAAATAGAGTATATTTGAGAAGGCAGAGAACATTAATGAGGAAGGCTTCAGGAAGGAAAAGATTACTGAGTTTAGCCTTAATGGAAGACAAAGACTTTGAGGAGTAGAGACAAGATGTGAATGCATTCTAGACAAAGGAATCAGCCTCTAAAAATGAGTTGGGGCAGATTATTCTTCCAATTTGACTAGAATATATAGAGGGTGCAAATGAAGCTGGAACAGTGGGTTGGAGTGGAATGAAATATTTGTAGAGAGT
Organism: Notamacropus eugenii; assembly: GCF_028372415.1. Classification (NCBI taxonomy): domain Eukaryota; kingdom Metazoa; phylum Chordata; class Mammalia; order Diprotodontia; family Macropodidae; genus Notamacropus; species Notamacropus eugenii. Next base: position 357,761,019 of record NC_092872.1, read on the forward strand.
ATGGGCTTGGTAGACTGTAACTAAGGGGGTGTTGGTGGTGGCATTTGATAGACCAATCTCTCATGTACTAATTCACTAATGAAGCCCCTGTTCATTGCTTTTTGGAGGACAAAGGCTAACTTTAAAATAAAAATACCAGGGTTTGAGTTCTACTTCTAACACATACTGACTGTGTGACCCAGGACAAGTTGTTTGCTTTCTCAATGCTTTACAGCAGCTCTCTGAAGTGATAAAATGCAGAGAAAGTGGAAACCTGCAGAGATGAAGATTCCTCATCCAGTAGTTCCCTTTAACAATGTAAGCACAAGTCTAACCCTTATCTCTTTGATAAAATCCCAGAATCAGAACTTCAGAGACAGAAAGGGACAATAGAAATCATTTAGTCCAACTCATACCTGAGCAGTAATTCTTTCTACAGTACTCTTAGGATGATGCTTTGACTTGAATACAGTGTTCTAGGTATGGTCTGATCAAGGCAGAGGACACTGGCCTGATCATTCCCCTTACTTTTCACACCGTGTCTCTACGTGTGTACTTTAAGACCACATTAGCTTTATTCCCTACACTACCACATTCTTTCAAGCTAAGCCATTAAAGTCTCCATTATTTGATTCCTCTCACAATCTGCTATATAGTCTTATAACCCAACCTTACACCTGTTTGTGTAGTGATGTCACTGGCAGTATATTACATATTATTAAAGGTAAGTCTGTCCTAGCCCACTAAGAACTTTGGAAATCCCCATGCTGTCAAATGAAGTATTGTCTATGTTTCCCACCTTCTTGTAATCGTTGCATTTTTACTGTCATACACGCAGTTGATAGAAGTAATGAACAGAACAGGACAGTGAAAAAGGTCTTGTGGCATGCTACCAGAGAACTCCCCTAAATTGCCATTAATGTCATATGTTAGGTAAAGTTTAAATTATTTTCTGCATTGAGTCACTTATCAATGTCTGACTTTTTGTAACTCCATTTGGGGTTTTCCTGGCAAAGCTACTGGAGTGGTTTGCCATTTCCTTTTCTAGCTCATTTTACAGATGAGGAAACTGAGGCAAATAAGGTTAAATGACTTGCCCAGGGTCACACAACTAGTAAGTGTCTGAGGCCATATTTGAACTCAGGAAGACAAGTCTTCCTGATTCCAGACTCTGTCTCTGTCTACTCTATGGATGAAAGAGTTCTCAGCTAGATGTCAGAAAATCAGGCTCTAGTCCAAATTTTGGAAGTCATTAGCAATTTGACCTGGGACTACTCAATTTACTCCTCTAACACTCAGTTTCCTTATCTATAAAATGGGGATAATAACCCTAATCCCTATTCTACCTTCCACAGACAAACAGGCAGGTTCACAGACACACATATGCATAGAGATATAACTAGAGACATGGAAAGACAGAAAGAGACCCAGATAGAAATGGAAACAGACACAGGTGCACACATACACATGCATACACACACATACACACACAAACAGACAAAGGTAGAGAGACAGGGAGAGCATAACTTGTAAACAAGTTTAGCTAGATGATAGAGTGGGTGAAGGAAAATCATATGAAATATTAATGTCCTTTAGTAGGGGAAAATGCATGTGCACAATACAAATCCCATTCATGAATGAAGTTTTCAGAAAGGACAACAAAGTGGGAGTCACAGAACCTGGACCCTCAGGCGATAGTATCTCCAATACTATCTCATTATATGTCCTGAGGCAAGTCATTTAACTTCTCTGAATGTCAGTTATACCATTTGTCAAATGGGGAAAATAATCCTCACTTTATCTCAGTTTTTTCATCTGTAACATGTGGTACTTGGACTAGATTTTTTTAAAGATCTTTCTTTTTGTATTATTCTAAGGTCCATTACATTTGTTAACAATTGGGGTTATGTTATTCTAAATCTCTTTCTCAACTCTCAAATCTATAACTAGGCAGGACATTATGGTAAAAAGAATAATAAATCTGGAAGCAAATTCTACCTGTGGGAACCCAGTAAAGTCTTTTTTTCCTTCCCTCAGTTTTCTATAAAATGAAAGTTTGTACTTTTATTGTTGTTGAGTCATTTTTCAGTCTTGTCCAACTCTTCATGACTTTATTTGAATTTTCTTGGCAAAAATACTGGAGTGGTTTGCCATTTCTTTCTCCAGATTACTTTATAAATGAGGAAACTGAGGTAAACAGATTTAATTGACTTGCCCAGGATCACACAGCAAATAAGTGTCTCAGTTAGGATTTGAGCTCAGGTTGATGAGTCATGTTGGCTTCAGGCCTGGCACCCTGGTACTCTATCCACTGTGAGATCTAGCTACCCTGTAACATAACCAAGTAACATTGGCGATGGCATTTGTACTAGTTGATTGCCAGTCTTACTTCTATCTTTAACTTTCTAGGGATTAAGATCTCCTCCATCTCTGATATTCTGCATAATAAAATTACTTCCACTTTTGACACACTATGATATTATATTTTCATAAAAGGTTTTAGAAATATTAAGTCCTATTCTGGTACCTCATGGTGTAGAGGCAATGCTGGGCTTGTGAAATCCATGCTGGTAGATATAGGTTTCGAAGTTCTTTCATATACTTCCAAGCTGGAAAGGTCTCTACTAGAATTCAGTTGGATTCCAAAAGTTTGAAGAGGCTCATTACCCGATTGGCTACAATTTTCAAAAGCTATCTACTAAATCATAAAGGATGGGGATCTCAATGATAGATTTAGGTGTATAAGGGACCTTGGAGTTCTTCTAGTTCAATATCCTTATTTTAAAGAGGAGAAAACTGATCTCAGAATGGTTAGATAACAACTCAAATTCATATAGGTTCAAAACTGCTATTAAGGCTTGAACTTGGGACCTCTGACCCCCAGATTCAGCATTCTGTACACTGAACAAGTACTCAACCAACACAATGACATATCTTGGAAGCACTAAAAAAGGAACACTCTCAGAGAATATCTTCCAAGGAACTGCAAATTACTACCACGTAACCCAAGTTCTTCAGTATTTATTAGGTCCAGTAAAATGAATGTTGAGAAGAACACTCAGAACATTACCTGCCTGCTCTTGAAGGTATGACACTTACGAAGAATATAGGACGCAAAAGAACCACAATAATGCCAACGGAATCTTTCTAAATCATTGACCTATGTCACTTGAACTTTTTGGCAAGGAAAAACTGACTTCCTCCTGGTGTATTGGGAACAAACCCTCATTGGAACGTGTGCAGAAATAACCAAGAATCAAATAATATCATTTTGGTAGCTTGAACTTCTAGAAGAAATAACCCAGAAAGTAAGAGAGTTTTTGCCCTTTAGATTTCATTGTTTGTTTTATAGTTTTTTCAAGTCATTGTCTGGTGCAAAGCAAAGGAAAAGCTTTCTAACAAAGAGAGCTGTAAAAATGTGTAATGAAGAATTTGGAAGTATGCAGAGTTCTCCATCAAAGTTTGTCACCACATAGAGTCTAAATGAACATTTTTGGCTGGGTCTTGTCACTAGGATTTATTCTTTGAGTAGGAGTTTGGATTTACTAGGTGACCACTGAAGTCTTTTGTAAAACTAAATCTATGATTCTTTGGAGGTTCCCATTCTGAATTTGACAGATTCAGGAATTTTTTCTGGAATAAGAACATCTTTGTGCTTTAAGGAACTTTTGAGATTATTTAGTCAGTGTGGTAAGAGCCCGGAACTTGGAGTTAGAGATCCTATGTGACTTGTACCAAATTGCAAAATAATAGCAAGAGATGGATATAGCATAGCGGATTATTTACTGTCTCAGACTGGGGGGAAGATGAGGAGTAGGTGGAAAGATAGAATTTGAAACTCAAAACTTTAAAAAACATGTTAAAATTGTTTTAACATGTAACTGGAGAAACATTATTTATATCATAAAACATTTATATAGTGCTTTGTGCAAAATGCTTTAGAAATATTTGCTCAAATATATTTAATCCTCACAATAGCTCTGGAAGAGAGATGTTATTATCACCCCCATTTTACAGATGAGGAAATTGAAGCAGGAATTGATTCAGAAATTGATTAAATGTCTTGTCCAGAGGTACATAGCTAGTCTTGAAGTATCTTGAAGCCATATTTGAACAGGTCTCCAGAAGACCTGTTCACTCCAGTCTCTCTGGAGACTGAAGTGGAACTGGCACTGAACTCTAGGAACTGGAGGTTTATATCTCCATCCAAATAACACCAACCACCCTACCTACTTGCTAAAAACAAAGCAAAACAAAACAAAAAACTAATAAGTGGAAGAAGTAGGATTAAATTGCTGTCTTCTTACTTCATCAAATCTTCTTTTGTCTATACTACTGATAGATTTTAAGATGACAAGTTCCATCCAAGAAAGTCTTTATTGCATCTTCTTTTTAATCCTCTGCAGGGCACAGAATCATACATGTATTAAGTGGTTAATATATGTTGAACTGAATTGAAAGCTAGTGAAGCCCCTGTTAGGGGAAATGTCAAAGAAGAAGGTAAATTCTGGTAGAATATTATATTAGACAACCTCCCAATTCTGAGATTCCAGATTTTAAATTCTTATATCATTCCATCAGCTAAACTCAACCTTTGAGTCAAGAATAACATTATCATTATGAGTGTTCTGAAGTGTTTTTTCTCAACAAAAATCGTTTCAGGAATATAATATGGGTATAATTACGCCCATTTTAAAGATGAGGAAACTGAGACCCCGTGATGGTAAGGGACTTCTCTAAGGTCTCACAGGTAGTCCACCCTCAATTTCCTGAAGTGTAAAATAAGGATAATAGGGTTTATCCTTCCCAGTTCACAGCATGGTGAGCTAAACTAGGCAACATGTATAAAATGCTTTGAAAATGTAAAGCCATATAAAAACGGTAGCTATTTCTATTCTATCTAATGTGGAGAAATGAATCATTCATGTTGAGGGGTTTGGGTCATCTTAGTAACCTGTGATCAGAGATGTCCAGATTTCCCTTGAGGAGAATGTGCCACATTTGGTTTCTGTGCTACTGGTGATGTACCCTTGAGTGGGGATTTGGAATGCTTTGTTCCAAATCCCGATGACTAGAGTACTCATTGATGTACAACTCTAATCACACAGTTCTTCCTTCTACTGATATTCCTATAACTACCCACTGGTCCCTTCAGGAACCACACAGGACACGTCACCTCCCTCTTTTACAGACATGTTGGTCTTCCTGCTATTACTTCCCCCCATTTTGACCTCTCAGTGCTACACCTGGAGAGATAAAGACCTGACTTCAAATCTGAACTCAGACACTTACTGTGACACTGGGAAAATTACTCTGTCTGCCTCAGTTTCCTCATTTGTACAGTGGAAATAATTGTAGCGTCTATTTCCCAGGGTTGTTGTGAGCATAAAATGAGATAGCATCTGGTAAGCACTTTGCTATATGCTCTAAGAATGTTAGCTTTTGTAATTATTTCATTATTTGCTTACCCAGGAGCTTAATGTGTCCATTTATCCATTTTGGGAATGGGAAGTTGACTTGGCTTGACTTTCTTTGTTCCCAGGAAAATGTTGGCCTCCTTGTCCAGGGCATAGTGTAAGCAAGTTACCATCATTTTTTCATCCCTTTATTACCCAAGGATTAGCTGGGGAATAACAGATGAGGAGATAATGGGAGACTAGATTGTATTTATACTAATAACATCTCTGAAGTCACTTGTTTTGCTGTTTCTTCCTGATCAAGAAGTCTTTAGCACATGGGAATAATGTACAATTGACCCCCAGCACCCACTTCGGGGATATGGTTGATTTTGGCTTATTTATTGTTTGGATGTATTTCCAAATGCTGAGAACATTCCTTAGCATGTTCATGAACATGGCTACACACACACACACACACACACACACACACACACACACAAATTGGTCATTAATTCATTTAAATTAGCTAGCATAAGTCATGAGGATAAAGAGAGAATTTCCTGTTAGCTATTTCTATTATATTTGATGTTGAAAGGTAGTAAGGAGATGTGTTTGTGGGGTGTGTGGAGGGGGCAGTTTCAAGACAGTGGGTTTTTTAACTATTATCTCTTGGCCTAATTCCTTAGCAGGGTATTTAACATTGTTCAGATTAATCTGGAAGATATTTCTTGCCTATTTCACAATACATAGTATAATGGAAAGAGCATTTTATTTGGAATCAGAAGACTTGGGTTCTGGTTCTAACTGGAGCACTAATTTATTACATGACTATGGGCAAATTTGAGATGTCAGTAAAATATAATGGTTGGAATTGATGATCTCTAAGGTCATTTCCTGCTATAAATCCTGGGATCTCCAAATACCTTCTTGGGTACTCCTAGTCATAGCTTTGTTTTGTTAAGTCCCCTGGGAATGGCCTAAGATAAGCCTGTAAAAAATATGGAAATTCTCTGCCCATTGGATTCCAGGTGTTGAAACACTTCTCTCCTAGGGAGTATATGTCCATTGTTGGCAAGAAATGTCTTGGGAGAGGATAGAAGGGCTCAGCTAAACCAAATGCTATCTCAATTAGCTACGGTTAAGAATAAGATCATGTAAATCAAAGTATTATGTGGGGACATCACTTCATTTTGCACCTAAACTTAAAAGATCTGGTTTTGAAACCTAACTTTGTTACTTGCTACCTATGTCACCTTGGGCAATAATAAGAATAGATTAATTGAGAACTTTAAAACTTGCAAAATGGTTTTCATTTATTATCTCATTTGATGCTCACATTATTATTCCCATTTTAAAAGTAAATTCAGGTTGAGAGAGGTTTAGTGACTTGCTCAAGATCACATATATAGTAGGAATTAGGACCTATCTGACTCTAGGACCAACCCTCTTTCTACCACACCAAACTGTATAGAATGTTAAATAATACAAGTCACTTAATGTCTCTGAGTCTTGTCATATTTGTAGATGAAGGCATTGTTCTAGGTGATTCCCTAAGGCACCTTCCAGTTTTAAATCCCTAAAATCCTATATACTCTTTGAAATAGAAAACTCTTTCGGCAGGGTGAGTAGACGACCATTCATAAAAGCAGACAAGGGTAGGGTACACATTGATAGATAATTCCTGTTTGTGAGACTGATTGAAGTGGTAATGAGACAAAGCTGTTGCCTCTGGCCTGAGCATATGGACCTTCCTTTATGGGCATCCCTCAGCAATATGGACAAAAATGTATTCCTGGGACCAGATCTTGAGCTTGTCTCATGGTAGAGGGGATCCAGAGAGCACAATAAGCCCATCTTGGCAAAGAGGGTTAGGATCCACTGGCATATCAAAGCAGAACATGCTGCATGTTCCAAATGAATAGATCTTAACATCCACCTCCAATGCACAAATATTTCAGTTTGGTCCTTGGAAAATCCAGCACGTCATGCCTGGTTCCCATCCTCCACCCTATATTGCTTATATAACTCTTTGTCCTATGCCTCTTGAGTGGACTTGTTATGTCAATATTGTACATTGTGCTCATCTGCATAGGTGTCTAATTCCCCTAACAGACTGTGAATTTCATGAGGGTAGTGAAGGTGTCTCATCTAAACTTTGTGTCTGCCTCAGAAACAACAGGGCCTGAAGAGATATTTGTTCCAAGTGAGTGCTATCTGCTCTTTGCCTAACAGCCTCATTTTTTTTAGGACCCTAGCCTGGCTCATTGTTCTCTGATTCTGTAGGCTTCCCATAAAAACTTTCCATTCACAGATATTTGACTATTTTCCTTGATTTCATCAACTTGGAATATCCATTCCTATGCCCTGAACTGCCCCTCCTGAAAGCCTGCAGAAATATTTCTAGTTGACTTTCATATTGGCTCCAAACTGTTGAGAAATCTTCAAATCACAGAGATGTAGAATTAAAGTGCATAATTGCACCTGGGGTGGGGAACCTCTAGCCTTGAGGCTACATATGGTCCTATAGGTCCTCAAGTGAGGCCCTTTGGGATGAATCCAAACTTCGAGAACAAGGGGATTTGTGATCTCAAGGCTACAGGTTCCCTACCCCTGCAACCTATACCTGAGAAAATTTCTTCTACACCATTTTTGCTAAATGGTCATATAGCCTTCACTTAAATATCTCTAGTAAGAGGGTACCTACTACTCCCTGAAGCAACCCATTTCACTTTTGGATGTCTAAGTGGTAAGAAGATTTTCTTCCACCAGGAATTAATCTTCCTCTCACGAACTGCTCCTAGTTCTTTCCTCTAGTATCAAAATGGAACATGGCAATCTTTCCAATATTTAAAGACAGTTCCCATATTCCACATAAGTCTTATCTTCTAGATATCATGTGCAGTTCCTTTAACTCAGAATGATACTCACAGAGTACAGTCTTGAGACCCTTTCATTTTTTGGTCAATATCCTCTGCACCCTTTCTAGCTCATCAGTGTAGTGTTGTTTTGAAATGTGAATTCCACAACACTCCAGATGTGGTTTGACTCCAGATGTTATTTGAGTATTCCCTTTACTTTCTTGAAAATTTTGTTTTTTTTTTTTCTTTAAACAGCTTAATACTGCATTAGTTTTTGTTCTTTAATTTGTAGTCATGCTCTTGGCATTGATTTTCTATTTATTTGTTACCATATAACACTCAAATTACTTTTAGGTAAAGTTAAATGAAACTAGAATTCCCAGATCATTTTTCATATTTGCTGTTATGTTACTATATCTTTCTTCTCTTCTTTTGGAAAGAATGTTGGACATGAATTTAGAATACCTGGGTTTGAACTCTGACCCTACCACTCACTTGCTGCATAACCCCGTACATATTCCTTTATTTCTCTGTGGCTCAGTTTCTTACTCTCTGAAATAGCAAGATTGTACTTAAAAGCTAACTGCCACCTTTCAAATTTTATGATCTTAAGTGCTATTGCCTCTTAATTCTTAAAGTAAACTGTTTGACAGGATTGGCATGATTTTGTCCCAGGAAAGTTTAGTTCCAGGCTTTCTTTTCCCCAAGCTGCTCAAATTAGGCTTTTATTGATATGATGCCACATTGACTTAGACATGTATGTTTAGATATCTTTGTGTTCTCCCTTCACAACTTATATCTCAGTTTTTTTTTCCTCTCCCACACTTGCTAAGACCAATTGATAATGACACTATATCCATGATTGCAATTCTTATGGGTGACCAAATTCCTAGTTGTTTATACATCTTCTCATTTGCCAAAAGTGATAATTTCCAAGACATACCGTTCAAGCTAGATTCAAATAACTTCTGTCATCTTTTGTAGTAGCTTCTAGTAAAGTCAATCCTATGGCTTCTTAGTCTCTGATAATTTACTATATTGGATTTCTTTACTTAGGAGTCTGCGACTCAGCAGAAGGGACTAAGTCAGCAAGAGGCAACCTGGACTATCCAGAACCAAAATGGGTTGGATTATCCTTAAAACACAGCATAAAAGCCCCCATGTGTAAATACATGTCGCTGCCCTACCCACTGCTAACGTGAAACAATTTGTCCTTCAACAAGTTTTTAGGACTTCTTCCTTCAGCTCCAAATGAGGACCTCACTATTTTTTACCATTTTGATACCACCTTATTCACTTCACTTACCATCTGTTTTCCAAACATATCATCTTTTTTCCTCTTTCTGTTCATATTGTTTGAAGCATGCTCTAATGTCAAAAAGTACTTCTATTTCTCCCTCTTTTAGGGTCATCACCCAAATACTCTCCATCATATTTCCTCTTTCTGATTTCCAGATTTCCTCACATGAGCACACTTTCTTAATATACAATACTACCGGTCCTTTCATCCCTTCCATTTAGTTTGAGTGAGATATCTAAAATCTGTACCCATAGCCCAATCATGGGTTTTATTCCACCAAGACTCAGTGATGCCTACAAAATGAGGTCATATATTCCTCTTTGTATTAAGAACACTATTCCTCTTTACTGGTGCCTAAACTTTGTGTATTAAGGTGTATACAAATTTGAGACACAATAGGCTTTACTATTGGCTCCTTTCTCGCATTTTGTCTCTTGCGTTCTTTGGGGTTTCTCAGCTGCCATTCTTTTTCTTTCAGTATAGTTACCTTCCATAACATCTAGCTGGGGCAGGCAGTGGGGACAGTATTACACATAGGCAGTGTTTTTCTCTCATTCTTTTTAATTTAAAATCCTTTTGAATTAGATTTGCAAGACACTTTGCAAATACATTCTCACCAGCCTTTGTGAGGTACATTTTTTTTTCCTGGCCAGAAATCTGTCATCCCTATATTTTAAGCTTTTGTCCAGAAATCCAAATTCCATTCTCAGATATGCCCTTATGGTCTTCATTTTTTTGTCTAAGACTTTATAATCATTGGCAACACTTTTTTAGGTTCCTTCTGGCAATATCATTTGTGACCATATGAATCACCAAAAGTGGGTAGTTGTCATCTGTTTTGATAAGTCTAAAGAAGATCTCTGTCATATTTTCAATACATCTCTTAGGAAACTGGATTCCTCTTGTCCTTATCAGGTTGAAAACTGATGCTTCTACAACCCCTTGAGCAGCAAATCAACAATTACTTCTTTGATTCTTCCTCTAACTCTTACTGGATGTACATGTTGGTAGTTTGACTGTATCTCTCTCCTTCCCTGGCCCTCCAGAGAATACTTTTACTTTGTTGTCACTAAGAAGGATAGAGAGTTAAGGGCTAGGGCGTGACAAGGGAAGGTAGAGCCACTCTCCCCATTAGGTTTAGCCAAAAGAAACAATACAGAGAAATGAATAATTGGGTCCCCTTTCTCTCACTCAGTCCTTCCCCATTAGAAACAATAGCAACAGCAGCAGGAACAACAGAAACCCTTTATTATCCAAAGTGAAAAAAATGAAAATACCTTAAGAAGGAAAGAGGGGAAGGTTGAGAGAAGTGACTTTAAACAAGGTAGGGAAGAGATGAAATAGAGCTCTGAAATCCTTGCAAATAAAATGGAATTACCCAAAGGATTATGTTTTATGTGTGCTTATTTTGAGTTCAATTTGGCAGAATAAGAAGGCAGGGGTTAGTGTCTATAAACCAGTTATAATGGATTTACACATAAAATTGCAAGATTTTCTGTGGTTCATTCTTCTAAACCACTCTCGACTAAGGGCACATGTTTGATTAACACAATAGAATAAACATGGAAGAAAACTTCAAAATGGACCAACATGATTATTCCAGCCCCATGCCTAGGTGGTCAGCTGGGGCCCACAACAGAGGAGAGATTCAGGGGAAGTAGGGCAGACTGAGAACTTTGAGTTCTAGCAAAAAAATTCTGTATTTAGATGATTTGGGGGACCATTAGCAGCATAGGTGAAAGTCTTATGCCAAATATGAGGAGAGAGAAAGAGAGAGAGAGAGAGAGAGAGAGGGAAAGAGAGAGAGAGCAAGAATGAGAGATGGAGAGAGAGAGAGGGAGAGAGGGAAGGAAAGAGGGAGGGAGGGAGAGGGAGAGAGACATAGACACAGACACAGACACAGACACAGACACAGACAGAGAGAGTAGTAATACTACTATTATTAGTACTAGTACTACTGTGGTTATTGTCATTGTATAAGTTACTCTTCAGGCTCTTCTCACTTAATTCTCCATAAATTTCTGTCTTCCCAGATGCTTCTGAATTTTTGCTTTCTGTCATTTCTTTTGGTGCAATAATAATCCATTGCATAAATATACCATAATCTACTTGACCTTTCCTCAATTTATGCCCACTTTTTTTGTTTACAGTTCTTTGCTACAACAAAGTGCTGTTCTAAACGTTTTGGTATACATGAGTTCTTTTCATGTTTGGGCTATGTGCTTAATAATGTAGAAGGTGGAGAGGTGGGATTGTGGATTGAGGATTTAGAGACATAAAAAACTGAGATCCAGAGTGGCCTTAGACGCTTCCTTGTGACCACGGGAAAATCACTTAACCTTTCTTTCTCAGTTTTCTCAGTTTTAAAATGAGGATGATGCTAACACCTATCTTATAGCATTGTAAGGTTCAAGTGAAATAACATATATTACTCACCTTACAATTTTAAATTGATATATATGTTATCTGTGTATTATTATTATTAATGGTTGGTCAAAAGTTATGCCAAGTTTAGTGACTTTTGGAGGATAGTTATTGTTTTCCAGAATGGCTAGATTAATCCATTAGCTTTAGCAATAGCATGTTACTGTTCCTGTCTTCTTACTCTCCCATCAATCATTATCATTTTCCTCTTTTCCCTTCTTTGTCATTCTAAGTATTACGTAGAACCTCAGACTTATTTTAATTTGTATTTTATTATTTTTAGTGATTTGGACTATTTTTCATTTCATTATAGATAGATTGTATTTCTTCCTTTGAAAATTGCCTCTTCATAGTCTTTGACCATTTATCTATAAGGAAGGCTTCTTGTTCTTATATATTTGTTTCAATTTTGTACATATCTTGAGTATCAGAGTTTTATCAGAGATATTTGTTGCAAACATTTTTTCCACTTTTTTCTCTTTTAATTCAACCTTTTAAAAATATTTGTGCAAAAGCTTTTAAATTTTATCAATACTGTCCATTTTATCTGTTATGGTAATTTCTATCCTTTGTATCAAATATTCCCTTCATAGATGTGTACTTATACTTGTATTCCTCTAATCTGTTTATAATATGACCATTTACATCCTCTTACCTCTTCTTATGTACCTTACCTTTTCTTTCCAATTATATTCTCTTTTTCCTCTTTGAATCAACTGCTTCATGTTCTACCCCTTAATCCTCCTTGATCCTTTTACATCATTCATACTTAGTTATGGAATTTGGTAGGAAGTAACATCTATATCCAACAATTTTTCTCCATAAAATTTTCCTCAATTTTCCCCACAATTTTCCAAATTTTTCTCTCCTAAATTTCACCACTCATATAATTCATATGTCTACACCCTTCCACATCACCTTCAGGGAGGCCCAGTGCTCATAGCCATGCAGTTCATTCCAGATATAGGACTAGAATATATCTTCTAACTATGATACCAGTGTTCTTTTCACCAACCAACCCTATTTCTCATAAAATTGTGTCATTATACAAATACCCATATGCCACCACTCTAACCCTTCATTTTTTGTTCTATTAATTTTCTGCCATATTCTCCAGATTAATCAATACGATATAGCAGGACAAATACTAGACTTGAAGTCAACAGACCAGGTTTCTAGTTGTGGTTCTAATGTTTACCCAAAGTACTACCTTGGGAATGTCTCTTCAGCTCAGTGAACTCACTCTTCTCATTTGTAAAAGAAGCAGTACAAGGATTCTTTTAAGGTTTCTCTGAAGAACTTTAGCATTGTGAGATATGGGAGATGAGATGCTGATACAGGATTACCCAGAATGTCATGCCCACATAACAAAGAAAGCACTGTGCTCTATGAACAAAGCAAAATCATAGCACAAAGGAAACATGAGATGTGCAAATCCAGAGACAGCTCCATCTCAAACATTCAATGGTCTATTTGTGCCTGGCCTGTGGTAAAGCCTTCCAAGCTTGTAATGGACTGATCTGCCAGGGTCAAAAACACTGTATGTTGACCCCAACTTCATGATGTCATTGGTCCTCTTGAGGTACAAACGGTGAACAAACAAAAGGAGGGTAATACTAGCACAAATTACACAATAAAATTGTGAAAATCACTTTGAGCATCTTTGAACAGCACAGGACTCTGTTAATATTAGTAATATTATTGTTATGCACAGCACAAAAGACTTGAGATAGTGGGGGGGTGAAACACTTGAGTTAGGTTATGGGGACCTTTACTTTGGGGACGGCCATATCCCCAGTAGAAAGACCTTCCAACTGCCTTGATCCTGTCCTCATAGGAATGTCAAGTTCTTTCTTTTCATTTCCCATTAAACAAAGTTCTGTATAATTCATCAACTATCTGCTTAAATCAATGTTTATCTAAAAGCTGGGCAAGGTGTCTGCAGTATCTCTGTGATAAAAACAAAACAAAACACAACACCTCATTTTCTGGTCTTTGATGAATTTTATTTTTGTCTATAGCAATTTTAAAAAAGACAATGAATTTGCCCTACTTCTCCTTTCCACCCCACTCCCCCAAGAAACAGTGCTACCCCCATCCTTAAAGGCAGGGCTTAGGTTATGACACCTTAAATACCCATTGACAAAACATTGTAGTGATACGAACAGTGAACACACAAAACCTGTGAAGAAAATACTGGAGGTTGTGCGTACACACTTCTCCCACTCACCATTTGCAGGCTGCTGGCTTAGTGTTAGAGACTGTAGAATGTCCTAGGAACCAAGATGTTCCATTGCTGTTAAAAAGGAATCAAATAAAACAAAAAAAAAAAAATACCAATTAGCAGCCTTAATACAAAGGTTGATAGGAGAAAATAATGTCCAAAAATATGAATGCTATAGAGCAAACTCTGACATTTGGTAAGAGTGTGCAGAGTTGTTAATTTATAAATTGTTGGATGCCACCCCCCTAATGTTTCCACTTTAGGAAGACATCCCAGAGCAAAGGAAATTCATTGTCAGTGGCATCTTGCCTCAGGTACAGTGAAAAGTATACTCTGACTTGAATTAAAAGACCTGGATTCAAGGCTTGATTTCATTTGCTGTTTTATACAAGTAGCTTCTTTTCTCTGAGCTTTCTTATCTTTGGACTAAATGATCTCTCACTTTCTAGGTCTCCATCCTGAGACACTAAGGTATTTCCCTTCTCTGAGTCTCGGTCTCCTCATTTATAAAATAGGGAATAATATGTTCTTTTTTCTCTCCCTCATGGATCTCTATTTCAAATATCTCATAAAATGACAGATGTGAAAGTGTATTGTAAATTTGAAGGGTTATTAATTAATGCCACTGGAAATCCATAGTGATGATGGAGCTTTAGAAAAATAGCAATTGATTAAAACATACATTTATTAATCTCCCACTGTATTCTGAACACTATGTTTGATCTGGTGATAGGGAAAACACCAAGCACAGCAAATACCTGCTCCATTCAACAATGAGGCTAATTGGCCCTTTTTTGGTTGCTTTTTTTGCTGGAAGATATATATATATATGTATATATATATATATATATATATATATATATATATATATATATATATATATATATATATATATATATATATGTTTTGCTGGAGGATAATTTATCTGATCTCTTAGAGACTTTATTTGCTCCATTTCCAAAAATAGCATTATAAACTCTGCCTTTCCTTTCTCAAAAAAATGTGGGAAACCATAGAAGTATGGAGGCTCAGCTTGTGGCCCTGAACACAGAAGGTGCTTAATAAATGTTTGAGGGAATGTGTAAGTATGAAAGGAATTTGATTCTGGAAAGAAGGTATAATCTGTCTTAAGAACTGTGTTATTATTTATGACTTTATTAACATGGGGGAGGAATTCAAAGGGGTGAATGAAAGCTTACCTCTTTAAGAAATCTTCTAAAAAATGGCCCAGATCCCTACTCTTCAGCCAGAAAAACTTCATTCATTGCATCTGTTGACCAGATGACCTAGGTAAAGGACTTTTCTCACTCTGTGGCCTGCTTTCCTATGGTAAATCTGTTCTGGATATATCCTTCCATCTGCTAACAAAATTTTTCCCAAAGTTTGACATTTTCTTCTGAAAATTTCAGAGTTCACACCTCCAAAGACTTACAATAATGTGTGTGTGTGTGTGTGTGTGTGTGAAGGAGGGAACTTTCAATTGCCCAAATCATTTCTTCCCCTTTAATCAATGATATCTATGGCCTGCAGTGATCTCATGCTCATCAAATGCATTCAAATATGCATCTTGGAGACAGGCTCTACACAGAGCTCATTTTCTTGGTCGTGGCAAGCAGAAGCAATTATATTATGTAAACATTTGATTCGTGTTCATTGCTGGGAATTTATTTTGGTTAGCACCCCTTTTCTAACAGCACCTTAGTTTGGAAGTTGGTCTAAATGAAAATTCTATAGGGGATCGTTCTGAGTAGAATTTAGGTTTGTAACTCCTAACAATGGAAGCTAATGATTTTTCTACATCAGACAAAGCAGCCACTCCACTAAGGGAAATTTCAGATGAGGAGGAAGCTTTATAGTAGTGGGAGGTTAGGGGATTCAGAATCAGGTATTAGCTCATTAACTGTCTGTGAGATCCTGGGGGTATGGATTCCTTCCTTGGTCTCAATTTACTCCTATGTACCATGAGGAACCTGGGAGCCATGATCTCTAAGGTCCCTTCTGGCTTAGAGTGTGCCTCACTGACTCTCCCAGGGATGATATTAATTGTGCAAGATTCTCTTACCAACATCAGATCTCTTCCCCTACCCCATCTACCCAACCTAGCCATGTGTATTCTTGTTACTCCTATACGGTATAAAGCTAGACTGTTTCATTAATAACATCAATCATAGACCTATAGGCTAGAGCTAGAAGGGAACTTAGAGACCGTCTATTTTACCTCCTTTGTTTTATAGATAGGGAAACTGAAGCAAAGGGAACATAAATGACTTGGCTAAAGTCATGCAAGTAATATATGTCAAAACTAGGGTTTGAACTCAGGTCCTCTCATTCCAAATCCTGTGCTCTCTCCCTTATATCATCCTGCCTCTCCACCAGTCATTTGACCTACCTTCTGTGCCTGTTCCTCTCTGTGAGAACACTGTGAAAATGTGAATTTGTTAAGATCCCCCTCTGTATGTGAGACAAGCAGAAATTTTTCCATCTGGAAATTATTGCCTTCTGATTGAGAGGTTCTAGTCCCTTCTGCTTGTAATAATATTATTATTTATAATTTATGTCCTTAATTTTTATAAATAGTGCTCTGTTGCCATGACAACAGGAGCTTCACAAATCATTCAATTAAATAATGAGTAGTCATGATGCTATGCACTTGTGTTTATTTTTTACTCATCCACAGATCTCAAAGTTCTTTTTAAAAAGACTAATTAGTTAAGTCTTTGGACCAATTGCTTTTGGGGGAAGAATAAAGAACATTTCAAAGATACCTGTAATGACTTTTATGAAGTACTAGATCTGAAGGCAGACAGTCAGGGCTTGAATTTGCATACCACTTAAACTTTTAAGGTAAAATGCAGGGATTGAACTAGATAACGACCACCAAGATCCCTGACAATTCTAAATCTACAATTGTATGGCTTCCTGACCTCAACTCAGTTCAAATTGAATTGACAGTTGTTACATCCCTGTTATGCTCAAAGACTTCTTTTGATCACATCGTCTCACTCTAGATCCTTGAAGGTCAGGTAAGCAGAACCCAAGCTCTGCTAAGTCTTGCCAAGTCAGAGAGTTTCAAATGTGATGCTTGCTGTTGACCATATGCCTGTTGGCCAGGCACTCACTTAGCTAAGGAGAGAAAGAAGATCTTTTCTAGAAAACTGGACACCAAATAGTCATTTTTCTCCAACTATAGCAGTTCACAAAGACTCCAGTTCAGGGACAGAAGAATTCATAGGATTTAGTACTAGGAGGTACTTTAAATGTCATCCAGTTCAACTTGAAAGTGACCTGCTCATGAGCACACAGTTTGTAAGAGCAAAAATGCCATTTGAACTCCTATCATCTAACCTCAAATTTAGTGATCTTTTCACTACAACAGTGCTTGTTTGTTTGGCCTCCATGCATGAGTGCTCAGCCTAACAAAATCGTTGACCGAGGCCTTATACATGTGTGCAGAGTACAACATATATTGTCAATGATAAATGCATTCTCAAGGTGCTCAGAAAGATGTAAACAAATGCCTATTAGAACATGAGTTCTCAGGACTGAAGAAGCTCTGGATTTATATAGAGTAGATTCTATCTAGGAGAGCTTTGTTTTATTACCACTCAGAGTATTCAAATTTTACCACTTCAAAGAGAATCTCTTTTTTATCATTAGAACATTTGAACTTAGTTTATTTCTTACTCTCCTTTAGGGATATTCACGTCAGCTTACCTGAAGCAAACAAACTCCTACAAAACACTGAAACACATCATATTTATTACAACATGTAAAGAAGCACAACTGTGACTTTTGCTTAGTAGGGGAATATGGCTATCTTCTTTCTGATCCTCAGAGGAATCATTCCCCATCCACCTATAAAAACCAAAATATAACAGCAATAAGAGATACCAGGAGTGTGGCATCAGCATCCATTTTGGGTCTAGTCTTGCAAATTGTATGTGCTGCATATCAATGAAATCTCACTGCAACTGTTATGCTTGAGTTGGCTCAAGTTGGCTCCTCTTTGGCACTGGTGTAACAGATGATGCATGGGCCTTTGGTACTGTCATATTTCGGTTTGGCTCCCACTCTGCCCCTGTGTAGTTGATTCAGTTATGTCTGACTCTGTGTGACCCCATTTAGGGTTTTCTTGACAAAGACAATGGAACGATATGCCATTTCCTTCTCCAGCTCATTTTATAGGTAAGGAAACTGAGGCAAACATGATTATTGTAATCACCACTTAGAACAAAAGAATTATGGTAAAATCAGTCCTTTCCTATTGAACCCCACCCCAAACCTATGGTATTACTATTAAACCTTCACTCATGTCAGGAGTCCAAACCCAGTCTAGGCAGAAAAGGTGTTCATCATATAAAATGAGAGCAATTTTAATTTAGGATCCCTTCTCCAACAGAGCAGAATCTTCTTTCATTTTTAATGTTCATTCTTACTACTTCATAGAAAGGTGTAAGTTGACAGATGAAGGATAAAGGAAAACTTGATGAGGCAAAAGTCAATTTCTCTGAGTCATCAAATGCTCTCTATTCCTAACCCCATTTTTGTTTCCCAGTTTGAGCATGATAGATATCTGTTTTTGAAAAAAAAATCTGTCCTATCTTTTTGGTGTATTCAGCCCACAATGCTCAAGTTTCTTGGAAACCATGTCTTTGAAACCAAAAATTTACTATCTCAGTCATATCTTCCTTCCTTTTTGTATGAAGGATCTAGCCATGATCTCATGAATGGGAAAAAAGATGGAGGCTTTACAAGAGCTGTTCAGTATTTGTAGTTCACTGAAATATCACAATAATCAGTCCATAAAGATATATAGACTGAATTCTGGAGAAAGCATGGTGTCACTGAAAGGGGTCTAGCTTTGAAAATAGTAGATTTTCCAGTCAAAAGATATGAATTCAACTTCTTTGAAACTTATTAGGACCTCAAAAAAGTCATTAATCTGTGGATACCTATAACAATAAAATATTTTTTATTTATAGGGAGGTTGTATTTATCCTTGCACAACTTGCCTTCTATAGTTTAAGCCCTTGCCTCACTTTCCTTTCCTTCGAAAGTCTTACATTGATAGTTGAAAAGTCATTCATAGAATCATAGAATACTAGAGCTGTAATGAACCTTGAGGAGAAAAAAAATCCAGTAAAAACTGCCCATTTTACAGATGCGGAAACTGAAGGCTAGAAAGGAGGTGGAGTCAAACAACTAGGTAGCTGACCTAAATGAAGCCTTTGGTCAAACAGCTAACAAGTGGAAATTTGGAACTCAAACTCAAGTCTTTGGATTCCTATTTCAGTGTTCTTTTCAAGACAAATAACCATCCTGAATAATAGCATATACAAAGTGAGGGAGTATGGTGTAAGCACCATTAGATTTAGAATTCTAAAGAACTGGGTTTGAATTTCAATATCACTATATATCAGTTGGGAGGCCTTGGGCAAATCACCTCACCATTCTTGAGTTTCCTTATATGTAAAATAGGGTCATAATAATGCTTGTGCTATATTCCTGACAGGGTTGCCATGAGGAAAGGACTTTGTAAAATGACACGTGAATGTGAGTTTCTCTCATTCAGGTGCTTACTTTTAAGAGACTACTCTGAAATAGCTAATAAATCAATTAACACCAATTACATCATTTATAAATTCTGCCAATAACCCCTACATACAACTTCTTAATAAATCCTCTTGACCAAAAGCAATTTTTTAAAAAAAAGTCCAAATGGAAGTCATTTCTTTCTTAAAACTCAACACAAGCATAATAAGTTAATTAAGCTACAAAAAGTAATTATCCAGAAAAAAGAGTGAAAAGGTAGGAGAAAAGTTAAGAGGTTACTCAAGTACATTGTTTTCTCCTAGAAAGATGGATAAATCTTTTCAACAGGAAGTCATCAGCATGTTTTATCTTTTTCAGTCAGCATTGTCTCTTAAGCTGTTTATTAATTACAGATATCCACTGGTAATGGCAAAGCTGGTAAGTGTAAGGTTCTGGATGGTGGATAATGCTATTTCTTTCTCTTTAGTGTACCCTCCTCCTTCCCATCTTCCCTATGTGAGTTATAGAACTTAATTTCCCAATTCTTCATAAGATCAGAAACCAGAATGATGGAAAAACAGAAAATTGATTTTGATAATGATCACAGACTGATCATGGTGGCATAAAGGTATCTAGTTAACCACTACCTCCTAAATATTTACCTACATCAATGTGAAAAATAAGTCTTGACTCAGAAGCAGTAGGGTATCTCCCAGACTTCAGGATTGTTTGTGGGTTACACATAGAAGGAGCCTGGGAATCAGGAGAGTTGGGTTCCAATTCTAGTTATGCCACCAATTAATCTTGAGCAAGTTCCTTCTTTTCTGTGTGCCTTGCTTACCCATCTACTAAATGAGGTAGTTGGAATAGAAAATTTCTGGTCTAGAAAACAAGTCACTAGATGATTTCTCAGAATCCTCTCAGCTTTAGCATTTTATGATTGTAATCTTTCTTCTGGTTCTCATATTCTGTTTCAGATTCTTAATGTCACATCTGATTTTTTTTGACATCAATGGTATTATGTTTATAAGATCCTTTCTGGTTCCAGGATTCCAACATTCATTCTCAGTTTTTTTTTTTTTCTTGAGGAATTGATGCGCTGGAATAAAGCCACATATGAAGACATAATCCTCTTCTAATAAAATCTTTAAAAGACAGTAAAATATACTGGGAAGCTATTTACCCCAGTGGCAAAATCACTGCCTTGATGACTTTCATTCACCTAGGGATAGCATGTTTTCTCAAATATTCCCTAGTGGATATCTGGCAAGATCTCAACACATTTTTAATGCCAGTTGTCTTTGGTCAATAAATACCAGAGCAGAAATGTCCTGGAGGAGGATATTTATGAGCTAAGTGCAACAAATACACCCATAAATCAGGATAAGACCAATCCTAGGTAGCAGAGTCGGCATTTATGCAAATTTCAGGAAAGGCTAGGCTACATGGGAAGGAAGCCTTTCTATTTTAGTCCCTCAGATTAAGTGCTTTGGATAAAATGACTAAGCTAAATAAAAACGAAAACAGCTTTGAAGGATCAAGTCAGATATCATTTGAAAAGGAAGCAAACCGGTGCCTAATTCTTGTTGTGTATCATTTGTTCTAAAGTCTACAAGCCTCAGAGTTTTCTCCTACTTTCTATTGTCAAGATCCCTATCCATGGTGCTAATTTCTTAGTATTTTTAGTAGGTGAAATCCTAGTACGTCATAAAATATACTAATATCAAAGTTTGGAGAAATGATCTTTCTAAAAAGCCCAATTAATTAGTTGTTTAATATATATTGCACAAAATTACCAGTCTGTTTGGCTTTATTTCTGAATTGATTAAATTTGTGGTTTGATTTAGTATTCTGTAGATAATAGCTAAAGAAGGCAACAAAATGATTTGGCTACCTTTTCTCTCAATCTAATGGCTTCTTTTGGTCCTGGTTTATGCAGGTTACACTATTAACTAAGCAGATCTAGCAGGTCCTATTGACCTAGGAAAACTTGTGGTATAAGCTTAATGTTCAATCATGTGCATGTCTTCCAAGGACCAGTCATGCTAAGTACAGAGAAGTTCATCACCAGATCTTTGCCTGTGAGATGCTGAAATGTTTCAGCCTCAGCAACTCATGAAACCTTCCATCAGGTCATGGGATTGTGGGATTTAGAACTAAAAACAAATTTAGAGCCCATATAGTTCTAGCCACTTATTTTATAGATGAAGAACCTCCCAAAGTTAAACTACTTCCTCAAGGACATACAGTTGGTGCTAGAATTTGAAACTCAATCATGTGACTTCAAATCCAGGGTTCTGAGGGAATGAGATCTACTTTGGTGGTGAATGGGACAATATTTGCTAATTTGGAATAGTGAATTAATGAATTATTTTGTGTCAGGAAGTCTGTAATGTAGCGATGGTGGTAAGGCAACATGTTTCTAGTAAATTAGCCTTTATGTTCCTCATTAAGGGGAACAGTTTTTAAATTGAAGCATGTGGAGAAAAAAACAAGAAAGAAGGTCCACTCTCTGCAGCCCAGAGTACGTTCTGGTTTGATGTTTTTATTTGCTGGATAGAGGACAGTATCAGGCATCTTATAAGCATTTAATACATGTTTCAACTCAATAGGATGCAGAAATTCACAACCTGACAGGAGTGAAGACACAGTGAAAGAGCATTTAACTTCCTTAATGAATGCATGTATGTGGGGACAAATATAGAGTCTTCAGAACAATAACAGAAATGTCCATGTTTGATCACAAACCTGCTGTTCAATTCTGGAGAACAAGGGAGGTGCCAAAAGACTTCAAATGAGAACATTGTGTCCATTTTTTGAAATGGTGGGAAAGTTATCTAAGCACAGGTTGTTATGATTGATGTTAATTGATGGGGGAAATAAAGACTGGAAGAAGAATTAAACAACTTCTAAGCACTTGAAAAAAGTCAAGATTGGGCTCTGGGAACCAAGATGGTGGAGTGATCAATAATTGCTATCTGCCTCCTTTTGTTGACCTTGATGAGCCCAGAGAATATTTCCCAGGGAAAAACCCTAGAACGGTGGGAGCAGCAGAAGGGGTAAACAGACTCTCAGCCTGGGAAGCTAGACAGATTGCTAAGGTGGGTTGCTCTTGATGTGGCCAAAGGTGACCAATGCAGGATCAGAGCTGTCCCAGACAGCCCCACCTCAATAAACTGGAAGAAGATACTGAACCCTAGAGTGGTGAAGTCATTCCACAGCACTCCAGTGGAATTGGGAGGACACTCGCTCAGATAGCTGACCATGCCTATGCTCAAGTTCAGCAGAGGAGCCTCTGGTGTCCAGACCACCCCTCCTCCACACTTAATGAGAGAACTCAAGGGTAACTATAGGGAAACCCAAAAAGACCTAACTGGCCTCTTCTTTCAAACACCAGCCAACTCAGCACCAGGCAAGCTGGAGCATTTAATTTCTAACGGAAATAACAAAGCCTCAAGTTACAGGCACAAGAACTGTGGGACAGAGCTCCCTGTGCCACAGATGCAGAGAGCTATCTTAAAAACCAGGAAAAGGGTTATTACCATGAGTAAGAAGCAAAGCTGAAAATAAAAGACCATAGAATCTTTCTATGGGGACAAAGACCAAAGCACCAATACCAAAGAGGTCAGCATTGAGACTGTACTCCCATGTGAAACTTCAGAAGGGAATATGAAATGGCTGGAAGCACAAAGAGGCTTCTTGGAAGAGCTCTGGAAGGATTTAAAAACCCAAATTAGAGAAATAGAAGAAAAACTGGCCAACAATTTTAAAAATACAAAAAAGAATTCACTGAAGAGAACAGCTCCTTAAAAAGGAAAATTGGACAAATGAAAAAGGAAGAAAAAAAACCTAACTGGTGAAAATAATTCCTTAGAAGGAACAATTGGACAGGTGAAAAAGGAGATGCAAAAGTTACCTGAAGAAAACAATTTGATAAAAAATAGAATCAGGCAAGTAGAAGCTAATGAATCTATGACACATCAAGAATCAGTCAAACAGAATTTAAGGAACGAAAAGAAAGAAGAAAATGTAAAATATCTAATTGGAAAAACAACTGACCTGGAAAATAGATCCAGGAGAGGATATCTAAGGATTATTGGTCTACCAGAAAGCCATGATGAAGAAAGAGCCTGGACAATGTCATTCAAGAAATCATCAAGGAAAATTGCCCAGAAGTCCTAGGTCCAGAGGCCAAATAGTCATTGAAAGAATCCACCATTCACCTCCTGAAAGGGACCCCAAACTAAAAGCACCAATTCCAGAACTATCAAGTGAAGGAGAAAATACTGCAGGAATCCAAAAAGATACAATTCAAATATCGAGGAGCTACAGTCAGGATCACCCAGGATCTTGCAGCTTCTACATTAAAAGATTGCAGGAATTGGAATACATCATTCCATAAAGCAAAGGAGCTGGGACTACAACCAACGATTAAGTACTAATCAAAGCTGAGCATAATATTTCAGGCAAGGAAATGGGTATTCAATGAAATAAGGGATTTCCAGACCTTCCTGATGAAAAGGCCAGAACTCAATAGAAAATTTGATTTTCAAATGCAGGTCTCAAGAGAGGCATAAAAAGGTAAACAGGAAAAAAAAAAAAACTTGTTATATAATATGGACAAACTGTTTACATCCCTATAAGGGAAGATGATACTTGTTAATCATGAGAATGGTATATTTATTATGAAATGTAAAAGGAATATACATAGATAGAGGGAGTGGGTATAAATTAAATGATGTGATGATGACAAATGTGATTTAAGGGTGCGAAGGGATTGTAACAGGAGACATGAACAGGAGGAGGCAGAAAAAAAATTTCATCATAGAAAGAGATACAAAAATATATTGCAGTAGAGGGAAAGAGGGGAGGGAGATTAGTATTGTTTGAGAGGTACTCTCATCTGAGTGGATTCAAAGAGGGTACAGCAAACTCAGATAAATATAGAAATACAACTAGCTCTATAAGCAATAGGAGGGGAAGGGAGAAAGAAAAGAGAGGGGAGGTTAAGAGGGAGGGAAGAAGTAGTAAGGGAAAAGAGGATTAAAAGGGAGGGGAGCTGAAATAAGGGAGGGAAGACTGAGGGAGGCAGTGGTCAAAAATTAAAACTCTGTTGGGGAGGGGAATAGAGAAGGGAGAACTAAAAGCATAAACAAGGGGAAAGGGGATGGAGGGAAAGACACAAATAGTAATCATAGCTGTGAACGTGAATAAAAGGGAGACAGATAGCAGAATGGATTAAAAACCATAATCCAACAACATGCTCTTTATGCGGAACACATTTGAAACTGGGAGATATACATAGGATAAAGGTAAAAGGTTAGAGCAGAATTTATTGTTCTTCAGTTGATGTAGAAAAAGCAGGGTTAGTTATCCTAATCTCAGACAAAGCAAAAGCAGAAATAGATCTACTCTAAAGAGATAAGTAAGGAAATTATATCCTGCTAAAAGGCACCATAGACAATGAAGCAATTTCATTACTAAACATGCATGCTCCAAGTGGTATAGCATGAAAATTCTTAGAGGAGAAGTTAAGGGAGTTACAGGAAGAAATGGACAAGCAAAACTACATTATTGGGGGACCTCAACCTCCCGCTCTGTGAACTTGATAAAACTAACCTCAAAATAAACAAGAAAGGAGTTAAGGAGGTGAACATAACTGGATAAGGTGGATATGAGAGATCTCTGGAAAAAACTGAATGAGGATAGAAAGGAATACACCTTTTTCTCAGCAGTACATGACACATGTACAAAACCTGACCATGTACTAGCCCATGAAAACCTCACAATCCAGTGCAGAAAGGGAGAGATAGTCAATGCATCCTTCTCAGATCATAATGCAATAAATCTTGTATATCATAAAAGGCCATGGAAACATAAACCAAAAACTGATTGGAAACTAAACAATCTAATTCTAAAGAATGAATAACAAATTATGGAAACAATCAACAACTTCATTCAAGAGAATGACAATAATGAGGCAACCTACCAAATTTTATGGGATACTACAAAATCAGTTCTTAGGGGAAGTTTTATAACTTTAAGTGCCTACATGAATAAAATAGAGAAAGAGTAGATCAATAAATTGGGCATGCAGCTGAAAAAGCTCGAAAAAGAACAAATTGAAAATCCATAAGTAAATATCAAATTAGAAATAATGATAACAAAGGAGAGATTAATAAAATTGAAATTAAGAAAACTATTAAACTAATAAATAAAACTAGAAGTTGGTTTTATGAAAACTCCAATAAAGTTGATAAACTTTTGGTCAATTTGATTTAAAAAAAGAAGAAAATAAAATTACCATTATCAAAAATGAAAAGGGTGAACTCAACCCTAGTGAGGAGGAAATTAAAACAATAATACAAAATTTCTTTGCCCAACTGTATGCCCATAAATTCGACAATCCAAATGAGATGAATGATTATTTTAAAAGATACAGAATGTCCAGACTAACAGAAGAGGAAGTGGAATACTTAAATAACCCCATCTCAGAAAAAGAAATTCAGCAAGTCATCAATGAACTCTCTAGGAGAAAATCTCCAGGGCCAGATGAATTCACAAATGAATTCTATCAAACACTGAAAGAACATTTAATTCCAATACTATATAGACTATTTGGGAAAATTGGGGAAGAAGGAGTCCTCCCAAATTCTTTTTATGGTACAAATGTGATTTTGATACCTAAACCAGGAAGAGCCAAAACAGAGAAAGAAAATTATATATCAATTTCTCTAATGAATTTAGATTCAAAATTTTTAAATACGATTTTAGTAAAATGAATACAGAAAATAATCATGAGAATAATACATTATGATCAGGTAGGATTTATACCAGGAATGCAGGGTTGTTTCAATATTAGGAAAACTATTAACATTATTGATCATATCAACAACAAAACTAACAGAAACCACACGATTATCTCAATAGATGCAGAAAAAGCTTTTGACACAATACAACACCCATTCCTATTGAAAACACTGGAGAACACAGGAATAAATGAAACTTTCCATAAAATAGTAAGCAGTATCTACCTAAATCCTTCAGCAAGCATTATATGCAATGGGGGTAAGCTAGATACATTTCCAATAAGATCAGGGGTGAAACAAGGATGCCCATTATCACCACTATTATTCAATATGGCACTAGAAATGTTAGCTGTAGCAATAAGAGAAGAAAAAGAAATTCATAGAAATAGAATAGACAAAGAAGAAACTAAGTCATCACTCTTTGTAGATGATATGATGATATACTTAGAGAATCCCAGAGAATCAAGTAAAAAACTACTTGAAGTAATAAACAACTTTGGCAAAGTTGCAGGCTACAAAATAAGCACACACAAATCTTCTGCATTTCTCTACGTTACTAACAAAGCTGAACATCAAGAGATAGAAAGAGAAATTCCATTTAAAGCTACAGTAGACCGTATAAAATATTTGGGAGTCTACCTGCCCAAACAAACCCAGGGACTATATGAATGCAATTCAAAACACTTTTTGCATATATAAAGTCAGATCTAAGTAAGTGGAAAAACGTCAGTTGCTCATGGGTGAGCTGAGCCAATATAATAAAAGTTACAATTCTACCTTAATTAATTTGCTTATTCAGTGCCATACCAATCAAACTCTCAGATAATTATTTTGTAGAGCTAGAAAAAATAATATCAAAATTCATCTGGAAAAATAAAAGGTCCAGAATATCAAAGGAACTAATGAAAAGAAATGCTAGGGAAGATGGCCTAGCTCTACCAGATCTCAAATCGTGTTTAAAATCAGTAGCTATCAAAACTACTTGGTACTGGCTAAGAAACCGAAGGGTAGACCACTGCAATAGGTTAGGTACCCAAGATACAGTAGTCAATGAATATAGCAATCTGCTGTGTGATAAACCAAGGACTCCAGCTTCTGGGATAAGAACTCATTGTTTGACAAAAATTGCTGGGAAAAGTGGATAACAGTATGGCAGAAACTAGACATAGACCAATGCCTAACACCATACACAAGAATAAAATTCAAATGGGTACATGATCTAGGTATAAAGATTGACACTATAAACAAATTAGTGGAGGAAAGAATATTGTATTTTTCAGATTTATGGAGAAGGGAAGAATTTTTGACTAAACAAATAGAAAACATTATGAAATGCAAAATGGATAATTTTGATTACATTAGATTGGAAAGTTTTTGCACAAAAAATCCAATGCAATGAAGATTAGGAGGGAAGCAGAAAACTGGGAAAGAATTTTTGCAACAGTGTCTGTGATTAAGGCTTCATTTCTAAAATATATAGAGAATGGAGTCAAATGTACAAGAATATACATCATTCCCCAATTGATAAATGGTCAAAGGATATGAACAGTCAGTTTTCAGAGGAAGAAATCAAGGCTATTTATAGTCATATGAAAAAAATGCTGTAAATCACTACTGATTAGAGAGATGTAAATCAAAACAACTCTGATATGCCATATCACACCTATCAGATTGGCTAACATGACAAAACAGGAAAATGATAAATATTAGAGAAGATGCAGGAGAGTTGGAACACTAATTTATTGTTGGTGGAGCTGTGAACTCTCCATTCTGGAGAGCAATTTGGAGCTATGCCCAAAGGGCTACAAAAATGTGCATACCCTTTGACTCAGCAATACTGCTTCTAGGAGTGCATCTCCAAGAGATCATAAAAATGGGAAAAGGTCTCACATGTACAAAATTATTTATAACACCACTCTTTGTGGTGGCAAAAAACTGTAAATCAAGTGGATGTCCATCAATTGCGGAATGGCTAAATAAATTGTGATATATGAATGTATTGGAATACTATTGTGCTATAGGAAATGATTAACAGGAAGACTTCAGAGAGGC
Source organism: Notamacropus eugenii (assembly GCF_028372415.1). Lineage (NCBI taxonomy): Eukaryota > Metazoa > Chordata > Mammalia > Diprotodontia > Macropodidae > Notamacropus > Notamacropus eugenii. Next base: position 357,789,596 of record NC_092872.1, read on the forward strand.
CTGGAAAGACTTATATGAACTGATGCTGAGTGAAAGAAGAAGAATCAGGAGAACTTTAAACACAGCATCAACCACAGTGGGGGAGGATTTTTTCCAGTAGACTTAGAATTTCATTGCAATGCAAGGACTTAAATAATTCCCAATGATCCCTTAAGGCAAAATTTCTTCCACATTCAGAGAAAGAACAATGGAATTTGATTACAGAATGTAGCAGATCATTTTCTTTTGTATTACGTTTCAGTTTGTTTTATGATTTTTCCCATTTATTTTAGTTCTTCTATGCAACATAACTAAGATGAACATGTATTTAATAGGAATGTATTTGTAGAACTTACATAAAATTGTATACCATCTCATGGAGGGAGGGAGGAGGGAGGGTAGAGGGAGGAGGAAAAAAAATCTAAGTTATATGAAAGTGTAGAACACTGAAAACAAATAAAATAATTTAAAAAAAAGAAAAAGAAAAACGTCAAGATTAGTGGGGATTCACTGTTAACAATTAAGGAAATACCACTTTTCCCCTTTCAATTATTTTCTGTGGAATGTAGAGTTAAATTTTAAAAATAGACCTTTTTCTATGTTGAAACATTAATTTTAAGAGATAATGTGTTGCTTCCAGTGAAATGAAGTCCGTGCTAACTTTATTTTGTTGTCAAAAGCATGCTAGGGCTCAAATATCTGATAAAAATCACACAAAATAGTTGCTTTATAGCCTAGAAACAGAATTCTGCAGTCAAGATATCACTGGCCTGGAAATCAGAAAACTGGTGATCAAGGCCTGGCTTCCCTTTTCCACTTTGCAAGTGATTTTGGCCAAGATAACCTTGGCCAAGTCATTTAACCAACTCTCAATGTGCCTCAGTTCCTTATTTGTGAAATATTGAGTATAACACGGCATTGCTTCCCTTATAGCATCTTCTTGTGAATCACTTGAAATTGTTCTGTTTGATTGTATTCTTTGTGTAAGGGAAGGCAGGGTCAGGATACTACCAGTATGATTAGTAAGTGGAAAATGGCAATAATATTGGAAAAAAAGGACATCAATAAAACATTTTTGAGAGAACAAAATTAAATGATGGATATTAAAGCTGTGCTACTTTTTTTTTAGATTGGAAGAAAACAAGTAAGAATGTTGACAGTATACATGTATAGACAAAATTGCTGAATGGAGAGTTTTCCTTCTGAACATGCAGTATAGTTTATGCATAATAAAATAGTGACTGGACCTGTGATTTTATTGGTGTAGGAAGCTACCAATGTAAGTTGGCACCTTCTCTCTAACTTGAGTGCTAGAGAATTACCAAGAGCACTGTTAATGTCTTGCCAAGGCTCACATAGCCAGTATGTATCAGAAGAAGGACTTAAACAGTGAACTTTCTTTTCTCCAAGTCAACTATCTTTTACATACATTCATACATTTCACTGCCTCTAAATAATTCTAGGATTATGAGAATTAGGTACCTTCTATGAATGTACATTGCAAAGGTACTGAGAAAGTAGAAACATTTTCCTGCTATGATATTTGCAACTGCTTGGCTTCCTGTTTAATGCTGTTTCCAAATATATCTTTACTTGCAATTTATAGCAACAGACTTTCTAGAATCCCACTGAAACTGAACAATACATTCCAAAGTTCCTTCCTGCCTACCCCATACAAATCCATATTCCTTTTTTTCCTATCCCTTGACTCCCATGTGAATCAGCTACTCTTCCACCATTTATTCAGAGACTCAGCTGGAACCCTGTGATTTGCCCATGGTCACAAAGCTAATGAGGCATTACAGAATGAGAGATTTAAAGTTGAAAGACACTTTGTATGTTATTTTGTCTTCCATTTTCAATTTACAGGTGAAGACATTTAGCCCTAAAAAGTAGAGTGGATAGCATCCTTGCTGGACTTGACTTTAGGAAGATGAGGTCAAATACTATTAGGTTTCTACTAGCTGTATGACCCTAGGAAGAACACCTCACTCAGTCTCAGTTTCATCATCCATAAAATGAGAATGATAATAATACCTATTTCACAGAGTTGTTGTGAGAATCCAATGAGATCATATATGCAATGTGCTCTGCATACCTTGAAACATGATATAAATGTTAGATATTATTACTATTACTAATACTACTACTCAGACAGACAATACTACTGCTCAGACTACCCAGGTCTTCTGGCTCCAAATTAGACATTCTTTCTCCTACACTAAAGCCCTCTTGACTCCAAAGGCTAGCCCTCTATTTCCTCCATCACAATGCCACTATTGCCTTAGATCTGAAAAATGCAAAATTACTGTTCTGAAAGAGAAAAGATACTTTGGTCAACATTTGAATTACAAACTTGATTTCCTAGAATCATTGAATATAGAATATGGGAGAGGAATTGGGAGCTTTGGAAATCCCTAAATTTAACCCTTTTATTTTAGTGATTAAAAAAATGGGGAGTAGAGCCAAGATGGCAGAGTGAGAGCAACTGACTCACCTAAGCTCTTGAACAAACTCATTCAGATACTTCTGAAAGGAGAATCTGACCAAATTTTGGAGGTGCGGAATCCAGTGGGAGACAGACTGTGACAGATTCGGAGCCCAGGTTAGACGGGAAGGTCCATGGGAAGGATCTGTTCCGTGGGGGTGAGCCCCCAGTGCACAGCGCAACACGGTCAGCTCAGCAGAGTGAAAGAGACCCGAGAAACCTGAGAGCAGAGGGTGGAACCGGTGGAGTGGGAGACAAGCCAAACCAAGCTGGTGAGAGCCTCTGAGCGCCAGATATCACACAGCAGCTCCTGAGACCTTCAGCCCAAAGATTAAACTTTGGTAAGTCACCTACTTGAACTTCCAGGAGCCAGGATGACAGAGTGATCAGTAAATGCTCTCTCCTTCCCCCTTGATGACTGTGAAAGAACCATAAAATATTTCCCCAGAAAAATCCTGGATCAGCAAGAACAGCAGAAGGGACAAATAGTCTCATAACATCTGAGGCTAAGAAAATAGCTAAGGGGGATTCCTCCTACTGTGGCAGAGGGGAACCGGAAGGACAGAGGACCCAAGGCAGAGAAAACACACACTAGGACCCAGGCTAGCCTCCATGCCAGGAGAGGAGCCCCAGGAGGGGTGGGAACACGCATTAGCATCGAGGCGTGCCTCAGCACTCCAGGGGAAACAGGAAGACAATAGGGAAGCTGGGATCACCATCCCCTGAGCTTCCCTTTGCCTCAGTTCAGCTGAGAAGATCTCCTGTGACCAGACCACTCCTCCCACACACTTAACAAGCTAACCCGAGGGTTGATCCAGGAAACAAAAACAAAAACCTGCTTTTAGCTTTTTCACACATCAGCTCAACACAAAGTTCTGTATCTTCTAACTGAAAGAACCAGAAGCTACAACACTCAGTCAACATCATGAATAAGAAAAGGCAGATGAAGGGAGAAAAAACCACAGAATCTTTCTATGGGGATAAGGACCAAAACAAAAACACCAAAGAGGTCAGAGCTGAGACTGTACTTCCATCTAAAACTTCAGAACGGACTATGAACTGCTCACAAGCATAAGCAGCTCTCCTGGAACAGCTGAAGAGGGAAATAGAAGAAAAACTGGCCAATGATTTTAAAATTATAAAAAAAGAATTCATTGATGAGAACATCACTTTGAAAAGGAAAATTGAACAAATGGAAAAGGAAGTTCAAAAATTAACTGGAACTAAAAGGAACAGTTGATCAAACGGAAAAGGAAACCCAAAACCTAACTGGGAAAATTGGTCAAATGGAAAAGGAAGTACAAAAATTAACTGGAGAAAATAGCTCCTTAAAGGAAAAAATTGGTCAGATGGAAAAGGAGATGCAAAAGTTAACTGAAGAAAACAATATGATAAAGATTAGGATTGGGCAAGTAGAAACTAATGACTCAATGAGCAAGAATCAGTCACACAAAATCTGAAGAATGAAAAGATAGAAGAAAATGTAAAAGATTTAATTGGAAAAACAACTGACCTGGAAAATAGATCCAGAAGAGAAAATTTAAGAATTTTTGGCCTGCCAGAAACCCATGATGAAGAAAAGAGTCTGGACAGTATCTTCCAGGAAATCATCAAGGAAAACTCCCCAGAAGTGCTAGATTCAGAGGGCGAAATAGTCATTGAAAGAATCCACCGTTCCCCTCCCGAAAGGGACCCCAAACTCAAAACCCCAAGAAATATCGTTGCTAAATTCCAGAGCTATCAAGTGAAGGAGAAAATACTACAAGCAGCCAGAAAGAAACACTTCAAATATCAAGGAGATACAGTCAGGATCACACAGGACCTTGCAGCTTCTGCATTAAAAGATTGAAAGAATTGGAACCCAATATTCCATAAGGCAAAGGAGTTGGGACTACAACCAAGGATCAACTACCCAGCAAAGTTCAGCATAACATTTCAGGTAAGGAGAAAGTCATTTAATGAAATAAGGGATTTCCAGAGCTTCTTGTTCAAAATGCCACAACTCAATAGACAATTCAATCTTCAAATGCAGGTCTCAAGAGAATCATAAAAAGGTAAACGGGGGAAAAAACAAAAACAAAAACGGAAAAACTTGTTACTCGATTAAGGCAAACTGTTTATCTCCCTATAAGGGAAGATGATAACTGTTAATCTTGAGAACTGTGCAGCTATTATGATAAAAGGGATATACATAGAGGTAATGGGTATAAAGTAAATGATGTCATGTCAAAAATATGATTTAATATGAGAAGGGATTGTAATAGGATGTGTGAAAAGGAGGAAGCAGAAAATGGCAAATTACATCATAGGAAGAAGTACAAAATTATAGTAGAGGGGAAGAGGGGAGGTAGACGAGCATTGTTTGAGATGTACTCTCATCTGATTTGTTTAAAGGAAGGAAAAATAAACTTAAGTAGATAATCCTAACTAGCTCTATAGGCACTAGGAGGGGAAGGCGGAAGAAAGGGGAGGGAGGTTAAAAGGGAGGGAAGAAGCAACAAGAGTAAAGGGGAGTAAAACGGAAAGGGGCTAAAAGAGGGGGGGGGGAGGCTACAGAAGGAGGTGGTGAAAAGTGAACACTATTGAGGAGGGGAAGGGAGATGGGAGAGCTAAAAGCACAAATGGTGGGAAAGAGGGTGGAGGGAAATACACAGATTGTAATCATAACTGTGAATGTGAAAGGAATGAATTATCCCATAAAATGGAGCCAGATAGCAAAATGGATTAAAAGCCATAATCCAACAATATGCTGCTTACAAGAAACACATTTGAAATGGGGGAATACACATAGGATAAAGGTCAAAGGATGGAGCAGAATATATTATGCTTCAGCTGATCTAGGAAAGGCAGGAGTAGCAATCCTAATCTCAGACAAAGCAAAAGCAGAAATAGATCTAATCAAAAGGGATAAGGAAGGAAACTATATCCTGCTAAAAGGCACCATGGACAACGAAGCAATTTCATTACTAAACATGTATGCACCAAGTGGTATAGCATCCAGATTCTTAGAGGAGAGGTTGGGGGAGTTGAAGGAAGAAATTGACAGCAAAACTATACTAGTGGGGGACCTCAACCTCCTCCTCTCTGAACTCGATAAATCTAACCTCAAAATAAACAAGAAAGAGGTTAAGGAGGTAAATAAAACTCTGGATAAGTTAGATATTATAGATCTTTGGAGAAAATTGAATGGGAATAGAAAGGAATATACCTTTTTCTCAGCGGTACATGGAACATTTACAAAAATTGACCATGTACTAGGACATAAAAATCTCACAATCCAGTGCAGAAAGGTAGAGATAATCAATGCATCCTTCTCAGATCATAATGCATTAAAAATTACATGTAATAAAAGGCCATGGAAAGATAAACCAAGAATCAGTTGGAAACTAAATAATCTAATCCTAAAGAAGGAATGGGTTAAAGAAGAAATCATAGAAACAATCAACAATTTCATTCCAGAGAATGACAATAATGAGACAACATACCAAATCTTGTGGGACACTGCAAAAGCAGTCCTCAGGGGAACTTTTATATCTTTGAATGTCTACATAAATAAAATAGAGAAAGAGGAGATGAATGACTTGGGCATGCAGCTGAAAAAGCTGGAAAAAGAACAAATTGAAAGTCCCCAAATAAATACCAAATTAGAAATACTGAAAAACAACGGAGAGATTAATAAAATTGAAATTAAGAAAACTATTGAAATAATAAATAAAACCAATAGTTGATTTTATGAAAAAACTAATAAAATTGATAAAGCTTTGGTTAATTTGATTAAAAAAAAGAAAGAAGAAAATCAAATTACTAATATTAAAAATGAAAGAGGTGATCTCACCTCCAATGAGGAGGAAATTAAAACAATAATTAAAAACTACTTTGCCCAACTTTATGCCCACAAATTTGATAATCTATACGAGATGGATGAATATTTTAAAAAATACAAATTGCCCAGATTAACAGAAGAGGGAGTTGAATACTTAAACAACCCCATCTCAGAAAAAGAAATTGAGCAAGCCATCAATGAACTCCCTAGGAAAAAATCTCCAGGGCCAGATGGATTCACAAGTGAATTCTATCAAACATTTAAAGGACAGTTAATTCCAATACTATATAGACTGTTTTTGAAAATTGGGGAAGAAGGAGTCTTCCCAAATTCTTTCTATGATACAAATATGGTTTTGATACCCAAACCAGGAAGAGACAAAACAGAGAAAGAAAATTATAGATCAATTTCCCTAATGAATATAGATGTAAAAATTTTAAATAAGATTTTAGCAAAACTAATACAGCATCTTATCATGAGATTAATACATTATGATCAGGCAGGATTCATACCAGGAATGCAGGGCTGGTTCAATATTAGGAAAACTATTAGCATTATCGATCATATCAACAACAAAGCTAACAAAAACCACATGATTATCTCAACAGATGCAGAAAAAGCTTTTGACAAAACACAACACCCATTCCTATTAAAAACAATGGAAAACACAGGAATAAAGGGAACTTTCCATAAAATAATAAGCAGTATCTATCTAAAACCTTCAGCAAGCATTATATGCTTTGGGGATAAGCTAGATGCATTCCCAATAAGATCAGGGGTGAAACAAGGATGTCCATTATCACCACTATTATTCAATAAGGTACTAGAAATGTTAGCTGTAGCAATTAGACATTATAAAGATATTGAAGGAATAAGACTAGGCAATGAAGAAACTAAGTTATCACTCTTTGCAGATGATATGATGATTTACTTAGAGAATCCCAGAGATTCAAGTAAAAAACTACTTGAAATAATTAACAGCTTTGGCAAAGTTGCAGGCTACAAAGTAAACGCACACAAATCATCCGCATTCCTATATATTAGCAACGAAGTCCAACAGCAAGAGGTAGAAAGAGAAATCCCATTTAAAGCTAGGGTAGACACTATAAAATACTTAGGAGTTTACCTGTCAAAACAAACCTAGGGATTATATGAACACAATTACAAGACACTTTTTGCACAAATAAAATCAGATTTAAGTAAGTGGAAAAACGTCAGTTGCTTATGGGTAGGCCGTGCTAATATAATAAAAACGACAATTGTACCTAAATTAATTTACTTATTTAGTGCCATACAAATTAAACTATCAGATAATTATTTTCTAGAACTGGATAAAATAATATCAAAATTCATTTGGAAGAACAAAAGGTCCAGAATATGAAAGGGACTAATGAAAAGAAATGCTTGGGAAGGTGGGAAGGTGCTACCAGACCTCAAATTGTACTATAAAGCAGCAATTATCAAAACCACTTAGTATTGGCTAAGAAACAGAGAGGCAGACAAGTGGAATAGACTTGGCACTCAAGACACAGGAGGCAAGGAATATAGCAACCTCCTGTTTGATAAACCCAAGGACCCCAGCTTCTGGGATAAGAACTCACTGTTTGACAAAAATTGCTGGGAAAACTGGATAACAGTGTGGAGGAAATTAGGCATAGACCATGCCTGACATCGTACACAAGAATAAAGTCCAAATGGGTACATGATTTAGGTATAAAGATTGATACTATGAATAAACTGGAGAAGCAAGGAATAGTGCATTTATCGGATTTATGGAGAAGGGAAGAAGTTTTTACTAAAGAAGAGATAGAAAGCATTATGAAATGCAAGATGTATAATTTTGATTGCATTAAACTGAGAAGTTTTTGCATAACCAAACCCAATGCAACCAAAATCTGGAGGGATGTAGTAAATTGGGAAAGAATTTTTACAGCTAAGCTCGGGGATAAAGACCTCATTTCTAGAATACATAGAGAACTGACTCAAATGTATAACCATACAAGTCATTCCCCAATTGATAAATGGTCAAAGGATATGAACAGGCAATTTTCAGAGGAAGAAATTAAAGATATCTATAACCATATGAAAAAATGCTCTAAATCACTATTGATTAGAGAGATGCAAATCAAAACAACTCTGAGCTACCACATCACACCTATAAGATTGGCAAACATGACAGAACAAGAAAATGATAAATGCCGGAGAGGATGTGGGGGATTTGGAACACTAATTCATTGTTGGTGGAGCTGTGAGCTCATCCAACCATTCTGGAGAGCAATTTGGAACTATGCCCAAAGGGCAACAAAAATGTGCATACCCTTTGACCTAGCAATATCGCTACTAGGACTGTATCCCCAAGAGATCATAAAAATGGGAAAGGGTCCCACATGTACAAAAATATTTGTAGCAGCACTCTTTGTAGTTGCCAAAAACTGGAAGTCAAAGGGATACCCATCAATTGGGGAATGCCTGAATAAATTATGGTATATGAACGTAATGGAGTACTATTGTGCTATAAGAAATGATGAACAAGAAGACTTCAGAGAGGCCTGGAAGGACTTATATGATCTGATGCTGAGTGAAAGGAGCAGAACCAGGAGAACTTTGTGCACAGCAATGACCACAGTGTGCGAGAGTTTTTTCTGGTAGACTTGGAATTTCTCAATAACGCAAATAACTTATTTAAAAAAAAAAATTCCAATGGTGGTTTTCTAAGGCAAAATGCCTTCCACACTCAGAGAAAGAAATATGGAAGTCATTTGCAGAATGTAGCAGATCATGTTTGTGTGTATGTGTGTTTTTGTATATCAAGTTTTGATTTGTTATATGATTTCTTCCATTTATTTTAGTTCAACTATATAGCATGACTATAGTGAAAAGATACTCTATAGGAAAGCATATGTAGAATCTATACAGAATTGTATGCTGTCATGAGGAGGGAGGGAGGTAGTGGGGGTTAGGTGTGGGGGGATAAAATCTTAATTTTATGGCATTGATTGTAAAACATTAAAAAATAATAATAATAAAATTCAATTAAAAAAAATGTCACCCAATGGAAGGGAGTAACTAGTTCAAGGGCACACAACTAGTTAGTGTCAGAGCCAGAACCAGAACCCTGGTCTTCTGTTTCTTAATCCAGAATTTTATGAGTGAATCCAGAATCTTAAAATGTAAGAAGGAGGAAGAACCTTACAGTTGTAGTATAGAGAATTTCAGAGGTGGAAGGGAACCTAAGATCATAGAATATAGAATGTTGATGCTCCCTGAAAACGTAGAATTTATTGCTTTTCTTTCTAAAACCTAACTCACTCTTCTTTACCTCACTCTAACCCCTGCCCTGACTAAAAGAAAAACAATTACAAATGAGCACACTGAAGTCCATACGAGGAAGGTGACTTTCCCAAAATCACATAACTGAAATTGCTCCCCAAAAAGGGAGCTACTTTCTGTAGGAATCTCTTCTCCCCCCTACCCCCGTCTTGGGTATATATTGATTGTTTCAGTATGTTCTGAAGCTTACTAATCTCCCCTCCAATTCCCCTATCTCTTTAACATGAAATACTGCCTGCTGTGTAGTAAAAATATTTTGGCTATCTCCCTTTTAAAACTTCCTAAAAATATACAGCGTCATCTCACATGAGCATATGGCAGAGTTGGATGATTCCCCTACAGGTGATGATAACAAAAATCCAGGAAGAGTTCATCCCCCTCCCCCATTTCCCCTCCAGACCTACATCTGTACCTTCCCCAATCAGCTCAACAGACCAGAGGTTAGGAAAGTGACATCTGTCATCCTCTCAGAAGTTTAAGTGTTAAAACTTCCATCCTCTGTGTCATTGCAAGCTCTGCAACACCCCCTTTCTTTAATTAATGTCTAGAAACTGGGGGAGGGAGGTGATTGAGCCTCCTGGACAAGTTGAGTTGCTATGATGCTAGAAGTTTAAGGCTTATTTAAAGGAAGGTAAGTTTGGAAGTTTGAACTGAGTCTTTTTTTTTTTACTGAAGTTAAAACATTTTTCTTGTTTTAAAAGATATTTTAATTGTAGTAGAGGCAACAGTAGATTTTTAATCTTGTATTGGCAGTAATAACAGGAGGAGGAGGAGGAGGAGGAAGAGGAAGAGAAGTATTTATAGTACCAGTACCAGTATCTATAATCAGAAAACCTATTATTTATTTGTTTATTTATACAAATACAATCCATGACTCAGTATATTGAAGTCCTATTTCTAGGTATAGCCTTGATGCTCACCCCTCTCCCACCAAATATCAGCCTATTTTTGTGCTGTTACTAGTTCCCAACACTTTACTTTGGCAAATTTCAGAATATATAAATCGTTCAACCTCTTGTACTCTCTTCTCTCTGACATACACACATACATGCATATATACGTACATATATATGCCTACACATACAAAATACATTTTAAATGGTATAAAATGATTTTGAGGGGAAGGTACTAACTCAAATCTAGAAGAATCAGAAAAAGCCTGTTGGAGAATGTGATCCTTGAGCTGGACTGGAAGGCAACTAGTGTTTCTGAGAGAAATAGATGAAATAAAATAAAAATAAATGAAAAGAGAAATGGTTTTCTTGCCTAGTGGTCAGGGTATTCAAAGGAAAAGAGAAAGTAGATGCACTGTTGTGTATGAGGAACAGTAAGAAGTTCAGTTTGAATAAATCTCATTGTATGTGGGAAGGGGTATAATGAGACTAAAAAAGCATATTAAGGTCAGGTTGTGAAATGCCAATCAGAGGAATTTACTTTTGATCCTTGAGGTAGTAAGTAGCTCCTGGAATTTGTTGAATAAGGGAGTATTATGATCAGATTAGGGAAATTAATTTGTTGGCAATTTAAGAATGTATTGGAGAGGGGAGAGGCTTGAGATAGGGAGAACAATAAGAAGGTTTCTGCAATAGTTCCCATAAGAGATGCTGAAGATATGAACTAGGGTGATAGGTATGGGACTGAAGAGAAGGGTATGAGTATAAGAAATATAGTGGCAGAAATGACAAAATTGTGTGGATTTGTGGGGAGAATGAGGAAGAGGAGTTAAGGGCAATCCTGAAGTTGAAAACCTAAGTGACTGAAGAATATTACCTTTAACAAATATGGGACAAATATGGGTTTCCATTTGTGGGAAAAGTTATCAAGATGATCTATAAGGGAGTGGAATCAAGATGAGAGAGAAAAGGCAGGAATTCACCTGAGCTTTACCAAATTCCCCAAGAAATAACTTCAAATATTGTGTCAAAACAAATTCTATAGTGGCAGAACCCACAAAAGAACAGGGTAAAACAACTTTGACCTCACAATAACTTACAGGGTTAGTAGGAAAGGTCTGTTGAATCAGGTTGATAGTACAGCCCAGTCCAGTGCAGGGTGGGAATGACTGAATCCACAGTGGTAATGACTGCTTGAGGAACTCTCAGCCCACAGATGATGAGGGGGTTAGACAACTGGTCAAAAGGGAATTGCAGAATAGAACTCTTGAGGAGCCAAGATGGTGGAGTGGAAAGATACACAAATGCTTAGCTCCTACCCTATAGCCCATAAAATACCTACAAAGAAGATCTCTCAACAAATTCTAGAGCAACAGAAGCAACAAAACAACAGAGAGGATGAGATTTCTGTTCCAGAGAGACCTGAAAAACCAACAGGAAAGGTCTGTTGTGTACCAGAATCAGAGCAGAGCCCAGCCCTGCCTTGACCATGCAGCACTGAGAGGAGCAGATCCAAGTAGGTTTCAGTGATGGAATCTCCAGCAGCAGCATAGGTCCCTCAACTCACAGGACCAAAGGTCAGTGAGAGCGTCTTTTTGGCTGGCTGAGAGGGGAGTGGGGTGTCTCCATAACTCAGGCCCCCTCAGGAGGCAGCAGCAGACAGGGGCTCCCAAAGCAGGCAGTGGCCCTCGCCCATTATTGAAGGTCTCTGCCTAAACCCCCTGAGGGAACTAAGCCCCTTGTGGTGGCCCTACCCCCACCTGAGCAGCTGAACTTAACCTCACAGTGAATAGCAGCCCCACTCCCACCAAAAGCCCCAGAGGCTTGGGAGCAGCATTTGAATCTCAGCCCCCAAGTGCTGGCTGGGCAGGATGGGAAGCAAGGTGGTTATGGAGAGGAAACTCAGAAGTCAAGTAACTAGCTGGGAAAATTCCCAGAGGAAAAAAAAAATAAGATCATAGAAGGTTACCTTCTTGGGGAACAGATGTCTCCCCTCATCCTTTCAGATGAGGAAGAACAAGGTATACTGTCAGAGGAAGTCCAGGGCCCTGCATCCAAAGGGGACTTAAATTTGTCTCAGGCAATAGAAGACCTTAAAAAACAAGTAAGCAGTTTACTAAAGGAGAACCAAAAAAACGTTGAGGAAAACAGCAGCTTTAAAAAGAGGCTAACTCAATTGGGAAAAGAGGTCCAGAAAGCCAATGAAGAGAAGGACATTTTAAAAAGCAGAATTAGCTAAATGGAGGAGAAGGTTCAAAAGCTCACTGAACAAAATAATTCTCGCTGAAAGAGAGAATTGAGTCCAGGGAAATGAATGAGTATGAGTTAAACCAAGAAGTTAGTAAACAAAACCAAAAATTTGAAAAAAACAGAAGATAAGGTGAAGCAACTCATTGGAAAAACAACTGAGCTGGAAAATAGATCCAGTAGAAATAATTTAAAAATTATTGGACTACCTGAAAGCCATGATCAATAAAAGATCCTAAACGTTATCTTCCATGAAATTATCAAGGAAAACTACCCTGATGTTATAGAATCAGAGGGCAAAATGGATATTGAAAGAATTCATCAGTCACCTCCTGAAAGAAACCCGAACAGAGAAACTCCTAGGAATATTGTGGCCAAATTTCAGAGTTCCCAGATCAAGGAGAAAATACTGCAAGCAGCTAGAAAGAAACAATTTGAGTACTGTGGAAATACAATCAAGATAACACAGGATCTGGCAGCTTCAACATTAAGGGATCAAAGGACTTGGAATAGGATATTTCTGAAGTCAAAGGAACTGGAATTGAAGCCAAGAATCACCTACCCAGCAAATCTGAATATAATACTTCAAGTGAAAAAATGATCATTCAGTGATATAGACAAGTTTCAAAATTTCATGTTGAGGAAAAGACCAGATCTGTATTTAAAAATTTGACTTCCCAAGACAAGAATCAAGAGTAGCATGAAAGGGTAAGCAGAAAAGAAAAATCATAAATGACTCTCTAAAGCTGAACTGTTTACATTACTACATGGAAAGAAAATATTTTTAACTCTTGAATCTTTTCTCAGTATCTGGGTAGTTGGAGAGACTGTACACACACACACACACACACACACACAAGTAAAAAATAAAATAAAATAAAATAAAGTAAAATAAAAATGAAGGGGTGAAGGAGGAAAATTCTGGGAAGAGAAGGGGAGCAATGGAATGGGGCAGGCTATAACTCATAAAAGAGATAAGAAAAATCTTATTCAATGGAGGAGATAAGGGAGAAGGGGGTGGGGGAACAAAGCTACTCTCCCCATGTGTGGCTGAAGGAGAGAATAACATGCTCACTAAATCTGATATGAAAATTTATATATACCACAGGAAAGTAGGAGAGGAGGTAACAAGTGGAGCAAAAGGAATGTTAGAAGGGAAGGCGAATGGGAGAAGGGAGTCACTAGAAATAAACACTTTCAAAAAGGGACAAGGTCAATTATAGGGGGGAAAATATAAGGGGGGATAGGGTAGGTCAGAGGGCAATATAATTAGTATTACACAACACGATTACCATGGAATTTTTTTGCAAAACAGTACATATTTAGTCTGTATTGAATTGCTTCCCTTCTCAGTGGGGCTGGGGAGGGAGGCAGGGAGGGAGAGAAGTTGGAATTCAAAGTATTAGAAATGAATGTTGAAAATTTTTATTGCATATAATCGGGAAATAAGAACTACAGTGATAGGGGTATGGAAATTCATCTTGCCCTGCAAGAAAAGAGAGAAGATGGGGATAGGAGAGGGTGAGTGTGTTGGAGGGGAGGATACATTGAGGGAAGGAGTAATCAGAATACAAGGTATTAGGAAATGGGGGGAGGGGAGTGATGGGGAGAAAAATTGGACAGGTTGCATAGTGAGGTAAAAGCAATTAGTATTAAAACAATAGACTGAATTAGTTACTTAGAATAAATCAATGACATCTTTAGTTTGGAGAAAAGAATTTGAGTCTAAATTTCCTAGAGGAAGGTAACCGGGTAAAATCTGGCATTGAGGGAAAAGTCAAGGTTTCAATGGTAAATTTGATTTTATGATTGCCATTTAACCAGGAACTGGAACGTGCATAGAAAGACATGTAAGCCATTTAAGATTTGCCTCAAAAAATGTTCCTTAGCCGAAGTGAAACTACAATCATATTTGAAACTTGGTTATTTTAACTTGGCATTTTTAGATGCTATGGGACTATTAAGTGAATGTTCTTCTGAGTCTAACTCCAGGTATGGGTAGCAAGAAAGGCGATCCAAGCCTCCAATACATGATGCCAGTAAGCTGATGAGATGCTGGTATGAACTACATAGGTGATCTCAAGGGAAGGGTGGGAGAGTGGCTGTTCAGCATGGGCTGACTCAGTTTCCCCACTGACACCTGGTAGACTTCAAGCCTGACTGAATGCAAGTGGATAATCTAATCCTGTCTGGAACTGACATGAAGTTGGGGAGATATTCTATCCCTGCAATGTCCTTACTATTGGTGGCAATTTCCTATAGTCAAAAGGTTTGTAAGCTTAATACCAGATCTATTCAATTATAGATTACGGATAGGGGAACATTTGAGGTTGTCTAAAATTAAGCTATTAGGCATAGGACTTTAGACCAACAACATTAAGTTAGGGTCTTTTAATTGTTAGTAATACTGTGGAGACAATTAGGTCAAGAGTTTGTGAAGTTAGCAACATAAATATTATCTATGCCTTGGTTAATGTTTAAAAAAATTCTTTTGTGGTCCATATTGTAAATGCTTTAAAAAGATGTATCACATGACCAAAAGTTTGAATTGCTTTATCTGTTATAAACTGCGTTAAAAATAAATTTTAAAAAAGGGAATTGCAGGGGTCTCTTTGCTGGCACTGAGGCAAGACTGTTGCTTTACCCAGGTTCAGATCCAAGTCTCAGCCCTGGGGCTCAGTCCAGCCTGAGAAGGAGCACCAGCACACCAGAGCTTGGAGCTACCAGGCAACTGGAAACCTAGTCACAGTTCTAGGGTGGAAAAGATTGCTTGTGGTCACTCACAGACCAGAGAACAGGCCAGGAAGAGTAGTAAACACACCTCTCCTTAGATTATACCAACCTGGAGCAACTCAAAACATACAGGTCCCTAGAGTTACCTGTGAAAATAGCTGCACAAAAAGTCTGAAGCTTGAGACAGTATACCATCCCCACATCCCTTTGAGAAGCTTCGATTCTTATTCTAAAAATCCCTAGTATTCTTCAAGATCAGCTCAATATCACCTTTATTATGAAGAGTTTCCAGATGTACTCCTCCAGATTTCGGGATACACCTACATACTTTTCGCTTTACAAAAAAATCTCCTTTTGGAGGTATAGCCAATATTTGACACTGTTATAATTTAAGTCACAGAAGATTGAGAACAACAAATGATGGAGAATTTCAGATTTATAAAACAGGATCAGTCACACACAAAAGTTCAGAGAAGTCTTTCTCTCAGGTCTTGGAATAAAAAGCTATCATGTTGGCAGGGACCCTCAGGAAATAAAACACAATCAAACAAACAAACTCAGAAATGAATGATTCCAGCTCCAGGCCCAGGGTGGCAGAGGGGTAGAGGAGCTTGTGGTGGCCACAGAAGAAGGAGGGCCAGTGGCAGCTGCTGTTTCTAGAACACTAGGCTCATGGATTATGGGGGGATTGAGCAGCTGACAGTACAACTCCCCATTCCCACTGGAAGCAGAGAACTACCTTGATAAAGAAATCAAAAGCTAAGTAAATGGCTGGGGAAATGAGGAATAAGTGTAAAAAGAATCAGACTACAGAATCTTACTTTGGTGACAAGGAGGATATACAAACAGAAGAAGACAACAAAGTCAAAGCTCCTACAGCCAAATCCTCCAAGAAAAATATGAATTAGTCTCAGGCCACGGAAGAGCTAAAAAAGGAAATAGATGGAAAAGGATAGAAAGGGGAAAGGAAATTAGAGAGAGGTTAGGTGAAGCAAAGGATTACTCTTAAGCAAAAAAAAAATTCCAAGAATGTACAAAAATGTGCATGACTCTTTGGGAAGCGATGAAGCGTGGGAGTCTGAAAAGATGCCCATAATTTGGGAAATGGCTGAATAGTTATAGTATGTAAATGTACTGGATTACTATTAAGCTAAATTCTTATCAGTGAAATCATCAGCCAGGATTCCAGACAACTAATGAGGAAGGAATCTACCCCTTTTCTGTTAGAGAGAAGTAAGACTCAGAAAGCAAAATGAGATATGTGTGGACATGACCAATGTGTAAAACTGTTATGATTGATTATCCATGTTTGTAATTAGTTTTTCTTTCCATATGATTTTAGTGGGGATGAAGCTGGTTGGTTGGGATAGTAAAAGTACAGATTTGGTATGATCAAAACAAATAAAATATTTTAAAATACAATTAGAGAGACTTAATGATTTGATTCAAGGGAATGACTCCAGTGGTTGTAATCTCAGACACCATATCATGTTTTGTTTTTTTTTTTGGTGGGCGTACAAAGGTCTTTCTGTTGCCCTAGAAATCTTGCTACATAGGGTTTTGAAAATAGTTAATTCTCAGTTATTCTTATTATGACTGAAGAATTCTCTGGTGAATTCTAGATTCATTATTTATTTGAGTTTAGGAATCCATTTCATTGTTCTGTCCTTTAGGAAACTGAGCTTCTTACTTTTATTTTAGTTTCTATTGAAATGAGTTGACATCTCCTGAAGACAGAATAATGAAGGAGAGCAAGAGGATGACAAAAAGGAGGGTGGGGATGCATAGTAGAAGGACTTGTAAGAAGATGAAGATCAGTTAATAAACATTTATTGAGCACCAACTATATGTCAGGCACTGTGCTAAGTAATTGGGGAAGAGGAAGGACAGCATTACAGGCACAGGGGAGAGCCAGTTCAAGGCAAGGAGACGGGAAATGGAGCTGCCTGAATAACAGTAAGAAAAGCAATTTTACAGAATTGTAGAGTATGTGATGGAAAGAAATTCATAATAAGACTGGAAATGGTTGGGGCCAAGTTATGAAGGGCTTTAAGAAGCTAAATTAAAAAAAGGAATTTTCATTTGCTACTAGAGGTAGAGGGACCCTAGAGTTTACTAAGTAGGAGGTATCATGGTCAAACCTACATTTTAGGAGAATCATTTTTTGGTTTGTGTGCTGTGTATATGTGTTACAATGGTTTCTTTTTTATCTTTTCCACTTTTAGAAGTAGGAAACAGGAAGGAGATAGCATGTTTTGTTAATTAAAAATGAAATATAGCTTTAAAAATGAAAATTATTTTGGCTGTTGTGTGGAAGAGTAAATGGACAGAGGAGAAATCTGAGACAGGGACAACAATGAGAAGACATTGCAATAGTCTAGGCCACAGATGATGAGGACCTAAAGTAGGACCATGACGATGTGAATAAGAAGAAGGAGTCTGAAAAGGGCAGTACTGTGGAGATAGAAGGACAAGATTTGGTCACTGATTGGAGATATGAAATGAGGAAGAGTAAAGAGTGAAGTCTATGGTTAAATGTCAATGAAGATGAGAATTAATAATTTCTTGTTTGTCCAAAAATGAGATCTCTTTTAAATTAAAGTAAAATGAAATACAATTACATTTAACTACTCTAGAGATTGAAGAATTTCCTTGCTGCATGCCTCCTCTCAACCAATGTGGCTCATGACTGCTTCCAAGACTTATCAAACAATTTCATGAATTTGTATGAAAGAAATAAATTTACTTCTTTAGAGCCAAACTTCTGATGCTGAGCTTCTCCAAATTTACCTACTCTGGTCTTCAGGTGATAGACTCATAGTTCTTTACTTTGGTTGTGCTGAATACTTTTCCATACTGGTAAAATAGTTTGTTCATGACTAGCACAATTTTGGGGAGCCTAGACTCATATTAAGCCCATAATGAGGAAGGACTTGACTGAAGGTATAGAAAATCACTGTCTCTAAAGCACACACACACAGAAATATAGTCAAATATTTTTTATTGTTCTTACAATTCAAATAAGGATGTTTTCATTCATCTTTATTATTGCTGTTCCTCTTGTCTTCATCCCCCTCATTGTCATTCTCTTACTGGGAGTGAGATTGTAGACCACAACAAGCTAGATTTGGGGAAGAAGGGTAGCTTATAACCAGACCAATATAGTATTTTGAATATCATTTTTGCTTTTTATTAATAAGGAAGCAAATAATCTGCCAATTTACACCCCAAAGGTATGCTGTTAGGGTTTTTTTAAAGTTGGAACTATGAAATGAATTATATGACATAAATAAACCATATTTAATTAGATTCACAGTAGAGAGAGTAATACTAAATAAATATATTATTTCCTTAGTAAGGCAATTAAGTATTTTCTATTTATCAAGCAGGAATTATTATCTAGAATAGTCACCAAAAAAAAATTACTTGTCTTAATTAAGAATGGTCCATATAGGTCTTGAGTAGTAACCTCTTTGCTTCCTGTTTTCTCACTCTCCATGTCCCTTTCTTATTGGGTTCAAGATAAAATTTCTTTCTTGTCTTCCGGATTGTCATTTTAAGTTCAAGAAAACATCTTTGTGGATTTGAAGGCAAAGGGTCATTATTTCTCGGGCTGTACCAGTGGTAAAAATGAAGTTCATTTCTAACTGAGTAAAATGACAAAGGAACCAAAGTAAAAGGAAGAAATCAGAGATGGCTGGCCTTTCCAGGAGATTACCTAAGTTAAAAGAAACACAGAACTGGGAGAAATGGAATGAAAGGTAGAGTTCTGTACCTAGCTTTTACATTTTATTTGACTTGAACAGTCTAATTAAAATTACAGAGGCCCAATCAATCAGTCAATTATTGAGTGCCTGTTATGTGCCAGCATTGTACTTGGTGCTGGGGATACAAATACAATACATGAAACAATCTGTATGATTGATAAGCTTATATTTTAATGAAAAACAAGAAGTTTGTATATAAGTAGAAGGCATTTTCTCTCTCATATGTAAGCAGTGTGATTGTGAAAAGTGGTAGACGTGAACTTTTGTGTTTGAAATCTGTGTGTAAAGAAACATGGTTTTCCCATAAAAAATATGAGGGAAGAAACGGATTATCAATCTCTCAAACTCTAAAAACAATTGTGTGAAGATGAGCTGAGAGACCATAGTGCCCTGTAGTGTCAGTCATTTCTCTTAAACAGGTCTTTATCCATCCACTTATCTAAAGATAAGCCGCACAAAAAGGTAAGTCAAATATCTTTGGAGACTATGAGGAAATTTCACATATATACATATATGTACATATATATGTGTATATGTGTGTGTGTGCATATATGTATATGTGGAGAGAGACAGAGAGAAAGAGGGAGACAGAGAGACAGGCAGAGAATTGGTTTTATATCTGACCAACATTTGGATTTAGTGAGGTGTGTGTGTGTGTGTGTGTGTGTGTGTGTGTGTGTGTGTGTGTGTGTGGTGTGAATACTATATGTGGTTTGTCTTTCATTTTTGAAGAGGATCATGACATCAGGAAACTGACTACATGAGTTGCAATTGACTTTGATTTGAGTGAGGTAGAGCTGTTCAAAGTCACCACTAGCCTCACTTTCTCCTCCAAAGCTATCTAGTCCAGTGGACAGATATCCATAGGGTGACTGGTGATGGCCCAGGATGCAGTGGGAGAACTTGGCCCTTTTAGGCTAAGGCCTTTTCAGTTTCTCACTTTGAGTGAGGCAATTCCCATTCAGTGAATAGACCTCTTTAAAAAGTGAGTCAAGGGATAGCCCCTATGATAATTAATAATAATAATAATAATAATAGCATCAAACTGGATGGGGAAGACCCTCAGGGTTGCTGGCCAAGAGAGGAACATTTACATTCACTCTAAGTGGTTCTTTCACTAGAAAAAGAGGAATTAAGACGGGAAGGTTTATGGGCAAAGCTAATTCTTCTCGAACATGCTGAGTTTTGTATTCAAGACATTCAATTAAAAATATCCAATTGACGGTTGATATTACAGGATTGTAGCTTGGGAATAGAATGGAACTGAATACAATGAGTGAGTGATCGACAAAAAGAAAGCCCTCCTGATTCTTGAAGGAAGAAGGGGATTCTATAAGTTTATGATAAGGAGAGAATGCTTTTCAGGCATGAGGGAGTGCCAGTCGTCCAGTCAATAAACATTTATTAAGTGCCTTCTGTGTGCCAGGCCCTTTTCTAAGTGCTCAAGATAATAGACAGGCAAAAGACTGTCATTCCTCTCAAAGAGATCACAAGTCTAAAGAGGGAGATAACCTAAAAAGAACTGTGTTCAAACAAGATACACACAGAATAGATTGGAGATAATCAATACAAGCAAGGGAGAATTAAAAAAAAATAGCTTCTTACAGAACACAGGATTTAGGGAGATTTGAAGGAATATAGAGGAGTCAGGAGGTAAAGACAAGGCAAGAATACATAAAACATAGAAATTGGACATGGAATGCCATATAGAAGGAACAGGAAGAAAGTTTTTTGGCTAGACCTTTGGTTATAAGAAGAGAGACACTGAATAATAAAGCTTGCAACATAGACTGGGGTAAGGTCTTGAAAAGCTTTAAAAGAGGAGGGAAAGGTAGAGTTGATATGACAGAGAAAAGTCAGGCAGTTGCCTGAGTTCTCCCCAGTTTTCCTCAGAAACAACATTAAATCAAGCCCCTAAACAGATTCTGGAGGAACAAAACCTAAAAAAAAGACACAGTGAAATAATTTTCCAGCTTATGATAACTTAGAAGGACTTCAGGAATGGTCTGTCTCACTTGGTAAAAAGCAGAGCACAACTCATAGCAGATGATGTCTAGGAAAACCAGTGGGAGGCCCTTAGCCACAGCACAGATCAGCAACTGGAGCCAATTGGTCCTGGATCAGCAGACCAGCGGAAGAGCAGGCCAGCACTTATGCCTCTAGCTCCAATGGAAAAGGCAATCGGGCAGACCCAGAACCCAAGCACAACAGGCACCACTAAGCCTGGCCACCCTGGCCCAGTGGACAAGCTTCCAGTACCTAAGACTCAGAGCAAAAAGTTATTGACCATACTCCTGACCCCCAGAACAAGAAGCTTGGTACAGTACTACCTGTGCCCCAGAAGTAGAGCTCAACTTCAAAAGACATGAAATAAAAATGAGCAAAAAACAGAAGAGCCCAAACCACAGAAAGCTACTGAAGTGACAGGGAAGATCAAAACACAAACTCAGAAGAGGACAATAATATCAAAATGCCTACATGCAAAACTTCAAATGGGAATATGAATTGGCCCTGAGTCCAAAAACCCTTCTTGGAAGGTCATAAAAAAGGATTTTAAAATCATATAAGAGAGGTAGAAAAAAACTTGGGAAAAGAAATTAGAGTTATGCAAGAAAGATTCAATAGTTTAGAAAATGAAGGGCAAAAATTGATCAAAGAAAACAATTCCTAAAAGATTCAATTGGTCAAATGAAAAAAAAAAACATCCACTGAAGAAAGCAACTCCTTAAAAAGTAGAATCTGCCAAATGGGAAAGGAGGTACAAAAGCTAGCTGAAGAAAATAATTCCTTAGAAAATTAGAATTGGGCAAGTGGAAGCTAATGACTCTATGAGACATCAAGAATCAGTCAAACAAAACAAAAGAATGAAAAACATAGCAGAAAATGTAAAATGCATCATTGGAAAAAACTGACCTGGAAAACAGGTACAGGAGAAATAATTTAAGAATTATTGGACTACTTGAAAACCATGATTATATGTGCTGAGAAAAAGTATATTTCTTTCTATCCCCATTCAATTTTCTCTAGAGATTTATCATATCTACCTTATCCAGAATTTTGTTAACCTTCTTAACTTCTTTCTTGTTTATTTTAAGGTTAGATTTATCAAGCTCAGAAGGGGGGAGGTTGAGGTCCCCCACTAGTATAGTTTTGCTATATATTTCTTCCTGTAACTCCCTTAACTTCTCCTCTAAGAATCTGGATACTATACCACTTGGAGCATATATGTTTAGTAATGATATTGCGTTGTTGCTTATGGTGCCTTTTAGCAAGATATAGTTTCCTTCATTATCTCTTTTGGTTAGATCTATTTCTGCTTTTGCTTTGACTGAGATTAGGATTGCTAACCCTGCTTTTCTTATATCAGTTGAATCACAATATATTCTGCTCCAGCATTTACCTTTACCCTATGTGTATCCCTCTGTTTTGAATGTGTTTTTTTAAACAACATATTGTTGGATTATGGCTTTTAATCCATTCTGCTATCTATCTCTGTTTTATGGGAGAGTTCATCCCTTTCACATTCACCGTTATGATTACTATCTGTCTTTTCCTCCATCTTCTTTTGCACCATCTGTGCTTTTATTTCTCCCTTCTCCCGCTCCACAATAGTTTAAATTTTTGACCACTGCCTCCTGCAGTCTTCCCTTTCTTCTTTCAGTCCCCCTCCCTTTTACTGCCCTTTACCCTTACTGCATCTTCCTTCCTTTTAACCTCTCCTCTCCTTTCTTTCCCTCTTCCCGTCCTACTACCTATAGAGCTAGTTAGATTTATATACTTAAGTTTGTTGTTTCCTCCTTGAACCAAAGCAGATGAGAGTACCGCTCAGACAATGCTCATCTCTCTCCCCTCTTTCCCTCTATTGTAATATAATTTTGTACTTCTTACTGTGATGTAATTTACCATTTTCTGCTTCCTTCTTTTCACATCTCCTGCTACAGTCTCTTCACATGCTTAAAACACATTTTTAGCATCACATCATTTACTTCATACCCGTTCCCTCTATCTATGTATATCTCTTTTATATTTCATAATAGATACACAATTCTCAAGATTAAGAAGTGTAATCTTCCCTTGTAGGGAGGTAAACAGTTTGCCCATATTGAATAACAAGTTGTTTTTTTTTTTTTCTTTTTACCCTGTTTACCTTTCTATTCCTCTTTTGAGACCTGCATTTGAAGATTGATTTTTCTATTGAATTCTGGCCTTTTTATCAGGAAGGTCTGAAAATTCCTCATTTCATTGAATGTCCATCTGTTTGCCTGAAATGTTATGCTCAACTTTGCTGGGTAATTGATCCTTTGTTGTAGTCCCAGCTTCTTTGCCTTGTGGAATATCATCTTCCGATTCCTTCGATCTTTTAATGTAGAAGTTGCAAGGTCCTATGTGATCTTCACTGTAGCTCCTCAATATTTGAATAGTTTCTTTCTGGATGTCTGTAATATTTTCTCCTTCATTTGATAGTTCTGGAATTTGGCAATATATTTCTTGGTATTTTTAGTTTGGGATTCCTTTCAAGAGATGAATGGTGGATTCTTTTGATGACTATTTTGCCCTCTGGATCTAGCACTTCTGGGCAGTTTTCCTTGATGATTTCTTGGAAGATATTGTCCAGGATCTGTTTTTCATCATGGATTTCTGGTAGGCCAATAATTCATAGATTTTCCCTCCTGGATCTATTTTCCAAGTCAGTTGTTTTTCCTATTAGATATTTTACATTTTCTTCTATCTTTTCATTCTTTAGATTTTGTTTGGCTGATTCTTCATGTCTCACGGAGGCATTAGCTTCTACTTGTCCAATTCTAATTTTTAGCAAATTGTTTTCTTCAGCTAACTTTTGCAACTCCTTTTCCATCCATCCAATTATTCCTTTCAAGGAATTATTTTCTCCAGTTAGATTTTGTACTTCCTTTCCCATTTGTTCAATTTTCCTTTTTTAAAGAGCTGTTCTCTTCAGTGAAGCTTTTTCATACTTTTAAAATCACTGGCCAGTTTATCTTCTATTTCCTTCTTCAGCTCTTCTAAGAGTGCTCTTTGTTCATGCAACCAGTTCATAGTCCCTTCTGAAGTTTCAGATGAGAGTACAGTCTCAATACTGATCTCTTTGGTATTTGTGTTTTGGTCCTTGTCCCCATGGAAAGATTCTATGGTCTTTTCCTTCCTGCTCTGCTTCTTACTCATGATGATGATGCTTTGTGTATTGTGTCTTCTAGTTCTTTCAGCTAGAAGTTAAAGAACCTGGTGCTGAGTTGGCAGGTGTGAGGAAGCTGGGACCAGGTGAAATCCTTTTAATGTTTCCCTGGATTAGCCCTGAAGCTAGCTTGTGGAGTGTGGGGGAGGGGTGGTCTGGTCACGAGAGATCTCCTTAGGTGAGCTAGAGCAAGGGTAAACTTAGCAGTTGGTGATCCCCACTGCCTAAATGTCTTTCCATATCCCCTGGAGTGCTGAGGATATCCTCCTGATTTGCTAGAGTGGAGCTGTCTGGGACAACTGCAGTCCTCCACCACTGTAAGGGGAATCCTCCTTAGTAATTTTCCTGCCTCACCATGCTGTGAGACTCTTTGCCCCTTCTGCTGATCCCACTGATCCAGGATTTTTCGGGGGAAATATGTTATGGTTCTTTCAAGGTCAACAATGCGGGGGGGGGGGGGGGAGAAGCATTTACCAATCACTCCACCATTTTGGCTCCTGGAAGTTTGAGCATGTGACTTACAGGCATTTAATATGCAGACTGATGTTCTCAGGCACAGCTGCTGCTATGTGAGGCTCCATCTTGGCTCTCACTTGCTTGCTTCTTCTGGACTCACACCCTGGGCTTCTATTGTACAGTTCTGCCTCTGCCTCAGACCACTCTAAGGCTTTCCTGCTTGACCCTGTCCTGGTGGGGATGCACTGTGCTGAGCACTGTATGCTCCTCCACCCCCAAGGAACAGTTCTTTCACCTGACCTTCCAGTCTGTGCTGGGCTGTGAATCTGCCACAGTCCATCTCGTATTGGATTTTGCACCTCCAAAATTTGGTCAGATCCTCTTTTCAGAGCTATTTCAAAGAGTTTCTCTAAGAGCTTAGGTGAATAGTTGCTCTCATTCTGCCATCTTGGCTCTGTCCTTGAAAACCATGACTATCAAAAGGGGCCTGGACAGCATTTTTCAAGAAATTATCAAGCAAAGCTGCCCTGCTATCCTAGAATCAGAGGGTAAGATAATAACTGAACATATCCACTTATTACCTCTTGAAATAGATCCTAAAATGAAAAATCCAAAGAATATTGTATCCACATTGCTGAACTGTCATATCAAGGAGAAAATAATGAAAGCAGCTGGAAAGAAATACTTCAAATATCAAGGAGCCACAGTCAGGATTACATATGACTTGAAGCTTCTACATTAAAGAATTGGAGGGCTTGGAATATGATATTCTGGATGGGAAAGGAGCTTGGATTGCAACCAAGAATCAACTACCCTGAAAATCTGAGCACAATCTTTCAGGGGGAAAAGATAGTCATGCGATGAAATAGGGGACTTTCAAACTTTTGTGCCAAAAAGAACTGAAAAGAAAATTCAGTCTTCAAATGCAAGACTCAAGAGAAGTTTAAAAAGGTAAACAGGTTAAAAACAATGATGTTGTTAAATAAGGTTAAACTGTTTGCATCCCATCACATGATCATTCCAATAGATGCAGAAAAGGCTTTTGACAAAATACAGCATCAATTCCTATTAAAACACTAGACAGCATCAGAATAAATGGAGCTTTCCTTAAAATGATAACTAGTATCTGTCTAAAACCATCAACAAACATTTTATGTAATGGCAAAATGTTAGAAGCTTTCCCAATGAGATCAGAAGTGGAATAAGGATACTCACTATCCCCACCATTGTTCAATATTGTATTATAAATTGTAGCTTTAGCTATAGGAGAAGAAAAAGAAATTGAAGGGGTTTAAATAGGCCACAAGTAAACAAGACTATCACTCTTTGCAGATGATATGATGGTATACTTAGAGAATCAAGTAAAAAACTACTTGAAATAATTAACAATGTTAGCACAGTTGCAGGATGCAAAATAAAACCAGATAAATCATCAGTATTTCTATATATTACTAACAAAGTCCACCAGAAAGAGATAAAAAGAGAAATTCCTTTTAAAACAACTGTAGACAATATAAAATATCTGGGAATCTACCTAACAACACAAACACAAGAACTATATAAACATAATTACAAAACACTGTTCACACAAATAAAGTCAGGTCTAAACAACTGGAAAAATATCATTTATAATCATGGCTAGGCTGAGAGACTAGAATAAAAATAACAAATGTACCTAATTAATTTACTTATTCAGTGGGATACCAAACAAAGTACCAAAAATTATCTTCCTTGAGCTAGCCAAAATAATAACAAAATTCACCTGGAAGAACAAAAGATCAAGAATTGTCAAGAGAATTAATAAAAAAGATCACAAAGGAAGGTGGTCTAGCCATATCAGATCTAAAACTATAGTATAAAGTACTGGCTGAGACCTAGAGTAGTAGATCAATGGAATAAACTAGTTGCGCAAAATACAACAGTAAAGGATGAAAATAATATACTCTTTGATAAACCCAGATATTCCAGTCTTTGGGATTAGAACTCACTATTTGACAAAAACCACTGGGAAAACTGAAAAATAGTAGGGCAGGAACTAGGCATAGACCATGTCACACACTGTACCAACATAAGTTGGAAATTGATACATGATTGAGACATAAAGAATGATAACATAAGCAAATTATGAGAGCAAGAAATAGTTTACCTGTCAGACCTGTCAGGGAAGGATTTATTACCAAACAAGAGACAGAGAAAATCATGAAATGTAAAATGGATGATTTTTATTACATTAAATTAAAAAGTTTTTGCACAAACAAAACCAATGTAACCAAGATCAGAAGGGAACTACCTAGTGTTTCTGATAAAGGTCTCCTTTCTCAAATATATAGAGAATTGAGTCAAATTTACAAAAACTGCAAGTCATTTTACCACTGACAAATGGTCAAAGGGTCTTAGCAGGCAGTTTTCAGATGAAGAAATGAAAGGTATTTAAAATTATATTAAAAAATGCTCTAAATCACTATGAATTAGAGAAATGCAAATTAAAACAACTCTGAGCTATCACCTCACACCTATCATAATGGCTAAATGGTAAAAAAAGGAACATGACAAGAAGGTTCAGCCAAGATAGTGAAGTAAAACTAGGGACTTCCCTGAGCTTTTCCCCAAAGATCTCCAAATACCCATAAAAATGACTAAACAAATTCCAAACCTACAGAACCCATAAAATGATAGATTGAAACAAATTGCCAGCCCAAACAACCTAGAAAGTCAACAGGAAAGGTCTTTTGAACTAGGCAGAGAGTGGAGCACAGGTGGACATGGACTGCATCAACAGAGATGGTCTGAAGCAGGCCTCAGGGGACTGAATCATTGGCAGCTCTAGCAGTTTCCAGACTTCTCAACTCATAAAAATCAGTTAGTGGGAAAACACTGTGTGACTTGGGTGAAGGAAGAAAATGATGTCAGACCAGATCTGGCCCCAGCTCTAGGGTGTTGGGGCTGGTGGCAGCAGCAACCTATAGTAGCAGGAGCAGCCGCAGGAACAATGGCAGAGGCTGCTTCCCGAGCTCTGGGCCCACATACCCTGGGGGACAAAGCAGCTGATACAAAATCCCTGAAGCCTGGGATAGTGCACCCACCCCCATCCCACTCCCACCCCATTGGAAGCAGAGTCCTACCTTGAAAAAGACTTAGAAAATCAAGTGTTTGACTGGGAAGATGACTAAACATCATAAAAGAACTCAGAACACAGAATCTTACTTTTGGGACCAAGAAGATCAGGGCATACAACCAGAGGAGGACAGCAGAGTCAAAATTACTACATCAAAAGCCTTTAAAAGGAATATAAATTGGTCATAGTCCATGGAGGAGCTCAAAAAGAATTTTGAAAATTAAGTTAGAGAATTAGAGGAAAAATTAAGAAGAGAAATACAAGAAAATCATGGAAAATTAATCAACTACTTGCTAAAGTGGACAAAAAATGCTGAAGAAAATAATGCCTGACTAACCCAACTGGCAAAAGAAGTTCAAAAAACAATGAGGAGAAGAATGCCTTAAAAAGCAGAATTCACCAAATGGAAAATGAGGTCTGAAAGCTCACTAAAGAAAATAATTACTTAATAATTAGAATGAAGCAAATGGAAGCTAATGACTTTTTGAGAAATCAGGAAATTATAAAATGGATCCAAAAGAATGAACAAAAGAAGACAATATGAAATATTTCATTGGAAAAACCACTGACCTGGAAAATAGATCCAGGAGAGATAACTTAAAAATTATTGGACTACCTGAAAGCCATGATCAAAAAAAAAAAAAAAGAACCTAGATAACATCCATAAAGAAATTATCCAGGAAAATTGTCCTGTGAATCAAGAACCAGAGAGCAAAATAGAAAATGAAATAATCTATCAATAGTCTCTGGGAAAAGATACTAAAAGGAAAACTCCTAGGAGTATTGTTGCCAAATTCCAGGGTTCCCAGGTCAAGGAGAAAATATTTCAATCATCCAGAAAGAAACAATTCAAGAGTGCATACAGTGTAGGCCAGGAAGTGTGGAGCACAGCATGACTTGGAAGGTTCAGGACCCTGAACAGGCTTCAGGGAGTCATCACCAGTAACAGCAGTTCCCAGATTGCTCAATCTGCAAATGCCACAGACAGCTTCAAAAGTCAATGGGAGGGCTCCTTCATGCAGGAGAGGGGAGTGTGGTCTGGACCCCCACCCCTGGCAGCAGCCATTGCAGCAGCAGCTTCTATTTTTGGAGCCCTTGGCCCAGAGCCCCTGGGGGAATTGAGTAGCTGATCTGAATCTCAGCCCTGAGCTGGGCCCTGCCAAAGAACTTAAAAGTCAAGTAACTGGCTGGGAAAATGATCCAAAAAGGGAAATAGAATAAGACAATAAAAGTTTATTTTCTTGGTGAGCAGGTATTTTCTCCCATCCTTTCAGATGAAGAGGAACAATTTGGGTCTTCAGAGGAAAACCTAGAAGTCAAGGCTTCTGCATGCAAAACCTCCAAAATAAATATGCAATGATGTCAGGCCATGGAAGAGCTCAAAAAGGATTTTGAAAATCAAGTAAGAGAGGTGGAGGAAAAATTGGGAAGAAAAAAGAGAGCAATGCAAGAAAACTATGAAAAGCAAGTCAACAGCTTGCTAAAGGAGACCCAAAAAATGCTGAAGACAATAACACCTTAAAAAATAGACTACCTCAAATGGCAAAAGAAGCCCCCCCAAAATGAGGAGAAGAATGCTTTAAAGAGGAGAATTAGCAAAATGGAAAGGAAAGTTCAACAGCTCACTAAAGAAAACAGTTCTTTAAAAATTAGAACAGAACAGATAGAAGCTAATGACTTTATGAGAAACCAAGAAATTACAAAACAAAACCAAATGAATGAAAAAATAGAAGATAATGTGAAATATCTCATTGGAAAAACAAGTGACCTGGAAAATAAATCCAGGAAAGACACTTTAAAAATTATGGGACTACCTGAAAGCCATGATCAAAAAAAGAGCCTACACATCATCTTTCAAGAAATTATCAAGGAAAACTGCCCTGAGATTGTAGAGCCAGAGGGCAAAATAAATATTGAAAGAATCCACAGATTGCCTCCTGAAAGAGGTCCAAAAAAAGAAACTGCTAGGAATATTGTAGCCAATTTCCAGAGTTCCCAGGCCAAGGAGAAAATATTGCAAGCAGCTAGAAAGAAACAGCTTGAATAATTGTGAAAATGCAATCAGGATGACACAGGATCTGGCAACTTCTACATTAAGGGATTGAAGGGCTTGGAATATGATTTTCCAGAAGTCAAAGGAACTAGGATTAAAACCAATAATCACCTACCCAGCAAAACTGAGTATAATACTTAAGGGGGGAAAAATGGTCATTCAATGATTTAGAAGACTTTCAAGCATTATTGATGAAAAGACCAGACCTGAAAAGAAAATTTGACTTTCAAACACAAGAATCAAGAAAAACATGAAAAAGTCTGTGTTATTGGACCCCACTGGGGGGAGCAGAGCATTCCACCAGTCTTTTCAAGGCTGTGTGAGACTTGGTAAAAACCAGTGACCTCACAAAGCTTCCTCTGACCCATTTGGGAGGGGCAGTTCTGTGAGATCACTTCTCTTCTACGGATTAAAGCCAGAAACAGTCAGCATCTCTTCATTCCCAAGGCCAGGGAAGATCTGGGAGAAGTAGCTCTGTCCTAGAGAGGTGCTGGGAGTGGAGAGCTCCCTGTTTTAGGCAGGGGAAGAGACTCCTGAAGAGGAGAGGACTCCTCAAGACCCTCAGTGGTCTCCATCTCAGGAAGAGATTGATATTGACCAGTAAAAGGACAGTGATTTTAACCAGTGCCTTGGCACTTGATAAGAGCAAGGTTTAGATTGAAGCCAGAGGTGTGAACTTAATTGAAGAGCCACCAGCCAAGAAGAGTGAGGTCCTTTGGGCCACATCCCAACGAGTCTTCCATCCTGACCATGGACACTCTATCATCATTGTCCTTGTGGCTGATTGTGGCCTTAACCTGCATCACAATGGCAACTACCAAGCACTGCTATTACTGTGACCTTACAAATATGGGTGATTGTGTGGGCATTCTCATGCACTGTGGGGAAGAAGAGAATTGCTACTTTGGAAAGGGTACTGCCACTGACTTCAACCACATTATCAACAAGGGGTGTGTGGAAGCCGCTCACTGTGGCAGAGAACAGCCTATCAGTTACATGGGGGTTACCTACAGCTTCACCACCTACTGCTGCCCCGGGAACCTCTGTAACGATGGTCCTCCTACCCCAAAGCTAGCTCCACCAAGCTTCACCACCATCATCGCAGGGCTGAGCCTGACCCTACTTCTAAGCTGGATGCTGTGAGCATGTGCCCAAGCCTACCATCAGCCTCATCTCATCTTCATCACTATCCCTCCACCCTCTCTCTCTCAAGATTCCCTCCCATCCTCTCTCTTGGTACCCTTCCCCTTTCCTATTTTAGAATGGATTAAAGTGGCTTAAGGCAGAAAAAAAGAAACAATTCAAGTATTCTGGAAATACAATTAGACAAACACAAGATCTAGCAACTTCTGCATTAGGGGATCAAAGGGCTTAGAATATGATATTCCAAAAGTCAGAGGAGCTAGGATTAAAACTGAGAATCACCTATCCAGCAAAACTGAGTATAATCCTTCAGGAGAAAAAATGGATATTCCATGAAATAGAGGACTTTCAAGCATTCTTGATGAAAAGAGCAGAGCTGAATAGAAAATTTGATTGTCAAATACAAGAATCAAGAGAAGCATGAAAAGATAAACAAGAAAGAGAAATCATAAGGGATTTATTAAAGTGTAACTGTTGACATTCCTACATGGAAAGATGATATTTATAACTCATGAGACCTTTCTCAGTATTTGGAATGTCATTGGAGGAAATAGGAGAGAGAGAGAGAGAGAGAGAGAGAGAGAGAGAGAGAGAGAGAGAGAGAGAGAGAGAGAGAGAGAGAGAGACAGAGAGAGAGAGACAGAGACAGAGAGAGAGAGAGAGAGAGAGACAGAAACAGAGACAGAGACAGAGACAGACAGATAGACAGACAGACAGACAGACACAGAGACAGACACAGAGAAAGAGAGAGAGAATTAGATAGATAGATAGATAGATAGATAGATAGATAGATAGATAGATAGACAGATAGACAGATAGGTAGGTAGATGGCACAGGGTGAATTGAATATGAAGGGATGATGTCTAAAAAACAAAATTAAAGGTTGAGAGAGGAATATACTGAGAGAAAGACAAGGGGAGAGAGAGAATGGGGTAAATTATCTCACATAAAAGAGGCAAGAAAAAGATTTTACAATGGAGGGGAAGAGGGGGAAGGTGAGAAGTAGTGAGTGTACCTTGTTTTCATCTGATTTGGCTTAAGGAGGGAATAATATACACACTCAAATTGACTATCTTACTCTTCAGCAAAGTAGGGGGAAAGGGGATAAAAGGGAAATGATAGAAGGGAGAGAAGATTGGGGGAAGGATAGTCAGAAGCAAACACTTTAGAAAAGGGGCTAGGTCAAGGGAGACAAGAGAATAATTGAGGGGCAGGACAGGATGGAGGGAAATATAGTTAATCTTTCACAACATGACTATTATGGAGGTGTTTTGCAGAATTACACATGTATAATATATATTGAACTGCTTGCCTTCTCAGTGGAGGTGGGTGGGAAGGGAAAAAGAGAGATAATTTGGAACTCAATGTTTTAAAAACAAAAGTTAAAAAAATTGTTTTTACATACAATTGCAAAATAAAATATACAGATAATGGGGTACTTCAAGAAAATAAAGGGGAAAGGAATAGCAGGGGGATAATAAAAGGGAGGGAAGACTGGGAAAGGGTGATCAGAATGTATGCCATCATGTGATTGGGGGAGGGGAAACATGGGGAGAAAGTTTAGAACTTAAAAATCTTGTGGAAATGAATATTGAAAACTAAAAATAATTAATTTTTTAACAAAGGAGAATGATAAGTATTGGAGAAGATATGGGAAAATTGAAGCACTAATGCACTGTTGGTGGAGTTATGAACTGATCCAACCATTCTGGGAAACAATTTGAAATTATGATCAAACAGCTATACAACTGTGCATACTCTTTAATCCAGCAATACCACTACTATGTCTGTATCCCAAAGAGAACGCACAGAAAGGAGAAAGGACCCACATGTACCAAAATATTTTCAGAGCTCTTTCTATGGTGGCAAAGAATTGGAAATTCAGTTGATATCCATCAATTGGAAAATTGGCTGAATAAGCTGTGGTATATGTGCTAATATGCATGTAATGCACTAATATAATGTTATATTAAATGTTATATAGTGTTATATGAAATGATGAGTAGGTACATTTCAGAAAAAATCTGGAGAGACTTACATGAACTGAGTTCTGTTCCGAGTACAGGGAGCAGAACCAGGACACCATTGCACACATTTACGGCAGCATTGTACAGTGATCAACTGTGATAGACTTAGCTCCTCCCAGCTATACAATGATCCAAGACAATTCCAAAACACTCATGATGGATAATGCTATTGAGATAATGCTATTGACATCCAGAGAAAGAACTCTGGAATCTGAATGCAGATCAAAGCATACTATTTTCACTATTTTTTTTCTTTCTCATGGATTTTCCATTTTTTTCTGATTCTTCTTTCTCAAAATGAGTGAGGTGGAAACATATTTAATGTGACTGTACATGTACAATCTATATCTGATTGTTTGTTGTCATGAGGAGGAGAGAGTATAGGGAGGGAAGGAAGGCAAAAACTTTGGAGCTCAAAGTCTTATAAGTAATGAATACTTGGAACTATCCATAGAATTGAGAAAAATAAATACTATTAAGTGGGGAAAAACTATCTAGCAGCTTTAAAAGCCAAACCAAGGAGTTCACATTTATTCCTAAGGACAATAGGTAGTCATCAGATTTTACTAAATAGAGGCGTGATATGGTCATATCCACTTTTAAGGAAAATCATGTTGGAAACATTGAGGAAGGCAAATTGGAATAGGTGGAGAATTCAGATAGGCAGACCATTTAGGTAACTATTGCAATACTTCAGCAAAGAGTTCATAAAGACCTGAAATAAGGGATGTAATAAATACTGCAGAGTTAAAACAGCAAGATGTGACAATATATTATATATACAGAACTCACGAACTGAAAGTAATAATTAGGTTGTGAACTTTGGTAACTGGAAGAATAGTCATGCCCTTACTTGAAACAAGGAGGTGTGAAAAGGTAGTATTTGTGGGGAAAAACAGTGAATCATATTTTTGGACATAATGAATTTGTATATGGGACAGCTCATTTAAAATTCTAATATATACAACTAGTGATATGGGACTGGACTTTATGAGAAAGCCTACAGTTGAACATTTAGATCTGTAAGTCATATACATTGATATAATAATATTTTTAAAGGTAATGAAATAACTATGTGAAAGAATAGAGTGAGAAAATGGAATAGGACTCTGGATGTTTATATCTCCAGATAGAATTTGTGAAATGAATGATAACGCAACAAAGACTGAGAATGACTAGTGAATCAAGTTTACCACCAATAGTAATAAAATTGTGTAATGGAAACATAGAGAAGAGAGAGTTCCTTGAAGGAGAGACTGGTAAACAGTGACCAATGTCAGATAAGAATGATCAGAATGTTTACTGTCTCAGCAGCTTCTATTCCAAGGTCTCAAAGGACACCATCCAGGTCTTTGAACCCTATTTGCAACATGTGTCTCTTCTACAATATTGCCAACAAGTCTTTATCCAGCCTGCATTTGTTGTCTCTAATACTAAGATGTTCATTATTTCTTCAGTTATACCAATCCATTATTAGATAGCTGTTAGGAAGTGCTTCCTTAGCTCGATCTGAAGTCTACCTTTGTCTCATTTCCTTTCATTGGTTCTGATTCTTTCTACTATTCCAGCAGAACAATTACCCTTCAGATATTCGGAGCAGCAGCTATGTCTCCTCTTCTCAAAACTCAATATCCCCATATTTGGTGCATAATAGTGTGAATCTTTCCATTTTTATCTCTCACACACCTGTCCCTTTTTTCCCTTTCTTTCTACTCATTCTAGTTTACGTTCTGATCATGTCTCACTGCCACGAGTCTCTACTCACTCCAATTCATTCTCCACACTACTGCCAAAGTCATTTACATAAATCTGAAGTTTTTATTATGTCCCAACAACGTTCCACAATAAACTTCGGTGCCTTTCTATTGACTTTAGAAGTAAATATAAACCTCCCCATTTGGCATTTAAAACCTTCCA
Source organism: Notamacropus eugenii (assembly GCF_028372415.1). Classification (NCBI taxonomy): domain Eukaryota; kingdom Metazoa; phylum Chordata; class Mammalia; order Diprotodontia; family Macropodidae; genus Notamacropus; species Notamacropus eugenii. The sequence continues at coordinate 357,824,758 of NC_092872.1, forward strand.
CAAAGTGGCCCCAACATAAATATAAGAGAAGAAGAAGAACTACAACACAGAAATTAAAATAGCATTAAAAATACTCAGTTGTCCTTAGAGGTCAAAATTAAAAATGGAAGCAAACAATAAAATCTATAGTACTATATATATATATATATATATATATATATATATATATATATATATATATATATATATATATATATGGGGAAGGGGGTGATGAAGTCCAGACCAAATGCTGATTGCTTCTAATTTTCCTTTTCACTTGGCCTCTGTGACTCTGCTCAGTAACAACAGATTTAAGGACAGAGAGCCAGAGCTCTGAGTTTTCACCTGGGGTACACATCTCACTGCAACCTGTGCTTCCATGTAAGAATGAAAGGCTAGAGAGTCACACAATTGTATGTCTATGAGTAATAAGCTATTTTACTTGTGACCCTTTAGCACTTAGGGTGCTTCTCAGTACTTCACCCATGATGTCTTCACAATAGGTAAGACTGAGACTTGGTAAATTAGAACTCATAACTGGAATGTGATTCTGGAGGAACATGCTTATATTCACAAATAGATCTGTAATGTCATTGACTTGAACATTCCTTTCAATAATTCAGATCACAACATTTACATGCTTTCCCACCTTGGACTACTTTTGAGTGAATCATCGTATAAATTGAGCACAGATAGTCCATTGAATGTACTGGGGGTTTTAAAAAAATTTCTTCTGATATTAAAAAGAATACAAATGGAGCACACAGATTTACAATCAGTTTTCCCACATTTTTGCCACATGACTAGATCTTATTTTTCATTATACATTTTCGTAATAGCATCCTTTACTAACATTTCTTAGAAATTTCTTGTTTTTTAATATCTTACAGTTTACTGACACTCATCATTTTCCTTAATTGACAACCATGTATTAAACATTATTATGTACCAGTCATAGTACTAGGCACTGAAGAGACTAACAAAGAAATAGACTTTCTTCTTTTAAGGAGTATATAATCTATTGCAGTAGGGGGAAGCAGAATGGATAAAGAATGACTCAAAATACATGACAGAGTAATATCATATATTAAAAATGTATATGCATGTGAGGAAATACAAGAAGGTGGGGGAGAATGATGCAGAGCCTTTGGGTGAACAGCAAGCCAGTCTGAAAGAGAAGCCAGATTATTGTTGTAATGTACTACATACCACATGATCAGAAGGAGGAAATAGTTGAATTGGAAAAAAAAAGATAACATAGAAGAGAGGTAGGTATATGACATATTAATTGATGGGTGACTTCAATTACCTAGACATCAGCCAGAGCTCTCTGTCAAAGCTATCATGGAAATTATTGGATTTTCTTCATGATGATTTCAGTCCTCAAGAGGCAGGAGAAGCAACAAGGTGGACTATCACATCCCTAATTTTTATTACCAAGATAGAAGTGATAGCTGAAGTAGAAGTAATGGAACCTTTGTGGGGAAGTGACCAAACTATCATATGAATTCTGACACAGGAGAGGAAAACTGGACATAATCTAACATACCTCCTAGATTTGGGGAGAATAGATTTAAGAAAAATGTAGAATCATATGACACTAAAATTTTACAGGAAAGCAAACATAACAAGATCCCAGGATATTAAAAACCCATATCCTGAAGTCAAAAACAAAGTAATTTAATTGAGGATGCAAGGAAGGAATGGCATAAAAGAGTGATGTGTGTATAGTGATTCCTGTGATAGAATGTAAGCTTTTTGATAGCAGAGATAGTTTCTTTTTTCCTTTGTGTCTTCAGTGTGAAGCAGAGCTTTAGACAAGACTTAAAATACTTGTTAATTAATTGATTAATTGATTTTGAGTAGCTGCCTATTATCTCTGAAATGATCATGAAAAATGGGAGACATGCTACAAGATTAGAAGACATATTAGGAGAGAGAGGAGAGTCTACAAATTATAATTCAGTGAACTTTACTTAAAATTTTTGTAATAAAATTCTAAAACAAATTAAAAGGTTAGTTTTTAGATATTTAGAAAAAATAGCAAACACTGGTGAAAATATTCTATCATCAAAAACAGACCACAGTGAATGATGAAATTTGATGAATGTGATATTGTGGAATGATCTACATGAACCGATGAAGCATCACAAAAATGGTATACACAACAATGACAACAATATAAATTGCAAGAGAAACCACAAAAAACAGCCCAAGTGAATGGAACAAAAAACAAACCCCAACTCCCACCCCTTTGCAAAGGTGGTACATTGCACATATTTCCAGATTTTCCATTGTATTGCATAATTACAGAAATTTGTTCTTCTTTTTGTTGTTCTTAAAATATTGTTATATAGGATTATTATCTGGGAGGGAGAAAGGAGGGGGGATATTGGGGGAAATTATGATGAAGAAAGTAACTGTCAATAAAATCTTATTAAAATTATTTATTGACAAGGTTAACAGAGTAGGTCAGGGTAGCTCTGGATGTAATATTCTCAGATGGCAAAAGATGATATGAATCTTTCTTGCCATTTTAGAAACAAAATGCTAAGATGCAGGCTGAATGATATCATAGTTTATTGAATGCAGAACTGATTTAATTACTAACCTCAATGAGTAGTCATCAATTAGTTAATGTCAGATTAGGGAAAAGTCTCTAACAGTGCCAAAGGAACTCATCCTTGAGCCTGTCTTATATACCTAGATTTGTAAGACTCTAGGACAACATACCTTTACCAAGTTTTTTTATCTACTCTCTGAGTTCATCCTTCTTATATTTTAAACTGATATCCACAAATCCAAATCTCTTTTTCTGACAATAACTTCTTAACAAACTATTCACTTCACATTTTTCTCTTTTGTGAAGGTCTGGATTTCAATCTTTAAAAATGATTAAAATATAACCTGTGTCCTTAAAGTCTTTTATTTGCCCATCCAAAGCTTTATCCTCTTCCATGAAATTTCCTATATTCATTTTGGCAGCATCACTTTTCTTCGTGTGAATCACTACAAATGAACAGTATTCATCAGGTTTGACTAGTGTTGGGAGATTCTTCCTCATGTCCTGAATAGGCCCTGGCAAGATAGCGGACCTCCTTATTGCTATTTTCAGGTTGACAAATAATTTCCTTAAAAACCCTCAACAGAGAGTAACTATCAACTACCATTCATTTCTCTTTCCTCTGATTCTTACTGATCTATTGTGGTGTGTTCTTGAGTAAGACAGCTTTGTCCTCTATGGGACCCATTTTATTCATCCATAAAATGAAAGGACCAGGCTCAGTGATCTAAAAGAATGCCCCACTACCCCTGCCCCAGCTCTGGTATTCTATATTTTAGTGATTCTATGGATACTTTCAAATGTTCATCTGATCACTCTTACGTCCATTAGTCTCCTTCTTTCCTGCTTGATTTTTTTCTTGTCTTTGAAATCTACAATCATCTATGTACCCTTCAATACACTCTCCTTAGTTCTCACCAAATCTCCATGGGTTTCCATGTCTCTTCACACTTCAGGAAGAATGTGAGACAACAGCGAAGTGGTTGGGAATCTTCTGCCCATCCCAGATGGTAGATTGATTGCTCTTTACATCTACATGTGCCCATCAGTGGAGCTACAGATGTTCTGTACATGTGTCTGTTGGGAAAAAGCTGCATCCCTTAAATCTAAGAGCTCATTACCGATGGCCGTTACAGAATATATTCTGTGCCATGTTCACTCATTTCCTAGAAGTAAGGAATATAGACAGCTAGTGAGATACTAGCCTTCTTTTGTTAGGGGCCTGTAGTGTTTGTTGCTCACAGCCTATATACATTCTGAATTCAGTTTTTAGTTTGTGATCATAATGGCTCATATTTGTCAAGAGCTTTAGAGTTTATAAAATGCTTTTCCATCCAACAGGCCTGTCCCGGGTCTGTCCCCGGGACCTTCGAGTGAGAATCTCCCTTCGGTGGGCACCGCTTCGGACGTCTCCGGACCTACCCCAGGGGACACGGCGGCAGGCAATAATCAGGCAATGCGCAGGAGGTTCATAGCTTTATTGCATGGAGGAGTCCCACGAGCAGTTCAGGGCGTTGTCTTATATAGGGAGGTTCTTCCGGGCTGCCATCCTAACCCGCCCCGAGGGCGAGGCCTACCACCCGATTGGATCCAGCCCACCCGACCAATCCTGTGGGCTCACAACTCCTCTATGGGAGCCGTGTCTCCCTCGGATTGGTGGGCTGCCACTCCCGGGGAGGCCCCTATCCGCCCAGGCGCCTAGGACCAACCCCCGTCACAGGCCATTTTGATTCTCACAGCTATTGTAAGGTAAACAGAAGGAGTAAAATAATAGTAGACATTGGATTAACTACTTAGTGGGAAATATGAATCCCCTGAAGTGGTTGCATTATTTGAATTCGTACTGCATATTTTCATTGCACTGGAATCAATGACTATATTTTTCTTAACTATAATTTCAAATGCATTTGAGTACTTCATAGGATGACTTGTTCTGGCTAACTGGGATGTAGCCTATAATATTTAGCTCTTTCAATATGGTGCAACATAAAGCAATGGTATCAAACTCAAGTAGAAATGGGGGCCACTGAATTGTACGTAAGGATCTCTGTGGGTTGCTTTTTGACTTGGTTTTAAAATGTGATATTTGTCTTATTTTGTTTTGTATTAATTTTGTTAAATATTTCACAATTGCATTTTAATCTGGTTTGGGTTCATGTGTTTTGAGCCTAATGTATTCAGTGGACTGTGTATTAGACATGACTGGTGTAAAGAACATTGAATTTGGAGTCACAATCTTTGGATACGAATCAAATCTCAATCTGCTTCTTAGCTGACTTGATCTTGAGCCGATCACATTGGCTCTCAGAGCCTAAATTAATGACCTATGACATGAGAAGGTTAGGCTAGTTGATCTCTGAAGTCATTCTCAGTTATAGATCTAATGATATTATAAACTTCACAGAATGATTTCCCATAACAGCCCTGTAAAGTAGTTAGTACCCACTTTTTTATTCCTATTATATAAAAGGGAAAGTTAAGTCATGGAGAAGTTTGCCTGGCATCACTTTACTAGTAGGTAGAAGAATAGAAACTTCAGGCCTTTTGGATCCAAGCCTAGGGCTAGTTCTACTGTGTTATATAGCTGATAATGAAAAATATCCTAGTTAATGCCATTTCAAACAAAGATGACCAACAAAACACACAGGTAAAATAAACCTTGTTACTGAACTGCAGCCACTAGAATGATTTTACACAAATTGTATTCTACCTCCTTCTCAGTAACTTACTTTGTTTCCTATTGCCTAAAATATCAATGATCACATTTGTGGTTCAGCCATACAAGACAATTTGCCTCCTTCCCCTCACTTCTAATTTCATTGTCAATGTCTAGGTCTATGCTGTACAGAAAGATAAGATTTTTATTTCTTCTTTGTTTTCTAGGTATGCAAAAAAAGATTCTGCAATCTGTACTAGTTTTGTATTTTGATACTTACAGTTTCTAAGTCCTTCCTCTTATCTTGGTGATAAAAGCCTTGACATGTAAGGACCCCTGGGTTTGAGTACAAGCTCTGGCTCTTACTAACTTAATGCTCTTGGAAACATCAGTTAATTTCTTTTGCTCTGTTTTCTTCCCTAAAATTTGAGAGAAAAACCATAGCAATAGAAAAATTATGATAAAACACATCTTTCTTTTCTTATCAGAAAGATGTAGTGTCTATAGAATTAGAATATGTTAGACCCCTATAAGATATCCACTTATTTATCTGTCTGCCTATATATGTAATGTGCAAACAAACATACTTATATGCATACATGTATATATATGTGTGTATATAAAGACATGTACATATGTCTGCATACACGTATACACACATATATACATACATACACATGCACACAGATATATATATATATATATATATATAATCTGTTTACCTTGCCTAAATGCTTCTTTATTTTCTATAATAAAGGAAATACAATTGAAGGATAAGGAGTAAGAGGAAACAATTATAAAGTTACAAAAATAATACTTTTGTAACTAGGGGCTGGTTCATGTGCAGATCTACTGGTTTACTCAACTGATACAACTTTCTTATTTGGAGAAGCTGGGAAGTTTGCTTCCAAAACAGTAATAATTATGTATAAAAGAAGTGCCTTGTGAGACTGTGGAACATCTGTAGACATTCTGTAACTGGTTCTAATCTGTGAAACATGTGGTAAATGTGAAGCTCTTTGATTGGCTGCAGAGGCATTCAAAAGCCCTTCATAGGATTCCCCTAGGGCTCTCTTGCCTTAGACCACTCAGCTGCTCTATTTGTTATTGGATAGCATCCATACCCATACATCAGGTTATAAAGGAAGAGGCCATGGGGTCCTCGATCTTGTAAGTTTCAAAAGATCCAGATAGCATTTTAGCATTCTAATATTCTAGGTCAGATTTTACAACCAGCCCAGAATGGATTTGACACCCAGGGAAAAAAAAAGATAACCTTCAGGAGTGACCTTCTAAACCCAGGCCACTAGAAGTGAAGATCAGAATTCATCCTATAGTTATGCCACATCCAGATATCAACTTGGTATTAGTATTGTCATATAAAAACTGAGCTAAGTTTTGAACCCACTTCCTGCAGGAGAATGAGATGGTATAGAAGATGTCATTATAGTATTGAGTGGGATAGGAGAATTTATTCTTTTGTTCTTACTGTATTTTTGAAGTAAAGATTTCTTTGTAAAAAGCTACTTGAGGTTAAATAGTTAATTTGAACTGGAGTACTAATCACTGGTGCCTAAATGTTGTTGTTGTTGGGGAACCAAACTACGGGGGGCTTAAGCTGAAGGCAGAAGTGGAAAAGATACCACAATCCTTCAGAGTACCTTAGAATTTTAAGGGGCAGACATGGCAGACCTAGCTCTTGGGAAGATGGCCGGTGTACTTTAGGTAAAAACACAAAATAAGGGAGGGGCAAGCACACAACTCCAGTGCTGGATGAGAGAAGTGCTGTTTAAACCAAAAAGTACTATAAAATGAAGAGAAATTGTTATACAAGTGAATTTTCAGGTGTTTTAATTAACCTTTTTTTTTTTTAAAAAAAATATACAATATATCTTTTTCTCTCTGGGTAAGTCAGTCTATATGCTGTTACCCATGATATTCACCCTTATTTGATGTTCCAAAGGCAGTATTTTAACTCAGGATCCCTGACTCCAAATTTAGTATTCTTTTCCCTATATAACAATGCCTTAATAGTAATACATAGTACATGTGGCCAGGTATTGGCTAGATAATAATTACAGTTTTATAATATTTTGTGAATGATAAAGTGCTTTCTTTGCAACAACTCCACAAGACAGTTAAGAGTGATTATTATTTTTCCCATCTGACAAATAAGGAAATGGAGACTCTTGCCATGAATGACACAGATTAAAACATGGAACTCGAACCTGACTTCCGAGTTCTACAATCAAAATTCTTCATACCAAGTTCCATCGTCTCTGAAGAAAGGGATAATAAGAAAGAACCTACTCACAGCAAAGGCTGTTTGATCATAGACTGAATTGCCTTGGAAAATAGTGAGTTCTCAATTACTGAAGGCTCAAAAGGCAGGCTCAGGATGACCATTTTCCAAAGATGTTATAGAGGGAAGATGGGGTAGGCCTTAAGATTTCCAAGATCTCTTCTAGCTCTGGATTTTAAGTATTCAAATGCTAGTTTTTCCATAGCATCTTATGAAAACCAAGCCAGTCATAAATGCTCTCTGGATGCGCTACTCTACTCTCTTCCTCTGCAGTTCTCCTTTCTTTTTACTTTGGCAGGTGGACATTATTATCTTTACAAGTTCAGCTAAATAGGAAAGAAAAATCACCCTGTAGCCATCAATTGTACATTTGATCCTTTTCCCTGGGTTTAAAATTCCTCAGAAAAGTACCTAAAACGCACAAACATCCATAAATCGAAGTTTTATGCAATGGACAATGTTCTTATTTGAATTATTCCTTATAAGTGCAGACAGCATTTCTACTGCCCACTATTCAACAAGATATTAATCATATAAACATTGAGCTTTAAAATATTTCTTTAAATGCTCAATGCATTGGTGTCCTTTACATGGAAGACATATATATTGCAAATCCAGAACAGAATACTCAGTATTTCAATCATAGATCTTTCCACCATGCCAGGGGTTGCTAGCACCTTTATTGGTGTAAATATATTCCTTTTTGGTGTGGGACAAGAATGCATTTTATGCAAAGGGAAATGAAATTCACCTCATTATAAATGGCAGGTATTTTCTTCATAGTAAAGAGGCAGAAAGAATATTGCCCTTAAAATACATGATTTCTAGTTAGTGTTTTCTTCTACAAACTAGTTGTATCGTACTAGTTGTACAGTCACTTTTTCTTTTTAAGCTTCAGTCTCTACATATGTAAAATTACGGGGCTGGAATTCTCGGTCTAAATCATTATATTATCAAAGAAAAAAATTCTGGCAAGCATCTATGGCAAGATTAAAGTGACGTGATTGTGTCATCATCTCAACAATGTCACAAATTGAAACCGGATTGGATTGGGTGGTTTGGGGAAGATAGTAATGATGATGACAAAGGAGTACTATTAGTGATGTGCTATGAAAGATTAAGTGACTTATCCAAAGTTGGAGCTGGGAAAAAGCACTATGTCAAATTTTGGCTAATATGGAGACATAAAAGGTATTAGAGGAGCCCAGATCTTCCAACAAATAGTGCCCCCGCGTTATAAATGGGCATCAATGAAACAATGGCCTAGAAAAATAAAGAAACATTAACCAAATAAAAAGAAACACTAGATAGAATCTCCTCCATCCAGTCTAGGCTCGCATAAGAATGTGGTTACATGCCTCTGTGTCCTCAGAGAGAAAAAACACATCAGGGTGATGCTAGCTCAAGGTTCGTTAATAGGACTGAAAACTAGGAATTTCTTGACCTTAGCCTATTTGAATTGCAGTTGGACAAAGAAACAGCCTTCAATAATTCACTTTTCAGGAAAAGGGAGTTGAGAAGTATATGCCAAGTGACTTGAAACTTTAGCCATAGCAGGTGACAGGATCATCAAAGTGTCACAGTAACTTTAGCACAGGACTTTTAAGAGTCCTGAAAGCATTTTGATCTTCTCTGATTTTTCTGAGCTATAGTAAGGGCTAGAATCAGTTGCTATTGGGGAATTACAGAAATAAAAGGAGACAGAGATGGAAATTTGAGCACTCATGTTGAGTCATTACAGTGCAGAGACAGGAGACAGGTATTGTGGCAGAGGATATGTTCTGGTCTCAGCCATTCCATGCAGAACTGTGGCATCAATGCCTTCCACAGAAACAACAAGGTCAAACGGAGGCTATCTTACTCTATTTAAGAGTACAAAACATGAGGAGGATTGCTATGGAATAAATCCCTATGAAGGTACTAATCTAAGTAAAGAGAAGAAAATTCCAAATAACAACAAAGAGATAATACGAGTTAGAAGACTCTGAAGAGATAAATTCAGAAGGGAATTTAATTTGTGATCAGTACAAATGAAACCTCAGAGAAAACAATGGTTTGGTCATAAAGACTTCAAGAATGGCTGGAAGAAATGAAAAAAATAGTTTAAAAAAAAGAAAGAAATTAAAGCTCTTAAATTAAAAAATGGGAATAAATGGCTTACGAATAAATGGAAAATCTTACTCAAGTGGGTATACACTATTAGCAGTGAGGACAAACTACTAAACTTGAAATAGTTTTCGAAATAATTTTATCAGCTTGTTTGGTAAAGGAGAGAGCCAGAAGAAGGTGTGGTTCCCTGCCACATTACATACAGTTCAGACAAGGGCATAAAGACATTTACCTGATTGACTTTATAGGCAATAGGTAGTCTCCAGAGAAGGGCAGTTTGAATTTTATATCATCTAATTTACCTAGATGTATATCATCTCATCAGTCTAATTTGAGGAAGGCAAAATAAAACCTTTGGGTGTACCTAAAGCACTGGATGGGATTTAAGCATTCCTTATAGCAATTCTGTTTACCTAGAATGTCACTGTATTTAGCCTGAACTCTATGACAAGCTTTTGAGATACATAATTTTCTACCAACATAAAGCTAGGCTCAAACAATATAAATGATACATACCACAACTCTAGAAAATTAGAATGGATCAGGTAGATCTCAATGACTTCATGAAACAGCACAAAGAAATGTTAAAACAAAGCCCCCAAAACACCATATATGTAGTGAAAAATAGATGTAATATATCTACTACTAACTGATTAAGATAGTTTAGAAATCATCAGTTTAAAAATGACTAAACAAAAGGTTAGCACATTTTGAGAGATCACAAAACTGCTAGATATATTAGAACTAGATAATAAAATGAAAATAAAACAAACACATTGGTCATTTATTGAAAGAAAAGTCAACTTGATTCAAAATCTAGAGTTTCCAGGTCAATGAAAAAAATAGTCAGAAAGAAAGAAATCAAGCACCAAGGCACCAGAATAAGGATCACACAAAACTATACTGCAATACATTTAAAAGAGAGGAAATACTGGAACATGATATTTAGAAAAGCAAAGGTAAAATTAAAAAAAAAAAGTTGCAATGAAGAATAATTTATCTTTCAAAACTGAGGTTTATCATACCAGAAATGGAGGGGTCCAAGAAGTAAAGGTAAATAGATGCGAGAGAGAGAGAGAGAGAAAGAGAGAGAGAGAGAGAGAGAGAGAGAGAGAGAGAGAGAGAGAGAGAGAGAGAGAGAGAACTTGCAACCATTCTTGAGGAAAGAGTCACAGCTGGATAGGATCTTTGTAATTCAAACAGACAACAGATGAAACAAGAGAAAACTAGAAAGGTAAATACATTTAAACTTGAGAAAAGCAAAACAATTATCAAGAGCTTACACTCTAACAAATAAAGGAAGAAAATTTCCATTCAAAATCTTAATGTTTTTAAAGTTCACTGAGAGAAAAGAAAGATAAAAGTAAGACTTACAGAGTGGCTGTTTTACTTATTTTAAGAGGGGAAAGAAGAGTGGAAAAAGAAATAAAATAAACGAATGAGGAAGAAGGGTAGAACTTAATATTTTTCACCACTAGTGGACATCAGCAGAAGATTATATAAAAATAAAATACGGCAGTGGATAGAGGTGTCTTCTCATGAATTTTGCTCTTCTATGAGAAGAACAAATGGTGATTGAACCACTCACACAAAGAAATCAATGTCAAAGTATATTAAATCCAATACAGAAATAGTTTGAGATCAGAAACAAGTCTTTTAGCTTGGTTTCTGTTCTATTTATAGAGATCAGATAATTGTTTGCTTCACTGTCAGATCTATTGTTCTGGATTCAGACTTTGGCTTCAAACCAAGGACCATCCCGATAAGAGTACCAAGAGGCTTAGCACCAGGAGTCTGGCTGTTAGATTACAATTATTCTAGACAAAGAAATCTACAGAATACTTCCACTTCACTTTTTTTTAAGTGTCACTTGGTTCTGAGCTCTGTGTCTTCTGCTTCCACAATGAAAGTGGCATAGTGACAGGCAACAGAGAATGTTAAGAAAGACATGATTATTTGACCACCTATAAAAATTATCTTTATTGTAAATAATCTAAATATGAGATTTTTGTTTGATGACCAACATCAATATATTCTTGGAAAAAATTGAAACACATCAATATTGACATTTTGGAGATAAATGAAATCAGAAGACAAAAGAGAAATGCAATTAAATGAAAGGATACTTCACAGATTTTCCTTGAAGAGGAAAGCAAGCAAAAAATGAAAAGAGAATAGTGTTGGTTTCATCATGCACCTATATAACTACCACTTTTCTGACACAGTAGACATTTATAAAGGCTTTGAATTTAATTAGGTTGAATATGGAAAATGAATAATTTTGTTAGTTATACACTAGAAAGAACTATTTCCTAGGAATCTTGTTAATCTTGTTTAGAATAATTACATCTTATGTGACAACATCTGCTTCATGGAAAGAAAAATTAGAGGAATTCTATCCTTAATATTTAACAGGTCTATTAAATAGATCAATATAAACTTTCATTCTTGATGACTTCATTGAGAGAGTAGATATAGATAGACAGACAGAAAGATAGACAAACTAGCCTTTTATTAAGTTCTTAGTCTCTGACAAGCACTATGCACAAGAAAGATGATGAAAATGATGTTAGATGACTCAAATTTAAGAAATGAATGAAGTCACACGATTACAGATTACTCAGAATCCTCTAATTCAGGGATGTCCTTTGACTGAGTCTAAATTTTACAGAACAAATCCCCTTAATAAAAGAATTTGTTCTGTAAAACTTGGCGGCACCCAAGAACCTAGGAAGCCACATGTGCCCTCAAGACTGCAGGTTCCACATCCCTGTTCTGATCAATGTGTCATAAACACACTTTCCCCCAGAAGATAGCTGGATGTTGAATAGGATCAGATCTATATAGCATTAAAAATGAAACTGAATTTACTTTAAAAGAGAACAGATATAGAGTTGGAAGGGACAGTAGAAGTTCCATAGACAAGGAAAAGTAAAGGTCCCATTTTCATTTTATAGATGAAAACTGAGATACAGAGATTGCCCAGTGTCAACCAGCTAGTAAGTGTCAGTCAGAATTCAAACCTAGGGCACTTGTCTTCAAAGGCAGTATTTTTTCCACTACAGCCTTTTAATAGGCAGGAAATTACCAGTTACCTGTGAAAGAATTATATCAGATTCAGCTGTCTATTTGATATTCAGAAGACTCTTTACTTGGAAAAATTCAAATGGAAGAAAAGGAAATGGAAATACAAGTTAGATTATATTATCTTTAAGGTCTTTTCCAACTCAGATCCTGTGGTTTTATGAAAAAAAGAACCACATCAGAATAAAATAAAATATAGTGAGATGATACATGGTAAAATTTCAACAACTTTAATAAGATTTTTTTACTGCAAAATTGAAAATGACAAAAAGAAGATGCTGACCTCTTTATTACCATCATACGAAAATTTAAGTAATGTAAAGCAAAGCAAGGAGGACAAAAGCTCTCAGAAACCACCTTAGTTAGAAAATGCTTGAGCTCTTTGTCAAGAAAATTCAGATGGTAACCAAAAGAAATATCATTTTAGAATACAAATTGATTTTTTAAAATTTATTTATTTAACTTTTGACATTCATTTTCATAAAATTTTGGGTTCCAAATTTTCTCCCCATTTCTCCCCTCCCCCAACCCAAAATGCCAAGTACTCTAATTGCCCCTTTCACCAATCTGCCCTCTCTTCTAACATCCCTCCCTTCCCTTGTCCCCATCTTCTCTTTTGTCCTGTAGGGCCAGATAATTTTCTATACCCCATTACCTGTATTTCTTATTTCCTAGTAGCAAGAACAATACTCAACAGCTGTTACTAAAACTTTGACTTCCAACTTCTCTTCATCCCTCCCTCCCCACCCCTTCCCTTTGGAAGGCAAGCAATTCAATATAGGCCATATCTGTGTAGTTTTGCAAATGACTCCCATAATAGTCATGTTGTGCAAGACTAACTATATTTCCCTCCTTCCTATCCTACCCCTCATTGATTCTATTCTCTCTTTTGATCCTGTCCCTCCCCAAGAGTGTTGACTTCAAATTGCTCCCTCCTCCCAGTGCCCTCCCTTCCATCATCCTCCCCACTCTGCATATCCCCTTCTCCCCCACTTTCCTTTATTGTAAGATAGGTTTTCATACCAAAATGAGTGTGCGTTTTATTCCTTCCTTTAGTGGAATGTGATGAGGGTAAGCTTCATGTTTTTCTCTCACCTCCTCCCTTTTTCCCTCCACTGAAAAATCTTTTACTTGCCTCTTTTATGAGAGATAATTTATGCCATTTCATTTCTCCCTTTCTCCTCCCAATATATTTCTCTCTCACTGCTTAATTTCATTTTTTAAAGATATGATCCCATCCTATTCAATTCACTCTGTGCTCTCTGTCTCTCTTTGTGTGTGTGTGTGTGTGTGTGTGTGTGTGTGTGTGTGTGTGCAATCCCATCCATTACCCAGATACTGAAAAGTTTCAAGAGTTACAAATATTGTATTTCCATGTAGGAATGTAAACAGTTCAACTTTAGTAAGTCCCTTATGACTTCTCTTTACTGTTTACCTTTTCATGCTTCTCTTCATTCTTGTGTTTGAAGGTCTAATTTTCTTTTCAGCTGTGGTCTTTTCATCAAGAATGCTTGAAAGTCCTCTATTTCATTGAAAGACAATTTTTTCCCCTGAAGTATTATACTCAGTTTTGCTGGGGAAGTGATTCTTGGTTTTAGTCCTAGTTCCTTTGACTTCTGGAATATCCTATTCCATGCCCTTCAATCCCTTAATGTAGAAGCTTTTAGATCTTGTGTTATCCTGATTGTATTTCTATAATACTTGAATTGTTTCTTTCTAGCTGCTTGCAATATTTTCTCCTTGACCAGGGAACTCTGGAATTTGGCCACAATGTTCCTAGGAGTTTTTCTTTTTGGATCTCTTTCAGGTGGTGATCAGTGGATTCTTTCAGTATTTATTTTGCCCACTGGTTCTAGAATATCAGAGCAGTTTTCCTTGATAATTTCATGAAAGATGATGTCTAGCCTCTTTTTTTGATCATGGCTTTCAGGTAGTCCCATAATTTTTAAATTGTCTCTCCTGGATCTGTTTTCCAGGTCAGTTGTTTTTCCAATGAGATATTTCACATTATCTTCCATTTTTTCATTCTTTTGGTTTTGTTTTGTGATTTTCTGGTTTCTCATAAAGTCATCAACCTCCATTTGTTCCATTCTAATTTTCTTCAGTGAGCTTTTGAACCTCCTTTTCCATTTGGCTAATTCTGCTTTTTAAAGCCTTCTTCTCTTCATTGGCTTTTTGAACCTCTTTTGCCAATTGATTTAGCCTATTTTTCAAGGTGTTATTTTCTTCAGCATTTTTTGGGTCTCCTTTAGCAGGGTGTTGACCTGCTTTTCATGCTTTTCTTGCATCTCTCTCATTTCTCTTCCCAGTTTTTCCTCTATCTCTCTAACTTGATTTTCAAAATCCTTTTTGAGCTCTTCCATGTCCTGAGACCATTGAATATTAATTCTGGATGTTTGGGATACATACGCCTTGGCTTCTATGTCTTTCCCTAATGGTAAGCATTGTTCTTCCTCATCTGAAAGGATGGGAAGAGATATCTGTTCACCAAGAAAGTAACCTTCTATGGTCTTATTTTTTTTTCCCTTTTTTGGGAAAAAAGTTTCTTGACTTTTGGGTCCTTTGTCAAGAGTAGGGTATACTCTGGGAATCTTTGAGATCTCAGTTCCTCCAAGGTGGCACGATCAAGTGTGTACTGGTCTGGGCGCAGAGAGGGATTTTCATGCCCAGAATCTTAGCATTTACCTCTCCACAGCCACCTGTTCTCCAGTTCTGCCAAGTCATCACTGGGGGCTGATTTTCAGATTAGCTGGATGGGCAGGGTTGCCATTCAGTGTGACACAAAGACCAGCTCAGCCAGGGCCTCCACCCATGGCTGAGGTAAGACTCAGGGGTTTTTATGCTCCAACAATGGAGCTTCCATATAGGCTGCTGTGCAGCTTCTGTGGCCACTGCCTGCTGCTGGAGCTATGGGAAGGCCCTTCTCCCTTCCTGGCCAGCTGATAAAACCCCGTCACTGACCTTTGGCGCCTGTGGGTTGAGGGATCTGAGAACCTGCTGCTTCTGAGCCTGGGGATTCCACTCCCAAGTTGTCCTCTTCCCAGAGTCTCATCACGCCCCACCACTTGGCCAAGGTTGGACTGGGCTCTGTGCTCAGCTCCACATAGGGTGCACCCGACGTTTCTTTGGGCCTTTCAGGTTGCCATGGGCTGGAAATCTCCTCCACTCTGTTGTTCTCCACTTCTGCTGCTCCAAAATTTGTTGAGAGACCCTCTCTACTGGTATTTTATGGGCTGTGGGGGGAGACCCTGCATGTCTTTCTAGTCTGCCATCTTGGCTCCACCCCCCCAAACTGATTTTTAAGACATTATGGAAGAGGTTAGTTCAAGATTTTAAATATCATTGCTTTATAAATAGCACAGAAAGCACATTAAAGATGAAAACAGGACTGTGGAAAGCTTGTCATGAAACACAAGTAAATTACATTATCAAGAGCAATCATAAATGAACTTGACAAGAGAGTAATTTGATGAAAAAAATGGAACTGATTTGCCAGGGTGCCTATAATAATCTATTTTCATCATCAATTACAGTAGAGTTCTTATATCTGGGTTCTAACATTTCAGTCCCCATCATGCTTTTTTGGAAGAGGTCAAAATCACATGTAAGAAGTTAGGAAAAGAAGTCTATAAATCAAGAGAATTAGAACTGGATAGAATGTCTCAGGAAAATAAATAGCCCCAACTTCTGGGAAAAATGGATCATATTACTTGCAAAACTATATTAAAGATATTAACTATTTTCTCTTTTGCCAATCTTTTCTTTTAAAATATTTTCTTCATGTGAAAGAGTTACACATGTATTAAGGATAAAATATGCACTTGTAGATAAGCTACAAATGTATTAAGGAAGCAATTTGCAAAATTAGCAAGTAATTTTCTATATGTAACATTTTCACATTCACACGACTGAATTGTTTAGAAAATGCAAGATCCCTTTCTGACAATTGTTTGTTGATTACAAAAAGGAAACAAAACAATACAACAAAAAGAAACCTCTTTGCCATGATGGAGACATAACTCATCTTTAAAGGTCTTTCTTACATTTCTATAATTCATGTTTTGATCATATATAATTTCTTTATTAACGCAGAGATAAAGGTAATTTTGTTTGTGACACTTTGGTGTTGATTGCATATATCAAATGCGGCATAACACACTAATGTGCATGCTCTCCAAGCAGTGTTGACTACTGCCATGTAGAATGTCCTGTACAAAGAATAAATGAAAGAAAAGTTCCTTACAGATGGTAAGTCTTCTATCTACTTCTGTTGTGGATGATATTGACCTAATTACATCAAACCCCAGAACAATACAGAGCCTTTACAAGAAAGTCATAATTAAAAAAAAAATTATCCAAACAACAAAGCAGAGTTGGGGGGATTAGTTGCATTAGTAAATTTGTACTAACTGATGAAAGCATGCTTCAATGGTTAAATAATTGTAGTTGAAGTCACAAGAAACCAGGATTTGGAATCCCCCTTCTAGCTCTAGTTAACTGTATGATGACGAAAAACACACTTAAGTCATCTAAGCTTCAGTTTTGTCATCTGTAAAATGGATATAATAATCCTTATAAGATTACAGAGCTTCTGTAATGAGATAATACATGTTGAGCAATTTGCATATCTTAAGATTCCATTTACATGTCTACTGTTATTATTAGTAAACATATCTAGGACAGATACTGCAGATGGACAATGAGTTGAACTTTGAATTGGAAGAAAGAATAGAGCAAGGCTGAATTGCATTTGGGAAATTGAACGGTACTATACTTTTGAATGATCTAAAGTTCTCCCCAGTATTAAAATGCATGTTTTCAACACAATTATTCTCCCCATAATACCATATGCTTGTGAATCTTGGAATACCACAATTTTCAACGAAGCTATGTTGGAGGACACCCAAAAGTCCATGGAGAGCTGCATGGTGAGTATAAATAGATTGTAACATATTTCCAGTGATGACCTATGAACAAGAAGTGGCAGAAGGATATCATTCCAGAAATGTATGATCACAAAAAGAGGGGGCCAGGCAGATAGAGTGAGGGAAGGATAACAGATGGACAACACAAGTGCTTCACTGGTACCCACAAAATATAAAAAAATTCCTTCAATTAAATTGGATAGATTAGGTACCTCCCTGTGAGGAATCTATGGGAAAAGAAGAGTAATAATTTCACCAATCAAAAGTCATGGATAGGGTGTCCTCTATACAAATAGAAGAAATACATCAGCAAAGTCATGGATCCCTTTAAGTACTGAACTAACAAATCAAATCTAAAATAGTAGACAAGAAAGTATAAAGAGATATTAACGATATTGATGACTAAGTAGCAATTAAATTCTTTCTTCAATAGAGGGATTTTTCCCCCAAAGCTGAACTGATTAAAGTTAAATGAAATCTTCCACTTCCTCTTTGCCCCTTCAATTCCCAACTTTACTTCATCTTTCTTAAACTGCTTCAATTAGAAGTGACAATCTATGCAAAACACAGAAAGGAAGGTCAGCTTGGTGGAATCCAAATGAGATTAGTCTTAATTCCAGTATGCTTGATTGTATTTCTTCTTACAGTCTTTCAGTCTTTGAGATAACAGTAATAGACCTACCTTATGTTTCCCAAATTATCCAATGACAGCTATAGAATGTATCCATTTTTTAAAAAGTAAGGACATAGGTAGGCATTGTAACCTTATTATGAGAAAATCAAACTATTAAAATGCATCAATATATGGTGATGGAGAGATATAGACAGAGACATTGATTTAAATGGGTTCTGCCATTAGTTAGTGTACATTTCCAAGAAAATGTTCACTGTGTGTTCAATGATGCCATTTAAAGAATGTGAGACATATTCTATTTTTGGAAATTGTGTTTCACTTCTTTTATGTTACTTAAATACATTTATTATTAGCAACAATTTTAAAGGACTTCATAGTGATCAGGTGAAAATAAACTAAGGATCTCTCTGTCTCTGTCTTTATCTACCTGTCTATCCATACTATACTTATATGTTTCTATTTCCTCTGTAATAAAGGCAGCCATGACATATTTATGCGGTTGCTAGCCTCCGAGTCAGGGCGATTTGACTCACAATGTTTATGTGACCCTGAAAAATCACTTAACCTTTCAGTGTCATAGACAACTCTAAAATTATGGGTTGGGGGAGTGAAGCAAGATACAGAGTAAAAGTATGAACATGCTTGAATTCTCTCACAGATCCCACCAAATACCTGTTAAAAATGACTCTAAACAAATTCTGGAGCCATAGAACCCACAGAATGATGGTGTGAAGCAAGTCTTCAGCCCAAGACAACTTGGAAAGTCAATGAGAAGAGTATCTCTCCAGGTTGGGAGCAGTATGCAGTCTAGCTTGGGCCATGCCATCATAGATGGAACTTGAGCAGGTCTTGTGGGGGGAGGGACACTGAATCATTGCTACCTGTGGTGGTTTTCAGACTTCTTGACCCCAAAACACTCAAGACAACTTAGAAGGTCAGAGGAAAAATCCTGTTGGACCTGTGTGAGAGGGACCCAGGCACAGGGTAGCAGAGGGAAAGAATGAGTCTGTGAGAGCTACAGTAGCAGCAGCATCAATTTACGGAGCTCTAGGCTCACAGATTATGGGGGGATCCAGAGGATGACAGTATACCACCCAGCCCTCTGAAAACAAAATACTACTTTGACAAAGGGCTCAAAAGTCAAGTAAGTGGCTGGAGGATTGAGGAAAAACTAAAAAAAAATGAGACTATAGAATCTTACTTTGGTGACAAGGATGATCAAAACATACAACCAGAAGAACACAGCAAAGTAAAAGCTCCTATATCCAAAGCCTCTAAGAAAAATATGAATTGGTCTCATGTCATGGAAGAGCACAAAAAGGATTTTGAAAATCAAGTAAGGGAAGTAGAGGGAAAATGGGAAGAGAAATGAGAGTGATACGAGAAAATAATGAAAAATAAGTCAACTGTTTGTTAGGCAGACAAAAAATGCTAAAGAAAATAACACCTTAAAAAAATAGACTAAGTCAAATGACAAAAGAGATCTAACAAGCCACTGAGTAGAAGAATTAAGGAGAAGCTTAAAAAGCAGAATTGGCCAAATGGAAAAGGAGGTCCAAAAATTCACTGAAGAAAATAATTCCTTAAAAAATAGAATGGAGCAGATGGAAGCTAATGACTTTATGAAAAATCAAGAAATTATGAAACAAATCCAAAAAAATGAAAACAACTGACTTGGAAATAAAGATCTAGGAGAGACAATTTAAAGATCATTGGACTACTTGGAAGTCATGATGAAAAAAAGGAGCCTAGACATCATCTTTCAAGAAATTATCAAGGAAAGCTGTCCTGAGATTCTAGAATCATAGGGTAAAATAGATATTGAAAGAATACACTGATCACTTCCTGAAAGAGATACCCAAAGCAAAACTCCTAGGAATATTGTAACAAAATTCCAGAGTTCCCAAGTCAAGGAGAAAATTTTGCAATCAAGCAGAAAGAAATAGTTCAAGTATTGTGGATCCACAATCAGGACAACACAAAATCTAGCAGCTTTTACATTAAGTGATTGAAGGACTTGGAATATGAGATTCCAGATGTCAAAGGAGCCAGGATTAAAACCAAGAATCACTTGCCCAGCAACACTGAGCATAAACCTTCAGGGGAAAAATGTTCATTCAATGAAACAGAGAACTTTCAATTCATGCTTTCTTGATGAAAAGCTCAGAGATGAAGAATGTGACTTTCAAATACAAGAATGAAGAATAGTATGAAAAGGTAAACAGGAAAGAGAAATCAAAAAGGACTTACTAAAATTGAACTGTTTACATTCTTACAAGGAGAGTTTTCTCAGTATTAGAGTAGTTGGAAGGATTTTACATATATATACACTCAGAGGACATAGAGTGAGTTGAATATGAAAGAATGATATCTAAAAAATATTAAGGTGTGAGAGAGGAATATATTGGGAGAAGGAGAAATAGAATGGGATAAATTATCTCTGATAAAAGAGGGAAAAAAACTTTTAAAATGAAGGGGAAGAAGGGAGAGGTGAGAGGGAAAGAGTAAACCTTACTCTCATCAGATTCTGCTTAAGGAGGGAATAATATGCACACTCAATTTGGAATGAAAATCTATCTTACTCTATAGGAAAGTAGAGGGGAAGGGGATAAGTGTGAGTTGGGGGTGTGTGATAGCAGGGAGGGCAAATAGGAGGAGGTAATTAGAAGTAAACTCTTTTGAAGAGAGACAGGGTCAAAAGAGAGAATAAAATAAATTGCTGACTGGATAGCATGGAGGAAAATATAACTAGTCTTTTACAACATTACTG
Organism: Notamacropus eugenii; assembly: GCF_028372415.1. NCBI lineage: Eukaryota > Metazoa > Chordata > Mammalia > Diprotodontia > Macropodidae > Notamacropus > Notamacropus eugenii. Next base: position 357,845,780 of record NC_092872.1, read on the forward strand.
TTATGGAATTTTTTTGCATGACTACCTATGTATAACGTATATTGAATGGCTTGCCTTCTCAATGGGTGTGGGTGGAGCAGGAGGAAGAGAGAGAAATTGGAACTCAAAGTTTTGTATGGAAATCTATCTTGCCCTACAAGAAAATAAAGGAAATGAGGATAAGAGAAGAGAGGGGTGTAAAAAAAGGGAGGGCAGATTGGGGGAGGGTCATCAGAATACATTCTTTGTTGGGGTGAGTGAAGGGAAGAGATGGGTAGGAAATTTGAAACTTAAACTCTTATGGAAATAAATGTTGAAAAACTAAAAATTAATTAACTAATTAGGGAAAAAGAAAAGCTATGTGTTGCAGAGAAATTGTTGACCTGCACAGAATGAAGGAGCTTCCTCATCTGGTATTTCCCTGTATCAATGAGAATGCAGATCTAGTTCCTATTTACTACATTTTTACATATGTATCTATGTTTTATTTCTATGTTTCTATTTTTACTGCACACATACATTTTATCTATCAATTCACATTTGTATTTTTATATCTGTAATTTGTGCATGTGTATATTCACCTATTTGTTTGTATGTAATGTTTCTATTTATGAGAGACAGTATGACTTTGTTGGTAAAGGAAACAGTGGGATTTAATGGAAAGAGTGTTGATCTTGATTTCAGAGAACCTGGGTTAGATTTCCATCTCTGCTACTTGTTCCCCAGCATCCTTATTTGTAAAATGAAGAGGACAAATTATTTTCTAGTTCATAGCATCCTGTTATTGAATTTGATGGGCTTATCTGATCATACTTCGTTCAGTTGTTTCAGTTGTGTCTGGCTCTTTGTGACCCCATTTGGGGTTTTCTTGAGAAGGATACAGGAGCGGCTTGTGATTTCCTTTTATAGTTTGTTTTACAGATGAAAAAACTGAGGAAAAGAGAGTTAAGTGACTTGCCCAGGATCACACAGCTATTAAGTGTTTAAGGCCAGATATGAACTCATATCTTCCTGACTCTGGGGCCTGGCTCTCTATCCCCTGTGCCATCAAGTTGCCCCTGATCTGATCATACAGCAATAGAGCCAGCTAGTTGGCATAGTGGACAGAGCACTTGGCCTAGAGTCAGGAAGATCTGAGTTCAAATCTGCCCTCAGACACTTTCTAGTCATGTGATCCTGGGCAAGCTCTGTTTGCTTCAATTTTCTCAGCTGTAAAGTAATAATTCCACCTACCTCCTAAGCTTGTTTTGAGGATCAAATGAGAAAATAATTATAAAGTGCTTAGCATAGTACCTGACACATAACAAGCAATATATAAATGTGAGTTTTTATTATTATTAAAGGTAGTTAAATGGTAGAATATGAATCTGAATTTAGGTTTTAGTTTATAGAGAACTTCTCATAGCATCAGAAGGATCTGAATTTCAGTCTTTCTCTAACTTAAATATGCAGCGTGAACATTGGGCATATCATGTAACCTTTCAGTGATTCTCTAATGCCACAGGGTATAGATGAGTCACTGTTCTACATTGGTGAAGAGAATGTCCATGCTGAGAACCACATAATGATGAACTATGTCATATTACAGGTCACCTCCCTAATTTTCATGATCATTTTTGCATATATTTATATGTCAGTCATATTTCTGTATTTCCACCTCTTTTTTATGTATATGCATTCAATTTATAGATTTCTATTCATCATATGCATATATATGCATACACATCTCTATGTTGCTAGCTATAAAATTATCTTCTGTGTCTAAAATACAGATTTATAGCATTTTTGCTTCCAAACAGCCAGTGAGGTATACAATCAAAATGAGTCTTTTTCACTTAAGTGGAGATGGTAGCTCTCAAATATGAAATGACCTATCCAGTGACACAAAGCTAGTAAGTGTCCATAGTGAGTTTTAACTTAATGTTTAGTTTTTATATCAAGACCAGTATTTGTTCATTCATTCATTCACAAACACTGATTAAGTACCTACTATGTCAGGCATCTCTGGATAGAGTACTGGACCTGAAGTCAGGAAGTTCTAATTCAAATATAATCTCAGACTCTTCCTAGCTGTGTGACCCTGGGCAAGTTACTTAACCTCTGTTCACCTTAATGCACTGGAGAAAATGGCAAACCAATGCAGTATCTTTGACAAGAAAACCCTATGGACAATATTGGTATACTATGATCCAAAGGTTCAGAAACAGTTGGATATGACTGAACTCCTGAAGAAGCAAAGAAATGAAAAAATGTACCAGGCATTGTGCTTAAGTGTCTCAGATACAAAGACAAAAATAAACAAATAAAATAGTTATTGAGCTTTGAGCCTCATGAATTCAAATGCTTCAGAAACACTATAGTGTTATCACTACTATTAACATTGTCATTACTATTTTCATTTAGAGCTAGAAAAGGACTTCAGGGCCCTTTTACCTCTTTTCCTTCATTTTACAGCAGATGAAACTGAGGTCCAGCAAGGTTAAGTGAATTGCAAAAAGAAATCTAGATAATAAGTATCAGAGGCAGGATTTGATCCTTGCTCTTTTTACTCAGAAATTGGTATTCAAATCTAACCTGGAGATTGTTCAAGTATTTGTTAAGGGGCTTACATTCTAGTAGGGAAAACCACCAGTTGATACACTTACATATACAAAAGAAATTCAAAGTAATTTCAGTGTAGGAGAGCAATAGGAGATGAGAGACAGGATTGACCTTTGTGAGAGATGGCTCTGGAGAAGAACCTTAAAGAAAGGAAGGAAATCTGAGAACAGTAGTAAGGAGGGAATACTTTCCAGGTTCTGGGGTCATTCTGTGCCAAGGCACTGAGACAGAGATGGTATTACACCACCTATTCTGTAGGGCTGTGATAATCAAATAACATATACAATAAAATACCAATAAAGATAATACAATACTTAAAATGTCTTTTAATAATAAGTGTTCTATAAATGATGGCTACATGTAAACTATATATTAAGGAGCATATAAGTTCCAACCCTTAAAAGGTTATAATATAGCCCAAGATTTAATGATTTAATTATAGGCTACCTATATTGTATTGTAGTCTTTTTTTTTCAATCTAGAAGAGATTTTAAATAAGTAGGAAGAAGTGAAATCTTAGGACTTGAGACTGGATGTACATGAAAACTGAACAGCTGGTCAACTTTGTAAAGAAATCACTGGAATCATGTATTTATTTATTTTTTCAATAAAGGCACCAAAATGACATTTCCCTGAATTTTTCCACGTTAAAATCAGCAGTTTGGACATCATATAAATAAAATCCATGAACCGAAGGAATAGTAATTGAGGGAAGATAATTTTATATTTACTTTTTAACTGTTAGCTTTCTGGTTAAGGGTTTGTGAACCTGAAACATATGGGACAAATCTCCCTTGAGAAACACACAATTTTAAATTGAACAGATGTCTGTAGTACAGTGGATGTTTGGGTTTTTACTAGCCAGTTAACACTAGATTCAGATTGGGAAGAAATTCATAGGACTATAGAATGTCAGTAGTAGGGGGAAAAAAGTTGAGATTCATAGGGCAATTTTTTTTTTAGCATTTTTTTATTGTTTATTGATTTTTAGTTTTCAATTCATTTTCACAAAATTTGGAGTTCCAAATTTTCTCCCCATCTCTCCCCTCCTCCACCCCATAAGGCCTTGCATTCTGATTACCCCTTCCCTTAATATACCTTCCCTTCTATCACACCCCTCCCTTCCCTTATCCCTTTTTCTATCTTTTCATGTAGGACAAGATAGATTTCTAAACCCCGTTAACTGTATTTCTTATTCACCAGTTGCATGCAAAAACAATTCTCAACATTCATTCCTAATACTTTGAATTCCCACTTCTCTCCCTGCCTCACTCCCCACCCATCCCCACTGAAAAGGCAAGCAATTCAATATAGGCTGTATATGTATAGTTTTGCAAAAGTTTTTCATAATAGTCATGTTGTAAAAGACTAATTATATTACCCTCCATCCTATCCTGTCCCCTAATTATTCTGTTTTCTCTTTTGACTTTGTCCCTCCCCAAAAGTGTTTACTTCTGATTACTCCCTTCTCCCATTTGCCCTCCCTTCTATCATTCCCCTCACCCCACTTGTTCTCTTCTCCCCTACCCTTCTGTAGGGCAAGATATACTTTCGTACCAAACTGAGTGAGCATGTCATTCCCTCTTTAAGCCAAATATGAAGACAGTAAGCTTCCATTTTTCTCTCTCACCGCTTCCCTCTTCCTCTCCACTGAAAAAGCTTTTTCTTGCCTCCTTTATGAGTGACAATTTGCCCCTTTCCATTTCTGTTTTTCTCCTCCCAATGTATTCCTATCTCAACACTCAATTTTATTTATTCTTTTTTAGGTATCATCCCTTCCTTCTTATTCAACTTACCCTGTATTCTCTGTCTATATAATGTATATGTATATATGTGTGTGTGCATGCGTGCGTGCGTGTGTGTGTTGTGTGTGTGTGTGTGTGTGTGTGTGTGTGTGTGTGTAATCCCTTCAAATATCCAAACACTGAGAAAAGTCTGAAGAGTTACAAATACTATCTTTCCATGTAGGAATGTAAATACTTCAATGTTATAAAGTCCTTTATGATTTCTCTTTCCTGTTTATCTTTCCATGCTTCTCTTGATTCTTGTGTTTGAAAGTCAAATTTAATATTCAGTTCTGGTATTTTCATCAAGAATGCTTGAAAGTCCTCAATTTCATTGAATGACCATTTTTTCCCCTGAAGTATTATACTCAGTTTTGCTAGATATGTGATTTTTAGTTTTAATCCTACTTCCTTTGACTTCTGGAATATCGTATTCCAAGCCCATTGATCCTTTAATGTAGAAGCTGCTAGATCTTGTGCTATCCTGACTATATTTTCACAATACTCAAATTGTTTCTTTCTGGCTGCTTGCAATATTTTCTTCTGGACCTGAGAACTCTGGAATTTGGCTACAATATTCTTAGGAGTTTCTCTTTTTGGATCTCTTTCAGGAGGTGATCTGTGGATTCTTTCAATATTTATTTTGCCTGCTGGATCTAGAATATCAGGGCAGTATTCCTTGATAATTTCATGAAAGATGATGTCTAGGCTGATCATGACTTTCAAGTAGTTCCATGATTTTTAAATTGTTTCTCCTGGATTTATTTTCCAGGTCAGTTGTTTTTGCAGTGAGATACTTCACATTATTTTCTATTTTTTCATTCTTTTGACTTTGTTTGGAATTTCTTGGTTTCTCATAAAGTCATTAACTTCCATCTGTTCCAATCTAATTTTTAAAGAACTATTTTTCTTCAGTGAGCTTTTGAACCTCCTTTTCCATTTGACTAATTCTGCTTTTTAAAGCATTCTTCTCCGCATTGGCTTTTTGAGCCTCTTCTGCCAATTGAGTTAGCCTATTTTTAAAGGTATTAATTTCTTCAGCATTTTTTGGGTCTCTTTTAGCAAGTTGTTGACTTGCTTTTCATGATTTTCTTTCATTGATCTCATTTCTTTTCCCAATTTTTTCTCCACCTCTTTTACTTGATTTTCAAAATCCTTTTTGAGCTCTTCCATGGCCTGAGACCATTGCATATATTTTTTTGGAGGTTTTGGATGCAGAAGCCTTGACTTCCTTTGATGTTATGCTTTGTTCTTCCTCATCCTCAAAGGATGGGAGAAAATGCCTGTTCACCAAGAAAGGAACCTTCTATAGTCTTATTTTTCTCCCTTTTTTGGGCATTTTCCCAGCCAGTTACTTGACTTTTAAATCCTTTGTCCAGAGGAGGGTGCACTTTGAGTACCTGTAAGTTTTTAAGTCCTCCAAGGTGGCACAATCAAGGGAGAGGTGTTTACTCCTCTCCTGGCCTGCACACTATTCTGGGAGCAACCAAAAACTTTTTGGCCTAGAGTCTGCAATTGGAATTCCCTCACCACAACCTCTTCCAGCTCCACTACCAGTGCTCCTCCTCACCCCTGAGTGGAGCTCAGAGCTAGAAATCAAATTAGTGGCTCAATTGCCCCAGGGGCACTAGACAGAGAGCTCCAAAAATGGCAGCTGCTGCTGCAGTTCCTACTGCTGGAGGTCCAGACTGAACTCCCTTCTCCTGGATAAAGGAGCTTTCACTTTTGAAGCTGTCTGTGGCATTTGTGGGTTGACTAATCTGAGAAATGCTGTTTGTGGCACCCTGAAGCCTGTTCCAGTTTCTGTCCCTGCTGTGCCCCTGCTGGTCACCTGAGCTGCATGCTGGGCTGGTCATCTCGGATTTATTTTCTTTGTTTGTATAAAAAAAGGCCCTGAAAACTGTGTTGTTATTGTTGTTGTCATTGTTATTGTTGTGTTTGTCCTTCATTCTGGAAGAGGACTGTGACATTAGGGAAATGATGGCATGACTTGCAGTTGACTTTGATTTGAGGGAGGGAGGGCTGTGCAAGGTCACCAGCCTCAATTTCTCCTCCCAGTAAGGCAATATCTTAAAACTAGAAGCTGCATTAAAGATTGTCTCATCTAACCCCTTCATTCTATGATAGAGGGAAGTGGAACTCAGAGACAGGAATAAACTCAGATGAAATTACACAACAAAAAAATGACAAAGCCAATACAAAGTTCTAGCTCCTAAATCAGCATTCTTTATAGTATTCCATTTATCTTTGGAATGAACTGAAATTCAAAGGGTACTGTGAATAAAAAGTAAATAAAGGAGACTTGACTAGGTGTCACATAGAATTAGAAACTTTCTGCCAATATCATATTATTGGTCACTCAATCAATAATCCTTTATTAAATGTTTCTATGAGAAAGATGCTATAAGTATTACCATCACCTTTCCAAATATTTAGAAGCTGAGACTCAGAGACTGGAAGGATCTAATCCAAGGCTACAGGGAAAAGTAGAAAGAAAAAAAGGCAGAGCTGCCAAAGACAAAATTCTTTACCATTTACCCCAATTGCTGGCCCTATGACCAGTAGAAAGAAGGAAACTCACATGGAAAAGACAACTCATTATTTCAGTAAACATGGCTTGCTGTGTGCAGGATCCTGTGGTAGATTATGGTTCCTCTAACTCCTGCATATCACACACTGAGAAAAGGAAAAATTTGGAAAAAGAGAGTACTGTTCTTATAGAACCAAGTCGTGGGTTCATATTCATCCTTGGTAACCTGTCTCTCCTATTGTCTATATAAATCTTTTTAAAACCTAAGTTTGCCTTTTGAATTTATGTTAGATAACTTCCTTTTATTCCTTCTTATTGGAATAACATCTCTTCATGTATTCATTGTGTCATGTTTGAGATCTTCCCACTCTTTCCAGGTTGATTATCCCTTTCAGATTGTGGGATCTTACCTTTAAACTTTTTTCAAATCTGGCCTCTTCAGATCCAGAGTACATGTCAAAGTATATCTGACTTTGCTATCTAATATCCTGACTTTAAAGATAGAAAAATCACTTTCTGATAGGGATTAAATCATTTTTAATCTACCGGTTTGTCCTTTTGGGAGAGAATCAAGTACAGAAAAGCAGAATCTCTCTGTTTCTTCCATTTAAAATGAATAATTTTCATTTCATTTCATTTCAAAACTACAGTTTTTATATTGTTTTCATTTCCTCTTTTCCCTCCTAGAGAATCTCACAAATAAAAATGAGGGGGAAAAGTTCATCAATGCTAACCATCACACCAAAAAAGTCTGATGTTATACCTAGTACTCCTTACTCACGGTCCCTCACCCACACAAAATGTGGGAGAAGTAACTTTTCTTATTTCTTCTTTAGGATCAAACTTTATTCATTATAATTTTAGAACATTCATTTTCAATTTATTTTCTGTTGCTATTCTCATTGTTATACTGTCCTTTCTGATACCAAATCTATGATCCTACGATCCCCCTTTTAAGGATGAAAGCTTACTTAAATTAAAAGGAGAATTTATTAACTCTGTTTTTGGACAGATAAAAGTATCAGTGGTTGCCTACTGCTATGTGACTATTCTATGGCAGGCTTATAATCTACTTCCCAAATCCCTTTTCTTTTCCTTTTGTCTTGATGGTCTCTTCTCTCTCTCTCTCTCTCTCTCTCTCTCTCTCTCTCTCTCTCTCTCTCTCTCTCTCTCTCTCTCTCTCTCTCTCTCGCTCTCTCTGAATAGAGCGCAGGTCGTGGAGTCAGAAAGACTAATCTTTATGAGTTCCGGTATGGCCTCAGACACTTACTAGTTGTGTGACCCTGGATGAACCATTTAACTGTATTTACCTCAGTTTTCTTATCTATAAAATGAAATGGAGAAGGTAATTGCAAACCATTCCTGTATCTTTGCCAGAAAAACCCAAAATGGGGTCATGAAGCAGATGAAACTGAAGAAACACAAACTCACTATAAGACAATACAAATACAATAACCAATAAACACACTAAAAACTCCAGAAAACACAAAATAGAATAAAACCAAAAGACTTCACATTTGCTGGATGGCTGGAGGTAGTGGTGGAAAGAGATTCCCAACATGTGAACAGATTAGTATAAACATAATACTTTGAGGAGGAACAAAGGAAGCCTAACAGCTGAGGATCTCCAAAAAGATTTCTTGTAGGAGGGGCTCATGAAATGAAGATGAGGTTGCAGAAGATCATGATGCATTCAAAATCACACAGGTAATAAGCTGCAGAGGCAGGATGTACATCCAAATTCTCTGACTGCAGTCAGTGTTCTTTCGCACTGTACAGCCTTGCCTATTCTGACCTTTTTACTATTAATACACAAAACAAACCTTCACCTTCTGTGGTTATAAAACTTCTGAGGCTCAACAGTCCACTAGAGCACAGTAACTCACAAAGATACAAAATAGGGAATGATGGCCGATTCAAATCTACCAGTCATGGTAACAGCAACATGAGCCCTGCCTGAAACTATACTCCTCTCTTGATTCACCTTTTATCCCTCTGTGGTAGAATTGCAGAAAATCTGTTTCACACCCAACAGCAAGGGTTTTGTGGTCTTTTTGACTTAAATACACTAACAATTTGGAGGCAGAAAAATCCAAAGGATTCTTCTAGTATAAAGAACCAAATTGTGAACGTATGAAAATGAAATAAGAATTATGACAATAGGGAAAAATGGGAGTAAACGATGTTGGACAAGACGCTCCTGAGGTTCTTACAGCTGTGGCAACTTGTGGTTCAATAATTTGAGGGGTCATGATTCTTCCAGCTCAGATATCCTATGTTGCTAAATTATAATATTTCTTCTAGTTCTTCTAACACTTTAGGAGTCTGAGGCTGTAGATGTAAGAACAAATGGACAAGTCTAAAATAACACAAAAACCAAGATCATTTCATTATTATTTTTATTTCATAGCCTTCTCAATCAGAAAAGCTCATTTTCTGCGTGGTTACTATTATTGGCTTGAAAGTTCCCCTTTTCTCATTCCTTGGTCATGAATAAATTCTTACCTCTGAGTCACAGTCTTATTTACACTGTATTATCTTAGAAATGCCAGCAAAGTAACACATAGAAAAGGATGATTTCTTCCCATCTAAGTTTTATATGTCTTGAGGCACTATTATAATGAGTTGGACCCAGGCATAGAGGATTTTCATGTGAGAAAGACTTATTGAATTCAAAGATTCTATTGCTCAATCTTTAGAGAAGCCTATGGATTTTTATAAATGGATGGATACTTTATTATCCTCTAACAATTGAGACTCCCAGATAAAAAAAAAAACAAACAGCTTTTGACCCCATGGAGTAGCCAAGGCATATTTGGATTAAGTCTCGAAATATGATCTAAGAAATTACCCTGAATAGTGTTGAATCTGTGTGAAAAAAAAAATAAAAACAAATCAGGATTCAGAATGCAAATTGAGCCTGACCAGAAGTGTGTATATATTTTTTCTTCTTCTGATGTTTCCACACAGTCAATAAAATGCATTTTAAAAATGTGCTTATAAATTTCCAGGTGCAAGATATAGAGCTGGAGATTTTTAGTAAGAAATGGATTTTCAGGATTTTCTGAATTATTTTAGATTCTGGAATACATAGGGAGAGATTTACAAGACAACTAAATATAGAAAGGATTCTATAGGAACCCTAACAAAATGACTATTGGATGGGCAGTCAGATAACTTGGGTTCTAGTTCTGGGAATGCCAATCACCTGCTGTATGACTGTTCAAGTCCTGTCTTTGGTTCTCAGCGTTCTTATCTTTAGAAATCAGGGGATTGACTTACGGTATGATAATTATATGATATTTAAAGTAATTTCTTATTATGTTTTTCTGCAAGTGAATGATTCTGAAGTTCTATCCAGATCTAATAGTCTATTTTCTACCATTCTAAGACCTCTGTTAGTCTCATATTCTGTGACTATGCTACATAATATTGTACTAACTGAGGTAAATATTTTAAATTAAAACATACTCTCTTGCCTGTAAAGATTTAACAGTATTAGAAATGAAACAGTATAGACAGATGTAGTCATCTGTAATATATTGCTACTAATAATACCAATTAGTCAAAATAACTTATCTCATTTGACACTTGCAACAGTCCTGTATAGATTTGTAAATCTAACTTTACAAATGAAGAAACTGAAAAAAAAACAATAGAAAAAAATGATAGTAAGTAGATCAGAAAAGGAATTTGGGCACAATGGAAATCTTTAGATTAATCACAAGTTTTTTGTCCTTGAGGATACTTTAGAGAGCATTTAGACCAGGATTCCTTAACCTGGGACCCTAGAACTTTCATTGCAGTAACAGTGGCTTTCTTTATGTTCCTATATATTTGATTTTATGCCTTTAAAAGCATTATTCTGAGAAGAGTTCCTTAGGTTTTACCAGAATATCAAAGGGGTGTCCATTACACAATGAATTTTAAGAATCCCCAGTCTAGACCAACCTCATTATTTTACAGATGAGCAAATAGCCTCCAAGAATGCTGATCTGACACCATAAGGTGATACATGTAGTAACAGAGATAAATTTTTGAACTCATTATCTGACTTGGTCAGGGGTATGCTGGAGCAAGCTTGAACTAGCTTGGAAGAACACATTGCTGAGTTTTCAGCATGAGTATTTATTCCCTCACTCCACTTTGTATCTACTGCCCTGCTTCGTTTTAACTCCACAGAACAAAATGGCCTTTCCAGGGTAAGCTTATCCCTTTCAATCTCACCACCAAGTTTCAGATCTTGATTGACACCACCTCCCTCAGCCTCCTTTTCCCTATAACTAGAAGACTGGAGGTCAGATTACCAAACTCCTTCTAATGTCTTCCTTTATAGAAGGCTAAAACAGGACTCTCAGCTCACTACACTTTGCATCTGTTGTCCTGTTTGGTTTCATTCCACAAAGCAAGATGCCCCTGTGCCACTTACCCTCAGTATCCCATCTCTCCATCCTTGTTTTTCTGCCTTTTTATGTTGTCTTCCCCTTAAGCTCCTTGAAAGCACACATTGTTTTTCTATTTATTAGCTGTATCCCCCAGTGTTTAGCAGGGTGTCTAGCACATAGTAGGCATTTAATAAATGTTTATTAGATTGGATACTCAGAAATCCACAAACTATAAATCAGCACTTGATTTATTGCTTTGTTATTTGCCTCTACTTAAGGAAGCTATGGAGAAAATGCTAGTAATGAAGATTGAACCTAAAAATTGGAGCTGCATGGTTTTTTTTTTCTTTTGAGAACCAGATGCTAATCATTTATCAGCAAACACCAACTCAAAATCTGCTGCTCTTTTTACCTGTCCTGTGCTATGTCAGTCTTGAAATCTTGCTGGTAGTATAGAGGCTCATAATACAAGGATATCATTGACCCCACCTCTACCCTCATTCCCCTTGGCACACTCCAGGACAGCTCAAGAAAGCTTGGACTAGCTGTGGGGCATATGTGATGTGGGACTTCTACAAAAACAATTCACAACTAAGTATCTTAACCTGTTTTATATTTTTTTGTCCCTCTAATGTGGTTTATCTTAAGGAACATTCAACTGTTGTGGAGAATTTGATTCTCCCTAGATCTACTTCATTTACCGTTTTCTATTAATTCCCTTACTGAGACTGACTTACTTAAAATAGCTTCCCTTCCATTTGCTACTTCCTCTGATTCCTTATCTCAAAATCCATGACACCCGCCCAAGGTGACTTCTGCTTCTGGACCGTCCTCCCTCTCCATAGAGACTAAAGCAAAGATTCCCACCGTGACTAGTTCCTCTTTGGGGAGGCATAGTATGGTGTAGCAGAGAGAACCCCAGTCTTAAATTCAGAAAAACCCCAGGGTGTGTGCCTTTTAGCAGGTCACAAAAATCTCTCTGATTCTCAGTTTCATCAATCCTAAAATACGATTATTATAAAATACTACCTCCCTCACAAAGACTTTTATAAGACCCATATAAGCTAATGTATAAAAAGGGGCTTGTTACCTTAAGCTTTGTTAAATTTCAGATCTTGTTCAGTATGGGGACCAGATGGAAACCCCTTCATGCCTTTTCATTCTAAGCAATCCTCTGTCCCAGGAATCCCATAACTCTTCCATCATGAATCTTCCAAATATGCCAGGCGACTTCATCTTGATCTTTCAGTATTTTGTGATTTGAAAATACCTGTTGTACTGTTAGTCATCTCTTATCTCTAATTGTTATTAAATGATCAGCCCTGTATTATCATCTTATAGAAAGCAATAAAAGAGCACATTGAACTTGAATTTTCAGGCAAGTAGATTCCCCCTTCATTCTTTGGAAAGAATAATAACTCACATTTGCACCATATTTTGTTTACAAAGCCCTTCCCTCATAGTCATCCTTTGTGGTAAAGAGTGTGAGCATTTGAATAATTAGGAAACTGAGGTTAATAGAAGTCAAGTAGCTTCTCCTGGTCTGTACAACTGATACCACATTTCCAAAAGCATTTGTTTAAAAGTGTGGAAGTTGGGATTTGAATACAGGCTTCCTCTTTCTGAGAAATCCTGATCGTAACTCATTGATTTATGTGGTTCTTTTTCTGTGGCGAAACCAAAATATATTTCTTCAGTGCCTCAAGTAATAGGGTAATTTCAAAAGGAGTGGTTTTATTTTAATTATTTTCTTTACAAAGCATAGTTTTGTATCAGGGACTAAGTGTAGTTGGGGGAAGAGGTAAATCCAATTTGTAATTCTGATCTGACACTGTTTGGTACTAAGAGGTAGGATACCATTATTATTAGTTGATTAGTATATAGGAACTTAGATTTCAGGAACTGCTTATAAACATCAATGGATTTTGATAATTCCTTTGACAAGATGGTCACCTCCTTGGTGGAAAAAGACTAATTTTAACAGCACACTGAAAGTAATTATTTCTGTGGGAGTACAGGTAGTGGGATATGGTGGAATGATCACTGTCCTGGCAATTGGGAGACTCGGATGACATTAGATCTGCAGCTAAGTAGTTGTGTGGCCTTGGACAAGCATTTCGCCTCCCTGGACATTAGTTTATTTATCCTTAAAGTTCTTTTCAGTTCTGACATTCTAGTGTTCTAATAATAAAAGCTCACATTTATAATATCACTAATAATATAATAATGATATTTCTACAGATTTGTTTTATAAGGCATTACAAAAGTTAATAAGAGTAACTCTCAGTTCCTCACAAACAACCTTGTGTGATTCATAGTACAAATCTTATTGCCTCTATTAACAGAAGAGGAACATAAGGTTTTGGAGGTTTAGAGACTTCTCAGCAGGTATACAGTTAGTGGTATGGCCAGTCCTGAAGCCTGGGTCTTCTGACTCAAATACAGTAATTCTTCACCTATAACATGGTGCATTTCTACAACCAAAGGTTACCAATATCCTCTCTTCTAACCACTATACCATAATTGAACAATTTACCTTTTTTTTGAAGGAGAAAATAGCTTGCTTCTCAAAAGTGGCAACAAAAGTGGATTTTTTCCAGTGTTGTTATTATGATAATATAACAGAAGTTAAATGCCCAGATATCAGAGGATAATGTGATAGCATTAACACAAATTGCTTGTAACTTTATTGTTTCATAGAGAGGAAGTGAGCTATTATTATATTATTATTCAGCAGTAACGGCAATGAAGTTCTATCATGGATGCACCTCACTCTGTCCCAAATGATTTAGCTTCACTGGAATCCTTAACGGGACTCCATTTAGTTTCTTAATAGATGACAGAGTGGTCTCCTTGCCCTCCCCTTCTCTCTTTTTCCTACTCTGTCTTCCACCCTTTAAGGATAACACAGTGTTCCATCTGCTTTACTTCCAGAAAGTTCTGATCTGAGAAGTGCTCTACTGCACTACATCTGGTGCACCCCGCCATCTGGAAGGAGAGGATTCCGTGTTCCTTGGAAATTCATGATATATGGTTCCTTTCTTTCTCTCATGTCCAAAACACTATCATCAGCTTTAGGAAGAAGCTGCAGAATGACAGTCATGTGGAAGAGGGTCTTGACATTCTAAACTATGTATTTACAACCAGTACTTAGCACAGAGGTCTATACACAGTAGGTGCTTAATGAATACTTGTTTCATACAATTGAATGAAATGGAATTGTTCTCTGGAGGGCAAAACTAGAGTGTAATGGCAGAAATTTCAGAAATATAGATATAAACTCAAGAAATTCACTAATTGAAGAAGCATTTATTAAGCACTTACTATGTGCCAGACACGATGCTGGACACTGAAAATAAAGAGGAAAAAAAAATAAAACAATCCCTGAACTCCAGGAACTGGAATTCTATAGTGGGAGTTTGTAGGGAGATAATATATAACCAGAAAAATCAAATAAAAAAAAGTTATGCAAAGTAATTTGGAGGCTAAGAGAGGTTCTCCTCACATAGGGTTTCTTGAAAGGTCTCCTTAAGGAGGTAACATTTGAGCTGATCTTTGAAGGAAACTAAGCACCATGTTATGAGACAGAGATGAGGAAGGAGTAGATTTCAGGAATGAGGAACAGCCTGTGCAAAGGATGGAGGTAGAGCACCTAACAAACTACCAAATAGCAAGTTTGACAGGAACATTTGAAGGGAAACAATGTAAAATTTTTCTAGAACAATGGGTGGGAGCTAAACTGAAGTTTAAATGGCAAATAGAATAATTTGCATTTTTCAGAGAGGTAATAGGGAAGCCTCTTGAACATGGAAATGACATAGCAATGTGTCACAAATTTTGCAGGCATATGGAGAATGCATAGGTGAGACTATATAGGGTGGATATGTGGAGACTAATTAGAATGGTGTTGCAATAGTCCAAGTGAGGGGCAATGGAGGCCTGAGCTAGTGTAGGATCTGTGTTGGTAGAGAGAAGGGGATGGATACAAGAGACATTGTGGAGGTAGAATTAACATGACTTTTCAACTGATTGGATAGTAGAGGTGACAAAAAAAAGAACTGAGAAAGGAATACATGAACTACAGAGTTGAGAGGACAAGAGGTGGGATAAGAATAAATAATAAAACAAATGCCATGTTTCCTGATTCAAAATCCCTAAAATACCAGAGTAAAGGTAAAAGAGTTTCCTCTAAAGCTGTTGCCCTACTCAGTGACATCATATTTGTCAAAGCAATGGACTGTTTCATAAAAATGTTAAATGGTCCTTTGAGATAGGAAATTTATGAAAAATTAGATTGGGGACATAATAAGATATAACTGAATCTTTAATTTATAGTTTAACAGTGGCTTCATTGTAGCAATATAAAGGAACTCTTAAAAATTTTATTAAATAATAGACTACAATGAATCTTTAATTTACTGTTTAAATAGTTGTTACGTTCATGAAATATAAAGGACAGCCTTTGTGTTTTTATCATTTTAAACGATTCTTTAGCAAAGAATATCTGCCAATTAAGATTATTTTGTCCTTTGAGCTTCATTGTACAGTTTTTTTCTCATTGTCCTTATGATGTGCTATAGTAGCTACTGCTTAACACCTAGCATCTCTATTCCTTTCCAAAAAGCCCAACAAGCCATCATGGTTGCCTTGTAGACTGACTGATGTCCCTGTCCCTGGAAGTAGACTTTGGTTACACAGAATTGAGGTATAAGGCCAGCTTCAGGTCAGGGTTTTGAGAACAAGAGTGAGTGGTGGGTAGTGGTGTGCTGCTTGCTTTATTTTGTTCTTTTTAAACTTAGGCTCACAGATCATGAAATATCAAAGCACAAAGAGATCTTAAAATCATAGGATCATTAGAACTGAAAGAGACCTTAGAATCAGAGAATCATGCAATATAAAGTCTGGAAAGGGCCTAGAAATCAGAATCACAGAGTTATATAGCTGCATAGTATCTTACAATCAAAGTTAAGTCAGGTCACGAAAGATTAAGTGCCTTCTATGAGCCATGTAACTCTATGTTATATTCTTTTTTAAAAATTTTTAATGTTTATTTATATACTTTTAGTTTTCAGCATTCATTTCCACAAAATTTGGAGTTCCAAATTTTCTCCCCATCTCACCCCTCCCCCCACCCCATAACACCTTGCATTCTGGTTATCCCTTCCCTCAATATGCCCTCCCTTCTATCACAACCCTCCTTTCC
Organism: Notamacropus eugenii; assembly: GCF_028372415.1. NCBI lineage: Eukaryota > Metazoa > Chordata > Mammalia > Diprotodontia > Macropodidae > Notamacropus > Notamacropus eugenii. The sequence continues at coordinate 357,862,262 of NC_092872.1, forward strand.
CTTATCCACTTCTCTCTTTTCCTGTAAGGCAAGATAGGTTTCTATAGCCCATTACCTGTATTTCTTATTTGCCAGTTGTATGCAAAAACAATTCTCAACATTCATTCCTAATATTTTGAATTCCAACTTCTCTCCCTTCCTCCCTCCCCATTCATCCCTACTGAGAAGGTAGGTAATTCAATATAGGCTGTATATGTATAGTTTTGCAAAAGACTTCCATAATAGTCATGTTGTGTAAGACTACATTTCCCTCCATCCTATCCTTTTCCCCATTTATTCTATTCTCTCTTTTGATCTTGTCTCTCCTCAAAATGTTTACTTCTGATTACTCCCTTCTCCCACTTGCCCTCCCTTCTGTCATTTCCCTCACCCTATTTGTTCCTTTCTCCCCTACCCTTCTGTAGTGCAAGATATACTTTCATATCAAACTGAATGAGCATGTCATTCTCTCAAGCTAAATGTGAAGAGAGTAAGCTTCCCTTTTTCCCTCTCACATCCTCCATTTTCTCCTCCACTGAAGAAACTTTTTCTTGCTTCCTTGACGAGTGATAATTTACCCCATTCCATTTTTCCCTTTCTCTTCCCATTATATTCCTCTCTCACCCTTCAATTTTGTTTTATTTTTTTTTTTAGGTATCATTTCTTCTTATTCAACTCACCCTGTGTTCTCTATGCATGTATGTGTGTATTTGTGTGTGTGTGTGTGTGTGTGTGTGTAATCCCTCCACCTACCCAAATACTGAGAAAAGTTTCAAGAGTTACAAATATTATCTCTCCATATAACAATGTAAACAGTTCAACTTTGGAAAGTCCTTTATGTTTTCTCTTTCCTGTTTACTTTTTCATGCTTCTCTTGATTCTTGTTTTTGAGAGTCAAATTTTCTATTCAGTTCTGGCCTTTTCATCAAGAGTGCTTGAAAGTTCTCTATTGCATTGAATGACTACTTTTCCCGCTGAGGTATTATACACAGTTTTGCTGGGTAGGTGATTCTTGATTTTAATCCCAGCTCCTTTGACTTCTGGAATATCATATTCCAAGGCCTTCCATCCCTTAATGTAGAAGCTGCCAGATCCTGTATTATCCTGATTGTATTTCCACAATACTCAAACTGTTCCTTTCTGGCTGCTTGCAATATTTTCTCCTTGACCTAGGAACTCTGGAATTTGGCTACAATATTCCTAGGAGTTTCTCTCTTTGGATCTCTTTCAAGAGGTGATCTGTGGATTCTATCAATATTTATTTTTCTCTCTGGTTCTAGAATATCAGGTCAGTTTCCCTTAATAATTTCATGAAAGATGTTGTCCAAGCTCTTTTTTTCATCATGGCTTTCAGGTAGTCCTGTAATTTTTAAATTGTCTCTCCTGGATTTATTTTCTAAGTCAGTTGTTTTTCCAATGAGATATTTCACAACATCTTCTATTTTTTCATTCTTTTGGCTTTGTTTTGTAATTTCTTGGTTTGTTATAAAGTCATTAGCTTCCATGTGTTCCATTCCAATTTTTGAAGAACTATTTTCTTCAGTGAACTTTTGAACCTCTGTTTCCATTTGGTTAATTCTGGTTTTTAAAGCATTCTTCTCATTTGCTTTTTGGACCTCTTTTGCCAGTTGAGTTAGCCTATTTTTAAATGCATTTTTCAGCATTTTTTGGGTCTCCTTTAGCAAGCTGTTGACTCATTTTTCATGATTTTCTTTCATTGATCTCATTTCTTTTCCCAATTTTTTCTCCACCTCTCTTACTTGATTTTCAAAATCCTTTTTGAGCTCTTCCATGGCCTGAGATCATTGTATATTTATTTTGCAGGTTTTGGATGCAGAAGCCTTGACTTCCTCTGATATTATGCTTTGTTCTTCCTCATTCTGAAAGGATGAAAGAAAATACCTGTTCACCAAGAAAGTAACCTTATGGAGTCTTATTTTTTCTCTGTTTTTTGGACATTTTCCCAGCCAGTTTCTTGCTTTTGAGAATTTTGTTGAAAGGATAGTATATTCTAGGGACCTGTAAGTTCTTAGTTCCTCCAAGGTGACACAATCAAGGGAGAGGTGTTTACTCCTCTCCTAGCCTGCACACTGGTGTGGGAGCAACCAAAAACTTTTCTTCCCAGGATCTCCAATTGAATTCTCCCTCCAGAGCCTCCACCAGCCCCCCCACCAGTGCTCCTCCTCACCTCTGGGTGCAGCTCAGGGCCAGGAATCAGCCTCAGTGGTATATTCTGAAGTTTCAAGAATGACACCAACAAACCAAATCTCATTAAGGATACCTCCAAAACTAGTCCCTTTTTTGTGGGGGAGGGGTGAGGGGCAGGACAAGGCAATAGGGCTTAAGTGACTTGCCCAGACTCAGGCAGCTAGTAAGTGTCAAGTGTCTGAGTCTGGTTTGAACTCAGCTCCTCTTGACCCCAAGGCCAGTACTTTATCCACTGCACCACCTCGCTGCCCCCACGGGTCTCTGCTTTTAAATAGTTCAGTCTAATGGAATATGATATCAACATGTATTAATAATATGTTTGTGTGTATATGTGCCAAAGAATTAAAGAATGTGGAACATTAAAGCTAAAAAGAAGTTTAAAGATCATCTAATCATTTATTTTACATATGAGTAATCTAAAACCCTGAAATAGAAAGTGATTTGCCCAAGGTCACACAGCAAGTTTGTTGGGTACATACCTGAATATACAAATAGTTCTGTTAGTGCATTGACTTGGGAATTCTCTCCAATGATACAGTGTGCAACCCATCCAGGCCTGCCCATCCTATATGACTTTTGTCCCTGTCATCCGCAGGTGTACCACATATAGTTTACTTGATGTTTAAAGAGGCCTTCACTGTTTTTTCCCCTGACATCACAAGGGTACCAGTGGAACTCCCTGACTGTCTCCTTATTATCTCTTTTCTTCACCATAATTTATCTGTTAGATCTTGCAATGGAGAATCAGAGTAGCAATGATGTATGTAGCTTGTTTACAGAGAACTTATTCAGATTTTTGAATGGCAGTTTCTTCAAGTACTATAGACAAGGGAAATGAAAGTCATAAAAGATTATGTGACTTGACCATAAACCGATAGTAAATATAAGAACCATGACTCATGACATAATTCTTTTGACTTGACATCTAGCTATCTTTACACTGCATCAAGAAAGAGTTCTTGCATACAGAAGATTTTTGCTTAAAAAAGTAAAAATAACCTTATTAATATTGACTACTTGGAGAAGATCCATCTAAATTATTGAATCTAAAGTAAGGATATTTTAAAATAAATGCTTAACTACTTCTTAAAATAGCTAAAAATATATTGCTCAGGAGAACTTATAAAACCAAAAAAAGTTTGACCTAGAATGAACCTAAGAGACTATTTGGTGCAAAGGTTATTAACCTGAGGTCTGTGAACTTTTTTTTTAATAAATATATTTAAATGTAATTGGCTTTCTTTGTGATTCAATGTGTTTTGTTTTATGTATTTAAAAATATTATTTTGAAAAAAAAAAAAAACAGTAGACTTCACCAGATTGCTGAAGGGATCCATAACACATAACAATGTTTAAAACAAACCAAAATCCCTGAATCTCCTCCATTCTCTCAATTCACAGATTAGGACACAGAGCCCAGAGAGTGAAAGTGCCTTGCTCATGGTCACACAGCCTGACAAAGGGATTCATGACATGAAAAGTTTGAGAACCCCTGTTCTAGAACTTAGTTTCTGAGATAAAGTGATATTTGTACTGTCTCTTAATTTCAGAAAAGATGTGCAAATTTTATAAATGCTTTTTTTTCGGGGGGGCATGTATTTTCTAAACCAAAAGTGTTATGATAGGCAGCTGAAGATCTAAGCAGAGTACTTGAGCAAATACAGTATGCATATTATACAATGCCTTTGATCATACTTTTCTCTGAGTTTAGAATGCTTTCTCTCATCTCTGTCAAATTCCTGTCCAACCTATGAAACCCAACTCAAATGCTACCTCCTCTATTAAACCCATAGTCAGTGACAACTTTCTCCCTAATATGACACTTTGTTCTGTATCTCTGAAACTGCAAAATTTGCTTATCATGAAAGGTTTTAATTAGTAGGTTTGTTGTCTTCTTTCCCAGTTGAGATGATAAGCTCCATGAGGGAAGAAGTCACGCCATATCTTCATGTGTATGTGCTCCAGTACCTAGAAAAGGTCTTTCCTTTTAATTTAATAAACACTTCTTAAATGCCTACTATGTGCCAAACACCCAGCTAAGCACTGGGGATACAAAAAAGAAGCAAAAGAAAGTCTGACCTCAAGGAGCTTACAGTCTAATGGGGAAGACAACATGCAAACAAATATATGCAAAGCAAGCTACATACAGAATAAATAGAAAATAATTATAGAAAGAAGGCACTAGTATTAAAACGGATTGGAGATAGCTCCCTTTAGGAGATGGGGTTTTAACTGAGACTGAAAGGAAGTCAGGGAGGTCACCAGCCAGAGTGGAGGAGGGAGAGCATTCTAGGCATGAGGGACAGCTGTAGACAATGTCCATATACACAAATGGCTGATAAAGATTTTTGTAGTTTTCTTTTATTAGACACTTTGGTGCTAGACCAATGTATGAGGTATTATTGGAAAATCATCACCAGTATGGGAGTTCTTAACTTGGCCTTAGATTTCATAGGGTCCATGAACTTAGACAGGAAAAATACATCTTTTTTTCTACTAGCCTTTCCCCAAATGAGCAGTTCTTTTTTTTTATTTTTTTATTTTTTAATGTTTAACAATCACTGCCATACAATTGTGATTTTATCCGCCCCACCTACCCCTCATTCTCCCCCTCCCTCCCCACGACTGAATACAATTCTGTATAGATTCTACATATACTTTCCTATTGAGTATATTTTCACTATAGTCATGCTATGTAGTCAGACTAAGATAAATGAAAGAAATCGTATAACAAATCAGAACATGATACACAAACACATACACATACACAAACATGATCTGTTACATTATGTGAGTGACTTCCATATTTCTCTCTCTGAGTGTGGAAGGCATTTTGCCTTGAGAACTACCACTGGGATTTATTTTTTTTATTTTTGTAAGAAGTTCTTGTGTTACTACAAAAATCTAGGTCTACCAGAAAAAACTCGCACACACTGTGGTCATTGCTGTGCATAAAGTTCTCCTGGTTCTGCTCCTTTCACTCAGCATCAGGTCATATAAGTCCTTCCAGGCCTCTCTGAAGTCTTCTTCTTCATCATTTCTTATGGCACAATAGTACTCCATTACGTTCATATACCATAATTTATTCAGCCATTCCCCAATTGATGGACATCCCCTTGACTTCCAGTTTTTGGCAACTACATAGAGTGCTGCTATAAATATTTTTGTACATGTGGGACCCTTTCCCATTTTTATGATCTCTTGGGGATATAGTCCTAGTAGCGATATTGCTGGGTCAAAGGATATGCACATTTTTGTAGCCCTTTGGGCATAGTTCCAAATTGCTCTCCAGAATGGTTGGATGCGCTCGCAGCTCCACCAACAATGAATTAGTGTTCCAACTCTCCCACATCCTCTCCAGCATTTATCATTTTCTTGTTCTGTCATGTTTGCCAATCTTATAGGTGTGATGTGGTACCTCAGAGTTGTTTTGATTTGCATCTCTCTAACCAATAGTGATTTAGAGCATTTTTTCATATGATTATAGATAGCTTTAATTTCTTCTTCTGAAAATTGCCTGTTCATATCCTTTGACCATTTATCAATTGGGGAATGACTTGTATGATTATATATTTGGGTCAGTTCTCTACATATTCTAGAAATGAGGCCTTTATCCCCGAGCTTAGCTGTAAAAATTCTTTCCCAATTTACTACATCCCTCCGGATTTTGGTTGCATTGGGTTTGGTTGTGCAAAAACTTCTCAGTTTAATGTAATCAAAGTTATCCATTTTGCATTTCATAATGCTTTCTATCTCTCCTTTAGTAAAGAATTCTTCCCTTCTCCATAGATCTGATAAATACACTATTCCTTGCTTCTCCAGTTTATTCATGGTATCAATCTTTATACCTAAATCATGTACCCATTTGGACTTTATTCTTGTGTACGGTGTCAGGTATGGGTCTATGCCTAATTTCCGCCACACTGTTATCCAGTTTTCCCAGCAATTTTTGTCAGTGAGTTCTTATCCCAGAAGCTGGGGTCCTTGGGTTTATCAAACAGAAGGTTGCTATATTGCTTGCCTACTGCATCTTGAGTGCCAAGTCTATTCCACTTGTCTACCTCTCTGTTTCTTAGCCAATACCAAGTGGTTTTGATAATTGCTGCTTTATAGTACAATTTGAGGTCTGGTAGCGCTAGGCCACCTTCCCAAGCATTTCTTTTCATTAGTCCCTTTGATATTCTGGACCTTTTGTTTTTCCAAATGAATTTTGATATTATTTTATCCAGCTCTAGAAAGTAATTGTCTGATAGTTTAATTGGTATGGCACTAAATAAGTATATTAATTTGGGTAGAATTGTCATTTTTATTATATTAGCACGGCCTATCCATGAGCAACTAATGTTTTTCCACTTACTTAAATCTGACTTTATTTGTGCAAAAAGTGTCTTGTAATTGTGTTCATATAATCCCTGGGTTTGTTTTGGCAGGTAGACTCCTAAGTATTTTATACTGTCGACCCTAGCTTTAAATGGGATTTCTCTTTCTATCTCTTGCTGTTGGACTTTGTTGCTAATATATAGGAATGCAGAAGATTTGTGTGGGTTTATTTTGTAACCTACAACTTTGCCAAAGTTGTTTATTAATTCAAGTAATTTTTTACTTGAATCTCTGGGATTCTCTAGGTAAATCATCATATCATCTGCAAAGAGTGATAACTTAGTTTCTTCTTTGGCTATTCTTATTACTTGAATATCTTTATCTTGTCTAATTGCTACAGCTAACATTTCTAGTACCATATTGAATAATAGTGGTGATAATGGACAACCTTGTTTCACCCCTGATCTTATTGGGAATGCATCTAGCTTATCCCCATTGCATATAATGCTTGCTGAAGGTTTTAGATAGATACTGCTTATCATTTTATGGAAAGTTCCCTTTATTCCTACGTTCTCCAATGTTTTTAGTAGGAATGGATGTTGTATTTTGTCAAAAGCTTTTTCTGCATCTATTGAGATAATCATGTGGTTTTTGTTAGCTTTGTTGTTGATGTGATCGATAATGCTAATAGTTTTCCTAATATTGAACCAGCCCTGTAGTCCTGGTATGAATCCTACCTGATCATAATGTATTAATCTCGTGATAAGATGCTGTATTAGTTTTGCTAAAATCTTATTTAAAATGTTTGCATCCATATTCATTAGGGAAATTGGTCTATAATTCTCTTTCTCTGTTTTGTCTTTTCCTGGTTTGGGTATCAAAACCATATTTGTATCACAGAAAGAATTTGGGAGGACTCCTTCTTCCCCAATTTTCAAAAATAGTGTATGTAGTATTGGAATTAACTGTTCTTTAAATGTTTGATAGAATTCACTTGTGAATCCATCTGGCCCTGGAGATTTTTTCCTAGAGAGTTCATTGATGGCTTGTTCAATTTCTTTTTCTGAGATGGGGTTGTTTAAGTATTCAACTTCCTCTTCTGTTAATCTGGGCAATTGGTATTTTTTAAAATATTCATCCATCTCATTTAGATTATCGAATTTGTGGGCATAAAGTTGGGCAAAGTAGTTTCTAATTATTGTTTTAATTTCCTCCTCATTGGAGGTGAGTTCACCCCTTTCATTTTTAATATTAGTAATTTGGGTTTCTTCTTTCTTTTTTTTAATCAGATTGACCAAAGGTTTATCAATTTTATTAGTTTTTTCATAAAACCAACTATTGGTTTTATTTATTAATTCAATAGTTTTCTTAATTTCAATTTTATTAATCTCTCCTTTGGTTTTCATTATTTCTAATTTGGTATTTACTTGGGGATTTTCAATTTGTTCTTTTTCTAGCTTTTTCAACTGCAAGCCCAAGTCATTGATCTCCTCTTTCTCTATTTTATTTATATAGGCATTTAAAGACATAAAACTTCCCCTAATAACTGCTTTTGCAGTATCCCATAAGTTTTGGTATGTTGTCTCACTATTGTCATTCTCTTGAATGAAATTGTTGATTGTTTCTATGATTTCTTCTTTAACCCAACCCTTCTTTAGAATTAGATTATTTAGTTTCCAATTGATTTTTGGTTTATCTTTCCATGGCCTTTTATTACATGTAATTTTTAATGCATTATGATCTGAAAAGGATGCATTGATTATCTCTACCTTTCTGCACTGGATTGTGAGATTTTTATGTCCTAGTACATGGTCAATTTTTGTAAATGTTCCATGTACCGCTGAGAAAAAGGTATATTCCTTTCTATTCCCATTTAATTTTCTCCAAAGATCTATCATATCTACCTTATCCAGAGTTTTATTTACCTCCTTAACCTCTTTCTTGTTTATTTTGAGGTTGGATTTATCGAGTTCAGAGAGGGAGAGGTTGAGGTCCCCCACTAGTATAGTTTTGCTATCAATTTCTTCCTTCAACTCCCCCAACCTCTCCTCTAAGAATCTGGATGCTATACCGCTTGGAGCATACATGTTTAGTAATGATATTGCTTCATTGTCCATGGTGCCTTTTAGCAGGATATAGTTTCCATCCTTATCCCTTTTGATTAGATCTATTTCTGCTTTTGCTTTGTCTGAGATTAGGATTGCTACTCCTGCCTTTCTTACATGAGCTGAAGCACAATATATTCTGCTCCATCCTTTGACCTTTATCCTATGTGTATCCCCCCGTTTCAAATGTGTTTCTTGTAAGCAGCATATTGTTGGATTATGGCTTTTAATCCATTCTGCTATCCATCTCTGTTTTATGGGAGAGTTCATTCCATTCACATTCACAGTTATGATTACAATCTGTGTATTTCCCTCCAACCTCTTTCCCACCATTTGTGCTTTTAGCTCTCTCGTCTCCCTTCCCCTCCTCAATAGTATTCACTTTTCTCCCCCTCCTCCTGCAGCCTTCCCCTCCTTCTTTTAGCCCCCCTCCCTTTTAGTCCCCTTTACTCTTATTGCTTCTTTCCTCACTTTAAGCCACCCTCCCCTTTCTTCCCCCTTCCCCTCCTACTACCTATAGAGCTAGTTAGGATTATCTACTTAAGATTATTGTTCCCTCCTTTGAACAAATCAGATGAGAGTACCTCTCAAACAATGCTCATCTCCCTCCCCTCCTTCCCTCTACTCTAGTTTTGTACTTCTTCCTGTGATATAATTTGCCATTTTCTGCTTCCCCCATTCCACACCTCCTATTACATTCCCTTCTCATACTTAAATCATATTTTTGACATGACATCATTTACTTTATGCCCGTTCCCTCTACATATATCCCTTTTATCATAATAGCTGCACAGTTCTCAAGATTAACAGGAATCATCTTCCCTTATAGGGAGGTAAACAGTTTGCCCTAATTGAGTAGCAAGTTTTTGTTTTTGTTTTTTCCCCTCTGTTTACCTTTTTATGATTCTCTGGAGACCTGCATTTGAAGATCAAATTGTCTATTGAGTTCTGGTGTTTTGGTCAGGAAGCTCTGGAAATCCCTTATTTCGTTGAATGACTTTCTCCTTGCCTGAAATGTTATGCTGAACTTTGCTGGGTAGTTGATCCTTGGTTGGAGTCCCAACTCCTTTGCCTTACGGAATATTGGGTTCCAATTCTTTCGATCTTTTAATGTAGAAGCTGCAAGGTCCTGTGTGATCCTGACTGTGTGTCCTTGATATTTGAATTGTTTCTTTCTGGCTGCTTGTAGTATTTTCTCCTTCACTTGATAGCTCTGGAATTTGGCAACTATATTTCTTGGGGTTTTGAGTTTGGGATCCCTTTCCGGTGGGGAACGGTGGATTCTTTCGATGACTATTTTGCCCTCTGAGTCTAGTACTTCTGGGCAGTTTTCCTTGATGATTTCCTGGAAGATGTTGTCCAGACTCTTTTCTTCATCATGGGTTTCTGGCAGGCCAATAATTCTTAAATTTTCTCTCCTGGATCTATTTTCCAGGTCAGTTGTTTTTCCAGTTAAATATTTTACATTGTCTTCTATCTTTTCATTGTTTAGATTTTGTTTGACTGATTCTTGTTGCCTCATTGAGTCATTAGTTTCTACTTGCCCAATTCTAATCTTCATCGTATTGTTTTCTTCTGTTAGCTTTTGCATTTCCTTTTCTATCTGACCAATTTTTCCCTTTAAGGAGCTATTTTCTCCATTTAATTTTTGTATTTCTTTTTCCATTCGACCAATTTTCCCAGTTAGGTTTTGGGTTTCCTTTTCCATCTGTTCAATTTTCCCAATTAGGTTTTGGGTTTCCTTTTCCGTTTGATTAACTCTTCCTTTTAGGGAGTTATTCTCTTCAGTTAATTTTTGAACTTCCTTTTCTATTTCTTCAATTTTCCTTTTCAGAGTGATGTTCTCATCAGTGAATTCTTTTTTTATAATTTTAAAATCATTGGCCAGTTTTTCTTTTATATCCTTCTTCATACGTTCCAGGTAATCTAGTTGTGCTTGCGAGAAATTCGTAGTCCCATCTGAGGTTTCAGATGAAAGTACAGTCTCAGCTCTGACCTCTTTGATGTTTGTGTTTTGGTCCTTATCCCCATAGAAAGATTCTATGGTTTTTTCACTTTTCGTCTGCTTTTTCCGATTCATGATGTTGGCTGAGTGTTGTAGCTTTTGGTTCTTTCAGTCAGAAGATACAGATCTTTTAAGTTGGGCTGCTGTGTGTCTAGGCTGAAAGCAGGCTTTTTTTTGTTGTTGTTGTTGTTTCCCAGATCAACCCTGGGGTTATCTTGTTGGGTGTGTGGGAGGGGTGGTCTGGTCTCAGGAGATCTCCTCAGCTGACTTGAGGCAAAGGCAAGGTCAGGGGATGGTGATCCCAGCTTCCCTATTGTCTTCCCTTTTCCCCTGGAGGGCTGGGGTATGCCTAGAAGTTAATGCGTGTTCCGCCCCTCCTGAGGCTTGCCTGGGTCTCAGTGCGAATTTTCTCTGCCCTGGGTCGTCTGTCCCTCCAGATCGCCTCCGCCACAGTAGGACAAATCCCCCCTTGCCACTTTTCCAGCCTCTGGTGTTGTGAGACCACCCGCCCCCTTCTACTGTTCCCGCTGATCCAGGATTAATCTGGGGAGGAATTTTATGGTTCCCTCAAGGTCATCAGAGGGGAGGAGAGAGCACTTACTGATCACTCCGCCATCCCAACTCTTGGAAGTTCAAGTAGCTGACCCACCGAAGTCCAGTCTTCAGGCTGAAGGTTTTAAGGGCTGCTGCGCTGATATCTGGCGCTCAGCGCCTCTCATCGGCTCGGCCTGGCTTATCTCCTGCTCCGCTGGTCTTGCCCGCCACTCTAGGGCCCCTCAGGTCCCCTCCGCCCTGTCATGCCGACCGCGTGTGCTGGGGTCTTACCCCGCGGAACAGATCCCTCCCGTGGACCCTCCAGTCCAACCTGGGCTCCGAATCCGTCAAAGTCCGTCACCCACGGATTCTATACCTCCAAAGTCTGGTCAGACTCTCCCCCCAGAGATATCCAGAAGAGTTTTTCCAGGAGCTTGGGTGAGTCGTTGCTTTCACTTCGCCATCTTGGCTCCGCCCCACAGTTCTTTAAATTACAAATTAAAAATAATATCCTGAGAAAGTTTCCATAGACTTCATTGTAAAACTAAATGGGTTCATGAAATAAGAAAGATTAAGAACCCTACACTAGAAAGTTACGTTATGACCCTTGTCTTGAAAGCAGAAGCAAATAAAATGTTTTAACTACAACCAAAAAAAGATTAATCCCCAACTAATTTGCATATCATAAGTCAATCTTGATGCCAAAGCCTAGATGCAGAAATTTTCCAGTAATGGGGATGCAGAAAGAGAGATGAGATCCATAGAAAGAGAAGGGACTATTCCTTTATCTCTTTTAAGCAGTGTCCCTGGCTAGACAAAACAAACAATTATGGTTATATTTGATTAATATTTTGTCCCCATCAAGTTAATGCTGGTGAGCAGCTCAGTCAATGAATGACAGGAGTCACAGAAGGACTGGAAGTTTCTCCTACCATCTCTCTGTTCCCTACATTTCCTTTCAATGCAACACAAAAGGGTCTCAGACAGCAGGGTGAGGATAGAAGTGTGTGCTGCTGTTGTGGAAATGCCTCCCTCCCCCAACCTCATAAATGAGTAGGATGAGCACAGGGGAGATCTTCCATCTGGCATCCTGGGGTTCCCCAAGTGCTTCTGTATGGCCTAGGACTCTTCTCAATGGCAGCAGCTGAAAGAACTATATTCTCAGAAGATCAAGATTCTAGCTTAATCTGTGGCAAGTGACTACTACTATGAACTCTGGCCAAATCCATTCAACTACCTCCATTTCCTCATTCTTAGGGACCTTGTGGTAAGGAAATAGCTTGGAAGGCAGATAGCCAGGGCAGGTGAGTATAGAATAGTCATCATCTCATTTCTTCTTGAAATAAGCTTTTAGGAGCCGTTAGAAATTTGGTTTCCTGACAGATTGATCTCAGGGACACTTTGTTTTTAGCTTCTTGCTGTAATGTCAGCCTAAACCCTTTATAAATACTACAACAGGCTCTCCTCCTAAGGATTGTGAGCCCTCTCTCATTTCAGGAAAGCTCAGATATTGTACAATCTCTAGGATCATCCTTGACCCTCCAGGCATATGGGACATCACCAGGGTGGGAGAAGCCTGGTGGCACTACGTAAAGAGTTCTGGATTTGTGTGAAGACTAGATCTTGGTTTGAATGACAACTCTTTATTCATTAACTGTGTGACACTGGGTGAGATATTTCACCTTTCTGAGCCTGTTAACACAAGAGTTGCAACTAATATCAGGTGACTAGAACAAATCCAACAGAGTTGCGGACTTGGGGCAGTTCTGGGTCTAATTTTGCTTTTTGCAAAATGAGAAGTTTGAGTTTAAAGGTGTTTAAAACCCCTCCCAACTCTAACAATCTAAAATTTTGAGACTGCAGCATACAGCATCAAGTTAATCCCACGAACTGAAAAACATAGCATACAGAAGTATTGTCAGTTTGAAGCAGTTACCAGTATAACAGTTCAGACTGACATAGTACATAATATGTTATCTCATTTGAATCTTACAACAGACTTCCGAAATTGCTAATGCAGTTAATATTATCTCCCTATTATAGATGAAGAAACAGTCTCAGGAAGGTAATTTAGATGGTCACATACCAATAGTAGTAAGGCAGCAAAAGCATGTGAGTCAGGACCCAACACTGTCTTTGTTTAGCTATTTTTCAGTCATATCTTATTCTTTAGGAGCCTGTTAGAGATTTTTTATTTGTTACTGAGTTGTTTCTTTTGTTTGTTTTTTTGCAAAACTACTAGAGTTGAGGCAAACAGGGTTAAGTGACTTGTCCAAGGTCATACAGCTAAAAAGCGTCTTAGGCTAGATTGAACTCCTGTTTTCCTGACTCCTGGTTGAGCACTACCACCCAGCTGCCCTTAGATTCTTTGTACCACACTGAACTGAACCCACTTTACTATGCACCAAGAATGGCAGTCTAAACACCCTGAATGGAAACTGGAAACTAGAAACTAAAAAATAAGACTAGAACAACATGGGATTGGCAGTAATTTAAAATGACAACACTGTGGCAAAATGATTTCTTTTGTTGCTGAGTAACTGACTTCCATCAAACTACAGTGAGTCTATTGTCTTCAAGCTGTCATTAGATGACACAGACACTCTGATGTTGCATTTCAGATGCCCTGCCTGCCCCCTGAAAGTCTGAGGGCTTAAGCTTCAAAGCTCTTGGGTAATTACTTTTACAGACTGATTTATGGACCAAGAGACCCTTAAGCATTAGGAGATGAGCCTTTGGCTTTATTGCCACATGGAGAAAGTCTTCCTGGGGTGGTCTCTCTTCCTTCTTTGCTCCAAATCTTCTGTGAAGGAATATCCCCTCTCTGGCTACAAGGGTCTCAATAACCTAAGAGTCAGCTGGAGAAGTTCTCCCGTGGTGATATGGGATGACTCCTTAGGGAATCAGTCTACATTCTCAGTGGACTTCCCTTGCATGGACTTATCCTCCTGGTCCATGCAGATCTACCATCCCACTTGTGATAGACTTAGTCATGTAGATTTACTCAGTGAGCTGTGGGCCTGCTTGGGCTACTTTTTTTCCTATACTCCCCCAACTCTATTTTTCTCTTCTCTTCTCTTAAACTACTGATTCAAAGAAATGTCACAACACAAAATCTGGCTAATGGCTACTCTTCATTAATCCCCCAAACTCATCTGAGTGGGGAGGGGAAGACATTAAGGCCAGAGCCTCTTAAGTAGGCTCTCAAGGATGAATGAGCAGGCAGCTGCTGCAGCCTCTGCACCTGCCCTAGACATCACTCTCAAAGCAGCCTTCTCTTCTACGGGCAGGCTCATTTCTCTTTCTTGATTCATCACCCCTGCCTACCCCCACCCACAAACTACTCTGTGCTATGACTAAGCATACCCAGGGATTTGTGTCTACCACCTCATCTTCTCTCAAATAGCAGCTTTCTCACACAGTTGTTTCCCTTTCCCTTATATTCTCAGTCTCTAACAACAAAGATGGTGAAAATTGGTGACTTGCAGAGATATTGAAATAAGTGGCAATCCAAAGAGCAGGTCTGTTCATGTTTTCTTGATTTTGTTATATTTGCACCTCTACTGAATTCCCCCTTAGATGCGCCTTTACTATAGGGAGGGGACCCAGGCCTTCTGAAGGTTTTTCCAGAGGTAAGCTCTTGAAGGTTCTACAAAGCTGGAAAGGATTTTAATATAGACCTGTTAGTGGACTATTTGCATCATCTAAGAGCCAATCTAGCTAAATTCAGAGTAATTCACTGTTGAGATATGGGCCCCCAAGGAAATATTTCTTTTATTTTTTGTGCATGGCGGGTGCCAATAAATTCCAGAAACTCTCCATGGAGGGGGTATCTTTACCAATGAAATCACAGATCTTTGAAATTCAGGAGCTCTATTTGCAAAGAGATTTGCAACTCATTTTAAGATGCCATTAGTGAGAAATATTAAAGGCATCTCACCGATCAAAAGAAATCCTGACTAGAATCATTGAAATTCAGAACTTTAAAGTATCTTAGACTTCATGTCTTCAGAGAATAGCAAAATGTTAAAGGTGTTAAGGACCCTAGAGATCATCCAGTCTAATTCCTTGCTTTAATAGATAAGGAAACTGAGGCATCAAGCAGTTAAGTGATTTTCCTAAGGTCACACAGATAGTAAAATGACAGGATTTGAATCCATGTCACCTGACTTCAAGACCAGTTCTCTTTCTGCTATATAATGCTTCTTTTCCAAGCCTCCTGTGAAAAATGAAGACAAAGAGAGCCGACTTAAGAGCACACAGCTAGCTAGTAGCATAGCACTGGGTAGAAATTCACGATGTACTACAGAATTTTACCTTTCAATCACGCAGTACACACGAATAATCTATTGCATCTTTCCCTGCCCCCATCTTCAGTTTGCTTCTTTACAGTCTGCCATGTTCCAGGATACAAATAATCTGTCTCGGTCTGACAATACCAGTTGTCAGTCAACAAATAGCTATTAAATGTATACAGAAAAAAAAAATGAACATTTAAACCAATACTTCTTTCCACTAGCTCCTTTCTTCTCCTCCAGATATCATGTAATGCATACTAAATTCATTCCCCCTATTCTATATTTTGAATTAATTAATTCTTTTCTAGGCAGTTTTTCTCATATATATATATATATATACATACATACATACATACATATATATATATATATATATATATATATATATATATATATATCCCGTTTATCCCACTTTCTTCTGCTTTCCATGTTGACTCTTAACCAATTTTTATGTGAAATTTTCTCTCATTTTCTTCTTTCCATCCATCTTTTTCTCTCCGGTTGATGTGTCAGAATGCTACTAATGATGTATCTGTACCTATTAGCAGTTTGCATTCTCTACGGCTGTAAGATAGATGATGGACAGTAAGTAAAAGAGCTCAAAAGAATTTGGAGGGGGCCATCTCCAAAATTCTATGACAAATACTAAGACTTAGCTCTCAGACACAAACTTAGCATAAACATCGTCATTACTGTTATGAGAAAATAAGATAACAACAATAATAGCAGATATTCATATGCCAATGATATAATAGTTAGCATTTGTATGATGTTTTAAGTTTTTCAAAGCACTTTAGAATATTATCTAATTTTATCTTTGCCTAACCCTGTAGAGATAGCCTTAGCAGTTTAAAACTGTGCTAAGACTATTGGAATATCCCCTCTTATCTCATCTGAATGCTATAATAACCCCTTGAGGTAATTAATATAGGTATTATTTTCCCCCGATTTACAGTAAATGAGGTTAAGGTTCAGAGAGGTCAAGAGATCAAAATTTTTTGTTGCAAAGTTTGTAAAGGGCAGTGGCAGGACACAGATCCAGGTCTTTCTAACTTGAAGTCCAGAACATTTTTCACTATATCATATAATGCAACTTGAAATAGTAATCAATAATAATAAATATCGGACCGTCAGGACAGAAATCTGTTGAATTGTTCAGTTCCATAATGACAGTATGAGACAAAGATTTTAGGGCACTTAATCCCAAAGTCCTGGGCTAGTGCAACTTTTATAAGCTACCTTACAGGTAGCCTCCAGAGATGCTTCCAGCAGAGATGAGCTGATTGAGTCGTGTCTGAGCTGAGTTAATTTACTGTCAAGATGTTACAACCCCCGACACAGACAGATCTGAGAAAATAGAGACAGTATTTCAAGTTATTAAAAAAAAAAAACTTTTAACTCAACTTAATATGGAAAGTAAGAAATTATATCAACTTCCTGTCAATCCTCTGAGTCTCTAGTGGGTTTTGAGCTCATGGGAATATTCTGATAGGACGTATCTGTATCAGAATGTCTTGTCAAGTCTTAGCTGTCATTGACCTTGAGGTACAAAGTCATCACAAGGGAGTGCTACCTACCGAAGTGAAATAAAAACTCTCTCACAGTATTAAAGAATTCCTTTTTGCAAAGGTATTTACAGTTGGTCCCTGATATTAGCAGGGACATGATAAATATAGGTCTTCTCTGACTTAGAAAAACTTGACTAGAATCATGGAAATTCAAACTTGAATGTATCTTAGAGATCATCTCCTCCAAGAAACACAAAATGTTAGTGCTGCAGGGGATCATTCCTATGGTATATTCTGTAGCTAATGGCTCAAGCATTAGTACAGTACAGTCCAATGCATATAGGACATTCCCTAAGGACACCTACAACAGAAAAGAATGAAACTACAGACACTAAGGAAAACCTACATGGCTAAACATGCTCCCCAGAACTGTTCTGCCATTGTGAAATTTTCTTCCTGGTGGAATCCCTATAGTCACAATATCAGAAGAAGTTTAGGGAACATTAGCCCAAAGTCACTGGATCATCTCATTGTGGTAGCAACCTCCAGGTGGCCCCAGACTGAGAAAGAGATAGCTGCCCTTCTTCAGGCTATTCATAGCATCTTCTACATTCTTAATCTCACTGCTCACCTGCCATGCCTCTGCATTTGGGGTAAGCAGTATTTCAGCAGGAGAAACTGGACGGTTTCATATTGTTATTGCTGTTGATCTTTTATTCTTAAAGATGATCAATTAATGACATTACAGATGATATCTTGACTTGTACATGAATTGAAGTGAGGCAGAGCCAAGCAAAGTCATCAGCTTTCCTCTCCCCTCCAAGTCAATGGAATCCAGTTGCAAGGTAAAAATCAAGACAATTGTCTGTGATCCAGGGAGGGAAAGTGCTTTTTTGGGTGTAGGACAAGGGTAGTCATGGAGAGCAGCGGACCAGGGTTCAAATCTGCTATTGGCTAACTAGATAAATGCTGTCAAATTGTTGAGCCTCTCTGGTCTTCAGTTTTCTCAAATGTAGAAAGAGAGAGTTTGAGAAGATAAAAGTGTACATCTCTAAGGTTAGTCAGTGGAAACTTTATGACACCTTCAGTTTCAAAATCTATGATCTGATGTCCAAACTCCTTACCAAGTCACCCCTAAGAAGAAGTAGGTGTGTATACACACACACACACATATATACATACATATGTGTATGTACATACATATATATGTGTATACACATAAATGCATATACAGACACACACACACATATATACATACATATATATGTATATATATATATATATATATATATATATATATGTATATATATATATATATATATATATATATATATAGCATGCATAAAAATGTGTTCTATTGATATCTTTTGTTTTTACAACCCACAGTTTTATAGATGGAAACTTTGAAGAAGGATAAGAAAATTGGTTTAATTCCCTGCCTTAACCATCTTGATCCTTATAGAACAGTTGTTTGAATTTCTGTGCTCTATTTGGTCTCGACCTAACCCAGACCTTTTTAGAACTATGGTTCTGAAAGAGTGGTCGGGGGACCCTGAGACCCTTCCAGGAAATCCACAAGGTCAAGTTTGTTTTCATAATAATACCACAATTATTTTATTTTTGAGTAATGGTAAATATTGATAGATATAATTCATATAAACAAAAACTCTTTGGAAGGTTCTCAGTATCTTTAAGAATATAAAGAGATCCAGAGACTAAAAATGTTTGAGAATTGCTTATTCGAAAAAAATATACCCTGTCTGCATGTCCCAAAGGAAAGCAGGAACCAGTAGAGTCTCTCCAATAGAGGAATGTCACCTTAGTTTCAACATTTAGTGTTCAAAGTTCTTCTATACTTTTTTCATAATTTGAAAGAGGGAAAAAAGTCACTTAGATTTGGATAAAGTTCCAACTAAATAACCTGGGATTCAACTTTCAGTCAATGCTATCATAATTTACCAGATGAATTTGGCTTTTAATGATAGATATTTTATTTTAAGCATCTTATCTGCCATAATATACTTCAACTCCACACCCACACTTACCTCTTAAAAAAATAGAATCACAGAAATTTTGGAGATGGAAGCAACCTTAGAATCTTCAACTGATAGAATGTCAGAAGTAGATGGCACCTTAGAAATCACCTAGTTCAGCTCTCTCATTTTACAAAGCAGAAAGTTGAGGTTCAGAAAGGGGGAAGTGATCTGTGCAAGGTTATACAATGAGTTTGTTAGAAGAGTCGGAGCTAGATCCAAGGTCTATTTATCTCCAGGGGAGGGCTATTTCCAGTGCATTACAGTATCATCTTGTGATAATATCCACATCTTGGGAACCAACTTATATAACCATATTTTTCTGTTCCCCTTTTAAGAATTTTCTCTTAAGTTATTGGCTTAGTGCTTCTTCACTATAGTCATGTAAAGAAATTGTGGGCCACATTCATATAGCTTTAATAAATGCAAGATTTTCTTAATAAGGAATTTAATACATAATATTTTTCTGGTTGAATTCTGTTATGTTTGCGGTTTTTTTTTTTTTCTGCTACAATAGAGAATGAGATGCTTACCTTTGTAAGCAAGTATAGTACAATGGAAATAGAAATGAATATGGCTCTTGTTCCCATACTAACACTTATTAGCTCTGTGACTGTGGGCAAGTTAGTGAATGTTTCTGACTTCCAAGTCCTTTATTTGTAAGATGTAATTAATAATACTTATGAGATATTGGCATTGAAAAAAACCTCACCCAGCTTAGAACCACCGAATGTCAGAGATAGAAGACAACTGAGAATCTTTACACAAAGATAATTTAAGTGTGAGGAAATATTAGAATCATTTAGCATAGTGTTTGAGATGTAAAAAAAGGTCTTAAAATCACATAACCATTGTGTATTAGAATTGGAAGCATCCTTAGACTCATAAAATAGAGAATTTCAGAACTGGAAAGGGAGCTAAGAGATCAAACTCCAACACTTTCATTTTACAGATGAGAAAATTCACTTTTAAGAAGGGCAAAGTAATTTACTCAAGGCCACAGACAAGTTAATAGCAGAGCTAGGATTAGAACTTTGGTTTGTTCATTAGCTCTCTTCTATGCTACCTTCAGCAGTGCCTATTTGATAGGTGGGCTTTACTTTATTGGTAGAAGGGCATTGTGGGACTGTGCAAAAAATGTGGCACCTGAAATCAGAAGAAATGAATTCTACCTCTACCTCTTACTAGCTGCAGAGACATAGGCAAATTATTTAACCTCTCCCAGCCTCATTTTCCTTTATCTGCAAACTTATGATAGTCATAACTATTTCATTGGGTGCTGGGATTATTCAAATAAGTGTAAATGGAGCTGGGTGGTTCAGTGGATAGAGCACTAGACCTGGAGTTCTGAAGACTTACGTTCAAATTCCACTTTAGATACTTGCTAGCTGTATGTCTGTAGACAAATCACTTAACTTCTGTCTGCCTTAGTTTCTTCATCTACGAAGTAGAGGTAATAATAGGACCTACCTCTTGGGATTGTTATAAGAAAAAAATGAAATAATATTTAAAAAGTGCTTGGAAAATCTGTATACATTCTAACTATTATGATGATATAATTATTATTCTCAGTATTAGTATTAATCATAAGTGAGTTGATATATTTAAAACACATTGTAATTCTAAAGCATTTTATAAATGTATTCTATTATGACAATGACCTGGAGATGGAAGAGAAGATGGCAAAGTGGGACAAAAGTGTATATTTCTATCCACACAAAATCTTTTATTTTCAGAAACAGCTTTCCCACCTGGACTGCAGTGTTGTCCAAACTTCTCTCCATATATTCAAATTCAAACCATTCTACTGACACTCAATAGACCTTGTGGGTGTGGAAATTGTTTGTATTTTGCCATATTGTTTTCCCAGATTGACAGTATATTGAGTGCTCAAATAGCCTATGACATAAAGAGACCTTTATGGCTCCGATGGAGCTATTACATTTTATCAACTCAAGATCCTCAGATTAAAAGAGTCCTTGATGGGACTTTGACACAATTAAATATAATTATTCCAAAGGAGTTACAATGGCCTATTGTGTCAATAATTTATGTAATAAGGGATCTCTGCAGTAAGAGACTTTGACATGAGAATGTAGCTTATGGACTTAGGGAAAATGATTGACAACTGAGTTCCCATAATGCATAGGAAACTAGAGTTGTTGAAAAGAGATTTTATTTAAACAAAGTTCCACATGTAGTATATGCTAAACTCATTAAATTTAGAATATGCATGCATGTCATGGGATAATAAAATGAGAGAGAGCTGTAAAGGCCCATAGAACCATAGCAGTTTAAATTTAGAAGGTACCTTAGCATGATTGAACAGAGAATGTTAGAATGGGCCTTTAAAATCACAGTACATAGATTGTAAGAGCTGCAAAAAAGGCTCAGACACCATTTGGTTTAATCCCCTCATTTCATACATGAAAAACTTGAGACCCTAAGCATCGTAGTAGGTGGGGGAAAGGGAAAGGAGATTTAGCTCAGAGTATAGAACAGATATAATGTATATCAAGGCTAGGGGTAGCTAGGTCATGTAGTGGATAGAGTGCTGGACCTGGAGAGAAGAATACTCATCCTCCTGAGTTCAAATCTGACCTCTGACATTTGCCATCTGTGCGACCCTGGGCAATTCAGTTAACCTTGTATGCCTCAGTTTCCTCATCTATAAATTGAACTGGAGAGGGAAATGACAAACCATTCCAGTATCTTTGCCAAGAAAACCCCAAATGGGGCCATGAAGAATTGGACATGATTGAACAGCAGCAACAGCAACAACAGAAGTTTTAACTGGAGTTTTCCCTTGGAATATGAGGAACAACTGGGCTATGCTAGAAGATGATTATGTCAGCACTTTGGACAGGGGCTGTAAGTTAGCTAAGTAGGGCCACTAGGGAAATAAGAGAAAATGGAACTTGATGTGTAGATTTCACAAAGATACAGAATGTGGGGAAAGTGTGAAGTAAGCACCAGGACTGTGCTCATAGGAATTTTGCTCAGTTGCAGGGGTTCATCCCTCCTGTAAAATTCCCCATGTTTCTTGTTCTATAGAGTACTTGGATATCAACCCCCTGACAGAAGGTGTCAGGAGGCTGTATAACGTGGCTGCATCTGGGTTGGTCTGTGACTAGGTCCTATGCTGGACATAGAATACCTTGCAAAGGGCATCTGATCAATGATGATCTGTTGACAGGCTTAACCTGACCTCTATGCATTTGACCTTCAAACGGTCATTCCCTGTTCCCAGAAAAATGGGTCATAGCAGGGAAAGATGTATGCCATAGGAGCTGAAGTGATCTCCCTGGTGTCATACAAGTTAATATCAAAGCCAGAACTTGAACCCAAGTGTTTTGATTTTTAAATACTGGACTTTCCACTAGACTACATGGATTCCCTTTTAATCCCCTCCGAATTCTTCACAAAGCACTAATGTAGGGGCTTTTAACTTCATTTTTATGCCTTGAGCATTTTTTAAGACTGTAGAATCCTTATCAGAGTGATGTTTTTAAATGCATGACATAAAATATATAGAATTACAAAAGAAATCAAAAAGTGTTAAAAGTTAAAGATCCGTGATCCTCCCATCCAAGTTTATAGATTACCTGAAATCAAACCCAATGTTAAGAACTTCTGCACTACTGATTTCAAGGAGTAGAGGATTCAGGTTTATGTGTCAGTAAGCCCCAGACACAGTCATGTTTTCCATTAAACAAACTATCCTATAACCAAGAATTGCATTCCTAAGTCCTTGATCTGTCAGGCTTTGAATATCAATTGGTACAGACTCATCCACATTTACATGCTGACAATGGCTATGGATGTATCTTTTTCAACAAAGAAAATACAGGGGGTTTAGAACTATGCCATTTGAATATCTCATATTTGTTAGATCTTATCACATTTCTTCACGACTAGAATCAATGGGGATTGAGACTAGGACTCAAGACTACTCAAACTCCTTGGCTTATTGCCAAACTGGGTGCAAACATCAATTCTCAGTCTTCCCCACACTTCCATAAATTGAGTCACATCAGTTGTGAACACAACACTTCTGAGGGTCTGTACCCAGAAAACCACACACAAACCACCAGAGATTTTTACTTGAACAATCCCTCAAATCCAAATATTGTTGTACAACAATAAACACTATTCATTTTCCTTTCTAATCAAATTTCCTTCCTCTGACTCTCATATTAGAGTTCTATTCCCATTTGTTGTACCCATTCTACTCATGGTTCATTCTCCATAACAATCTTGCAAGAGTTAATTAGCTGGCCACCCATATCCCTCTGATTGCAGACAAATGGAAGCAGCTTCGGAAATTCCTTTATAGTCCGAAAGGATAATGAATGATTTTGCTTCTTGAGTTAGGCTCTCAACTCTAACTATAATCACTGAACTTTAAGCTGGATGGGGTGTTAGAGATTTAGTCCAGTCTTTTCATTTTACAGAAGAAAAAATTGAGTTTAAAAGGTTATTTAGGTTGTTATTAGCTAAGCTTAGATTCAAACCCAAGTCCTCTGACTTTGAATTTAGTGTTCTGCCCCATTCCCCCATTCCACAGTCCTTTTCTTATTTCGTTTCCTTAACCCACATTGTAAGTAACATTTCCATATTGGTCTAATGTTTATAAAGCACTTTATTTATAAGAATCTGTTAGGGAGACCATATAGACGTTATTATCAATATTTTACCAAAGAGAATATGGAAAGAAGTTAAAGGATTTAGCTAGTTTCACTGGGTTAGATAGCATCAGGGAAAAGATTCCAAAACCAGAACTTGCAAGCAACAAACTTTCTATTATAATACATGGCCTCTCACAAATAACTGAAACATTCTTCCTCGCCTTCTAAGCATCTGTACATGTGGCAAGAAAGAAGATTCAAAAGTCAAAACTCAGCTATGTCAGCCCTGATTAATATTTGATCATTCTTTTGTGTGAATGCACTGTCCACATCCAACATTTTGAGGATAAAATTCCTCAGCCTTTCAAGAATATCAAACAGCCTATGAGGATATCATTCACATGGCCCAAACCTAGCTCCAATCAACTTGCTAGCCTTTGAAAAGTTCTCTATTTTGACTTAAGCATGAAGATATTTCTTTCCTCTTTCCAAAAAGGTTAGTCTTTTAAGGATTCAAAGAGTCCAAAAAGAACATCCTCATTTTCTCTGACAGAAAGCTTGCAGCATTCTCTGTGTCATGGATTAGCAAACAGGAACCGACAGTTTTCCCCTTTTATCCTTTCTTGTTCCCCGATGTGGCTTTTAGGTCTTCTTCCAAATGAAGCTCTCTGTGAGATGGGCCCAGATGAAAGTGACGGAGGCTGAACTCACCACCATAGAGCATCTCAAGGCTTTAATAGTGTGATTGATAACACTATGGAGACTCTGACATCTGTATTTTTTTTTAAAGAAAGAAACCCCTGAACTTCTGGGTTAATGTATCTTAGGGAGGTATCAAAATTCCTCACTCATATTCCTTTTCTCCCTCCAAAAGAGGGAAGACATTAAACATGTAAACCAATCATTAGATATTTTAAAATGTAATATTTGAATTTATTTTCCTGATATTGGAATGTGAAAGTGGCTGATTGCTACTTGCATATTCTCACTAAACCCCTAAACTTGCCCAATACCCCCCCCAAAACAAAGTGAAGGTTTTCTACATAAGAAAGGGCTCAGTTTTTTTCCTATTCTCAAATAGAAATAAATATTATCTTACTGGTGAGGGAAGCAACAAAAAAGTGATTACTAAAGATGAGTGACCTCTGAGCCTATGTGAGTAATTATCTGAGACCAGGGAAATTCTAGAGACAAAGAACAAAATCAAGGCAATACTGCTTGTCTAAAAAGTGCAAATCCTAAGTCTCACTGGAAAAGAATTTGCACTCAAGGGACATTTCATGGTGGAGAGTTGTTACTAGACTTCTTTTCTGGATTGTAGCCTTGTGTATCATTGCTGTCAGACCTTGGAAAAGTGGTATTCCACAGATAGAAGAATCCTGGAAGAAAGACAGGAGATCTGATATCACATATTATATGCCTTTGAACAATTCCATCACCTCTCTTGGCCTCAGTTTCCTCATCTGCAAAATTGGTTTGATGATTGCTCTCCTGACTCCCTAGGTTTGGTATGACAATAAAATGGGATAATGGATGGAGAAATATTCTATGAATCCTAAAAAGCCAGGTTTAATCAATATGGGCACCCTTTTAACTGACATAACTTTCAATCACCCCTTGACTCAGTAGTAGGAGGTCCACAAGTTACTGTGACCAAAGGAATGTACAAAGTGAAGGCCAGACCACGGGTGATGGATCTTTCCTCCCTGATTCTCCAACAGCAGGCACAGGCTGTTTCTAAACTTGTACACTTCATACCTTGGTAGGATTTTCCAGAGCTCAACAATCTGAGATCCTTTCAACCCACTATCAGCTATCAGAGGAGGACTTGGATTAGATATAAAAAATAATAAGATATCTCATTTCTGATTAGAATGATATAGATATGACCAAACCAGCAATTGTCCTAATTTCTCCATGCTTCTTGTAAAAGATAATGCTGATAACTTTATGACTGTGTAATTGGAAAACAAACTGAGAATTGAGGTTTCATTTTATTTCCTCCTTAAAGAACTCAGAACTGGTCTTCACTTTTGTTAATACAATCATATTTGGACTATTCCTGTCCTAGGCTTGTTTGATTAAGGTACCAAACATAAACTTCCCTTCCCCTGACATAAGCTGCAGTTCCCTCTTTGTGTAGGGCCCATTAAAAGCTCCCATTCTTAAATTAGCTCAGGGGGAAAAAAGTGCATTTTATAGTCAAGCAAGCAGTAATTGGACACTGTGACTCCAAGTGGCCCTTGTGGTGTTTGGACCTAGTCCAAATGTACCTTCTGTCTGTCTCTGACACAGGCAGACAATAGGAGTATTATTTACTGCCCTGGCTCTGTGGAATTCCACAGACCAGCTGCAAGAACAAAAGACCTGCTAACATCTTGCCCAACCCTCTTCCCAAGTGGAGGCTGATCTACATTTTGTCTGTGATTTCCCCCAAAATGGGAGAGTAGTCTTTCTATCTTACCATCACCTTGCCTAAGACAGGGAGAGCAAGAGAGCTGTTATGGCCAGAAAATGAATGGCATCCCTTTGCCAGCTGCCATGGTAAGGGGAAAGAACACTGTGCCCGAGGTCAGGACACCTGGGTAGGAAGACTGACTTTAGCATTTGAGGTCCGTTTTATTGTGCAGAAGTCACTTCAGCTTGTGCAGTCATGGTGTAATGAGTTAGAAAGAGAATTAAATTTGAAATGAAAATAGACACATTCCAACTCTGACTCTGTTACTCTTAAGTCTCAGTTTCTTTAGCAGTAAAGTAGGACGATACTCTTTTTTGACATTTACCTTCCAAGGACGGTTGTGAGGGATAGAGCTTTGAGAATCTTTTAATAGATAATTGAGTTATTATTTCTTATGTATTTCGTTTGGGGGGAAATGTCTTCTACTCTCTGGGAGTAGCCATCACATCCCAATAACTGACGTCCCTGGAGTTGAGAGAAAAAATTCAGTTACATTATCTATCCATAAGGTAGGCATAATACTTGCACTACGTGCTTTACACAGTTGTCTTGAAAAAAACATTTCTTAAAACTTCAAAACATTATTTAAATATGAAATGTTGTTATTATATTTGAGGAGAATATTCTTTAAGACTTACTCATCCCAATAATCTTTGTGGTTAGAACTGAGAATGAGAGCCCTTTCCTTAGATATGTTTTCCCAGGATAATAATAACATAATTTTTTTCCAGCTATAGCAATTTACAACGATCTTCTGTTAAGAATATGACCTGTACCTTATAGATGTACCACACCAGGGAATTCTTTGATCATTGGGGTGATGAAAATGTAGTCTATTACCACATCTCCATTACTGGATATTCACAAACCACTCTGTGATTGAGGTAGTACAAATTTTTTAATATCCATTTTACAGATGAACAAATCAGGCTAATCAGTGACAGGACTATGACTTGAACCTGGATCCTCTGATTCTGTATTTCATTGTTGTATCCATCATATCATGGTGGAAGTCTCTGACAGGAAGAATGTGGCTACCTTTGGGAAGCACTATCTCTATGCAGGGGCTGCCAGGTGGTGAAGAAAAGTTCCAGGCTTGAAGTGATGAAGAATTTTTTTTTTACCTTGTTACTTTTTTTAAGTTTCAGTATAAGCATGTGGTGTAGTACATGGAAATGTACAAATAAACATTGCATGATTTTCAGGATGAGGTTGTTTAGTCAGTTACTACTCTATATCCCTGTATGGTCCAAGTACAAACAAATAAGCTTCCAGCTTTTGAGATCAGTTACCTAAATGCAAAGAGGCCTAGTTTACCATGTTGACCACAATGGTACAAACCTAAAAAGTATACTTTAGTGTCTTAGCAAAAATACACTGAGCCACATGTACAATAAGTATGCTTGATTAGTGTATTAAACAGGAAAAATACAATGCATAATGCAGAGAAATCCCATTTTATCTGATGTATAAAACCAAAATGTGCCTAATACGTTTCCTAATCTTCCTCAGTTCAAATCTGGCCTTATTATGTGACTCTGAACAAATGACTTGACCCTGTTTTCCTCAGTTTCCTCATCTACAAAATTAGCTGGAGACTCAGATATGGCAAACGACTCAAATATCTCTGCCAAGAAAACCCCAAATAGCTTCACAAAGAGTTGTTGCTGTTGTTGTTGTGTTTGTCCTTTGTTCTCAAAGAGGACCATGATTTCAAGATGATGATGTGACTTGCAGTTGACTTTGATTTGAGTGAGTGAGGGTTGTGGAAGATCACCAACCTCACTTTTTTCTCCTGAGCCATCTGGGTCTAGTGGCCTGATATTCATCAGGATGACTGGAGATGGCTCAGGATGCAGTGAGAGACCTTGGCCCTTTTAGGCTAAGGTCTTTTCAGGTTCTCACTTTGAGTGAGGCAATTCCCATTCAATGAATAGACCTCTGTAAGAAATGAGGAGGAAGAGTAGGAGAGGAGCTGCTACTCACTCACAGGCTATGTTTTTCCTTCATTCTCAAAGAGGGCCATGACATCAAGATGATAACATGTCTTGAGTGAGGGATGGCTGTGCAAAGTCATCAACCTCACTTTCTTCTCTTGATCCATCTGATATTCATGTTGGAACTAACTGAAAGTAATTCAACAACATCTCTATGGAATTAATATCCCAAGAAATATGTAGTCTTTTCATTAAGTTATAGAATCAGAGAATCTCAGAACTGAAAGGGAACTCAGAGAGCATGCTATCTAATACACATTAGATGAGAAATCATCGTAACAAAATCATTGACAAGTGGTCATCACCCTCTGCTTGAAGACTTCTTATGATGAGGAACTCATTATTTGTGTGATCAAGGGTCAGTCAATGAGCCTCTCTTGGCTTTAGTTCCTTCATTGGTAAGACAAAATATTTCAACTAGGTGGCATTTTTCATCCATTCTGGCTTGAAACAAATGATTCCATGATCCTATCTTGTGGGGTATTCCAGTCAACTTTTAGAAAAATCTATTAGTTGAAATACGCTTCCTTTGAAAGAGCCAGAATCTACCTCTCTGCATCATTCACCCTCTTACTCTTGCCCTTCAGGGCCAAGCAGAACCATGTCTAAACCTTATTCCACATGGCAGCTCTTCAAATGCTTGAAGAGAATGTGCATGATCCTTCTAAGATTTTTTTTTAATGTAACAGAATTTTTAATTCAGTAAGACCTGCTTTCAACTTGGCACTTCTATTTTGCCATTCTCAGGTAGATTTTCTTGAGCAAGGTGGAGAACAATTTCAATTTTAAGTTCAACAATCATTGATTAAATACATGCAGAGCAATGTGTTGGGCACAAGGTAAAAATCTCTACCCTTGAGGAGTTTACAGTTTAGCAGATAGATAGCACACACACACACACACACACACACACACACACACACACACTTGGACATATATACACAGATACACATGCATACATACATGCCCTTATGCACAGATGCATGTACATACACACACAGACACACAGACATATGCATGAGCATATGCACACAGAAATACACAGCTGTAAAATAAAAAAAATGATACATTGTGGAGCTGGGGTGGAAAGGATATAAATTAAATGTTTTGTGATGCTGAAAAGAGTAAATTCCTTACTTAAGTAGAGAAGAAAGAACATCACCCTTAAAGTCTGGATCTCTGGGATTGAGTCCTTGGTCTGCCACTAATTGGCTGCCACTGATCAATTAGCTTCACTTCTGAAGGTCTTAATTTTTTCCTTTGTAAAATGAGTGGATTAAACTCAATGATTTCTTTAAAACCCTAGTTTTAACATTCTGAGATCCTGAGATGGTCACGGAAGGCTTCCTGAAGGAGTTGGCATTGGAAAAGGGACTATAAAGATATAAATATTTTCAAGAGGCAGAGACAGGGGTAAATGGGTAGGTTTCTAGGCATATGGCACTTTAAGTCTTGTAGTACCCACCTTAAAGGAGAAACCAACTTCATTGTTATTAGGTGCTTGCCAGTAACTCAGCTAATTAATACTCTGTAAATAAATACGGGGGAGCTACTGCTCAATATAGCCCTGACTATCAAACTCTCAAACATATTGTGAGATGAGATGATAAGGCAACCAAAGCAGGTGATGTGATTAGAAAAGTGCCAACTGGGCCCTCTTGCAACACTGCTGGTGTCTTTGAAATCTCATGACCTCAGGGATTATACTACCTCTTAAAACTCCTTTGGCTCAGAGTAGTTTTGTATAGAGGCCACAAAATCATAGGATTTAGGGTTGGAAGTGTTTGAATCAGATATTTCCAGGCCCCTTCAGTTTTTGATGGTCTTGAGGAAGCCATTGATTTGCATCTTTACACTTTCACTGGCCTCCCTAATGAGCTTCTGTGCACATGGTTAATGAACTAATTACTTTTGGGCAAAATTAGCACCAAGTCCCAAACCTGTGTCTCCAGTTTCCTTAATAGAGGGTTCTTTTGTGGAGTTGAAGAAAGCATAATGCCACAACAGCCTGGCTGGATTTCTGACAATAGGTATTCACTCTTACAGGAAGGAGCCTTCCCAAGATAAGGAGAATAATATGAATGAAAATATCCTCTTGAAGAGGAACATTGGACATAACAAGTTTTTGGTTTTTATTTTTTTAAATCTTATTTAGAAGTCTAAATTTCATTAGGTCCTGAGTTAAAAATGGTTTTTCTGTGAGCCTACAGGTAGCTTTCTGGAACTGACTAGTTTAATGACAATAAAATAGAAGTATGCCAAGTTGTCTGGTTTCAAATCATGTGGTAAGCAGAACATCTTTGAGTTCTCAGAAGGAAAATTTTATACCTAGAGTTTCTTTCAATAGGAAGAAAAAAAATTGAGGTGGAACAAAGATGGTGGATTAGAGGCAGCAAGTGAGCCAAAATCTCCCTATATTTCCCTCCACACAACTTTAAGGTAATGCCTCAGATTGAATTTTTGAGTTGTAGAGCCAATGAAAGTTCAGAGTGAGATAATTCGCTAGCCTAAGACAACTTAGTATGCAGGCAGAAGAGATCCATAATATTGGGATGGGGGTGGCCAAGAGTGCATTCTGTGGTAGTTTGAGCTGAGGGACCTTGGAGGCAACCTTAATAGCAACAGCAATTTCAGGGGCTCTCAGCCCAAAGTTGGTATGGGGGTTGAACAATTGGCCAGAAAGGGATTATGGCTAACCCTTTGATGGTACTGGTTGCAGCTGCTACTGATTGGCATTTCTATAGCTCATAAGTAGCTCCAGAGTGTAGAAAAGTGCTTGTGGCTGGCCATAAGGTAGCAAGGACCTTGCTTACAGTTCCAGGGCGGAGAAGTGTGTTTGTGATCACTCAGAATTAAGCAGAGGACTGGCCCCAGTTCCAGGGCCAGGAGGAGCAGCTCTAGTGCTTAGAGATGCAGAGAAACAGTGAGTGGCACTACCCAGATAAAGAACAGAGCATGACCCAGGAGAGCAGTGACCACATCCCTCTCTAGATTACTCCCAAAACTTGAAGATCCCAGAACCAGCTTTGAAAATGACAGCACAAAAAATCCTTGAACATTGTCAAAGTACCTCCTCACTGGCGAGCAGAGCCCAACTTTAACATAAATTTCTAAGTGAAGAAATAGGTTGAAAATAAGCAAACATTAAAAAAGAACTTGATCATAAAAGCTATTATGGAGGTAGGGAAGATCAAGACATGGTCTCAGAAATGTAAAAACAACAATGTGAAAATAGCTACAGCAAAGCCTCAAAAAATGTACTTGGACCCAAGTAAACAAGAATTCCTGGAAGAGTTACAAAAAGATAAGAGTAGGAGAGAAAAAAAAATTTGGAAAAGAAATGAGAGTGACCCAAGAAAATTACTAAGTGAAAAATAATACTTTGGCAAAAAGAGGAGCAAAAATATGGAAGAAAATAACTCTTTAAAAAAAACTCCTTAAAAAAAGAATAAGCCAAATAGGAAAAAGGTACAAAAGTTCACTGAAGAAAATAATTCCTTAAAAACTAAAATTGGGCAAATAGAAGCTAATGACTTAATGAAATAGCCAGAAATAATAAAATAAAGTCAAAAGGATGACAAGAACATGAAAAATGTGATGTAACCTATTTTTAAAACAGCTAACCTAAAAATAAAATATAATTTAAGAAATATTAGAGTATCTGAAAGTCATGAACAAAAAGGACTTATTCTATTTCAGGAACCAGAGGGTAAAACAGAATTTGAAAGAATTCTGGAAGAATCTAGAATTTAGCCATACCTTTTGATCCAGAAATATCACTACTATGTCTGTACCCCCAAAGAGATCAAAGAAAATATACAAAAATATTTATAGCAACTCTTTCTATGGTGCCAAAGAATTGGAAATTGAGGGGATGCTCATCAACTGGGTAATGGCTGAACAAGTTATGGCATATAATTGTGGTAGAGTACTATTCTAAAAGAAATGTCAAGGAAATTGGTTTCAGAAAAAAAAAGAAAAAAACATGGAAAGACCCATAAGAACTGATGATACAAAGTGAAGTGAGAAGAACTGCGAGATTATTAAGCAGAGTAACAGCAATGCTATAATGATGATCAATTGTGAAAGACTTGGAAACTCTGATCAATAACAATGATCCAAAGGACTCACAATGAATGTCCACATACAAAGCAGAAACTGAAGAACTCTGAGTGTAAATTGAAGTATAATTTTCTTGCTTTTTTATATGTGTGTGTATGCTTTTTTTTTTTTGCTTTTGATGACTCAGATGACAGCATGGAGGGCAAGTTCATCAGATTTGCAGATAACACAAATTTAGGAGCAATAGCTAAGATATTACATAATGGGGTCAGAGTCCCAAAGGATGTAGACCAGTTGGAATAAAGGGTTTAATCTAATAATGAAATTTAATAGGGTTTCAAAATTCCATACCTGAGTTCAAAAACTCAATTGTATGAGTACAGGATAGAAGTTGGTTGTTACTAGATGACAGTTCACGTGAAAAAGACTTCGAGATTGAGTAGGCCTACAGTTCCACATGAGATTATAATGTGAAAATCATTTATACCACTTTAATCTAAATTAATAGAGGCATAGAACCCCAAATGAGAGGAGTAAGAGACCCACCATTCTCTTTTCTGATCAGATCCCACATAAAGGAATTTGTTCAATTGAAGAAGCTGCAATTTAGTTTACTTTCTAATTTTTTTCAATTCACAAAAATCTTTTTTTCTTTCTCTCTTTTTTCCCATTCTTAAAAACACACAAACAACCAAGTCCCTTTTAACAGATATAGTCAAGCAAAGCAAATTTCCATATTGTCCATGTCCAAAAAAAAAATAAGTATCACATTCAACACCACTCCTGAGTATACTACTCCTCCATCAGGAAAAAAGGTAGCATGCTTCATCATTGCAAGGAGCTACATTTTATAAAGGACATTTAAAAATAGGAATAAGTCTACAGGAGAGTAACCAGGATAGCATGCAGCCTGAAACACATGTCATGAGAGAAACAGGAGATATTAAGCTTTTGATCTTGTCTTCTTATGTTTTCTTTGTTTCCATTTACTAAATAAATAAAACCTTCCCTTTCCTCTAGAAGAGGCAGAGGCTCTGGTCTTCATGCAGTTAGAGAGAAATGACTGGATATCAGTAATAAGGTAAAATTAGGTGGTTATAGCTCATTAGATAATTGGATTTTGGCTTGGATTTATTGAATATTAAAATACATGGAGTGGAACAAAGTGTAAGAAGACTTGAAAGAGGACATATTGTGAAGAACTTTAAATGTCAAGCAGGACTTCTGATTCTTGAGGTAATAGGGAGACATTGGTCTTTATTGAGGAGTGGAGTGACATGGTCAAACTTGCAATTAGGACAATCACTTTGTGACTGAGTCAAGGATTAATTAGAGAAGGGAAGAAGAAAAACAGGGAGAACATTTTGGACACTTTTGTCCAGATGAGAAATCATGAGGACCTCAGTTAGGGTTGTAGTGGTGGAATGGGATGACATATAGAGAGGATGTGAAGCTAGAAACATCAAGATTTGATAATAGATTGAATATGTGTGGTATATAACATATACACAAATGTATATATAACATTTGTTAGGGATAAGTCTAGAATGACACTAAAATTGTGATCCTGAGTGATTGGGATGTTGGTATACCCTCAACAATAACAGGAAAATTAAGAAGAAAAGAAAAATTGTGTGTGTGTGTGTGTGTGTGTGTGTGTGTGTGCAGATGAGTTTGGTTATTGCAAAACTGAATTATTTAGATACTTCTGAGACTTCTAGTTTAAAATGTCCAGTGTACAATTGGAGATTCAGTAATGGAGCTTAAGGGAGATTCGGGATAAATATAGACATTTGGAAATCATATGCATAGAGATGCAGCTAGGTGATATAGTGTGGGTAAAGTACTAGACTTGATATAAAGTAGATTTGAGTTCAAAGCCAGCCTCAAACACTTGCTAACTACGTAACCCTGAGTAAGTTGTTTAACTCTGTGCACTCAGTTTCCTCATTTATAAAATAGTGATGATAATAGTACCTTCCTTACAGGGATGTTTTGAGAATGAAATCATATTTGTAAAACATTTTTGCAAGCCTTAAAGTGCTATAAAAATGCTGCTGCTGCTGCTGCTACTATTACTACTACTACTACTACTACTACTACTACTACTACTACTACTACTACTACTACTACTACTACTACTACTACTATGATAACTGTATTCATGGGAGCTGCTGAGATCTCAAAGTGAAGTGTTACCTAGAGAAAAGAGAAGGCAGTCCAGGAAAGAGGCTTGGCATATACCCATGGTTAGGGGATATGACATAGATTGTGTTTGTCCTCTGTTCTCAAAGAGGACCATGACATCAAGATGATGGCATGACTTGCAGTTGACTTTGATTTGAGTGAGGGAAGGCTGTGCAAGATCATCAACCTTACTTTCTTCTCCTGAGCCATCTGGATCCACTGGCCTGATATTTGTCATGTTGGCTGGAGATGGCTCAAGATGCAATGTGAGACCTTGGCCCTTTCAGGCTAAGGTCCTATAGCATTCTCACTTTGAGTGAGATACACCCATTCAATGAATAGATTTCTTTAAATAGTTTCCTTTAATAGAAAAAAATAAAATCAAACTGGGAAGAGAAGATATTCAAGTTTCCTGGGTTGTGTTTGTCACTTCTGATCCATTTCTCTTCTTTTTTGTTGTTATCCTAGTCTTCTCTAGTAATTCTCTTAAAGTAATCTGGCTTTTTAGGGTTTCATGTCAAGCTCTTCATGCTTATTTGCCCCAGAATGATTTTTGCTATAAGGTGAAATGGAAATATTTGATTATCTCACCATTCTCTTTTGTTATATTTTCTGAATGAGCTTGTATTCTAAGTTAGTTCTCTGCTTGACTGCAAGTTCTCTACTAGTTGGCAATGAGATCAAATGTTTGTCATATTCTCTTGCCCTTTTCAGAGTTCAGCTCTACAACCTAGGTCATCACATTGTATTATCAATCAGTTCTGAGTTTTAGAAAGTTCCTCCTTTGATTGCTCCAAAATCTGCTTCCCTTTAAATTCCAAGTTCTGAATCTACAGAGTAAAGAAAAAAAAAGAAATGAAATACTCTCCCAAATGACAGCCATTCAAATATTTAACTATCTCATAATTCTGTAGTGTCTTAAGATATAGAAAGCTTTTCTCACAATGTCATAAGGAAGGCTCTACAAATATTAATATGCACTATTATATAACTCAGCAAGTAATCAGTCAAAAAGCATTTATCAAGCTCCTACTAAGTGCCAAGCATTGTAATCCCACTAACTTTGGGGAATACAAAGGAAGACAAAGATAGTCTTTCCTCCCAAGGAGCTTATATTCTAATGAGAAAGACTATACAAAGAATCATGCATTCTTTGTCATGAGCACTGTTATGAATAAACGAGATATATACATGAAATTGGAAATCATCCTGGGCAATAGTTAAGAAAGACTGGGAAACGTGTCTTTCAGAAAGCAGTATTTGAGCTGAAACTTGAAGTCAGGTTGACACGAAGTGAAGTTAAGGAGGGAGACTACAAAAAATCTGAGAGAGACTGAGTCAATCATTGCCACATGCCTAGTAAGTGCCACATTCTAGTTCTAGACCTTGGACTCTAAAACCTATTTTTTTCTTTTTTTCATGATTATTATAGAAGGAACTATCAGGTTCCTTCTGTAATAATAATAGTTTTCTATGACAGATAATTTATTAACATTTATTGGTTGAATTGAATCATGTTTTTGATATTTCAATTATGCTAATACTTGAAACTAGAAGAAAACTTACAGATCTTTTATCCCAACCTCCTGATTTTACAGATGAGGAAATAGAAGTCCAAAGAAAGGATGGTATTTGCCCAAAGTCTCTCAAGGAATAGCAGAGCTGGAAGTGAATATAGGTCCTGTGATTTCAGGTGTATCATGTACTGTCAAAGTAGATACTGGGATCTGATGTTGCAATTTCTCAGTAAGTGAAGTGTGATGATCAATTTCCCAGTTGTTTTTTAATAACTCTTTTGTGCCACATAGATCATCTTTTCTCTCAACATTTAATTGTATTTATAGAAAAATTCACTTAATGAAATATTTAAACATCTCATTTTGTTAGAAAAGCAAGTTAGAATATGCAGCAATTCATTTGCTTTTCATTAAATTGTGCCTTGATATCCCTGGTACCTGTGAGTTTAGTAGCATGGTGTCGAGGCTCTGAAATTAATTGTTTGCCAAGGGTTGAAAAATAACACATGAAGAATCTACCTCATCTTTCTCCTTCTTCTGTCTCTGTCCTCTGTCATCATCTTTACTTGACTCATACAAACGCGTATTCGACCTATCTGTAGCTGAAAGGTTTCAGTTGTCTTATTCTGTCACATATTATTGGTGTTCTTGTCAATATGTTTTTTCATTAAAGATTTATTTTTTCAGTTTCAAATATCGATGTGGCAAAGAATTAATTAAATCTTTTCATTTTCCCCCAATGATACGAAACAGAAGATGTGTCTGATGCTCAAAATCTGGCAAGTAAAAGAGGAAACCTATAACTGAACCATATTAGGTTGGAAATTGGGCAGGCAGGGGCTTCAACACTGGGCCTGGAGTCAGGAAGACTCATGTTTCTGAATTCAAATCTGGCAATGTTACCCTGGGCAAGTCACTTAATTCTGTTTTGCCTCAGTTTCTTCATCTGAAAAATGAGCTGAAGAAGGAAATGGCAAGCGACTCCAACATCTTTGTCAAGAAAATCCCAAATACGGTCATGACATAACTAAATGACTAAGCTATAAGAAGGCCTAAGATCTCACAAATCCCTTCTAAAGGAAATGTGATTATTTTAAAGATTGTATTGTGCTTCCTATAATGCCTGCTCCCTCCTTCTTGCTTTGTCTTGGATTCAGTGTTCCCTGGAGAACAGTAAGCCAAGTGTGAGTTTGGTAGCTAAAATGATGTTTCAGAAATAGTGCTTTTTGGTCATCACGTTTTTACTGGTTAATGAAATTTAAGCACTGTCCAAACTTGGAATAATTAGTTATTTTCTTCCATGCTATGTTGCAGATGAGTATAATTTTCCCAGATGTAAATTACAGTAAATTCTAAATTCTTCCTTCTTGCTCATGGGGTGTTTATTGTTTTTGAAGAATGTGGTGCTGTAACAAGAAGTTGAACTTAATATATAGAACTGAATGTTATTCCCAACTCCAACCCTACTATTTGATTTGAATTGAGAAACTCAATTGTTTGGTGTTTCATCTTTGGCTTGGTATGAAAAAGAATGCTCCTTTGTGGCACATGAAGTTGGATCTAGACCAATTAAAGATGAGTATACCACTGTTGGGGTACAAATTGGGCAAAACAAAAATTGAAAATCATTGTTTTTTATGCATATATAGTCTATTGCTGAAGAACCAGTCACCTTCTCAGAGATGCAACTGGGAAGTTATTCAATAACATTATTTCAGTTTTCCAGTCCATAAAAATTACTTAAAACTATTTTCCTAAATTAGAAATATGTGGTAATTATGCTCAATTAATGCCCAATTGACTATATGCCAAGCTTATTTCTAGAATTTTCTGCACTAGGACCTCTCATATTCACTGCCCCTTCACCAAATAATTCATGTTCCACCTTTCCCCAACCAAAAACTCTTGTCTCATTGTATACTGAGACATGTATACATGTGCATGTATACAAATACATGTCCAATTTATCACTTTTTTTTGAGGGGTGGGACATTAAGTCTTAGGGAAGTCAGCAATCATCCATTAAATTCCAAAAGTTTATTTCTAAGAAACAGTTCATATTTTATTTCTATAGAACTATAGAATTCACAAAGTACTTTTCTTACAACAATGTTGGGAGTCAAGTAACAAAATAGAAATATGCCCCCAAAATAAAATTGAGGTTCAGGAAATGAAGAAATTTGCTCACAGTCATAGAACCAGCTAGTTGGGAGCAAAGTTGGTGATGAAACACATGTTTTCTGAACTTCAAATCAAGAATTCTTTAAAATGCACCATGAAGGGAGAGAAAATTCCAGGCAAGTAAACAGCAAATTGAGCATTGATGGTCATTAATTGGGTGATGATCTTTCATTAGACAAAACAACTATGTTACACAGTTGCTCTTAGTAGATATGTTGTAGTTTCCCATCATTCAACTATTGTGGTTCTGTTGAATCATATCTCTGAAAGCCTTCCTCATGATTTGGATGATGCTGAGGGTGGGTGGGAAAATTATCCATGAGTTTGTCAACAATATCTTTGCACAACAGTAACATGAGTCAGAATTGGGAAAATGTTGATAATCATTTTTCTTAATGGAAAGTTCTTAAGAGTATATTTAAAATCTATGCTTCTTGCTGCCAGGTACCTCTAAAAGATCCAGAGATTAATAGCTGCTCACATGTTCCCAGCCCAATCTTCACTGTTCCTGTGAATGCACACTGGAGGTAACAGGGAGTGCATATTAAGTTCTGGCTTGGGCTTTAGCTGGTCCATGTGACCACAAAACCACAATGATAAGGCTGATGCCAGACCTCTTATGAATCCCCTTTTAAAAACAGCCACAAATGATGGGATCAGTACGGGCTTCTGGCCACAGAATAATAGCCCTTAACCACGAGAACCTTTCTCCTCATAGCTCCCAATCCTGGCTGATAGTTGGTGGGACCAGAGCTCTGCTCCAAGTGCCTTTATATTTCCTCTTTTCAGAAGAGAGAAATTTGCATGAGAAATCTTCTTTGCAATCAGACCCCCAAAACACATGTGCTGGCTAAAGGCACTGAAGGATTAGTGGCATCCTATTTTAGAGAGAGGTGCTGGATAATAACAACTCGCATTTCTATAGCTATTTACATCTTATGAAATAATTTTCTCCCCCAAACCCTGGGTGGGAGGCAGTACAAATGTCATTATTTCTTTTTTATGGATGAGAAAGTTGAGGTGCAGAGGCAAGCTAATTTGCACACAATCATACAACTAGATAGAACTAGATTCAGGGCTTGAATAACAAATTTATGACTAATATATTGCCATTTTCTCCAGAACACATCCTTTAGAAAAACTATCCTTTTAGACTGTTCCTAGTAATTGTGCATAGAGTGCTGGACCTGGAGTCAGGAAGACTCATCTCCCCAAGTTCAAATCTGGCCTCAGATACTAACTAGCTGGGTGATCCTGGACAAGTCACTCAACCCTGTTTACCTCAGTTTCCTCATCTGGAAAACGAGCTGGAGAAGGAAAGGCCAAACCACTCTAATATCTTTGCCAAGAAAACTCCAGATGAGATCACAGAGTCAGACATGACTGAAATGACACTTCTATCCAGTTACTTACATTTGTATACCTTTCACAAGTACATTATTAGAAAATATCTGCAGAAGTCCCAGTCGTAAAGGCTATGTCAATCGCAACTCAAAAATCTTCAATGTTTCTTAGTTATTTTTAAGATAAGACACAAAATCTTCAGTGTGGCACGCAGACAGGCATGTTAGTCTTCCTTCCCTTTCAGATATCAGTAGTAATGGAATGGTTTCTATGCATCATATTTTAATTTCCTATCTATCTCCATTCCTTTGAACAGATGAACTTTATATCTGGAATGTAATTTTTTTTCACCACCATCTTCCAGAATCCCTAATTTCCTTTAAAACACAACATTCTATACAAACTTGTTCATGATGCTCCAATTATCAGATCTACTTGAAATTATGTTATATTATATTTTTTTTATATATGTCATACTATGTATATAGGCTGTATCCCCTCAGTATAATGTAAAATCCTTGAGATCAGAGAATGTTTTGTTTTTGACATGGCATTCCCAGCCCCTGGCAAGGCCTGTTTCATATAATAAAATTTTAAATGTTTGTTCAATTGAACTGAATTTCAGAGACAACAAATGTCAACTAGTTGCTTTCATAGGACTTTAAAGTTGGAAGGAATCTGTAAGATAGCCTCATTTTATAGTTGGGGAAAGGAGGATCCAAAATGTAAATGATTTATCAATGGTCACCAAATATATTATATTATAAATATCAGAGTCAGCTCTCAGTGTCACATCATCTGGTTCCAAATCTCAGATTCTTTCCATTTCCCCCACACAAACAAAATCTACTTGGGTTTGGACTTCTTGGGTGAGCCTATGAAATTCCTTCACATTTCTTTGAAAACTCTTTCTAATTCCCTAGTAGATTCTGTGCTTTCCACATTATTGTTGGACAGGGTCAGAGATTGGTTTTTTGATAGTATATTGTTGCTCTCAATCACTCTATAAATGCAATAAGATCCTGGAGAGAAAGCAGGAGGATCGTTTCAGATTAAATAATCCTTATATTTAAGCTAGAAATTCACCTGTCAAGGAAATAGTTCAGGTGTTGATTATTTTAAAAAATTTATTTATTTTTAGTTTTCAACATTCACTTCCATAAATTTTACATTTTCTGCTCCTCTCTCCCACCTCCCTCCCCAAGATGGCATGCAATGTGATATGGTTCTGCACATACATTCCTTTTAAAAACATTTTCATATTAGTCATGTTGCACAAAAAAACCAGTTATAACGAATGGGAGAGAATATGAGAAAATAAAACAAAATAACACAAAAAAAGAAAATAGTCTGCTTCGCTCTGCACTCTGACTACATAGGTCTTGACGTGGATGGCATTTACGTAAATGTAAATGTAGATTGTTTTAGGTCCTTGCATTTCTGGGAAGGGCTAAGTCTATGAAAATCAGTCATCACATACTGTAGCTGTTCCTGTGAACAATGTTCTCCTGGTTCTGCCCACTTCATTCAGCATCGGTTCGTATAAGTTTTTCCAGGACTTTCTGAAGTCTGCCTGTTCATCATTTCTTAGAGCACATAGGATTCTGGCACATTCATACACCACAACCATTCCTCAATTGATGGAGATTCCCCTCAATTTTTAGCTCTTGACCACCACAAAAATAGCTGCTGTAAATATTTTTGAACACCTGGGTTCTTTTCCCATTTTTATGATCTCTTTGGGATCTTTTATGATCTCTTCCTAGAAGTTGTATTGCTAGGTGAAAGATGTGCATATTTTTATATCCCTTAGGGCATAGTTCCAAGTTGCTCTCCAGAATGGTTGGATCAGCTCACAGCTCCACCAACAGTGAATCAGTGTTCCAACTTTTCCACATCCTCTCCAATTTATCATTTTCCTGTTTTGTCATGTTAGCCAATCTGATAGGTATGAAGTAGTACCTCAGAGCTATTTTGATTTGCACCTCTCTAATCAACAGTGATGCAGTATATGACTATAGATAGCTTTAATTTCTTCCTCTGAAAACTGCCTGTTCATATCCTTTGACCATTTGTCAATTGGGGCATGACTTGTAATTTTGTAAGTTTGACTGAGTTCTCCATGTATTTTAGAAATCAGGCCTTTATCAGAGATACTAGTTATAAACATTCCTTCCCAGTTTTCTGTTTCTCTCCTAATCATGGTTGTATTGACTTTGTGTAAAACCTTTTCAATTTAATGTAATCAAAATTATCCATTTTCCATTTTATAATGTTCTCTATCTCTTGTTTGGTTTGTTTGTTTGGTTATAAATTCCTCCATTCTTCATAAACTATTCCTTGCTCCTCTAATTTGTTTATAGTATTAGTCTTTAGTACTTAGATCACGTATTCATTTGGACTTTATTTTAGCATATGGTATCAGATGTTGGTCTATGCCCAATTTCTGCCATACTATTTTCTTATTTTCTCTGGTGTTGATCTCGAGAGGTAATCATCACTGTTAATGAGTCTCAATTTTACTAAATTATGAACAGTAGAAAAATGTTAACTAGTCTTGAGAACTTTTATGGAGTATAGGACAGTTCAACAACCCTAGTACCTTATGTCAATACTTCTCACTATGAGATCTAAAAGCACTCTAAAAGATTATAATAAATTACCCTGATATGAAATGTATTTTCTTCACTTTAGGAAAAGGTTGTTGCCCCCCCAACCCCTATCCCTCATCAAGGAGAGATAAACTAGAATGCTCTCTGTGCTTTCAAGAATGGGCCTGAACATGGAAAAATTGTAGAGAATGACCTACCTATCAGACTAGATCTAGACCAATTAAAGCTGACTAATCAGACTAAGTCTATACAATTTGGTATCTGAGAAGGAAATGTGTGTTTTCTCCAGAATGAGAAGACCTGGGTACAAATTCTACCACAGACACTTACTATCTGTGTGACCTTGTTCAAGTTACTTAAACTTTCTGATTTTCATTCCCCTAATGTGCAAAATTAGGGATTTGGACTAGAGAGTCTATTCTAGATAAAAATCTATGATCCTATGACTGACTTACAGGTCACCAACATCAAGACAAAAAACCATATTGTGATAGCCTATTTATAATAAGAGTAAGGAGAAAAATAATAGCAATAACTCAAATTTCTATATAATTTTAAGGATTGAAATATTTTTCTCTCATAATAACACCATTAAGTAGTTGGTAAAAGGGTTATTATTCTAATTTTTACAGATGATGAAAATGAAGCACACACATCTTGCAATCCTGGATTTAAATGGATGGAGCAGGTTATCTAATATAACTTTCAAGAAGAAAAACGAGGTTCAGAGAGGAGAAATCACTTTCTTTAGGTCATCCTGTGGAATGAGCTGAGATCATAGCCTTTGTCGGTATCCTACATTTTGGTATGTACAGTCATTGTGCTGGCATCTTTAGAGGACAAGAAGAAAATATAGCAGTCACAATGAAGAAACTCTTTTACTGTCTCTTCATCCAGGTCATACCCACTAATGGTGAGGGTCCTTCAGGACTTTTTTCTGCTTTGTTATCTATATATTTATTCAGTTATCATTTTTATGTTGATGATTTTCCAATCTACTTTTCCAGTCTTTTTTTTCTGACCTTGTCTCTCCTATTGGACATCTTAGATTAGATACCCTTAAATATCCAATTTGGGGTAATAATAACTCTGCTTTTCTTCTCAACAACACTGTTACCTTTTAAAAAAACTATAATAGTATTTTATCCCCCTGTAGATAAATCAAGAACATTTTAAGTATTCATTTTTATAAGATTGTGAATTTCAAATTTTTTCTCCCTCTCTTCCTTCCCACCCCTCTTCTGAAAATGGTGGGCCGTTTGATACAGTTTATACAAATCTTATCATATAAAAAATATTTCCATATTTGTCATAGTTGTGAAAGAAGAAACAGAGCAAGACCAAAAAAACTCCAGAAAGAATAAAGTTAGTTAAAAATATATGGTTTGATCTGCGTTCAGAGTCCATCCATTTTTTTATCTGGTTGTGGAAAGCATTTTCCTTTGTGAGTCTTTTGTACTTATCTCATATCATTCTGTTGCTGAGAGGATCTGAGTCATTTGTAGTTGATCATTGCACATTGTAGCTGATACCATGTACAAAATTTTCTGTTTTTCTTCATTACACTTTGCATCAGTTCTTACAACTCTTTCCAGGATTTCCTAAAAATCTGTCTGTCCATCACTTTTTATTGCACAATAGTATTTCATTATATTCATATACCAAAACTTGTTCAATCATACCCCAATTGATGGGCATCCCCTCAATTTTCAATATTTTGCTGCCACAAAAAGGTTGTTATAAATATTTTTGCAGATGTAGGTCCTTTTCCCTTTTTTGTGTTCTCTTTGGGATACATGCTATATATACAGTGTCACTGCTTGATCAAATGGTATGTATACTTTGGTTGCCCTTTGGTAACAGTTCCAAATTGCTCTCCACAATGTTTGGATCAGTTCCCAACTCCACCAACAGTGCATCAGTGTCTCAATTTTCCCACACCCCCTCCAAAATCCAATATTTTCCCTTTTTGTCATATTAGCCAATTTGATAGAATTGAGGTGGTATCTTAGAAAGTTTTTTTTAAATTTCATATTTCTCTAATTAAAAGTGATTTAGAGCACTTCTTCATATGTCTATGGATAGCTTTGATTTCTTCATCTGAAAGTTGGCTGTTCATATCCTTGATTATTTATCAAATGGGAAACGGCTTGTATTCTTATATTGATCTAATTATTTATATATTTGAGAGATGGGGCCTTTATCAGTGACACTTGCCATAAAGATTGTTTCCCAGCTTTCTGTTTTCCTTCTAATATTGATTTCATTAGCTTTGCTTTCATTTCGTATAATCAAACTTGTCTATTTTAAATTTTGAAATGCTCTCTATCTCTTGTTTGGTCATCAATTCTTCCCTCTTACTTGATCTGATACACAGATACATCTTTGGTCTCTTAATTTGTGTATGATGTCACCCATAAGGTCTAAATTATAAACTCATTTTGACCTTATCTTGGTATACAGTATGAGATTTTGTCTATACCTAGTTTGTGTCCTGTTGTTTAACAGGGTATCCCAGCAGTTTTTGTCAAATAGTGAATTCTTATCCAAAAAGCT
Source organism: Notamacropus eugenii (assembly GCF_028372415.1). Classification (NCBI taxonomy): domain Eukaryota; kingdom Metazoa; phylum Chordata; class Mammalia; order Diprotodontia; family Macropodidae; genus Notamacropus; species Notamacropus eugenii. Next base: position 357,906,794 of record NC_092872.1, read on the forward strand.
AGGGTCTTTGGGTTTATCAAACACTAGATACTATAGTCATCGACTATCGTGTTACGTACCTTATCTATTCTACTGATCCACTACTCTATTTCTTAGTCAGTACTAAATGGTGTAGCACCAATGCAATATTCACAGCAACTATGAAGGCTACAGAAATAACAACACAATTCTGATTTACAAAATATAACAGACTCTTCACATGGAAGACAGAACCAAAAAAATTATTCAGATACCAGAAAGCCAAATCCATCATAGCAACAAAGAAATTCATCCATAGTAATCAAGAAGTCTATACAAAATAATAATGCAGGGGCTACTGCCATCCCCAAGCCTTCCCTCTGTTAGGCTTCCCACAAACCAGCTCCTTTAAACAAAATCACAAACAAGCTCTGCCACTCGCGCTAGTTGCTGCCCCAGCTTTCTGCTTGCTCTGTTCTTCCCAGCTCTGACTAGTCTAACCAACTTCTTCTCAGCTCTACTCCAGCTCTGCCTCTTCCTGCTCCACCCTTTCAGCAAGCTCCTCCCACCACAAGTTTCATGTGACTTTAGACTTCAGTGAGACTTAAGTGGGTCACATTGGCCTATTAATGGATGGGAAAGATATTCTCATCCCATTAAAAATACTTTAATTCCATTAAAATACATTAACAATGCAGATGACTGTAATGATTACTCTTTATAATATAGTTTGAGATCTGATATTCCTAGGCCATGTTCCTTTGTATTTTTTCATTAATTTCCTTGATATTATTGACCTTTTTTCTTCCAGATGAATTTGGTTCTAATTTTTTTGAGCTCTCCAAAAACTAATTGGTAATTTGATTGGCATGGCACTGAACAAGTAAATTGCTTTAGGCAGAATTGTAATTTTTATTATATTGGCTCAGCCTTCCCATGAGCAATTGCTATTTTTCCATTTTTTTATATCTTACTTTATTTGTGTGAAAAGTGCTTTGTAATTGTGTTCATATAGTTCCTAGGTTTGTCTTGGCATGTAGACTCTTAAGTTTATTATGTAGGTTACAGTTATTTTAAATGATATTTCTCTTGCTGCTGGCCTTTATTGGTAATATAAAGAATTTTTGATTATTTATGTGGGTTTGTTTTGCATCCTGCAACTTTGCTAAAGTTGATAATCATTTTAAGTCATTTTAAAATTAATACTCTAGGACACTCTAAGTATACCAACATATTATCTGCAAAGAGTGAAGATTTTGTTACCTTGTTGCCCATTCTATGTCCTTCAATTTCTTTTTCTTCTCATATTGTTAAAGCTAATATTTCTAGTACAAATATTGAATAATAGTGGTGATAATGGGAGTCCTTCCTCCACCCTGATCTTATTTTGAAGGTTTCTAATTTATCCTCATCACAGATAATGCTTACTAATGGTTTTAGGTGGATACTACTTACCATTTTAAGGAAAACTCCATTTATTCCTATGCTTTCTAGTGTTTTTATTGGAATGGGTGCTGTATTTTGCAAAAAACTTTTTCTGCATCTATTGAGATAATCATATTATTTCTGTTGTATTTTTTTTGGATATGGTCAATTATGCTAATAGTTTTTCTAATATTGAACTAGTCATACATTCCTGGTATAAATTTCACCTGGTCATAGTGTACAATCCTTGTGATATATTGCTGTAATCACTTTGCTAGTATTTTTTTCAAAAGTTTTGTATCAATATTCATTAGGGAAATTGGTTCTATAATTTTCTTTCTCTGTTTTGGCTTTTCCTGGTTTAGGTATTTGCACCATATTTATGTCTTAAGAGGAGTTTGGTAGGACTCTTTCTTCACCCATTTTTTCTAACAGTTTATATAGTATTGGAATCAACTATTCTTTAAATGTTTGGTAGAATTCACTTGTGGACTCATGTGGCCCTGAGGATTTTTTTCCTAGGGAGTTCATTAATTGTTTTTTTAAATGTCTTTTTCTAAGATCAGGCTATTTAGGCATTCTATTTCCTGATTTTTTTTTAGTCTAGGCAATTCCTGTGTTCATAAATATTCATCAATTCTGTTCACATTGCCAAATTTTTTGGCATACAATTGGGAAAAATATTTCCAAATGATTGCTTTAATTTCATATTTGTTGGTGGTGATTTCACTCTTTTCTTTTTTGATACTATTTGGTTTTCTTCTTTCTTTTATTTAAATTAAGTTAACCAATAGTTCATTTATCCTTTTATTTCTTTAAACCAGCTCCTAGATTTATTTGTTAGCTCAATATTTTTTTTTTTTACTTTCAATCTTACTAATCTCATTTTTGGTTTCCAGGATTTCTAATTTGGTTCTCAATTGGGGATTTTTAATTGTTCTTTTTCTAGTTTTTTCTTTAGTTGCATGCCAAAATTATCTATCTGTTCTTTTTCCAAGTTGTTGATGTAAGAAGTTAGAGAAATACACTTTCTCCTAAGTACAGCTTTGGCTATATTCTATAACATTTGGTATGTTTTCTCATTGTTGTTGTTCTCTTTAATGAAATTGTTGGTTGTTTTTATGATTTATTGGTTGACCCACTTATTATTTAGCATTAAATTATTTAGCTTCTGATTAATTTTTATTCTATATTTTCACTGCATTTTGTTGAATATAATTTTATTATATTATGATCCAAAAAGGATGCATTTAACATTCCTGTCTCTTTACATTTGATTTTCAGGATTTTATACCTGATTACATGATCAATTTTTGTGTTGGTACCATGTGCTACTGACAAAGGTATATTCCTTTTTGTTCCCATTCAGTTTTCTCCAAAGGTCTGTCATATGTAACTTTTTTTAATATTCTGTTTACTTCCTTAGTTTCCTTCTTGTTTGTGGTTGTTGTGGTTGTTGTTGTATTTATTGAGTTCTGAAAGGGAACAGTTGAGATCCCACACTAGTAAAGTTTTGCTGTTTATTTCTTCCTGCAACTCATTTAACTTTTCCTTGAAGAATTTGAATGCTATATGCCCTTGGAGCATATATGTTTGGTACTGATATTACTTCGTTGTCTATGATACCTTTTATCAAGGTGTGGTTTCCTTCCTTATTCCTTTTAATTAGGTCTATTTTTACTTTTACTTTGTCTGAGATCAAGATTGCTATATTTGTTTTTTTTTTGTTTTTTTTTTTTTTACTTTAGCTGAAGCGTAATAGTTCCCGCTCCAGTGTGTCTCTCCGCTTCAATTGTTTTTTCTTGTAAACAACATATTGTAGGATTCTGGTTTTTGTTGAACTCTGCTACCTGCTTCCATTTTATGGGAGAATTCATCCCATTCACATTCACAGTAATAATTACTAACTATGTGTTTCCCTCCATTCTATTCTTCCTACTATTTATCCTCTCTCCTTTCACTCTTTCCCTTACCAGTACTTTGATTCTGTCTACCACCTCCCCTGAGGTGCCGTTCCTTCTTTCAATGCTCCCTTCTTTCCCTTACTTGATCTCCTCCCCTCCTAATTTTGTTGGGTAAGATAGAATTCTCTATTTAACTGATTGTATATATTATTTTCTCTTTGAGTCAATATTGATGAGAGAAATGTATAAGTGATGCTCATCCCCCACCCTTCTATTTTCCTCTCCACTGTAATATGCCTTTTGCGCCTCTTCATGTGAAATAATTTACCTCCATTCAACCTTTCCCTTCCTTCTGCATCAATGTTCCTCTTTCTCATCTCTTAGTTTTTTTCATGTCATTCCCTCAAATTCTTCTATGTGTGTACCCTCTATGTATAGTCCTTCTAGACATACAATTAGTGATACAATTTTTAAGAATTACAAGTATCATCTTCCCATGTAGAAATGCAAATAGTTTAGCTCTACTGAATTCCTTTGTTTTCTTTCCCTTTTTTCACCTATTTCTGCTATACTTGGGTCTTGATATTGGAAGTCAAATTTTATATTTAGTTCTGTTCTTCTCCTAATGAGAGCCTGAAATCCTTCTATTTCATCAAATGACCATTATTTACCTCAGTGTATTATGTTTATTTTTTTCTGGGTAAGTGATTCTTGGTTGTAGTCCTAGTTCCTTTGCCTTCTGGAATATTGTGTTCCATGAACTTTGATCTTTTAATGTTGCAGCTGCCAAGTCCTGTGTGATACTGATTGTGACTTTCCAATATTTGAATTGTTTCCTTTTATCACTTGTATTTTTTTCCTTGACCTGATAGTTCTAAAACTTGGCTATAATATTCCTTGGTGCTTTGCTGATGTTACCCAGAAATCCCTGTCTAGTGTTGCGTGGGGAGTTCAGCCCTTCCACTAGGGGTGGGGTGAAGGGTGGCTGACACTGTTAGAGGCTGTCTGGAAGCTTACCTGGCACTGAGCTAGACGCCTACTGGTAGTATCCAGAATGTGCTGATGCCCAGTGGAGTATTTTGACATTTCTCTGGGCTACATTGAAGCACATAGAGGTCTGACTGCTGGAAGATGCCTTTTTGCCATGGGCTGTGCTAAAGTATGTGGAGGTCTGACCATTGATGGATGCCCATTCACCTTGGGCTGCACTGAAACAGTTCACTGGCTATTCTAAGGCATGTGGTGGGTTCTGATATTGGCATTTGCCTATTCTACCACACTGGGGCTCAGAATTTTCTAAAAGACTAGGATATCAGGGCAGGTTTCCTAGATAATTTCTTAAAATGTAATTTCTAGACTCTCTTCTTGAGCCTGGCTTTCAGGTACCACAATAATTCTTTTATCCAGATCAGATATTTTTCCAATGTGATAATACACATTTCCATATATATGTATATGTATATGCATGCATGTATGTATATGTGTATATATGAACACACATATGGGTGTATGTGTATTGTGCACATGTGCATGTATGTGTGTGTTTGTCCTTCATTGCCGAAGAAGACCATGCCATCAGAGAAACAATGACATGACTTGCACTTGACTTTGTTTTGAGCGAGGGAGGGCTGTGCAGGTCACCAGCCTCACTTCTCCTCCAGAACCATCTGAATCCAGTGATCACATATTCATCAGGATGACTGATAAACCAGGAAGAGGCAATTGGGGTTAAGTGACTTTCCCAAAGTCACACAGCTAATGAGTGTCAAGTGTCTGAGGTGAGATTTGAACTCAGGTCCTCCTGACTCCTGCACTGGTGTTCTATCCACTGCACTACCTAGATGCCCCCATATATGTATGTGTGTGTATATATATATATATATATGTATATATATATATATATATATATATGTGTGTGTATATATATATATATATATATGTGTGTGTGTGTGTGTGTGTGTGTATGTATATGTGTGTATATATTCATTCTTTTGACTTAGTTTCACTGTATCTGGATGTCTCATGAAATTATTAGCTTCCACTTAGCAAATTCTAATTTTCCATTTGTCTATTATTTTTAAGGAGTTTATTCTCTTTAGTGAATTTTTGAGCCTTTTTTTTTTTTTTTTTTTTTTTTTAGCAATCTCAGTTCTCTTTTCATGGTTTTCTTGCATTTCTCTCGTTTCTTTTCCCAGTTTTTCCTTTCCCACACATTACTTTCTTCAACTCCTCCAAGAATTTTTGTGGGTCTAATTAGCATTTTTCCTTTGAGTCTTTGGTTGTTCTGTTTTCTCATTATTGTCATCATCTGAGTTTATGCCTTCATCTTCCCTGCCACCATAGTAGATGTTTGTGGTCAAATTCTTTTCTTATTGTTTGCTCATTCTTCCAGTTTATTACTTGACCTTGAACTTCATGTTTAAGTTGGACTCTGCCCATCAGGGGTTGGGGTGTTACTGTGCTAATTTTTAGACTTTTTTGTGCTAATGTGCTAACTGTGTATGCGTATATGTATGTGCTTTTGTGCTAATGTTTTCTAGTTCTATTTGGTTCTGAGGTTCTGCAAGTTTTTGCTGCTTCCAAGGTGGTGTGATTCAGGGAAAGGTATGGTGACTGCTCTCCTTTTCTTTGTTCTGCTCTTTATCCAAGAAGGGCCCATGCTCCCTTGCAGCTATAAGCACTAGTACTCTTCTTGGACTGAGTACTATGACCAAGTTCCTCTTTCCCCTGCCCCTACAAGTGGTAAGGCTCCTCTTGTCTCTAGACCTGTGAACTGGGTCCCTGTTTTCTTGTGACAGACCACAAACTGTCTTTTGTGCCCAAGAGCTGCAACCTAGAACTGCTTATGTGTAGTAGAGTTGCCAGTCAGCACCAGTTATACCCAGTGCCAGAAATGGATCCCTTGCAATCTCTTTCTGACCAGTTGTTTGACACTTGTCTTGTCTCTGGGCTGAAAGCCCCTGAAGCTGCTGCTATTGCTGTAGCTGCTACTGCTGTTATGGCATGTGTGCAGTCTTGACAGGTTTCCACCTTGGTAGTCACAGATCTCTTCCGAAGATCTCTGAAGTTATTTTAGGATGGAAAAATGTCACACACTGACCTTTTGTCAATTGTACCATTCCAAAATTTGATTTGAGGTGTTATGTTAAAGTTAGTTGAAAAAGAATGTTAATAGGGTTCACTTGCTTGCTGCTTCTAATCTGCCGTTTTCTTTCTCATTTATGATTTCTTAAAATATGATATCCAGACCTTTTTGGGTAATTTTTCAGGGAATTTTGTCATGCTTAAATTATTTCTCAACGACCTAGTCTCCAAGTTAGTTGTTTTCTGTTTCATTCTAATATTTCTTGTTTTATCATAGAGTCATTTAATTCTGTTTGGTCAATTCTAATTTTCAGAAATGTTGCTACTTGAGTAAGGTTCCCAATCTTTCTCTAAGCTCTTTGTTCCCCTTCCAAATCTTTCTTCTTAAATTACTGCTTAATTGATAACTTAAAAAAAATCTTCCTGCATTTATTCTAGGTTCTCTTGTAATCCCTCTGTATAAGCTATTTTTTTTTTCTTAGCCTCTTCTTATAGTTGCCATGGGGTTTCTTTCTTCTGGGTTTCCCTCATGAATATTTCTTAACCTATTAGTTCCTGCATGGCTCCTCATTCCCTTGCTTAAACTTCCCAACCTCACTTCCAAATTTGAAACTTCCTTCCAAATTCTACCTCTTCCTATGCTCTTGTATGGTGTGGTAAGACCTTGCTCAGTTTTAATCTCAATTTCCCAGGTTATTGCCATTGACATCCATCTCCCCTAATTTCTCTATCTCTAGTGCTAGCAGGCATCTGTGACTAGAACATGAGTGGGAACCTGTGACCTCAAGGCCACATGTGGCTGTCTAGGTACTCAGGTGCAGCCTTTATGACTGAGTCAAGTTTTACAGAACAAATCCTTTTATTAAAGAGATTTATTCTGTGAAATTGGGATTCAGTCAAAGGGCTGCCCTTGAGGACCTAGAAGACCACAGGTTCCTTATCCCTGGTCAAGAGCATTGTAGGTTACCAGTCTGTCTCATGTGTCTGATCAGAGACCTGACCTCTGCAGATATCCTCATTTAGTTCACTAAAATAGTCTTCTTGCTCTCCTTCCTACCCCTAACTCCACCAGTTTCTCATCCCTCAGAATATTTTCAGGCAGGAAATTGGCTTTTCACTTAAGCACATGCTGGCTTTCCTTGGTGGAACCCCTCTTCCAGCACCTACTGCTTGTCATTGTCATTTTGTGCTGCCCTGGGGTGGATGAAAGAGCTTGTTGAAGTTTCTCTGGATTTTCCTAATCAACTATTCAATCTGGTCCTTTTTAGGTCATAGTTAGAGTAAATGTGAAAGAGCTAGGCCCCTATGACTTGCCATGCCTCCATCATAATCAGAAGTTTTCTGTTCCCTGCTCTAACTACATGGCTGACCCACTTCCTTTTCTTTATATGCCATACTTCATGGACAATTCTTCACTGGGAAGATATTGCAGTCTCTTTGCTCCTACAGTGCTTTTTCCTATTCATATTTAGGCTCAAGACATTGTCCATGCATTATATCAAACCAAGATTTATCGGCAGATGAGTGAGATTAATAGGCTGTTAATGTAATCACACCTCATGATTTGGACAATGGGCATTCTTTATGTACTTTTCCCCCCGCCCCCTCCTATGCATTGTTAAAGAAAACCTGAATCTCTTTTAGGAAGCTCTGTAGTATTCTAAAGCAATGGTGACACAAAAAGAAGCTGTTGTACTTTGGCCTTTCTAGGTTGAGTCATAAGTTGGCAACAGGACAAAATAATGGTGGTGTATTGGGAAAGTGATGACTATAGAATTTTGTGTGGGCTTTTTTGAAAAAGCAAGTGTGTCCTATCCACCTTTAGAGGACTAAGAGACCTAGCACAGAAAAATGGTCATGGAGGTCTGAGGAGAATCACAGAGATATATCCTGCAAAGGAGGAAAGATGACCCTTTGATGTTAGGCAATTGGACAGAGTCTTGTTGACCCCAAGCTGGTTATGGCTCTTTTTATAATCAATATTTCTTCTTTCAAAGATTTGTACTGGGTTTCCTCCCTGGCAGTGACAAATACCTTTAGTGAACATATGCCTTTCTGTTTTATGCCTCACAATATGAAATTTCTACCCAACAGAAATATGATTGCTGCTAAGTCTTTCAAGGAATCTTGTCTGATCTTAAAGTACAATTGTGGGGGCAGTTAGGTGGGACAGTGGATAGAACACCAACCATGAAGTCAGGAGGACCTGCGTTAAAATCCAGTCTGACATTTACTAGCCATATGACTCTGGGAAAATCACTTAACTCTGACTATCTTGAAAAAAATTAGGAAAATGAATTTTTGAAGCAAGGTCTTCAAAGCTACATTAATGCTATTGAATTACTACTATTATTTTTTAAAAAGAATCAATAAATTACAAGCACAATGGACTCTTGTATCTGTACATTTTTTTCAGTTAATTGTGTGATTAAAAAAAGATTCTGCTGTAGAATATTATTTGCAAAAGTCTGCCCATTGCTTTTTCATAATTTCATTATGTCCTATATAACTATCCAAGTAACGTTCATAAAGGTTGTATAGAGAAGAAAGTAGTCATTTGATATTCATAGTTCATGATATTCTTTTGATTGGCTATCATTACCTGTCATTTCTTGTCTATTAAATTGCAATAGATTTCTCTCCCTCTCTCTGTCTCTCTCTCTGTCTGTCTCTCTCTCTCTCTCCTCCTCTCTCTTCCCCTCTGTGGTGGGTGTGATTGTAGTTGTGCATGTGGTCTGTGTGTGTGTGTGTTTGTGTGTGTGTGTGTGTATGTGTGTATCTGTGGTTACTTGGTGCTCACCATGTTCTCTTCCCAAGTTTCTTCTTAAAGAAGGTATCCATGTCATACAGGTATGAGGATTCTATGAAATCTTTAAGCTACTCATGTACATTTCTGGCAAATATAGATGATGATTTTTAATATTTTCCACCATCCTCCCATAGCCCACACTTGATACATTTGGAAGGATCTTACTGAGTTCTTTGTAGAATTTATCTGCATTCTTATTCTCTGCAATAAGCTAATTACAATTTTCATCGTGGTGATTTTATTTTTTTTTAAATTTTGCTTTGTTTTTTTTTGTTTTTGCATTGGCTAATAGGGACCAAAGCAATGTGAGATGATCATACATCTTATGAAATTATATTTCTTATTTCCTTAAGGCATGCAAAGAAACTCATACTTTGTTTCTCTAATGAGAACCTTGACTCATCCCTTCCATCTAGCAAGTTGTCTTATATTTTTCTGGTTTAATTTATACTAAAAAGGTAAGTATAGAAATTATTTGCTTCCTTCAGATTTATGTACTAGTTGCTTCATTGGCCAACAGACAAGCATTTCACAATTAGAATTCTAGCCATTAGGTTAATATTTATGGATGACTTAAAAGTGTACAATTCTTGATTAAATTTTTCTTTAGCCACATTCAAATAATTCGTAAACCAATGATCAGCCTATAAGTGATGAACATTTCATATGTAACTATACTGGTCTTTGGACAAGAGAAACAAGCTGTCAACAGGACCAAACTCAAAGCTTCTTCAGAATGATATAATTTCTTAGGACTTATGCTCTTTTAGGGCACCTTTGAGAAGTCAGAGTAAACCTCGTGCTATGATGAAACACTGGAGTAGGAGATATCTATCTCTATCATCTCTCTCTATATATGTATAAGTATATATGTATGTGTATATATGTATATGTATGTATACATATTTATAGAGAGAGATATGTATTTATGGTATATACACATATATATTTATACACATATGCATGTATACATACATATACACATACACACTACATGTAAATCCCTTCCTGGCATATGTAAAGAAATATCAATTAAACAAACAAGCAAGAATTTATTAAGCACCTATTATATGTCAGACACTGTGTTAAGCCCTTGAGATATAAAGACAAAAATAGAAGTCTCTGCCCTCAAGGGGCTTACTTTCTATTGAAGAGATATAATGATGGATAAAAGCTCCCTGATCCCAGGGAGGGTAATTATTAGCAAAGGAGACAACTAAAATAGAATAAAGAAAAAAACAGGAAAAGTAATTTAGAGGGAATCTCAGTTTTTACATATGGTCAAAGACAAGAATATTTATTTCTCCCTGGAGATTTCTGAAAGACATCATGGAGGAGGTGGCATTTAAACTAGATCTTGAAGGATATGAAATAGCTTAATATTTGAAAGATTAGGAGGAAGGGTGCTCCCAACAACTACTATGAGCATGGGAAAAACAGCAATAGTATTCAGGTCATGTTCAAAAGATCTACAATTGTCAAATTTGGCTGCCACTTACAGTATAAGAAGTAAGCTTCAAAAATTCCAGAAACACCTTGAATGTTATAGTTGCCCATCCCTGAACCCTCTCCTGCTCCATTATTCATATTAATGGTGCATATCTCTGTGGTACTTGAATATTTCCAAAGTGTTTTTATCATGACATATCTCTATGGCAGATTGTGCAAATATGATCACATCCATTGTGCAAATGAAGAAACTGACGTTTACAGAGAATAATCTGTTTGATTATTCATATTATTCTCTGGGTGACTTGGTCTCCTGAATTTAGTTCTCCGAGGACTTCATCTTCATTCAATCTTTTGATTCCCAGAATGCAATTCATTCCAGGGTACTATGCTAACTCAAGCAAATGAAGTATTGCTGAAAGAAGATGCTCACAGAATATTAAAGCTGTAAGGAATCAAATCTGAAAGAGATCATTAGTATAGCTTCATTATGTTATAGTTTAGAAAACAAATCTGATGAGAACAAATCACTTATCCAAGGTCACATAGCTAAGTCAGTGGTTACAGAACTAGAACTATAACCCAGGTCTCCTGATTTCCAACTAATGGCATGTCCATTACACCATGAAACAGGATCTTGTTATCTTGATATTCATTGGTCTATCAACTTTATTTCACTATTTATATATCCATTAATTATATAATAATACAATAATTTATATATCCATTAATTAAATAATCCAATAATTAGATAAAACTAATACAGTTCTATCTGTATTAAACAGCAACTCCTGGAACAGGAATCCCCACTATGGGCTTTATCGGTTTTGCTGGGTTCTGTTTATAGACTCCTCGCACATCTGGTGATATTATATAATCCATTGTCCAGACAAACATACTATGAGATTTGTAAGTCTTTAAATATAGAAGCATAGGATTATAGATTTAAAATTAGATGGTATTATAGAGACCATCTAGTCCAAATCTATTTTACAGATGAGCAAGCTCAGACAAAGAGACATAAAGTGATTTGCCAAAGGTAATACAGGTAGCATGTGGCAGAACTGGGATTGGAACCCAGGTCTCCATGAACCCTAGGTCCAGGCTTCAAGAGGAGCAAAGGTATAGTCATAATAACACAAATAGATGAGTTCCCTTAACTTTAATTAAACATAAAAATTGAGTTTGAGGCTACAGAACTTCAGTGTGGTAAAGGGACAATTCATGGCTTTCATTTGTTATGGTACTGTGAATGATATCATGCCCTTCTACGTGTCAAATGCCATACTTAGACAATGTGCGCAAAGGGGATGGGGGACAGCTAACAAATAAGGAACTTTGGATCAACTTGGAAAGATGAGACACAAAAGCATATTTGCAAAGGATTTTATTCAAACAGGTAAGTCCAGGTATAGAGCAGATACGAAACCGTCTATGACTTACACAAATCCTCAGGTAACTCAGGCAGACAGAAGATGACATTTGCCCAGGATTACACAGATAATTGTCAAGGGAAATATCTGCACCATTATCTTCCTGATTAAAAGGCTAGCACTACTGTTTTCATATGAATTTTTTTTTCTTTTTTTCTTTAAATGGACCAGTGATTTCATAGGTGTAAAGGACTCTGAGTGAGATAATTTTTCTATCAAAGCAATTCTGTAGCTCTTTTCCAGTTTACAGACCTAGGGAGCTGTCTGAGATATTGACAAATTAAGCAATTTGCAGAGTCAAACAACCAGTGTGTAGTCTGTATCTATATCCATCCTTCTGTCTCTTTATCTCTGTCTCTCTGTCTCATCTATCCACAAATATCTATAATAAATAAAAGCAAAAGTAGTCTTGTTTGACTTTGCTCCAGAGGATAGAGCTAGAAACATAGGTGGAAATTACAGGGTGGGAAGTTTTAATTCAGTAAGGGAAACCTTCCTAATGATCAGAATTTTCTAAACCTGGAATGGCAAAGAATGAAGGCCCCTGCCATTTACATATGTTAGAATAGGAGGCAGTGGGGCTCAATAGAAAATGCTCTGGACCTGGAATCAAGAGACCCAGGATTAAACTCCAACTCTATTACTTCTTAGCTTATTATCTGTGACTCTGAGTTAGTCACTTAATTTCTTAGTTCATCTTTCACAATGATTAAAATATCAAGTCAAGCCAATATTTATTAAGCACATATTCCATGTCAGGCACTATGCTAAGCACTGGGGATACAAAAAAGGCAAAAAAAAAAAAAACCCCAAACAAAATCAAACCCCAGTTTTTGCTCTCAAGAAACTCACAGTTTAACGGGAAAGACAACCTAACAACTATGGACAAACTGGATATACAAAGGATAAATTTAAGGAAATCTCAGAAGGAAGGTGCTAAGGTTAATGAAGACAATGCCAAAGTTTATGAATTAGGTACCTTGATTTTCCTCCCTTTTCTGGGCATTAGTTCCCTTTTCCATAAAATGAAGTTTAACTAGATGATCTCTAAGGCTTCTTTCAGCTCTGGTAGTCTGTGATGTTAAAGACTTAAGTTAAACGACTACTTTCCTGATATGTATTAAGAGGGGACCCCTTGTTGGATTCAGCTTGGAAAAGATGGCCTCTGAGGTCCTCTCCAAGCTCAAGATTCTCTGATTTGATAAGGATATAAGTCCATATATGATAAACACCAAAAGTGTGTTCCCACAATACAGAGCTACAGAGAGACAAAGGAAAGAAAGAATAAGAAAGTTGATTCTACTTAAATAGAAAAAGAAAGAAAGAGAAATCTTTCTGATATTTCAAGATAGAATGTTCTTGCTCTCCAACAGAGACTGAGAATGATGTTTATGCTGCCAGTGCCGTCTGCCTGCTCTGAGGCTTGCTGAGAGAACACTCAGGAGGCAGCTTTAAAATGAAGGCACAGTTGTTAGAGTGGAGAAGGAAGACTGGGAGAATGAGTTTATAGTTAGAAAAATGGGCAGAGGGCAGGGGAGACTTCTCTGTCGTGAAGGTTGTGGCTCCTGAGGTGAAGGAGACATGTTTGTGAACTTGAAGATCTGCTCCCACTGAGCAGGGTATAGTGTATTAAAGTCATTTTTGTACCATTATTTTTATAACAATATTAACAATAATAGAAATAATGATGAGCAACTGACATTTCAACTGTGCTTTAGACTGTGTAGAGTGCTTGCCTTAAAACCACTCTGTGACCTGTGATTTTCTAACAATTCAAAGCAGTGCAGGACAAAGATGTAAGCAAGGCGGTCCAAATATTCTTGCTTCCATTCTTAACAGAAGACACCAGTGAACCCAACAGTTAAATATCTTGTCTCTATGTTCACCTGAACTTTAGAGCGAGGTCTGCTGGTTCCAAGGTCAATATCCCTCTCTTCCGTACCAGACTGGGAGGATTGGTGAAGGCAATGGGAGAGGGAGACAAAGAAGTGAAACATTCTTTTCATAAACAATGATGGGCTGTTCCCTGTCTATTTTCACAGGCTGGCCACTGACTTCCTTCTTTCCATAGATATCCATGGGGGACCCAGGGCCACCCCCATTCAATGAACACATATGAAACAGAGCAATAGAATGAACAGCAAATACTCAGAATCAGAGTTTAACAGCTGCTCATGAGTGGCATTCTTACTTATCTTCTGTCCTTCCAGGATGCAGCCTTTGACTTCTGTGAATGTCTGGTCTCTGTCTGCCCTAAGATGTCCAGTTGGATTCTAATTCCTCTTTCATCCTCCCTTTTCCTGAAGACCAAGAACTGCTGTGACCAGGGTACCAATGAAGTAGGCATGAGTTATCTTGTTTCCTCTATAAAAAAAATCAACCAGTATTTCCCTCCTAACTGTTGGGTACAGTAAGCAAAGAACTTTGAAAACTATTTTGGGGGGTCTGGAAAGGTGATTTCATTGGTGTATCCAGCTGTCTTCTCTAATCCATATTGGAAATTAATCTGCAATTTATAGTCCTAAAGTAGAGCTGTCCCTGGGCTACCAAAAACTTACATAAATCACCCAGGATCACTTAGTATGGGTTAGAGATGGAACTTGAATCAAGTTCTTCCTGATTCTGAGATTGTTCCTCTATCAACTGAACTACAGTGTCTCTAAAAAATATCTTTATTTCAGTAATATATCAAGGATTTAATCAATGTGGGGTCTCCTTCCATCAATGCAGATATCAAACAAAATATTTCATGCCTTAGTAGGGGATCCTTGGTATGTACTGTGATCCTGTGGTATGTACATAGCAGCTTGCTATGAGACTTCCTGTACCAGGCTAGGCTGATACTCTGATCAATGAATGTGTGTGTGTGTGTGTGTGTGTGTGTGTGTGTGTGTTCATCCTTTGTTGCCAAAGAAGACCATGCCATCAGAGAATTAATGAAATGACTTGCACTTGACTTTGTTTTGAGTGAGAGAGAGCTGTGTAGGTCACTAACCTCACTTCTTCTCCAGAATCATCTGAATCCAGTGACCAGATATTCATCAGGATGACTGGAGATGACCCAGGATGAGGCAATTGGGTTAAGTGACTTGTCCAAGGTCACACAGCTAGTGAGTGTCAAGTGCCTGAGGTGAGATTTGAACTCAAGTCCTCCTGACTCCTGCACTAAGTACTCTATCCACTGCATCACCTAGTTGCCCTGATCAATGCACTGCATCACCTATCTGCCCTGATCAAATAAAGCATTTAATATAAGCATTTATTTTGTGTAAACATCATATTAAGAATTGGAGATAAAAATAGAAAAATAAAATAGCTCTCAAAGATAACACATTTGAATGGGGGGGGACAATATGTATGAAAATGTTTCAGGTGAAAGTCAGATGGTAGGTTCCTGTTATACTTACATGTTCAATGGACAAAGATAGTAATGATTCTTCTTTAATATCATTTTTCTGAATGAATCATGCAGTTTTTGACATTGAAGAATTTCATGGTACAAAGGATTTTGATGACAAGGGTTTTCTTTTCTGGGTCTTTTGAAAATGTGACTGTAGCACTTATGACAGATACCTTGTCCATCATGCAATTAACCAATCAGCCGGTTCTTCTAGAATTCACTAGGCGCCTATTGTTCTCCATGCAAGCTCTTGTGGAGATAAGATAAAAATAAGGATCTCAAGGAGTAGAGCACAGTTAGAACTGGAAGAAACTTCAGAATCATAGAACACAGAATACTTGAGGCAGAAGGAATTGTCAAAGTCATTTAGTACAATTCTAAAGTTTCACCAGTAAAAGAGTTAGGGCACAGCGAAGAATAGTTATTTCTCCAAAGCCACATTGTTAATTATTGTCAGAATCAGGACTAGCCAACATGTCTCTTGGTGCATACATTATTTTTTTAACTCTACCACACAGAATGTGTCAAATGAGTGGTAAAGGCTATTGATATTCAGAGGAAGGAGAGTTTTATAAAGAGAGGGATGGGATAGCTAGGGAAGGCTTCCCAGAAGAAATTTGAGGTGGTCCTGGAAGGAAAGCAAAAATTTAAATAGGCAGAGGAGAAGGGAAGGGAAGATTTGCAATCCCATGACCCTTTTTGCTTTTTAAATTTTGACAGCTTACCAATCATCTGACCTACTGAGTAGTAGTCCCTTTTCATAAAAATGCCATCCTTTTTCTCTTGCCAAAACCTTTTGACTGAGATACCTCAATTCCCTGCAAAAATCACTAGGCAAAAATAATATTTTAGAAAATATTAATAGTCAGAGAAGCTTTTAATTTCTTCACAACAGCTCAGTTAACAATCACCTTCCAATGGTGACAAGCCTGTTTCCTTACTTTCCATCTTTTTCCCTCTGGTGTAATTTTTGAAACATCATGTGAAATGTTTTCACATTTCCACAGATTTTCTCAGACATTTATTCAAAATATATTCAGGAATTTTTCAGATAGATGACCACCTTATTACCTTTGAAGATTTTTTTCATGTAGTTTTCTGGATTGTTGTAATGAACTGTTAGCTGGTTTCTCTGCTTCTAGTTTACAATCTGTGTCATTCTGTATGGGTTGAATGCAAATGCATCTAAAGCACATAGAATCATAGAATCTCAGGGTTTTAGGGGATCCAGAACTCCTCTTGTCTGATTTGTCCCTGAACAGTTACCTGATCTATGGTATCTCTAACAAGTAGTCATCCAGGTTCTACTTAAGGGCCTATCTTGATGGGACATCAACTCCCCTTTTATCCTGTCTTCTGAAATTGTGCTTTTTTTCTTGAATCCACACCCACTCTGGAGAAATTGTTTTGTATTCATATCTATATCTATTTCAATAGATATTGATAAATAAATATTTTACCTATATTCACATCTATATCTATCCATAGATCTACATATATATATATATATATATATATATATATATATATATATATATATATGTATATATATATATCAATCTCATAGCCAGATATCTATCTGGATATAGTACTTAGAAAATAAAGTATACATAGATAAATATTTCCTTAAGTATTTATGTATATATACATGTACAAATGTATGTACATACATACATACATATACATACACACACACACACACACACATATATATATATATCTGCATTCTTAATTTTCTAAGTACTTTATTTTCCTACAATAGAATATCAGTCTGTTATGGACAGAAAAAGTCCCATTTTTGTCTTTGTATCTCTTTCTGTCACTTGACCTACAGAACCTAGTAAATGCTTAAATAATTCTTTTTGAATCGAATCAAATTGAATTATGGAGCAGCTCATTTTCCTTTAGGACAGTTCTGGTTATTAACAAATATTTTATGTTGAACTAAAATCTGACTATCTGTAATGTCCACCTATTGGTTCTTATTTTGCCTTCTGGGACGGAGCAGACTAATCCTAACACATCTTCTATATGCAAATCCTTAAAATATGTCATGATGATTATTTTGGTTTGTCTGTTTGTTTTTCTTCTCAAATTCTTTCAATTAATCTTCGTATGATATAGTCTCTAATATTTGTATCATTTTGAGTGACATCTTATGAACACACTCTTGGTAGAAAATGGGAAGTACCAGAGGGGAATTAGAATTACGTTGATTGTTTATAAGCTATTTTGAGTCCTTTCTGAGTTTTGTTTCTTCATTTATTTTTAAGCTCTTTGAGTCCTTTACATTCTATTTGCATTAAATCAAGGTATTCCTGAACCCAATATAAATTCATTTTTACTTTGAGTGCTTATATGGCATAGAGGACTTTTTCCCTACATCTGTGGAGACTTAGATACAAACCATATTTGGAACTTGGAGCTTTTTCCTGGAGGAAGCTTGAGTCTGGAGGAAAATGTGTTAAAGGAAGAATGATTTAGAGGTCAGTCTCCAAGATTGAGTTGATCCCTACAAAGCTAAATGTTGGGGTTTCTGGACTGTGCATTACATCTATATAGCACTAATGGTTTGTATATTACTTATCTTCATCTCTGCTGGTAGGTAGTGCAGATATTAATCCCATTTGATTGCTAAGAAAATTGAGGTAAGGAAAAGTTATTTATTTATCTATTGTCAAGAAACAGGTATTAGGAATACTATTGTGCTATAAGAAATGATGGACAGGAAGACTTCAGAGGGGCCTGGAAGGACTTACTTGAATTGATTTTGAGTGAAAAGAGCAGAACCAGGAGAACTTTGTGCACAGCAACAACCATAGAGTGCAAGGAATTTTTCTGGTAGACTTAGCCCTTCACAATAATTCAAGGACCTAAAATGTTCCCAAAGGACTCTTGAGGCAAAATGCCATCCATACAAGAGAAAGAACTATGAAACTGGAAAGCAGAATGAAGCAGAAAATTTTCTCTTGTGTTCTGTTTTGTTTTGCTTTGGTTTTTCTCATGGTTTCTCCCACTCATTTTAATTCTTCTATGCAACATGACTAGTATGAAAATGTGTTTAATAAGAATGTATGTGTAGAACCCATATAAGATGGCATCTTATGGGGTGGAGGGAGGGGGTACAGAGGGGGAGAAAATCTAAGACTTATGGAAGTGATTGTAAAAAAAGTGAAAACAAATAAATTAATAATTTAAAAAGAAGCTGGTATTAGAGCTTAAACTTAAGCCCAAATTATCCAATATTAATTTCAGTGCCATTTTTACTACAGAGAATTATCATGATCCTTTTTCCCTACTTCCTGTTATCTTACTACTTAGTGTTGTCATTTCAATTTTCCTGACCATTCTCTGAGCCTAGAATAAGCACTAAATTAATCCCCCAGAGAGCAGGCAATTGGATAACCTCTTTCCAGTATCTCACCCTTTTGTCTCTGCCTACACTCTGGGAATGTGATCTCCATTCCTTCAAGGTACATTAACTTTCAATACCTAAGACCTGCGACTCCTAAGGGTATGCTTGTCACCAAAGCCAAGGGGGAAAGTAGGCAACCAAGAAGAAGTTGGCAGGTGAGGGTGATATTGCCTTTTGTTTGGGACTTGGAAAGGGCCAGATCGCCTTGGGAGGGAGTTGAGAGGGCCCCTGTGTGAGTGAATTGGTTAGTGGCCAGATAGATGAGGTTGAATTACTTTTTTTTCTTTCTCTATGATGTAGCAGGGGAGGTTGGCAGCTGGTGGGAAGATCATCCTGGAGAAAAATAAACAGGATTAATAGGTAAATAGAGCACAAACTGCTTGCCACAAGGAAGACCAGAAAAACAAAATCATCTAGATATGAAGAAGATTCTCTAATTGCAAACATGTCTAAGGTATTAAAAAAAAACTTTAGATATTCAGATCATGGAATGCGAGTGATGGAGAATGCCTTAAAACCTAAGAACAGATCAACTTTGTTATTTATACATACCTTTTCTGTGTCCTTTAGAAAATTTTCATTGAATCCCCTTTGACAAGTATAACAACCCCTCTCAGAATTACTAGGTAGAATGTGAGACTTATAGTAAGAAGAGCTGGATTCAAATCCTGTCTCAGACACATACTAGCTATGTGGCCCTCCTGTAGCCACTTAAATGTCCCTCAGCATCACTTTCCTCATTTGTAGAACAGAAATAATCATAACATGGCTATTGAGAAGATCAAATTAGATAATATCTATAAAATGCTTTACAGTAAAAGAGTATAGACTTAAAACAGTATGTGAGCTATTATTCTTAATAGAATCTAAATTTGTTTTTTATTGCCCAAGTAAAATACATGTCCCATGAAAACAGAAATCATATCTAATTTAATCTCTGTTTCTCAAGTATCTGAATAATTTGAAAAATACCCTATGACATTTATCTATGAATGACTAAAACAAATACATTTATGTCATGCTTTGAGGTTTACAAAGCACTTACTTCATCAAAAAAGTTACAGAGTAGATAGTATAAGTATTCCTATTTTGCACATGAGAAAAATAAGGCTTAAAAATGTAAAGTCACTTGCCTGAGGTCAGGTAACTAGTTTCATGATCTGGTTTTGTATCTAAGAACATTCTAACCTGAAATCCACAGCTCTTTGTACCAAGTCATCTTAAGTGATCATTCAAGAAAAAAAGGAAGGAAAGAAAGAAGGGAAGGTGAAAGGAAGGAAGAAAAAAAGAAATGACTCAAAATGTTTATTTTTAGTAGAAATGACAAACTGTAAAAAGTTCAGAATGCTCAGTAGTCCCTATGGACAACCTTCTCAGAGTCTAGTAACATATTTAAGTGCAATTGCCAGAATATGGCTGTTATTTGAGTGTAGGCTGCCACCATAAAATGGAATCTCTTTGAAAGGAAAATATCTCTATCTATATGTATATCTATCTATCTATCTATCTATCTATCTATCTATCTATCTATCTATCTGTACTACAATATGGAATGACTGTCTTTTCTTTCCTTTTATGTTTGAATACATAATAAAACCACCACCAATGAAAAGATTGCTCATAGGGTCCAGTACAACCATGGGTGAATGCTTACTCTTTCACTCTCCTCTTCCTAAGAGGGATATGAGGCTAGTACTACTCATATGAGTAGGCATGTAAGACAGTTAAGTATTTTCTAAGCATGTAGTATGTGATAAAAGCATAGCAAATGTATGCAAGTTATGTTTTATTAGTTTATCCAAATACTATTTTGATGAGGAAATGGCCCCTCAGTTAAGGTGGAAACTATTAGTTAAATAAACAAACTACTAAATTGAGTTGTTTCAATACAAACACATAAAAAATTTTTTCTTCTCATTGATGGACGTTAGCCAGACATCATCCTGATATGTGTTGTGTTATATAACAAGAGAAGTTTCACGTTATTGAATTAGAAAGTGTCATGATAGGTGTCAGTAGACTTGAAATCAGTTTCTGATTCTTATCATCTTCATTTTATTGAGCAGATCTCTCCTTTTCTCTTGACTGTAAGTTTCTTCATTTGAAAATCAGTAGTTTGGATTAGATGATCTCAAAGGTCCTATGCAACTTTGGCACTTTATGATTCTATTTTTCACTTAATATCAATTATATATTTTTAAATATAAAAAAGTAAAGACTTTATACTTACACCCAAAGAATATTCTGTATTAATAAGGTTTCTAATAAACCTTAGGACTAAGATTTCAATAACGAACAGTGAATGCAGAAAAGAAACATTTTAATTATTTAATAAGGCATGAAAAGGAATTTCAAATTATTTCTGTAGACGCAATCCCAATGGGTATAATTTTGATTCCCAAGTTTTATTTTCATTCTTTGAAGATGTTGGTCTGAAGTCACAGAATCATAGAACTGGGAGGGACAACAGTGGTCTCATAGTCCATCTCATATAAAATACTCTCCATTATAACATACCTGACAAGGGATCCTCCAGCCTCAGCTTGATGAACTCCAAAGAGAAGCAGTCAACCCATTTAAATTTTGAGCAGCTCTAATTATTAGAAATTTGTCCATTACATCAAGTCTACATTTGTCTTTATCACAAATGATTGATTTTTTAAAAATGTTAAATAGCAGACCCCAAGCAAAATTCCTTGGGCTCCCCCACTGAAAACCAGCTACATTGAAATTAAACTACAATTTTTTTTTTTAAGTTTACTCGTATAGGCAATTTTGAATTCATTTAATTCTACTGTTGTCTAGGTCACTTTTATTCATCATTTCCACAAGAAGAGGGTAGGATACTTAATCAAAATCTTTATTAAAATCTAAGTAAATTATATCAACAACATTCTTTTCTTCTACTAGTTTAGTAGTCCTGTTTTAAAACAGAGCTGGGGTACATATGTGGCTTAGCAGATAGAGTACCATGCCTGGAATCAGAGCAGCCTGAATTCAAATCCAGCCTCAAAAACTCACTAGCTGTGTGACCCTGGGAAAGTCACTTAACCTTTGTTTGCCTCAGTTTTCTCATCTGTGAAAAAAGGATAGTAATAACACCTACCCCCCCGCAGGGTTTTTATTATATCAAATGAGATAACCACAGTAAGCCCTTAGCATAGTGCCTGGTACACAGCAAATGCTATATAAATGTTAGCTATTAACTATTAGCTATTAAAACACATCAGATTGTGCCAAAAAGCTTAAACCAGTGAAACTCAAGGCCTGGAGTGGCTTATGTTGCAGAAATATATTAGATATATCTGATCTGGGATCTATCTAGCCTGCTGTGTCTTTGTGAAGATTGCAATTTACTATTGTGGAAAATAGGAAGAAGGAGAGGGACCTTGGTTGACTTTATTGACAGTAATCTATGTCAGGAGGCACATGCAGAATCCATGACAGGAGAGCAGAGTGATGACTTTATTCACTCTCTTATCACCAAGGGGTAGAGAAAGGGGAGTACTCAGATAGAATGGTATAAATATAGTATCTCTCAGATATTTGTAGTCTGGAAGTATTGTGCTCTCTTTAGGGTTTCAAGATGAAAATCAATTTAGATATTAACTTGTTTTCGTCTCCCAAATGAGTATGTATGACAGACAGGATAAGGTAGAATGCCCCTCCAGCCCTACCAGTCTGTGTTCTATGATGATGACCCAAATTTTATAGCACTTTCAAGCTAGATAAATTTTTTCACCACCACCCAATAAGGTAAATGGTGCAAGTGTTATTTATTGTCTATGTTTTAAAGTTGAGGAAACTGAAGTTTTTAAAGGATGAGTGACCTGCCAGTGATCTCAAAGCTAGTAAGTGTCTAAAGCAGAATTCAAACCCCCATCTTGTGACTAAATCTAACAATGTACTGATTATAGGCTGCTGCAATCTAAGATTTCTTCCATTTCTATCTACATGTTCTACAGTTCTAAAATCCCTACCAAAATTAATATTAATTCTTGTATTATGCTAATGTTTTCACATGTTTGGAATAGACAGTCTTCTAACTCACTGAGAAGTTAGAGGTTGATTGGTTACCCTCGACCTAGGTTAGATCATCTGCCAAGATGGTTTTGCCAGGGTATGGCTGCTGCACATGCTTCTGCTTCTTGGAATCACAGGTGGGAGTTGGGTGAATCAAGTGGGCATCAAAGGTGGATGAGAAGCTCTGCAAAGTGCTCAGCAAGCTCTCACATCAGAGGTAGTAATCTGCCCTGAATACCTCACACACTATTTGGAGGTAACATAGCAGGGGAATACCTTCTTATTGATGTTTCTCCTCAAAAATGCCAGGCTCTTTATCAATATTTCTCTAGAAGTGTGGTTCTTTCCATATACATGGAAGATAATCCTTTGTGGAACGCCAGCAGCAAAGACAGGAATTCATCTTTTTGTGAGTGCTTTAAGCTTTATAAAGCACTTTCTCTATAGCTTCATAGTAAGGGAGCTCATGCAAGTATTCCTAGATTTATGTTGTAGATAAGGATATCAAAATTCAGAGACATGAAATGACTTGGCCAGGGTAATGAAGCTAATAATATCAGAGCCAAAATTCTCAGACTCTCAATTTTTGCAAAATTAATTATATACTCCTCTCTTTGGCACCTAAGAGCCTTCATAATCTAGATTCTTCTTACTTTTGCTGTTTTCTTACACTTTGCTCCCCTCATTCACTCTTCCAGGCAATGAATCTGGATATTTCTCAGCCAGTGGGTAGATAGCTTTGTTCTTCCTTATATATGACACTATATCTCCTGACTCCAAAGGTAACTAGGTCATGTAATGGATAGAGTCAGGGCTTGTAGTCAGGAAGACTCATTTCCCATCTCAGAAGTGAGCTATGTGACACTGGGCAAGTCACTTAATCCTGTTTGCCTCAGTTTCCTCATTGTGAAAATGTTTGCCTTAGTTCCTCATCTGTAGAATGAGCTGGAGAAGGAAATGGCAAAACAACTGTTGTGTCATTTTTGTCCTTTATTTTTTAATCTATTATAATTTACTTGTTTTCAGTTTTCAACATTCACGTCAGCAAGATTGTCTTGAAATATGATGTCTAGGCGCATGTTTTGACTGTGACTTTCAGGCAGTCCAGTCATTTTTAAATGATCTCTCCTGGATCTATTTTCCAAGTCAGTTGTTTTTCCAATTAGATATTTCACATAATCTTCTATTTTTTCATTCTTTTGGTTTTGTTTTATAATTTCTTGATTTCTCATAAAGTCATTAGCTTCCATTTGCTCCATTCTTATTTTTAAGGACTTCTCTTCTTCACTGAGCATTTGGACCTCCTTTTCCATTTGGCCAATTCTGCATTTTAAGGCAGTCTTCCCTTCATTGGCTTTTGGGACTTCTTTTGCCATTTGGGTTAGTCTTTTTAAAGGTGTTATTTTCTTCAGCATTTTTTTGGATCTCCTGTAGCAAACTGTTGACTTGTTTGTCATGATTTTCTTGCATCACTCTCATTTCTCTTCCCTATTTTTCCTCTTCCTCTCACTTGATTTTCAAAATCCTTTTTGAGCTCTTCTATGGCTTGAGATCATTTCATGTTTTTCTTGGAGGCTTTTTATGTAGGAGCCTTGACCTTGCTGTCTTCTTCCAATTGTATGCTTTTATCTTCCTCTGGTTGTATGCTTTGATCTTCCTTATCATAAGAAAATACCTTTTCACCAAGGAGACAACCTTTTATAGTCTTATTCTCCCCTCCCCCCCATTTTTGGTCATTTTCCCAGCCAATTACTTGACTTTTGAGCTCTTTATTAAATGGAGGGTTTACTGCTCAAAGTTTCAGGGGTTTTGTGCAGCTCTTTTTAGAGATATCTCTAGGGACCTGTAAATTCTTCTCGGTTCCTCCAAAGTGATATGATCAAATGAGAGGTATTTACTCCTCTCCTGGCCTGCACTCTGGTCTGTGAGCAACTACAAGCACTCCTTTCTGTCCTGGAAGAGTGAGTAGGATTCCCTTTCTGCAGCCACCACTAGCTTTCCCACACCAGGGCTCCCCCTCACCCTAGAACCACCACTCAAAAATGAGACCCATGTCATTTGCTCACTTCCCCCATGATCTGTAGGCCCAAAAGCTCCAGAAGCAGCTACCACTGCTGTGTTGGCTGCTGCCACCCTGGACTGGGACTAGGATGGGACCAGACCAAGTTCTCTCACTCAGGTGACAGAACTTTCCCACTGACCTTTGGAGTTTGTGGGTTGAGGACTGGAAACAGCCACAGTTGCTAGTGATTCAGCACCTTGAGGCCCACTCCAGTCTTATCTGTGCTGGTGTGGCCCATACTGGGGTGTGCTGCACTCCAGACCCACTGTAATAGAGCCTTCCTGTAGGGCTTCCAAATTGTCTTGTGGCTTCTGCTGCTCTAGAATTTTTTTTGAGTTATATTTTACAGGTACTTTGAGGGGTTTGTGAGGAGAGCTCAGTCATGTCCCTGCTTCTACTTTGTGTTCTTGGCTCTGCCCCTGCCCTCACCCTCCCCCAACTCCAGTATCTTTGCAAAAACAAGACAAAACAAAAAATCCAAATGAGGTTGGACAGAGC
The DNA here is from genome assembly GCF_028372415.1 of Notamacropus eugenii. Classification (NCBI taxonomy): domain Eukaryota; kingdom Metazoa; phylum Chordata; class Mammalia; order Diprotodontia; family Macropodidae; genus Notamacropus; species Notamacropus eugenii. The sequence goes on from NC_092872.1 coordinate 357,932,254, forward strand.
TGAAGATGCCTAAAACCAAAAACAAACTCCTCACTCCCAACTTGCTGCATTTGTACTGGCTGTCCCCCATGCTTTGTTTGCTTTTCCTCCTCACCTCTCCCTCCTGGCTTCTTTGGCTTACTTCAATACTAAGTTCCTATCATATCTTCTACAGAAAAACTTTGCTCATTTTTCTTGCTGCTAATCCCTTCCTTCTGAGATTTCCTCCTATTTATATTGTATGTATCTTGTGGGCACAAAGATGTTTACATATTGTCTCTTCTATTTCAATGGAAGTACCTCTCAGGGTGCCTTTCTTTGTATCCCTGTCATTTATCAAAGTGCCTGGCACATAGCAAACACTTAATAAATGTTTGTTGATTGACTTTTCACTATGTAATAGAAACATATCCTTAAAAGAAGGATTCACTGGTAAAGAGATTTTTTTTATAAAATAAAGGATGTAGAGGGATGTGTGTTTGTGTGTGTATTTCTTCCTTTTCATCCATGAAAGAGCAATCAGAAACAATTTCTTATTTTGAACTTCTAAGCACAAACAAGATTAGTGCAAGTAAAAGTTACTTTCTGTTAGAGGATAGTTATTTTCCAAAGCCTGCACACATGGTAGTACCACAGTATAGTAGCAAGACCTCTGGATTTGGAATCAGAGAATGTAGTTTCAAAGTCCAGCTTTTCCATGAGTGTCATGCTTGGGTGACTTTGAGCAAGTCACTTAAAATTTCTGAGCTTTAAAATGATGAGAATTAATAAGATAACTTTAACCTGCCTTCTAGTTCTGAGTCAGTAATTCAGATATTAGAAAGAGCACTGGACATGGCATCTGATACCCAAGTCACAAATCCTCATTCTATCAACTGAATGAATGGCCTTGGCTAAGTAATTTCTCCTTTTATACCTTCAGTTTCCTCTGAAATGAAGGATTTGGACCAGAGAATTTCTGAACATCCCTTCCACCTCTACCATTCTGTGAAATCCTGCAAACATCAAATAATTTTTTAAACATTCAAATAAATGAATTCAAAGCATACGAATCAAATTCCACCTGATCTATACCCAGATTTACAACGTCCAAAGTGTTTGATGCAGAAAACATTTTGGGCTGTATTCAATCCAAAATGTTAGGGAAAAAAAGCCTTAAAGGCATGTTGTTATGGAATCCAGAAATGCCACTACTTCACTTCCATGGATATGGGGGTGGGGATAGTGAGGGATTCCACAAGCCAAACCATATGCTTAGTTAAATGCCATGATTACCATCCTGTCCAAGCCCATCAGTAAGGATACTCTAAGTTCATCATTGCAGTGTCTTCCATAAGATGCTGGGCACATGTTCTGAATTCAGCAAGACTGAAGGGAAATGAGTATCATGGGAAAGGTAATCATTAGGGATGACTTCTTTAATCAATGGTTTCAAAATTAGCCCGTAAAATCCCTGTGTGGACATGATATTTATCAATCCTGAGTGAATTGCTGGACCCAAAAACATGAAACACAAAAGATTTTAGAAGTTGAAGCCTGAAGGTTTTATAATGCTATTGTCTTAAATACTTAAAAAAGAACAAGCAAATTTAAAAACAGTCAAAAAATAAAAAAAATGAGAAACAGTCCTTGGTGGAAATTATGCTCTGGACAACGATTATATAAATTTTAATAGTGTTGTTAGCTTGAAACTCTCAAATAAATATCCCCCTGAAAAAAATCTAAAAAAAAATACTTTGTTAAGTTTAGAATTTGTACAGAGAGGTCCACGCTAGGAAATACTGATTGATATTAAGTCTGTTGGAAAATTGTCAACTACATAGTTCTGCCTTCTAGAATATTTGGAGTGTGATATAGTGATGAGTCCACTAGATTTAAAGTCCACAGAACCAGGGGATCAAATCTAGACATGATCTTTGGAAAGAGATTCCCTTCTCTCACACTGCCTCATCATCTGGGAAGATATGGAAACAAATAACTAGCAAACACGTACACGTATACATACACATTCACATACACATACACATATACAGTAATGAGGAAAGGGATTAAAAAAACCCAAAGTTGTTATATGAGTCACTATTGTTATAAATAACAATATTTGTATGTAGATCACCATAGAAATATACATACTGATATTTTTTCCCTCTCTGAATGAGAGAGAGAGAGAGAGAGAGAGAGAGAGAGAGAGAGAGAGAGAGAGAGAGAGAGATCCTGACTTAGAGTCAGGAAAATGTTGGTTCAAGCCCTTCCTCTGATACCTATAGCTATATGACTATACATGAGTGATGTAACAGTTAGATTAGTCTCATGCAATTCTTTAATACTATGAGCCACAGATACGTTTTAGATCTGTATCAGTGGAGAAAGTTTCTATAAGGGGAATTCCTCTACATCAATGAAATTGCAAGTGTAGATAACTCCTTTCCTCCCCAAATGACCAGAGGACAGTTTTCTGTTTTTTTTCCCTTAGTATTAGCTGTTTAGTCTGAATAATTTATCGATACAAGCTACATGACTTCATTTAAAAAATGAAAGGTAGTACAAGGGCTATTTATAGTCAAGGTTGCCTGCCTTTAGGTTTTAGCAAACACCAGAAGACAGAAAGAATTTGGAAAGAAGAGATCTAAGAACATGGAAAATAGATAATATATTTAGAACTTGAAGAGATCAACTTCAGTCCCCTCATTTTATAGCAGAAGAACAGATCCAGGGAACTTAGGTGTTGAAGGTAACATAGGCAGTGTCAGAGCTGAGATTCAAATCTGGGTTCTATGACTATAATAATGGAAAGGAGGTGGGGAGGGAGGCAGCAGAGAACTATAGTGATTGGGAAGGAATAGGACTAGGTTTACTATGGAAAGGCGGGGAAGTGGATTCTGGTACAATCAGGGCACATCCTCTTCCCCACTCCCTTATCCTATGCTATTCCCCAGCCTCCTCCATCTATAGGATCCCAGGCTATGTGGCATATTGCTGAAGAGGAGAGAGGCAGAATAAACTTCCCCATCCATACACAAAGACAAGGTCTAGGAGATGGGAAGGATGGTCATCGACTCTGGGATATGACCACCTGAGGGTCAAGTGAAGGAACAAGCAAAGGAATGGTATGGTCAGTTGGACAGTGCTGGCATCTAATTCTGGCTCTTTGACTTTCTCATTCTTCTGATGAGCAAGCAATCATTTACCCAGCAAAATAATGACAGTCAGGACTGAGACTTAGATTCCTCCCGACATCTAGTAGAGCGTATGTTCTATTATGTTATTCTGTTTTGCTTTCCTTGTGCCTGTGAAAAAGTGAATGCTTCACTTATTTTTTTTTTACATTTTGAAGACAAGGTTTCTGCATCCATATCCATGCCTTTCTATATACAAATTGCATTATTACTTCAATGGTGCATTCCCTGCCTCCCCACACCCCCATTGCAATGAGGAATGGTCCAGAAAAAATATATCAGCATAAGAACTGTGCACTAATATTTAGAAAAATATTTCATCTTATGGCAACATGGTTCAAATGAAAGGGCCCTGGCTTTGGAGTTTAAATAACTTGATTCATAAGTTCAAATTGACGCTTATTATCTGTATCACTTTGGGCAACCAACTGGGGCCTCAGTTTCCTCTTGTGAAGGAGTTGGAGTATAGGGTCTGTGAAGATCCTTTTAGCTTTAGATCTGGGGTTAAGGTAGTGTGGAGAAGAAAGAAAGAAAAAGAAAGAAAGAAAGAAAGAAAGAAAGAAAGAAAGAAAGAAAGAAAGAAAGAAAGAAAGAAAGAAAGAAAGAAAGAAAGAAGAAAGAAAGAAAGGAAGGAAGGAAGGAAGGAAGGAAGGAAGGAAGGAAGGAAGGAAGGAAGGAAGGAAGGAAGGAAGGAAGGAAGGAAGGAAGGAAGGAAATATTATTATCACTGTAATGATGGCAAAGATTTTTGCCCTGGTAGTAGCAGCAGTAAAAGGAATTTACTTATTCTAGACCAGGTGGCAGGGAAAACTGGGGATCTTTCAAGGGATAGCAGTGAACCCAGATGGTTGCTGGGAGATAGAACTCAGGGAACCTGGTAGGTGTTCCAGCTGCAATACAACACTTCACCTCCGAGTGTGAGATTCCTGTGGATTTGTTCCCTCCCCCACTGGTTCAGCAGTCTGTGGGAGATTGTACTCATTTGTGCAAGCAAAGAATGATTTGATCATTTTTCTCTGTTATTTACTTTGATATTCTCTCCTAATTAAGTGTACTGCTATATGGGTTATGATTCCTAGTTGGTCTGTTGGCAAAGAACATTGGAGAGAGGCATGAGACCAATATTAGCGCCCATGTTGAACCTAAGCAGTCATATGAGTACCCAAATGAGTAGAAGACTCTTTATGTTATCTTTACAACACTCTGCTCCAACCTGCAGTTGCTATAGCTAAAAATTCATCCAGATGACGGCATTCTGGAAACAAGACTCTCTGACCTTAGCTAAATTGGGTCTTGGATTAAAGGCAAACATTCCTGTACTCAAATCCTTTTCAGCTTAGTGGGACCTATCATAATATGTACTATGGATGGTTATTAATAACATTAATATTGTTTCAATCTAATTCTATGTGATTAGAGATTGTTTAAACCCAGAACGTTGCCCTGACCTCAGTAACTCTCCAGAAAATGACAAAAATGGCTTTAAGGAATTGGGGATTCTCCCAGTTCTGGATCCACCCAAAACATTCCTGTCTTGGTGCCCACACCCAGGTCTTGTGCTTTGTCCACCCAAGCTTGTGTTTTGGGTTCCCTTTGTGATTTGGCTTTCTCCAGATTTTATTGAATGTTTACATTTACTCATATCCATCTTTGTCTACTTTCCTTTCAAACTGCCCTCTCGGCAAAATTGTTTAACATGTATACAGAACAGTATGCAAGAAATCATAGGAGATAAAAGTTGATTTATGACACTGTTCCTACCTTCATAGACATTATATTCTAGGAGAGGGAGAAGGCATCAATACAGACAGCTCAAATGTACATCTTTCCAGAATAAGTATATCAGAGACCAACAAATCAAAGAGACATAAGACGCTAATGTCTTACAAATGTAGAGCGGGTGACCAAGAGTTTGGTTTTAAGTATAGGCATTAATTTAAAATATGGGTGAAGGTGATGAGGAAAGGCACTGCAACCTTGGGAAATATGCTGAACAAAGCCATGAGGGCTGGAAGACAGCTCTTCAGTGGGGGAACAGAGTAGTGCACTTTGCCTATAACTTGAAGTATGTGGTAGATGTGAGATATTGTTAACCAGGTCAGGTGGTACCCAATGAAAGACAGGTAGCAGAAGGCCTGAGATTTAAGATAAAAAGAGTTCAAATTTTTATTCATTGGACAATAGGGAGCCACTGAAAATTTCTGAGTGGAAGAATACTATAACTCAATCGAGCATAGTCATAGAATCTAGGAGTTAGAAGAGACCTCAGAAGGCAATTAGAAATAGAGGGCCTGGAGTCAGGAAGACCTGAGATAAAAATCCATTCTTAAACACTTACCAGCTGTGGGACTCTGGGAAAGTCACTTCAACTATGCCTCAGTTTTCTTATCTGTAATATGATGACAATAACAGTGTGAGGAGCAAATGAAATGATAATTGTAAAGTACTTAATACAGTGCCTGGCATATAGCACTATATACATGTTAGCTATTATTATTAATAATAATTGTTATTAACAAAGAATCCCCTGTACAAGATAATGGAGGCAGCAAAATGGAGGTAATTGATGAAAGAGACACAGAGACAGACAGAAAAAAACGGAGGCAGAGAAAAAGAACATTAAGTGAATAAATTTTTGAAATAGAGTGAATTAGAAAGTTAGCAAACCTAAACATTATATTGATGGAATTGCACAATAACTACTTAGAAAGGAACATTTCTTCCTTTATCTCAATGTTTCTGTTGATTGACAGTTGAGATGGAATTCTTTCACAAATTTCAAAGGGAGACGGGAAGGGGTTTGGGGGAAAGAGAAAAAAAACCTGTTCTCCAGGCAGGCTGGAACAGTCAGGTATTCCAGGACCCTGAAGAACAGGAAAGGAAAGAAAAGAGAAAAATCTGTCAGATAAACAGAAGTAAAAAATCTTTTGAAGTCTGTAAATTTGGCAGTTGCTTGTTTCTTACCCTGAGGTCTGTAATGTCTGTAGGTTAATTGAAGACATGAGAGTAACAATCTGTCTGGCCTGAGTCTGAGTTGCCGCGGAATGCACAAGCTCAGGCAGAGGTCAGTATGGAGGAGAAATGTCACCCCTTTGTGAGCTCAAGCCCTGAGCACTGGTAGGAACTCAGCAAAGTGCTTGGTGTCATTTTCATTCATAATATTTCGCCAGCACTGTCCTTCATCTCTAGACCAGACACTGAAGTTCAAGAGACATCTATCCCAATATGCTTTAGAAAGTTCTTTGTAGCTATGGCTTGGAGAAGTTCCTTAAAAACTACAGTATCATGACTCTTTGCAGTTAAAAGAATTTTCTTTTCTTTTTCCCCTGTTTCAGTTGGAGGGAAAGAGGTAGGAATGAGGTAAAACAGAGTTTTCTTAATTTAAAAGAAAAAAAACTCAGTTTTTTTTGAAAGAAAGCAGTCCACTGGACTATGCAATTCAAGTCAAAAAAGAAAAAAGAAACATATTAGGCACCCACAGTGTGCTTAGTACTTTACATGATACTAAAGGGAATACAGAAGAAATAAAGAGTTATGCAATTATTTTGGATTTTTTGTGAAATTTTTTGGAACTATTTTGCGAAAGGGACTTCAGAGATCATCTAGTCTAACTAATTTTACAAGTGAGGAAACTGAGTTCCACAGCAGTTAAGTTCCTTATGCAATACCACAAAGAGCCAGGAAATTAGTAGAACAAGGGCTGTCTCCTAGGTCATGGTCCCTGATCTGCAGGAGTTTACAATCTAGCTGGGAGGTGTAAGTCTTAAAGCCATCTCTTCTTGAAAAGAGGAAGAAACAGAATTCACATGCTTAACTTTATCCATTATCTGTGAAATGTTAAATATTAATGAAAAAATGTTATGTTGGAGTAGGAGTCAGGATACTACCTATAACTAGGTTCCAACCCCTACCATTTACTAACTGTATTACCTTAGGCCAGTCACTTAACATGCCAATATCATTTAACTTGCATGTTTACTTCTTCCTTTGTCAAATACTGAGATGTCTGCCTTATAAGGTTGGATGTGAGATTTAAAAGAAAAGGGAGGTAAAGAGGTATTTTTAAAAGTATATAAAGTATATAAAACATTCCCCAAATATCTCCTCTGAACTCTGAGAGTATGTTATAGAAAGCAATATAGATGTTTAATAAAAGTTTAATGAACTAAATTGGAGGTAAGGAAGTCTTGTCGCTCTTATTAAACAAAGTTTTCCAGAAGTCTTAGTATACTTCTGTACTTTACAAGTGCACCAAGCCTTTTGGGACACTCTGTATAATTAAGTACCGAAATGTACAGTATGGGCAATTCATAATAGGTCAAAGGATACAACTCTTTATGACTACAAAGCATTCTTACATACTTTATCTATTTTTTCACAACAATCCTGTAAAGGAGTGAATGTTATCAACTCCATTATAAAGATAACCAAACTGAGGCTCAGAGGGGTGAATTGACTTGCCCATGAACCCTCAGATAGAAAGTGAGAGAGTTTGGATTGGAATCCAGGTCTTCTGCCTTGAAGTTCTGGGATCATTCCACTCCACCAACTATCTCCATAAGTGATAGAATGTTTGGACCACATACAATAATAGCTCACATTTCTACAGCACATTTAGAGTTTACAAAGCCATGTCTTCACAACAGAATAGCTCTTCTTGACTATAAAGAAGGTAGAGCATATGTAATTAACCTCATGTGACAAATGAGGAAATAAGTCTCAAAGAAATCTTTAATCAGAAGATAACTTTATAAGACTGATTCATGTTGATCAATTTCCCCAGTTCAATGGGATCTTAACATCACTGTCACCATTGCAGTACCATCTTTATAGTGACACATATTTGAAGATCTAAAAGTACTTCCCATTCAATGTTTCACAACAACCCTATAAGAGAAATCTTATTATGATCCTTAGTTTATAGACAGGTCATGAACCTGAGTCTTAGAGAGATTAAGTGACTTGACCAGGGTCACATAAAACTAGTAAATGTCTTAAGTGAGATGAGCTCAAATCTTTCTTCATGGACTTATGAAAGGAGAACAATTAGTATTTATTTGAGTAGTAGATAATTGCTTCACAGGTTAGAAAGATTTTCAGATGAATGCCTTTCATAAAATCATAGAAGATGTTACATGTTAATACTTAAAGGGAATTCCTGAAATCATATGACCTAGCCTCTACCTTTAGTCAGATATGGCAGAATTAGGGCCACTTTATAAATGAAGCTACTAAGAGATGTGCCCAAGATTTCATAACTAACAAGTGTTAGATAACAATAACTTATTTGTGTATTTTAAAAATGTCTTATTAATGTCTCTTCTTTTTTTTAATTCCACTATTGGTTCCTGATGATCTGTTTTTTTCCAATTCCAATCCCCATCCTTCTCTTATAACAAATAAAAATAATTAAGCAAAACAAAAGAATTTAATAGCTAGGACTATCAGCATATACAAAAAATAGTATTCATGGTCTATCACACTCCAATCCCCCTCCCCTGGTACTAGAAGAGAGGGATATGTTTTATCATTAATTCTCTGGAATCAAAATTGTAACTTGTGTATTATTGGAATCCTGATATCTTTTTCTCGCTCACAGTTCTACAGGTTGGCAAAGCACTTTCCTCAGAATAATCTTATGTGGTTTTATTGCGGTTTAGTCATTTTTAGTTATGTCCAATTCTTTGTGGTTTTCTTAGCAAAAATGCTGCAGTGGTCTGCCATTTCCTTCTCCAGTTCATTTTATAGATGAGGAAACTGAGGCAATGGCATTAAGTGACTTTCCCAGGGTCACACAGCTAGTAAATGTCTGAAGCCTGCTTTGAATTCAAGAAGATGAGTCTTCCTGACACCAGGCCCAGCACTCTATCCATTGTGCTGCACAGCTACCTCAATCTTATGTGGTAAGGAATCATGGTTATTTCCCTATTTCGTAGATGAAGAAACCAAGATTTCTACAGATTAAATGACTTGCCCAAGGTTATATAATTACATAGTAAATAACAAAATTGGAACTCAATATCGTCCTGATTCTACATTCCATGCACTTTCAAGCATAACATACAGCTTTCTTAAATGGAGGATGGGAGACTTGAACACAGATCTCTTGTCTCCTAGTACAGGGCTCCTTCCACACAGGTTGCTCCTGATGATGACAATCTGGCCAATAAGACAGTATCAGCACAAGGGTGAGGTCACCAAAACTAGTGCAAGTGAATTCAGAGTTAGCCTGAGTAAAATGGTATTGAAGTGACCCAAGATATCTTAAAATAATTTAAAATCACAAAGTTTGATATGCAAAGTTATCGAAAAGTGAAATGGGCTTTGTTGGGAAGTGGTGAATTCTCCTTCAAAGTGTTAAAGCAAAGGTTGATTGACTACTTGTCAGGTGGGTGTTATGGGTTGGATGAGATATTATCTGAGGTTCTTTCAGAATCTGAAATTTATCCTGCTATTGTTGGTGTCATGGTGGGAGGGAAGGGGCAGTTGCTGTTATAGCTGGTTAGTGTGCTTGCTAGCCACTATCATACAGTGCTCAATCTCTATGTCTCTGTATGTGTCTGTCTCTGACTCTCATTCTCTCTCTTCCTTTCCATCTTGCTCTATCTGAGCTTGATCTGTTTATACGATTTCAAACGTAACCCAGGAAGATTGACCAAGTCTAATAAGAGTAGATGATGAAAGTTACTCAGAGCTCAACGCTCAATATTGTATGCAGCTGACTTAGAGGAGCAGTATCTGGCCTGTGCCAAATCTTCAGTTGTGAATTGGAGCTCAGAGCCAGAAATCTGCTCACCTCCAACAGCCTGGAAAACTGAATGAGAAACAGAACTCTTTGAAAACAAGCACATAAAATAATTCCCAGTTTAACTACTAACACAACTTATTTAACCATGTCAACTATCAGACAACCAGAAGAAAAAAAGAAAGAAAGAAAAAGGCCCAGAAATTCCTATTGGAATATGGTATACATTAACCCACAGCTGGGAGTGGTTATAGTGAAATTAGAAAACACTGAAGCAAATTTTTAAAAAAATTTTTTTTAAGTTAAAAGCCTTCCCCAAAATGTTAGATTGAAAGCAGTGGAAATGGGGGGCCATGTGATCTGGAAACAGTAATGTCAACCTTAAACTCACTGCCCTTCTTTGTGGATGGCCCAAGTGACTCAATTCAGAGGGGAAATTGTACATTCTAGGTTACTGGAGTCGAAAGAGATAACCCCATCTTGTGTTTCAGAGAGCAGGCTTAGGAGTCTGCCACTGACTAGTTGTGTAACCCATGGTAAGTTGCAAAATCACTTTCCCACTCTGCCGAAATTTTCTCCTGAAGCTAAAAAACTGTTATAGTTCTTATAGTTTATGATGCTAAGAACCCTTCAAGGCTTAATTTGTTATGGTGCTGTGATTCTAACATCCTTTCCAGGTTTGATATTCTGTATTCTATGGTTTCTAAGTTTATTTACCCCCCCTTCCAGTCCTGTTTATGATTCTAAGGTCTCTTTCATTTTTAACGTTCTGTGGCATTATCATTCTGGAAGCCCCCTCCAACTCTGATGTTTTGTGATTCTATGCAGCTTATAGAGCAACAACCTCCAGAACTGTGCATACTCCAGGGGGCTGTTTAAGATGAACCATTGAATTGCAGGAAGAAAATACCAGAACTTTGCGAACATACACATATGTATATATATACACACATGCATGCAAGTACATACACACACATGTGTATATATGGACATATATGCATGCATATGTACGTATGTATGTCTCTGTGTATGTATGTATTATGTATGTCTATATGTGTTTCTATATAAGTACATATGCATGCATATATGTCTATACACATACATATATACACATAGGAGTATATTTTATACTCCTATGTGTATATATGTATATTTACTTTTTAATCTAAATAGCTAATAAAGAAATTAGTTTACTAATATATAATATACAGACTGACACTGGTAGCCTCACTTGATCCACATATTAAACAGCCATGTGTCATATATGATTCTTGAGGATCTTGAAAGAAGAGAATTTATTCCATAATGAGGAGGGGCTAACAATGGAGGTTTCTTCAATCATTGTCACATTTTCATCCTATTTCGACATCACAAATTTATATGTGTACAATTTTGCAGGTTTAGTTATTGTATCATAGTTTTTAACTAAACTAACTCTCACAAAATTAATAAGTAACTTTAAAAGATTCCTGCAAAGAAATGTTGGATTGAAGATAATGGGGATAAGAAAAACAGAAATGTAAAACAAGAAAATGGTAGAGCTGACACTTCTATTTCTAGCATAGGCTCTTTGTCAGCCACATTACCATGACAATCTGAGCAGATCTGAAGAAAGCTCAGTCAAAAAATAATGTGAAATTATCAAGAAGATTAGAATTATGGATTTGTATCCACTATATTTAAGGATGAATCTTTCCCTGAGCTAATGGGATTCTTTCACCAGCCTTGCAACATGGCTCCCTGACCTTTTAGTCCCAGTCCCAGTTGGGTCCCTGCCTCACCACTTCCTTTTCAACCTTCTTCCATCCTTCTCTTCCCCTTCCCGCAAGCACACACTTTGCATTTCTGCCATTTGTTCATCTCCAAGCAGGGTCTAATTCCCTAAGCTTTTTATGTTTTTATGAGTCCAATCCCCACACTATCCTGTGCAGTCCCTGTTCTAATCTTCTCATCGTCTTCCATGGGGGCCCAAGCTGCCTGGCCTCAGATAAAATGGCTCCTGGATCTGAGTCTTTTCTGAGCCTTCCCCTTTATCATGACTGGTGCAGTAAAAGTTTTCCTGGGGGAAGGGTTTCCCTTTCACTGACTTTGTCTTCTTGATAGTACTCATTGAGGTAGTCAGGTGCTTGCTATAGGCCCAACATGCTAGCAATCAAATTATTGAATGGATTCAGTTCTCAAGAATATCATGGACCATGTAGAGTGATGAACTAGGAATTTCTGAGGAGCAGGAATACTGTCCTTCCGGCATATTAATTTGCCTAGGTCTTTATGTATTTCCTCACCCAGGTCATCAATTTTTTCTTCAAAGACAAATACAAGAGATGCTCCTGTTATGGTATGAACAAGAGAACTTTCTTCTAATGCTGTGCTTGGAACCTGACATCAGATGTGAGCTTGGTACCACATCACTGTCTTCTGTACATATTTCCTTGATTTGTACAAGATATGTTTAGGATCAGGTAAATTAGGAACTGAAAGAGAATTCAGAGATCAAGACAACTCCAAATCTGATGGAGTTGAAAATCTATTATTTCTGCAGGGCACATAGATGCCAAAGCAGGTAAAGTTCCAAAGAATAATATCCTTCTTACAAAAATTTTTTAAAATCTCAAATTAAATTAACAAAAAAGTACCTCTCCATTGGCGAGATGATTGATCAGATTGTCATTGCTGTTTCTGGTTCTTTTGAGAATGTCTATTATCACTTGGTGGTGCCATCAAGGCATAAAAAACTTATATTGTGAAGGTAGGCACAAATTACTGCTGGAAGAAGATAAATGCTCCAAAGCTTTTTAAAGGGTGCCTGAGCCATGAGGCATGGTTGATGTTTTTGTGCTTATTTATATGATGAAATCAAGAAATTCACATATGTTATTTCTAAGGGTTTTTCCTTGTTTCCTGTGAACTGACATTTGTTATACAATGATTCTAACATTCATGGCGGACTCTTGTTCAACTCATTTGATCAATGGCAATTGGTATCTAATTGTTGAAAACAGGAAGCAGTAATATTCATCTGATCAGTTTTCTTCAGGCATCCCCTTGATGATGGGAATCAACAGTTATTATATATACATATATATACATATATATAAAACATTTCAGACAGATCTCTTAAATAACAAACTTCAAAATTTAAGAAAATATGAATTAAGAAAAATAGCCAATGATAGTATGGAGCCACCATGATTAGTAAAACATTACAAATTTAGCTTCTGTTGCCAAAAATGTGTATCACCTATAGAAACTCTCACATCTGTGAGCTTTCAAATTTGCAAATAGAATTTTCTGATCTACTAAAAATCTCCCAAACAAAAAGTTTCAGTAGGTTTTGAACTCATTTGATTAAAAAAAGGAATACAAGCTCTTCCAATTAGTTGGTAAGAACCACTGACTGACATTAGGAAAGATGCGATTTTACTGGCCAAATTTCAACACAAGCCTTTGCATAATGTGTAGGTGGGATTGAAAAATGAGTATCATGATTTAGAAAGTATGACAGCAACCCAATTCCTCCCTCCTCATCAGATCTTTGTATCTTTGCAAGTGAGCTTTTTCAGCTATGACACCTATCATGCCAAGTATCAAAATCAACTGACTTCAACATTAGACTGTGCTCACAAAGTCTTAAGAAAATATTTTTAATTTAGCATATTATTATCACTATTATTATTACATTTTAATAAGCACAATATAGACCTTTCCATCAGAATTATTTTTCAGCTATGGGATCTATTGTAGTCAAGCACAGAAATAAATTGAACTTAGTACCAGGTCTTGGAATCTCTCTATATAAAGTTATTAAAAATAATGAATTATAGTATTAGTAATATTTTGGTAAAAGCAAAATATGTTTTTGCCATTAGTGAATAAAGTAATGTTTATTACATAGTCCGCCATCCTTTTTTACATTTCAATTTTGTGTATATTTTATATTGTACATTATATATTAGGATGTAATAATATATAATGTACATATAATATACATGTATATTTTATGTATATTTTATAATATACATAATATATTTGTATAATAGTAAACATATAGGGACAAGGGTCAGAGTTTTATCTCATTGAAAAAGAATTTCCAGATAAAAAACTCCCTTTACCGGTTTGGATCAGCTCCTTGTCTACGACTTAGAGAGCTGCCTAAAGCAAACGTGTCAGATACTTCACCTGTTGAACCCGTTACCGTACCAACACTCCCAGAGAGGCCTGAGCCAGATTAAAATGTAACTGGGAAATATTTAACAAAATAAATCAAGATACAATAGATCGTAGATCATGTAAGCATGTGGTTTTCTAAATCAGAATGCATGGAGATCCTTTTGTATGGTGTGCTGGCCCTCATTTCTTCTTGAGTTTGACACCTGTGGGCAAATGAAGGTTTGAAGCCACTTTGCTGTTGTTCAGGGCTTTTACTTGTGTCTGCTTCTTTGTGTATTAGGTTTAAGGTTTTGGGAGAGGACAGTAAAGGATAGGGGAAGGGAAGGGAAAGGAAAGGGAGGGAAGGGAAGGGAAGGGAATGGAAGGGAAGGGAAGGGAAGGAAAGGGAAGGGAAGGGAAGGGAAGGAAGGTAAGGGGAGGAAGGGAAAGGAGGGGAAGGGAAGGGAAGGAAAGGAAAGGGAAGGAAAGGAAGGGAAGGGAAGGGAAGGGAAGGGAAGGGAAGGAAAGAAAAGGGGAAAGGAAAGGAAAGGATAAGATAAGGTAAAGGAAAGGAGACAGTAAAACCCAGATCAACTGGTCAACTTTTGGCCATCCAAATTTACCTTCCTTTGGAGACGAGAAGGAAGGGAAGGGAAAGGCAGACAGGAGAGGAGGAGATGAGGTATCCAGCTAGCATTCCTCCAGCTGCATCTACTCACAGGATCGTGTTTGTCCTTCGTTGCCGAAGAAGACCATGCCATCAGAGAAATGATGACATGACTTGCACTTGACTTTGTTTCAAGTGAAGGAGGGCTGTACAGTTCACCAGCCTCACTTCTCCTCCAGAATTATCTGAATCCAGTGACCGACATTCATAAGCATGACTGGAGATGGCCCAGGATGCACTGGGAGCTCTTGGGCCCTTTACACCAAGGTCTTTGCAGGTACTCACTTAGGGTGAGACAAAGCCCATTCATTGAATAGGCTTGTTTAAGAAGTAGGCAGGGCATGGTCCCTTTAATGAGGTCAAGAAAAAGAAAGACATCAGGCTGTGTGGCAAATAGCAGCAGTTACTATTGATCATCGCTAAAAAGCTAGGGGGGTCCAGGAGCCCTTGGCAGGGACCCCTTGAAGTCCCAGTTCCAGAGTACAGTAGGTTTAAGGTTTTGGAGAGGACAGGGGAAAGGAAAGGGGAAAGGAGAGGAGAAAGGAGGGGAGGGGGGAAAGGGAAGGGAAGGGAAGGGAAGGGAAGGGAAGGGAAGGGAAGGGAAAGAAAGGGAAAAGATGGGAAGGGAAGGGACAAAAAAGATTATATGTATATACATGTATGTATATGTGTATACATATGTATACACATATATGTACCCCCAAATATTTAAAACTGTGCTTGTCATAAATGTACATAGTCATACTCATTGGAATGTGAATTCCTTGAGGACAGGAGCCATAGTTACGCCTTTATTTTATCTTGTTTCATATTTGTATCCCTAGTGTTTAGTTCAGGGCCTGGCACAGAATAAACCTTCCATAAAGGTTTGTTGACTGACTGGTCACAAAGTAATGTCAATTAAAAAAAAAAAAAACAGGAACAAGTGGGTACCTGTTGAGGAACTTTTGAACAAATTGTGATTTATTAGTATAATGTAAGATCATTGAGATATATGAAATGATAAATTGGAGGAATTCAGAAAAACACAGGAAGACATTTAAATTTGATACAAGTAAGTAAGCAGATCCAAGAAAACAATATGTACAAAAATGCAAATGAAGTGAATATTAAAATCAAGTAAAAAAATCAGTGATATGTAATTGTGATGATCAGTCTTGGCACCAGAGAAGAATAAATGCAAGGCACCCTGGTGTAGGGTGAAAAATAGACACGTGGAGCTATGGTAAAAACACTGCACTGTGACTCAAGTTCGCCCCACAGTCAACGACTATTTGTGTGACTGTGAGCAAATCTCAGCCTCTGTCAGCCAGTATTTTCTCATGTATAAAATGGGGACAAGTGCTTCCACTTGAAAGGGTTGTTGGGAGGATTAAATGAATTAATATAGATAAAATCTTAATCTTTTTTTCATTTATTGCATAAATGCTAGATTTTTCATTATTTTTTATTACAAGAATAGGCTTATAATTTGGGTAATGGTTGTAGACAGGGAGTTGGTCAGTAGTAATGGGCATAACATAGAATCAGCAGAACATTTTAAAATATTCATGAAAGAAGTTCAGAAAGATATGGTTAAGAAGGATAATTTTGTTATCAAGTTAAATTTAACATATGCTTGAAAAAACTGCCTATTGTAAGTAAGTCTGCAGTTTTATATACATTCTTCTCTTCCTGTTCTATTTACACTTAAAGCTGTAACTCGGATGTTCTATGAGTTCATGAGTGAATATGGTCCCAGAGTCACTTATGCCAGTCATAATATGGCAAACAACTCTCATTCTTGTATGAAAGTCTCAGAAATAAATTGAGAAAAATTTGTTGTGCCCTGTTTGTTTTTAGGATTTATAGGAGGTCAAGTGGCTCAATGGGGGAAGGAGAATAAGCATTTATATAGTATGTGTCAGGTACTATGCTAAATATTTTTAGCAAATATTATCCAATCAGAGCCTCACAACTCTATCAGGTAGGTGCTGTTATCATCCTCCTAAAACAAACAGAACTTGTGTCTTTCCCAGGATCATACATCTAGTAAGTATCTGAGGCTAGATTTGAACTCAGGTCTTCATGACTCTATCCCAGCACTCTATCCACTGAGCTACCAGCTGTCACATTATTGTAGTTATTTGGTGGTTTCAGTAGTGTCCAACTCTTCATAACCCTATTTTGGGTTTTCTTGGAAAAGATATGGGAGTAGTTTGCGATTTCTTTTTCCAGCTCATTTTACAGATGAGGAAACTGAGGCAAACAGGGTTAAGTGACTTGCCCTGGGTCACACAGGTAGTAAGTGTCAGAAGCATGATTTGAACTCAAGAAGATGAGGCTTCCTGACTCCACGCTTGGCGCTGCCCAGTTACCTCATAGAACAGTGGAAAAAGCATTGGGTCTGCAGTCAGAAAGTATAGATTCAAATTCTGCTTCTGTCACTACCCTTGTGACACAGGACAATTTGTTTGCTTTCTTTGGGCCTCAGTTTCCTCATCTATACAATGAGAGGAATTGGACTAGATAATTCTGAGATCCCTTCCAACATGATCCTGTGATGTCCAGGATGCTTACCATGATACTGAAGAAGAATATTCATCTTCCTAAGATAAGAGGCCCTGTCTGCACATCTAAGGACAACAGCATAATTGAAGAAGCCAGGATAAACTTGGGGGAGGATTTCCCAGAGGTTGATGAGCAATAGTAATTGTGAACCCTGCTAAGATTAGAGTCAGATTCTAAGAAAATCCCTCTATCAGTGTCTTCTGGGAACCAGATGAAGTTCAGCCTTTCATATGGGCAGATGTGTTACATGTTGTTGATTGGAGGAGAAGGAAGAGGGTGGAAAAGATGAGAAATGTTTCACTCTGTTATTTCTAGTAGCTTCCCCTTTCGGGACTGGAGGAAATGAAGTCGGCTTGTTTTCTTCTAATGAAATCTTTATAATTCCTCAAAGGAAGGCTGGCCCATGCAGGTTATTGCTTATGAAAAGGTTCAAAGTCAAGTCTTTTTGGCCAATTATTTCACTCTGTACTCTGTTAAATTATTTTGACTTGAATGATATGTGATTCCTTTTCTGTGGCTACTCCCTCAACCAATGGAGAACTCTGCCCTCCTCTGTTTTCTCAGACTGGTAACAGTCTGTGGTAACTGAGGGCCTGCCATAGGTCTTAGACCTTCTGTATAAAAGCTTCTCTTCTTCCTAAATCATGTAAGCTGCCTGTATGCTCCCATGCCAGGTGAATCTTTGAGTGTCTAATGTACTCCTTGGGACTATGTATGCTCCCATGCCAGGTGAATCTTTGAGTGTCTAATGTGCTCCTTGGGACTATCTTAAAATCATGTTAAAAATAATGATTCCTCTATCATTTCTATAGCTCTTTAAAGTTTACAAAGTTTTTCTCATAGCGATTCTGAGGTAGAAAGGAAAAATAGGTTGTTCACATTTTCCATGAGGAAAGCAAAGGGTAAGAAGTGAGAGCTGAACCCAGATTCTCAGACTCCAGAGACCAAATTCTTTCCACTATATTCCATAGACAAGACACTAGTTTTTATGTATGTCAAAAGATCTAGATTCCAATACCAGCACTGATATTTGCATCCTGTATGAACAATCTTTGGGACTCAGTTTCCTTTTCTGGAACTGGGAAGCTCAGGTTTGATGATCTCTTCCAGTTCTAAATACTGTGATGTTAATTACTTGGGAGGCTTTCCTCTGTTCTTACATGTACTTCTATACTTCCAAATTTTAATCCAGATCAAAAGGTTCAGAATGAGACAAGATGTACAGCCTTTGTGTTTGTGTGTATGTTTCTGTGACTAGACAGAATAATCCCTACTATGCTGTCTGGGGGACTCTCAGGTGGCCCCAGGGAGTTGTGGAGACTGTCCCATTGGAGTTCCTGAATTCAGGCAGAATTTCAGGAGTAATGAATGCATTCACAAGGGAACCTGCTGTCTCATGATCATGATCACCCCTTTGTCTAACTGGTTGGGTCCCCTCCCATGAGCTCCCTTTAGACCTTTTTGGGTCCCCTCTTTCAACCTCTGTCTGGCTTGGATACCTCTGTGACTTTTTTTTTTTTATGTTGAATAATCTTCTCATTTTCTTCACTCCCTTCATTTTCCTATTGTTAGCACCAGCTTGAAATACACAGGGTTAAACATTAATTAAAGTGTACTGAATTTTTCATATGATAGTTGCTATATTATTGTTTCTTGAATGAGTGAATGAGCGAATGGTCCTTTTAAGAAAATTCAGCTGATAGAAGGTTCTGGAAACTAAGAATTGGTTCCAGGGCCCTAGAAAACAGGAGGAGAGAAGCTTGGGAGCTGTGTTTGAGGAACCTGAATAATGGAGATTTAAAGAGCAGTCCCCAGCACCTGGCCACCTCTACTTTGGCTGGTCTGCTACCTGCCCAAATCCCCTACTATGCAAGTGTTTAAGAAAGACTTCTCTTTGTAATTAGGCACCTATATATAAAGGTAGGCCTAGAGAAAGGAGCACGAGTTAGAAATGATTAAGAAAATCAGATTCCCAGAGATGAGGGAATAGGAAAGTGTGAAAATTGCAGAAGGAATTACTGTGTATATATCTGAATGTATATCTGAATATACATGTGCATGTGTATGTGTATTTGTATGTATATATATACGTGTGTATGCATGTGTCTATATCTGTATGTGTATGTATATCTGTATATGTAATATGTGTACATGCCTGTGTGTCTATACCTATAAATGTGCATATGCACATGCACACATATGTACATTGATACTATATTTTCATATACATGCAATATATAACATATGTACCATGCTATACCTACGTATTTACTATGCTATACACAGACACACTGTTAAGATGCATGTGTATATATATTATATAAGTGTATATGATACAGTATATCATTGTATGTGCCAGTAAGAATGTGATCCTTCTATGTATATTATGTGTGTATATATGTATGCATGTATACACACATATATATTAATATGTGTGTTTGTATATGTGTATATTCTTTCTTCCTACCTTGTTTCTCCTTAAGTTATCTCTTTTCCTTCTTTGTTTTCTTCTTTTTTGTGTGTGTTTCAACAGGAAAAACTTAGAGTCAGAAGAGAATTGAGTTCTTCGTCTGCCTCAAAGATTCATTGGCCATTAGCATCATTAGCAGGGCAACTCACTTAAGTTCTTTGAATTTCAGTTCCTCATTTATAAAATGGGGAAAATAATATCTGTACTTTATAACTCATAAGGCTGCTATTGTGAGGAGTATGCTTTAAACCTTAAACATGTGAAATCTGAGTTGTTAATAATATTAATAATGACGAAAGATCAATTTTATCATAATCTTTGTTACCTCTTTTTCAGAAAAGTTGTAAAAGGGATTATGTTGTAAAAGGGATTCCTTTTTCAGGCCTAGATTGGACTGTGTTTGCCTCAGATGTACATTAACTGTGTGACCCTGGACGATCACTTAGTCTCTTCTCTGAATGACTTTAGAGGTCATCACATTCAATCATCTTGTTTTATAGCTGAGAATTATGTGGCCCAGGAGGAATAAGTGACTTTCCTGGTGTCACATAGATAATGGACATTTGAAGAAAGATTTGAACTCAGATCTTCCTGACCTTATAACATTCTGGTATTTTTCTGTTTTTTCTGGAACTTCTAAATGTGGGTGTCATGGAAGATCAAGGAAAATGATAGTACTAGATTCACAACAGACATCTCCAAAGGACCTTATAAGTACTTTCATCTGTTATTTCAGATCTTTTATAGAAGTAGGAAGGATATTAGTCATTTTAATTGGAAAAATGTTTTGCTAATAATTTTATTATAGATATCTGTTTGTTTTTCAATTATTTGATCTGCTTGATCAAATTCCTTGGTAGTTTGCTGGAGAAGAATCTTAGATCAGAGTCATAAGCATCTACACTCTTATGGTGGACCTAGTTCTCAGGATTTCAAATATTATTATTATATATACATAGTGACAAAAACCATATGTAAAGAACTAGGTAAATACATTCTCACATACCATTTCATTTGATGTTAATCCTGTAAGGTAGACAGATCAGAGATCATCAGCCTTATCTTATAGAAGCAGATAGGTGGAATGGTTAATAGATATCTGGGCCTTAAATCAACAAGACTGGCATTCAAATCTGGTCTCAGGCGCTTCTTAACTGTGGTACCCTGGGTGAGTCACTTGACCTCTGTCTCATTTCCTTCAACTGTGAAATGGAATTATTAATAGCATTACTAATAGCACCTGTCTCCCAGGGTTGTTGTGAAGATCAAATGAAATATGTTGTTATTGTTGTTAAGAGCTTAGCGTGGTGCCTGGCTCTCAATGGAAGATTAATAAATGTGTGTTTTCTTCTTTCCTTATGGATGAGAAAAACTCAGACACCAACTTGTCCAGAGTCATAAAATAATTTGGTGACAGAGTGAAGACAATTCAAAAAACATATTAGACACTCATTTATGTTACATACTAACAAAATAATGGCATAGTGGCATGATAAAGGCCTGGATTTGAATCCTGCCTCTGACAAAGGTTTTGGCACATAATAAGCACTTAAAATGCATGTTACCTTCATATTAATATACTGACAATGGGACTGTGGGCAAGTCACTTAACCTCTCAGTGTTCTGAGGAACTTTTGAAGACTCTATGCTGTTGTTAATAATCCACATTAGACGCAGATGAATAAAACAGAGTCCCTTTTCTTATAGATTCTAATATAGAGTAGACACCATATATGCAAATAGTTATAATGCAAATTGGATCACATATGTATGAGAGAAATACAATGTTCTTAGGCAAAATCTTTACCCCTAGTGACTACATTCCAACAAATCGGTCCCTTTTAGGCCTGGTTAGAAGACTGAAACAATCAGAAAATTCCACATGGCGTATTGAGGAAAAAAAATGCAGGTCTTTATCTTTCCCTTCCCTTTTTTTCCCTTCCCTTCCCTTCTCTTCCATCAAATCCAAGCCCTGGTTCTGAAGCCCATTCTGTGACTATGGATAGGCCATATGCCCTTTGTGGAACTCATGTTCCTCATCTCTAAAATGAAGTAATAGTAATAGATCATTTCTAAAATATTTTTCCACCTGTGACATTTTATGATTGCTAAGCCTCTTTAGTATCTGATTCTCTACTATCCCAAAATTCTGAGCTACCTAAAACTTTCACATGTTTTGGTTCTGTGACAGTAAGTTTTTCTAGCTAGATATGTGATGACTCTCACTTGTCAAAGTTTGAGATCCAACAACTTTCTCACACTTACCAAGGTGAAGCATGAAAGCAGTATTGCGTTTGGTTGTCCAGGGAAGGATTTCTCACCCTGAGAGAAAGGATGGGCCCTGGAACCAACATTAAGAAAGGGTAGTCATATATGAGGGCTAAACTTTCAAATCTCTCCTCATTGTCATACTCTGACTGTGCACCAAGGGGTGCATATGAACACTGAGTGCCATTCTCTGAAAGCATTTGCACAGGTCACTCAAGGGTCCCCCAGACGCCTCCTAACACAGAGCATCTTTCATTATTTCCAGAAGCACAAAAGGAATCAGGGACAGTATTAAATATAATTACCATACACCAGGCTAATAAATAGCATTTTTATCCTCTATGCTTTTATAGAGGCAGGGAAACCTCGGTGTGGCCTTTTAGGTCATATAATCCCTCCCTTTTTCTTTTTATCTTTCCAGCCTGAGCAGATGGAGACCAGGGCTCTCGAATTACCATTCTTCCTTTCTGACTTAGAGTTCCTTCCAAGCTTAATGTAGACTTTTCCTTTTAATCAGTGTTCCCATGTCCACTGATTCCCTCCCTACCCCAACCCCCTGCCATTTCTTTTGCCAGAGGTTGTGATTCTGGGGGGCCTTGAACCACATGAGACCTACATTCCTTTTTTTTTTTTTTTGTAATTTCCCTGACATACAAGTGAAAATTCCTAGTCAGATCACTTCTTCTTTTGCCTACCCCTCACCCCCAAATCCAGGAAAGTCTTCTTTCTCACTTCAACTTTCTCAGACAACCTTGCCTGGACATTTTATTTTCACTTACCCTCTAAGTCATTTGTATCTTAGTTATTCATATACTCTTCCTTTCCCTAAATCATAATATAAATTCCTTATGATAGGAGCTTGTGTTATATTTATCCTTTTTCTCCCAGTGCCTAACACAGGTCCTTGTATAAGTTTGTTGAGTTAAATCACTCTACTTTACTAGCATAATGTCCAGTCTTCATTTCTGTAAGACCTTACAGTTTACAAATGACTTCTCTAATAACAACATTCTAAGGGAAGTGATGAAAATATCCCTGACTCCATTTCACAAAGGAGCAAATTGAGGCTTAGAGGGGTTAAATTATTTCATAGGCAATAACTGTTATGACCAGGGCTTAAATTGAGGCAGAATTCTAGACTTCAAATCCATTTATATTTTTCCCCCACTATCCCACAATGACTTCCATCTCTTACCAGGAATCAGACTTCCATTTACTTCCTTCAGTCTCCTCATGATGTCCCCACTCTCACACCATCTTTACTCAGTCAACAAACTGGAAAATTGGACTCCAGCCCTGGTTATGGGTCAGGAGTCTTGCATCTTGCCAGGAACCAACATCCTGTACCATTGACAGTTTTTGTTTTCTCCTCAGTATCCCTTCTTGCAGGTATTCTTTCTCCACTCCTTTCCCTTCCCTCACTCCGTTGTTGTCTTCTCATATTAGAATGTAAATTCTTTGATAGCAAGGAATTCTTTGTTTGCTTGTATTTGGATCAGTAGCTTTTAGCACAGTGCCTGACAAGACTTAATAAATTCTTAATCCTTCCTTCTGTCTCTATGTGTTTTTATCTCTATATCTGTGTCTCTATCTCTATTTCTGTCTGTCTGTCTTTCACTGTCTCTATCTCTCTTCCCTCTGAGTATCATTTTTCTCATATTTCCTCAGGATATTCACCTGCCTTTGTTCCTTTGCTCTGACTATCTGATAGGTCTGAAATATCTCCAACTTGTAGAGTTCCTTCCTTCCTTTGAGACTCAGAGCAAACACCATCTTTTACATGAAGTCATTTCTTCTCCTTCCCCAACTATCAATGCTTTCTCTGAAAAACAACTTTATTTAACTATTTAACATATATATGTATATCTATTATATACTATAATGTATATAATGTACATGCTTGTATTTGTTGACTTTATTTTAATGCTGAATATATTTACATACTTATTTCTCCTATCAGAAAATAATCTCTTTGAATGCGTGAAGGGATTTTTTTCCTTCTTTGAACGTGCATAGAACATGCCACATAATAGGTGCTTAATAAAAAGCTTATTGATTGATTGATTGGTTTTCGAGCATCTGAAGGACTGTCTGCTATATGGAAGAGGGAATAGATGGAAGTAAGAACAGGGATGAAAGCTGCAAAGAAGCACATTTAGGATTAAGGTAAGTAAAATTTCCTAACAATTAGAATTGCCCAAAAGCAGAACTGACTGCCTAAAGAGGAAATGTTTTCCTCTTCACAGGAAACCTCTAGGCCAAAGTTGGATGACCATTTTGGGGGTTCATTTTAGAGAAGACTCTAGTTTAGGTTTGAGCTGAACTAGATGGCCTCTGAGTTCCCTTCCTACATTGAGATTCTGTGACTGGGACAATAACAGAACTATGAGCTGCTATCATTCCAGGACTTGCCTGTAGTCACAAAATCAATTAGTGTCAGAGCCAGAAAAGCAAACCCATGTCCCTTATTCCAAGCTTAGTATTCTTTTTTTATCAACACACAGTCCTTAGAATTCTAGTGTGTACTTGCCTTGGAACATTCAAAAAAAAAAAAATACTGAACTTATTTCTCATAATAGGGCCAAGTAGGAACAATGAATCATGAAATACCAAGTGAGGATTCTCCCTACTCAGCAAGTTTTAGTCTACATAAACCATGGGCAGAGTCCCTTAAAATTCAATCCAACATAGATTATTAAACTCTTCTTTTTTGCAAAGTATTTATCAACTGTTTCTTTATTAGAAAAAATAAATTAGACAGTTCATTCCATCATAGAATTTACAGCAGTTCAGGAGATGTTAGGTATGCAAATTATTGAACTACAAGTTATTCTAAATATGATAAATAGAAAAATAGAAGAAAGGTACAGAAACTAGAGGAGGGATAGAGTGCTCCTTACCAGGAAAATACAGGAATGACTTTATGGAAGAAGCAGTAGCTGATATAAGCTATGGAAGTTAAAGAATGATGTTAAAAGGCAGAAGTAAGAGAGAACATAGTCTAGGTATACTCTACAGGTAATCAAGAAGTAAAAACCTTCACAGGATCTTTAATGACACTGGTGGTGAAAACTTAGTCAAAAAAATGAGTAATTGATAAAACACTTACTTAATATCAAGACTTTCCACCAGTTCTAATATAGGCTATGGATCGGAGTCAAGCTCCCTGGTTAGTCATTCTCCCAGATTCAAACAAAACAAGTCTGAGGATAATGGAGATGGACTGAAGAGAAAGAGGTAGTTGGGTCAGTCAGGAATCATTTCAGGGAGTCATTCTGAAAGGTGTGAAGCTAGTTGCATGTGACAAGAAAACAAGAACATCAAGAGGAAGTGCTTCCAGAAGAGGAGTAAAGAACCAAGACAAAACAGGTCACTACATGTTATGGTGATAGCTGAGCTTTGACCTAGTTTCAAGCTTAAAGCAGAGTTGTTCATTAATTAGAGAGGTGTTAGGTGTAAGTATTTACATTTTTGCTTCACCTCCATTGCCATATCTGTATGGATGAATGACGCAGAACACTAAGAGACCTGGAACCAAGAAAGAATGAAGGCACATTCCAACTATGTCTATGCCTCTCTGAAACAATGACACAATCAATGTTCCATTTTATTTTGTTATAGTGACCAAGGTGTTAAATTGAATGGAGCTAGGGGTAAGTTTGGTTGGCTTTAGCATGAACCAAAGCAAGAATATGAAATATAATACTATACCTGGTAACTGAATAAAAACTTTGAAGGTTATTCTCTCATTACTGCCTCAACCTTTGGCAACATTGAGAGGGAATGTAGCAAGGTTCCAAAACTTGATTCCTACTGATTTGAGATTTGTATCTCATGATGTGAGGGTTATTATACAGTAGAAGGGGGAAAAAACCTTGGAAAGGAATGATAGCATGTAGAATTATGGTTACTGCTTGAATATAAAACGAAGTTGCGTTCGCTTTTCTGATGGTCCACAATGAAAAGGGAACTTAATTGAGTCTTATAGCACCCCATCTCAAAACAGTAACTCAGATTTATATGGAGATAGCTAGGTGGAAAAATGGATAGAGCAGTGAGACTGGAGTAAAGAAGATCTGAATTCAAAATCAGTCTCATGTATTTACTGCCTGTGTGACTAGAGGCAAGTCATTTAACCTCTGTCTGTCTCCATTTTCTCAACTGTAAAATGGGGATCATAATGGCTCCTACTTCCCAGAGTTATTGTGCCAGATAAATGAGATAATATTTGTAATGTGCGCAGTGCCTTGTACATAGAAGGTACTTAAATCTCCCCTCCACGTTGCATATGAATAATAAGAACAAAAGCAATTTTAAAATCTATGAGGTAAAAGAAGGTTAAAAAAGGAAAAAAAAATATTGCTGGGATGGATGGAACAATGATAACAGACAATAGTGAGACATTTAAAGAATTAAAATATGATTTGGCCTTTATTTTTCTTTGCCAAGGGCAGTGACCTTTGGTATAGAAAGGATAGAATAAAAGAATTTCAAAAGGAACTGAAACAATAGATAAGAGGAGATAATAAAAATGCAGGTATTCAGTGAATTCTACTTCTCAGGATGAGTTGCATTCCATCCTAGTCTACTGAATCCACTGGGGAATGTAACTGTTGAACAACTATGAGTGATTTGGAAAGACTATAAGGACAGAGAAGTTCAACAGTTCTGATTCTACTCCCTTCTCCCTAAAAAAAAAAAAAAAATGGAATGGTGTGTACAAATTTACCTTTGGTTCTTGCAAAACCCTAGAATGGGTTATTTACAAATTATTTGGAAAATGTTTTGTGGAATTTGGAGAAGCAAAACCATTGTGGGTTAATCAAGGGCAGTTCATGTCAGACTAACCCCATTTCCTCTTTTGATGGGGTTTCAAGACTGGTACATCAAGGTGAGTTGTAAGCATTGAATGTTTAGATTACAGCAAAGCATTTGACAGAGTCACTCAAGTCTTCTTTGTAGAAACAGGCAGAAGAAGGTGGACTGGACTGGAGGGTAGTGCAATTAGATGAATTCATAAAATGTTGAATGATTGAGCCATAGCTGAAATCTATTTTGAGTCTGGTTTATCACAATTCAGGCAGGACATAGATAGGACATAAATATACTTGAGAATATCCAGAAGGGGACAACTGCAATACTAGTAGGATTGCAAACATGATCAGTTAGAAGAAGTACCAAATGTTTAACATAATAAAGAGAATACTTGAAGAAAAACAAGGAGGCTTAAAGTATTTTAAAGACTGCTATATGAAGAAGGGGTTAAGACTTGTTCTGCTTTATGTCAGAGAACAGAGGAGGAAGACACATTTAGGTTTGGTAAAGAGAAATTTTACTTAAAATAAGAGATTTCAGAAACTTGAATGAAGTCCCTGAAGACTGGAACTTCCTCATTTTAAGCAAAGTCTTCTTATACTGGAGGGAAGATTCTTAGTTGGTTAATGGTTGGACTAGCTTCTAATCTCTTCTAACTCTTAGATTCTACAAAATCAAGTTAAGCATTTATTGAATACCTTTTATGTGCCAGGCAATGTGTTGAGTAATGGGGAGAAAATGAAAATACTCTGGCCCCAAAGCCCTCCCCTCCAGGATCCTATAGTCTAAAGGGAGGTGGGACAGCATAAAAACAACTATGTACAAACAAGATATGAACATGATAAATTGGAAATAATTGCAGTTAAAAGTCATTAACTTTTAGGGGGATCAGAAAAGGCTTCTCATAAAAGGTATGAAAATTTATGGAGCTCTGGTTCTTCCTAGGCCAAGATTATCCTCTGTTAAAAGTGTTTACCTAATCAGTAGCATAACAGATTTGCCAGCTAGATTTGATACCAATAGATTTTAAATGTAGTTTTTCTAAATGTAAATGATCCTGGATGCCCACTGTTCAAGTATATTCTAGTTTATCCAAGGATAATATGAGGTTAAAATGAAATTATTGTCTAGAATAAATAGGCCCTCAATAGCCATCTAGTGTAACTCTGTTCATTTTATAGAAGAGAAAATTGAGCTTTAGAGAGGTTAAATGAGTTTTCCAAGTTGATGTTATTGTAGATATCCAACATAAGATTTGAACCCAAACCCAAAGATTTGAACTCCAGAATCAGGGAATCATGGTAGTATGAGTCCTACTTTGACTACGAAGTTGATTAGATTCCCCTTAAGGTACATTATAACTTTGATCAAAGCAATACAGATATTCAGTGACTCTAAATTACAGAACATTTGATGTTCTATGGTAAATAATCTCACCCCACAGGTCATGTACTGAGTTTCTCTTTTCCTGTACTTACCTTTTGAACCTTTTTTGGTTGAAGATAATGAGAAAGCCACACCCTGTGCTGCTAAACCATTTCCTGTTTGGATAAAGACTACATCTCTAACTAAATCTTAGAATTGATTGCAGTAAAGCACCAACCAAGATGAAAGTGATGTATTTCTGGAGGTTGACCATGGTTGGATTGAATGTGATCCACTAAAAGTGGAAAAGCTCAAAGCTGGAAGAGTCTTCAGAGACCACCTAATGCAAATCTTATAATCCATTGGTAAATAGCAGTTTTCTTTTCTACAACATCCCTGAGACGTCATCACCAAGTTTTGCTTAGGAGCCCACTACCTATTAAAATAGTCCATCTCACTTTTGGACATCTCTGTTAAAGAGTTTACCCTTATTTTGAGCCAAAATATATCTCTGCAACTTTCAACTATCACTCCTAATTCTGCTCTGAAGTCAAGTGGAACAAGTAGAATTTCTTTCTCCCTATGAAAGTCTTTCAAATAATGGAACATAACTTCTACTGAAAAATTCAATCCAAAAAATGTTTATTAGGTCTTGGAAAATAACCACTATTAGTATTGTTCTGATGGAAAACTATCTAAAATTCAGTTTGTAATTTGGGATATCAAGGAGGAAATGATCCCTTCCTACTATAATCCTGATAGTTGAAATAAAAATAAGGCTCCCCTCATTCCTACCTATTATTCCTCCTCTTCTGCCTCTCCTGGCTTCCCTGCTTACCATAACATGGTCAATATCATACTACACTTTATTTTGTCCTATCATGTGCTCAGATATTAGAAACAAGTTCTTCCCACCATGGCAGCAGTGTCTGTTTATATGTATGGGACAGATGTAAATCAGGCATTTGTATTTTGGAGACTGCCTGTAACAGGGCCCCAAAACTACCCTCATTGGCTAATACAGACTCTTCTCTGGTAAATTAAAGTATGCTGGCTCTTGAGAGCATATGGTGATCAGATGTTGACTTTGCATTCTATCAAATTCATGGTTAGCTTTACTGGGCCAGTACTGTGAGATCCAATATGAGGTGTTATAGAAAGAAAAACAAAAAAAGGAGAAGGAGAGTGAAGGGGAGAGTATAGGAGAGGAGAGGAGAAAAAAAGATAGGAGAGGAAAAAAGAGGAGAGGAGAACAGAAGAGAGGAGAGTGTTAGGAAGGTAAAAGAGTAGGTCTGGAAGAGACCTTAAAGATCATTGAGTCTAATTCCTTTATTTTAGAGATGAAAAACTGAGCTTCCAGAAGATTAAGATGAAGTGGCTTACTCAAGGTCAAAATGACTGGTAAATAGTAAAGCCAGGATTTGATCACAATATCCCCTACTTTTTTTCCCCATTCTATGTTGCCTCTCTATAATATCACCCTCATTCAGAAAAAAATGCCTAGTGGGAATCCC
Organism: Notamacropus eugenii; assembly: GCF_028372415.1. NCBI lineage: Eukaryota > Metazoa > Chordata > Mammalia > Diprotodontia > Macropodidae > Notamacropus > Notamacropus eugenii. The sequence continues at coordinate 357,961,952 of NC_092872.1, forward strand.
CCATATCCTGCTTAGAGTGAGATATAGTAACCAAAGTCAAATTGCATTGTTATGAAAGATCTCTTTTAAGTTCATAATCTTAGGTTAACTATGCTTCTAAAATCACTATATACCCTGATAAAATTCCCACTTTGCTAGTGAAATTAAAGTGGTCTATCAGTGAAAAAAAGAGAGATATTGCTAATGAAGAAAGAAAGCACTGAAGGCCTACTTCTTGAATCCAAACTCCATAAAATGGCTTTAAAAAATACAGCATTAGAAGTATCTTGATTTTTGTAGCATTGTTTCATTTTTATAATTGGGAATTTTAAATTTGCTATTACAAATCAAGAATTCATAATGATCGAAATGAGCTTAACTCTTTTTTTAAATTATGGACTAGAATAGAATATCAGAGCTAGAAGAGATCATAGAATCATAAGGCAATGGAATGCCCAAGTTTCAAAAAAAAAAAAAATAATCCTAGAATCACTGAACCATTAAATGTCAAACCTAGAAAGAAAGAAAGAATTAAAACCCCAAAAACTTTAAATCTTATAATATCACACCTAGATGAGACCTTCGAATCATGGAACAGAATGAGAGAGCTACAAAGGGAAATAAAATTGAATGTTAGATTTGAAAAGGAATTTAAAGTCCTCAAGTCATGGTATGTCAGAGCTACAAAGAGTCTTCTGATTGTAGGACACAGAATATTAACAGTTTAAGCATCTTAATACATAGAATGTGACATCTAAAATGGACCTTAGAACCATATTATTTTAGAATTGGTAATGGACTTAAAAGTCATCTAATCTAACTCGCTTTAAATACAGTACCTTTTGAAACAGATGCAATTTATTTTAGCCATAAAATATTATTTTTCTCTGAATGGAAACAAAATAAGAAGGTGAAAAATGTCATTAGCTCAATAATTTTTTGAGAGGAGACAAAGGTAATACTTTCAGTAGGGATTGTGGAAAGGTAAAAGGCAAGTGTTGTAAAGAATCACTAGTTGGGTTGAGTGTTCTGCTTGTGGAGAATTCATATAGAGGCAAGCATTTCATTGAAGGTCAGTTTTTACCCCTGAAGTATTATATTCAATTTTGTTGGATAGGTGATTCTTGGTTTTAGTCCTAGCTCCTTTCACCTTTGGAATATCAAATTCCAGGCCCTCCAATGCTTTAATGTAGAAGCTGCTATTTCTTGTGTTGTCTTGATTGTGTTTCCACAATACTCAAATTGTTTCTTTCTGGGTGCTTGAAATATTTTCTCCTTGATCTGAGAACTCTGGAATTTGACTACAACATTCCTAGAAGTTTTCCTCTTTCAGGAGGCTGTTGGTGAATTTTTTTCAATGTCTATTTTATCATCTGGTTCTAGAATATCAGGGAAGTTTTCCTTGATAATTTCTTGAAAGATGGTGTCTAGGCTCTTCTTTGATCATGGCTTTCAGGTAGACCAGTAATTTTAAACTTATCCTTTCTGCATCTATTTTCTAGGGGAGTTGATTTTTTCCAATGACACACTGTTGTATTCTATTTGTTCATTCTTTTGATTTTTTTTTTAAAATAATTTCTTGATTTCTCATAAAGTCATTAGCTTCCATTTTCTCCATTCTCCATTTAAAGGAATTATTTCCTTCAGTGAGCTTTTGGACCTCCTTTTCCATTTGACCTAGTCTTCTTTTAAGGCAGTCTTCTCCTCATTGGCTTTTGGGACCTATTTTGCCATCTGGGCTAGTCTACTTTTACTTTTAAAATTTTTTTAAAATTTATTTATTTTTAGATTACAACATTCATTTCCACATCCAATTTTTCTCCCCATTTCTCTTCTTCCTCCTCCCCATAACACCTTGCATTCTGATTACCCTTTCCTCAATGTGCCCTCCCCTCTATAATACCCCACCCTTCCCTTATCCCCATCTTCTCTCTTTTCTTGTAGGGCAAGATAGATTTCTATACCCTATTACCTGTATTTCTTATTTCCCAGTTATATGTAATAACAATTCTCAACATTCATTTCTAATACTTTGAATTCCAACTTATTTCCTTCCCTCCCTGCCCACCCATCCCCACTGAGAAGGCAAGCAATTCAATACAGGCTATACATGTGCTGTTTTGCAAAAGACTTCTATAATTCACATTTATAAAACTAGCTATATTTCCTTCCATCCTACCCTGTCCCCCCTTTATTCTCTTCTCTCATTTGACCTTGTCCCTTCCCAAAAGTGTTTACTTCTAGTAACTCCCTTCTCTCATTTGCCCTCCCTTCTATTATCCCTCTCAGCTCACTTGTCTCCTTCTCCCCTACTTTCTAAAACTGAACTGTTTACATTCCTATATGGAAAGATAATATTTGTAACTCTTGAGACTTTTCTCAGTATTTGGGTGATACATACACACACACATACACACAAACACACATACACATATTGACAGAGAGCACAGGTTGAGTTGAATCAGAAGGGATGATATCTATAAAAAATTCAATAGAATAGGGGCCTTTCAAGTATTGTTCGTGAAAAGACCAGCGCTGAACAGAAAATTTGACTTTCAAATACAAGAATCTAGACAAGTCTGGAAAGGTAAACAGGAAAGAGAAAACATAAGGGTCTTTTTAAAGTTGAACTATTTAATGGATGAGTTGAATATGAGGGGTGATATTAAAAAATAACATTAAGGGTTGATAGAGGAATTATCTCACATAAAAGAGGCAAGATAAAACTTTTACAATGGAGGGGTAGAAGGAGGAGGTCAGAGGGAATAAGCAAACCTTATTCTCATCAGATTTGGCTTAAGGAGGGAATAATATACACATTCAATTGGTTATGAAAATCTGTATTACCCTACAGGAAAGTATGGGCAAAGGAGTCAAAGGGGGTGATAGAAGGGATGCTAAATGAGAGGAGAGGATAATCAGAAGTAAACAATTTTGAGGAGGGAAAAAGTCAAAGGAGAGAATATAATAATTGGAGAGCAAGATAGTATGGAGGGAATTTTTTTTTTTTACCAGTTTTATGACTGTTGCTTTCCTGTAGTGTAAGATAGATTTTCATGCCAAATTTAGTGAGCATATTATTCCTTCCTTAAGCGATATGTGAAGAGAGTAAGCTTCACTTTTCTCCTCTCATCTCGTCCTTTTTCTCCTCCATTGAAAAAGATTTTTCTTCTCTTTTTTTGAGCGATAGTCTGCCCCATTTCATTCTCCCTTTCTCCTCCCAATATTTTCCTTTCTCTCTCCCCTTAATTTAATTTTAATTTTGTATGGATATCATCTCCTCCAATTCAACACAACCTGTACTCTCTGTCTATATGTGTATGTGTCTGTGTGTGTGTGTGCATGTGTGGGTGTAATCCCTTCAACTACCCAAATACTGAGAAAAAGTCTCAAGAGTTACAAATATTATCTTTCCATGTAGAGATGTAAACAGTTCAGTTTTAGAAAGTCCTGTATGATTTCTATTTCCTTTTTACCTTTTCATGCTTCTCTTGTATCTTGTGTGTGAAAGTCAGATTTTCTCTTCAGCTCTGGTCTTTTCATCAAGAATGCTTGAACGTCCTCTATATCACTGAATGACCATTTTTTCCCTTGAAGTATTATACTCAGTTTTGCTAGATAGGTGATTCTTGGTTTTAATCCCAGTTCCTTTGACTTCTGGAATATCCTATTCCAAGCCCCTTGATCCCTTAACATAGAAGCTGCCAGGTCCTGTGTTATCCTGTTTGTATTTCCACAATACTTGAGTTGTTGCTTTCTAACTGCTTGCAATATTTTCTACTTGACCTGGGAACTCTGAAATTTGGCCACAGTATTCCTAGAAGTTTCTCTTCTTGGATCTCTTTCAGGAGGTGATTGGTGAATTCTTTCCATATTTATTTTGCCCCCTGATTCTAGAATATCAGGGCAGTTTTCCTTGATAATTTCATGAAAGATGATGTCTAGGCTCTTTTTTGAATCATGGCTTTCAGATAGTCCCATAATTTTTAAATTGTCTCTCCTGGATCTATTTTCCAAGTCAGTTGTTTTTGCAATGAGATATTTCACATTGTCTTCTACTTTTTCAATCTTTTGGCTTTGTTTTGTAATTTCTTGCTTTCTCATAAAGTCATTAGCTTGCCTTTGCCCCACTCTCATTTTTAAAGAACTATTTTCTTCAGTGAGCTTTTGAACCTCCTTTTCCATTTGACTAATTCTGCTTCTTAAAGCCTTCTTCTCAGTGGCTTTTTGGACCTCTTCTTCCAAATGAGGTAGCCTCTTTTTAAAGGTGTTATTTTCTTCAGCATTTTTTAGTCTGTTGACTCACTTTTCAAGCTCTTCCATGGCCTGAGCCCATTGCATATTCATTTTGGAGGTACTGGATGCAGAAACCTTGACTTTCTCTGATAGTATTCATTGTTGTTCCTCACCTGAAAGAATGGAAAGACATACCTGTTCACCAAGAAAGTAACCTTCTATGGTCTCATTTTTCCCCCTTTTTTGGGCATTTTCCCAGTCAGTTACTTGACTTCTGAATCCTTTGTCAAGAGGAGGGTCCTAGTGCTCCTCTTCACAACCAGGACTGTACTCAGGGCTGATATACAGATCAGCTGCTCAATTCCCCCAGGGGCTTGAGGTGGGGGCAGGGCCACCACTCAGGGCTGAAATTCAGATCAGCTTCTCAGTTCCCCCAAAGCCTTTAGGCAGACTGCTTCACAGATGGCCACTGCCTGGGGCCTGTGCTGGGGAGTCCCTGCTCTCCTCTTCCAGCTGGGAAAGCCCTCTCACTGACCTTTGAAGCTTTCTTTGGTGCATGTGGGTTGAGGGATCTGAGACTTTCCCTGATGGGGATTCTTCCCTGGAGGCCTGTTCCAGTCCTGTTCCTTCCCATGCCATGCAACCATGGCTAGGCTCCACTCCCCTCAGCATCCTGTGGGATAGACCTTTCCTGTTGGCTTTCCAGGCTACCTTTGTCTGGAAATCTCTTGCACTCTGTCGTTCTGTGGCTTTTGCTGCTCTAGAATTTGTTGAGATTCATTTTTTACTGGCATTTTATGAGCTGTGGGGGAAGAACTGGAGTATGTGTGTCTTTTTATTCAGTCATCTTGGCTCCACCTCCCTGGGCTAGTTTATTTTTAAGGATGTTATTTTCTTCAGTGTTTTTCTGAGACTTCTTTAGCAAGCAGTTGACTCATTTTTCATAATTTCTTGCATCTCTCTCATTTCTCTCCCCAATTTTTTCTCTACTTCCTTACTTCATTTTCAAAATCCTTTTTGAATTCTTCTATGGTGTAAGACCTATTCATATTTTCCTTGGAGGCTTTGGATGTAGGAGCTTTGATTTTTCAGTCTTCTTCTGTTTGTATATTTTCATCTTCCTTGTCACCATATTAAGATAATACAGTTTGAATTTTTTTCCTGTGTTTGCTCATTTCCCCCACCAATTACTTGATTTTTGAGCTCTTTGTCAAGGTAGTTCTCTGATTCCAGTGGACATGGTGGTGGTGGTGGTGTAATGTTCCAAACTTCAGGGGTTTTGTGTAGCTGTTTTCAGAAATACTTAAAAGGACCTGAAAATTTTCAACTCTTCCAAGTTGTATAATCAGGGGTGTTTACTACTGTCTTAGTGTGTTCTCTGGTCTGTGAGTGACCTTAAACACTCTTTTCTGCCTTGAAATTGAGAGGAGGATTCCTTCTCCACTGTTGCCACAAACTCCCTCATGCCAACACTCCTTCTCCAAGGACACCACCCAGGACTGTGACACAGATCCAAGTAGTGCAAGGGAAGAAAATCCTGCCTTAGCACCATCAAAGAGATCTCTGTAATACCCCTCTGATCAGCTACTAGATCACCCCGCAACCTGTGGACCCAGAGCCCAAGGAATAGCTGCCACTGTCACCACCTCTGCCATCCTGGGACTGGGGCCAGATTGATCTCCTCTCTCATGCAGGTCCAACAGAATTTTCCCATTGACCTTCTATGCTGTTTGGGGTGGAGAACCCTGAAAACTGCCAGAGCTGCCAGTGATTCAGTCCCCTGAGGCCTCCTCCAGCCTCGTCTATGCCACTGTGGCACATGCTGGACTGCAGTCCACTCCTAGCCCAGTGTGATAGATCCTTTCTGTTGAGCTTCCAGTCTGTCTTGGACTGGAAACTTGTTTCACCCTGTTATTTAGTGGTTTCTGTGATGACTGTCAATATTTATAGGTCTTTGGAGGGGCTTGTGGGAGAGCTCAAACAAGTTCCTTATTTTACTCCACCATCTTGGCTCTGCCTCCTCCCAAGTCCTTTTTAGATTATATTATTCCTATAATAGAAATACTGTTGATATATGTAGAGTTACTTTGAATTCATCTATTTTATGGAAGCAAAAAATTATCTTAATTTGTTGTTTTTTTCATTCCCTAAGGTTTTCTCAATAAATTACCATCTCATATTCTATTAAGAAATTTTAAAACTTTTTGCTGCTGTTTAGGCTTACAAGAACTTTCTCTAGGCATATTATAGTTAGTATTTGTGTTATAGGAAAAATAATTGTGAGAGGGTATACTCTAGCTTTATCCCTGTATTGATTGTGAAAGCTTTTAGTACTTCTTTGAAAACAGTTTTAGTGCTTTGTTATAAATACATACATGTTAGAATTTCAAAAAGGCCTTTGTACACCTAGGTTTTTAAGGTTCTCTCTGACTCTGTCTCTGTCTCCTTATCTGCCTCTATCTTTAGTATAAATGAATGTTTGGTTTTTCAGAAAGTTTTTTTTCATCTATACTTACACATGCACTTTTGGGTTTTTTATTGTTTGTATAATTAATTGTGTTCATTAGTTTCCTAATATCGAACCATTTAATTTAATTAGTTATTAATCCAACATGGTCATAATGGGTTCTTTGCTTTTGTCTTGATATATTGTTTAGTTTATCTGATAGTAATTAAATCTTTTGCATCAATATCCATTACTGGATATTGGATATTTAGAAAGATCTAAGTTTAAGTCCTGTCTCTTATAGCTAAAGGTTGTGCAATGCTGAGCAAGTTACTTTGCTTTAAGTGCCATAGGCAAGTGTCTCAGACTATAAGTTTCAAAGAATGTGATATTTTCCATTAATGGAAGTTACTCAATGTTAGTTTTTTCTTTTGCCTTTGTTTACATTCTATTATTTTTTCTTTTCTAATTTTAACTGCTTTCTCAATTAATCTTTTATTTTTATATCTTGTTAATTTGTTTTCAGAAATATAAATTTTCATCTGAGTAGTGACTTTTCTATATTTCCACAAATGAGTTGTAGTTTTTTTTCTCTTTTACTAAGAAATATTAATTTCTGTTTCACAGTTAATAACTACTTCATGATTTGTTCTTTAAATTACTTATTATTCAAATTGTTATTGTTTGGTCTCCATTGATATTTGTATCCCTTGTGTTCCCTAACTTCCACTTTTTATTGAATTATGGTCTGTAAAAGTTGTATTAAATATTTCTCTTTTTTGTTATTTATTTGTGATTCTTTTTGCTGTAGTCATAAGTGTCTGAGGTTGGATTTGGACTCAAGAAGATGAGTTTTCCTGACTTTAGTCTCAGCGCTCTGTCCACTGTGCCACCAAGTTACCTTTGGCTTTTCTTAATAACACTATTCATTCATGGTGTTATTTATGCTGTTGTAGATTACTTTCTCATTTTAAAATTTTTTTCTTTATGCATAATAGTATTGATTTTTCTATTCTAAAAATGTACTTCTACCCAAGGTTTCTCTCTTAACCTTTTTTGTCTTTTGCCCTTTATCTTCATTCTTGTGAGATTATGTAATGCCTTTAATCTATTTACCTCTTCTCCCTCAGTCACTATGATATATTTTCCCCTCAGACCCTTAAACTTGTTGTATTCAGCCTCTTCAATTTGAGCGGTACATGGACTTAACTTGATCTCTACTGTGTGGTAACGCCATGGGGAGAAAATCATATATAGGGCTTTATAGTCCTTTACACATGACATGGTAATACTTTTTCTTCTAGTCAGCCAGATATTTCTAAATTTTTCTTCTGCTTATAACAGTTGAGAATTCTTTTTTATGTGAAGTGATTAGACACATTTAGTGCTTTTGTGTTACAGTATGTGGAGAGTTTGAACTGAGTCACTCCTATGAACGAACAAGAAGGATGTCTCCATAACTGAATCTTGAAACAAATATTTTTTGGAGTTTGGTTTGGTTTTGGTTTTGTCCCGAGTCTTGGCAAGAAAACTGGCTATGAATGATTAGGATAATGGGGAAATTCAGCATATTAGCACTCTGATTTTATTTTGGAAAATATTACATTGTGTAAATGTGTTTTTATTGTCTCTTGTTCTTGCTGAAACATTAATTATTAATCTTTTGCTTTTCTAGCTGTATTGAAGTTATGGGTGAAGGAGTTATACTGAAAATAATTTACAGCACTATTTCATCTGTCATCTAGTATCCTTTAACCATTTTCAAACACAATATAAATGCTACTCATTCCATTATCCTCTTTCATTCCTACTGGTCAGTAAGAACCTTTTCTCAGGGACCTGATTCATATACTGTTTTACACTTTTTATATGTGAGGACAGGGATTATATGTGCTTATTTGTGTGTATAGCATTGGATATTTTACACACACACATACACATATATATATTTACATATATACACACGTATACAAGGATAGTATATATGTCTATTTATGCATTAATATGCACACGCAGAAAGTACATGTGTATATACAATACATAAATATTATATATCTGCTATATGCCTATTAAATTAAACACATTATACATATATACTGTTCTGCTATGATACTTGTTTCAAGAACACAAATTTTTCCTAAACTGATTGATACATTAAGGAACTTTTTTAGTATAAGAAAAATTATGCATGATTTCTTATGCAAGAAATAAGGAAAATGCAAAAAACACCACTTCACAATAATGCAAGCTTCAACCCTTCTAGATGGCCACTTTTACTAAGACATTCTCAGTCTCCATCATGGTAAAGCTCCCATATTTATTATATATCTTCTGGCACCATAGGAGCTCTGAGTGGAGAATGACTTGTTCACACCCCAATCACCACTTTCCACTAAAGCCTCGTAACTTTCAGGGGACTTCACCAGTATGGTCAGTTGGATGTAGGAATGAAAGCTGAGCAGCAGCTTGAAGGTATGAATAATCAGAGACCACAACCTCTACCATTGGTAAATTTATTTTTAATCTATTTAACGTGTATAAATCTATTAGAAATCTATCATTTTGTTAGATTCCTATCTTTTTTTTAAATGTCACTTATGAAAATTTTAAGTATTGAGTTCCAAACCCATTTTCTTACAAGGAGTTTTTCTTTTCTTTTGTGTGTGTGTGTGTGTGTTTTTTGTGGAATTTTCCACAGCAAGGTGCTTTTGGAGAATGTGTATATTATATTATAGCAGAACGTATTAGATAGCTAGGTAAATAGATAAATAGATATAGACATATACAAATATTATATTTATACTTAATTTATATATGTAGATGTATGTTTTCCATCACCTAGAATATTGTTCTATATGTTCCTAGCAGGATCTTAATAAAGACTTCTTAAATGGATAGATGAATGAATGAGTTACTGGAAGAATAGTGAAAAGCATTAGAAATATTTAGCTTGGAGTAAAGGAGACTTGACAACTGTCTACTGAGGTTTATTTTAAGGAAGAGGGATGAGAGAGAAGAGAATGAGGGTAGTAGTTGGAAATTTCAAAGAAATAAAATTTTAGTTGCATATAAGAAATCTAATCCCACTCAATCCAATATAATCTGGATGCTATTACTACAAAGACCAAAAAAAGCACCAACTGTATTGAGTCTGTTCTTTAGTAACTTACATTCTCTTATGGGAAATATGCAATACATCTTTGTAAGCATTATCATAGTTATGGCAAATGGAAGCAAATCATCAATCCATATAGTGTTGTCTAGGAAAAATTAAAAAGAAAAGAATAAATTCAGTTGTGGGGGAACAGTGGAAGAGAGGAGGAGAGACTGGAAAATATTTTGAGGAGCAGGTGGCATTTAAGCCAATCCTTGAAGGAAGAGTGAATTCCAGACATGATAGACAGATTGGGAATATCCCTAATGGGACTGAAGACAACACAAGGAAATTAGGGAATAGTTGGGAGATCAATTTGACTGGGAAACAGGGGAGTAATATGGAACTGGGCTGGAATGGTAGGGTGGAGCAAACTTATGGAAGACTTTAAATTCTGATTTAATGAGTTTACCTTTTGCTCAATAAGCAAAAGATGGGTTACTGAAAACTTGAATTGAGGAGTGATAACTTTAGATACAATTTTAACTATTCAAAAATGAAATGAGTTATCTTAGTATGTAGTACTTTATCATTAAGGTCTTCAAGCAGATTTTTACTCATCACCTGTTTGAAACTGCAGACGGGATTCTATGTTAGGTAGAAAAATTACGCATACGTTTCCTTCCAGCTCTCTTAGTTATGATTCTATCACATATATTCAAGAAGTTATAACTTTCAGGATGAGTTAATGCTCAGTAAATGAGGAAACCCTTAGAGTTATGCTCCCATAAGTGTATGTAAGGATCTATACTTGTAAATCCATTAAGATTAATGGACCTTGCCTGGTTCACTCACATTTACAATAACCAGGGATTTTTCTCTTCCTTTCCACGCATTTAAATGCCATTAATAGATGGACAATCTGAGGAAGAAGAAAACTCAAAGGAAAAGTCAAATTCAGATTTACATGGTGCCCTTAAATCATTTAACAAGGACATAATGAAGACTGAATATTATTCCTAGACCTAGGTCAACACCTAAGTTGGAATGATGCCTCATATGATGAGCTATGCCCTCTATACCTTCACCTACCAAGTCCTGAAGATGCTGTACCAAAGTAGTGCAGTGCATTGTAAGATAATATTAAATCAGACATTTAAATGATGAAAGGTGGTATAGCATAGTGGATAGAGATCTGCTTTAGAGTCAGGAAGATGTTAAGTTTTCTCATATACTTGGGAACCTTGAGGAAATTGTTTAACTTCTCAGTTTCAAAGACAACTCTCTAAGACTAAAAGATTCAGAGAAGGCACTTATGTACATTAGTTGATGGATTTCTTGACTGAATGATCTATATACCAATAAAATCACATATTTGGAATAATAATAATATAATACATTACAGTTTATAAAATATTTTACATATATTATTTCATTTGAGCTTCATGACAACCTTAAGATTTAGATACCTCATATGTTATTACCCTCATTTTTAGATGAGTAAACTAAGGTTCAAAGAAGTTAAGTGACTCTTAAGATTACACAAGGTGATATTTGAACTCAGATCTTCCTCACTACTTTATCTACTCTGTCACAATGTTTCTTAAGTTTCTTCTTACTGGAGTTCTTTAAGTGCAGGTTTAATGACTATATAGGGGCACATTGTAGAGCAGAATTTCTTATATCCAGATATAAGTTGGACTAGATAAAGGGATTAAAAAAAGACTTCTAAGAGCTATGAATAACCCTTTGACATATGTCTTCTCAACATGTACACCTCACTGATATTTTAATATTGAAGACTCTCCCCAGTAATTTTGTATGCACAAATGGAGAGTACACTGTCAGGTTCAGTATAATGTTTTCTACCAATTAGCCTTATGTTAACTAGTTAGTAAATGCCTTTTGCTAGTTGGATGTTAATTAATAAGAATTACATTGATGGAGACATAAGAATAACAGGTACTAGAAACCCAGGACCTCAGGCTCACCTCAGACAACTCTGAATAGAAATAGTAACTAGCTTTTGAGGATTCACTCTGCCAATGTAAGTGAAGTTTGGACAAATGGTTGCAGAAGGGTTCTTCGAATTGTCAAATTTATCAACATGAATTTTTTGAGAACTCTAATGGTAAGAATAGGACTCCATAAAAAATATTTCTACAGGCTGAAATATGGGGACAGATATAATAGGGTGAACTTTAATGGGTTTAAAAAGTCAAATTCTGATTCACAAGATAGGAAGGTATGAACAAATAACATTTCTTTGGAAAAAAAAGATAGAGGGTTTTTAGTAGACTACAAATTTAATAAGAGTCAATAGTATGAAATAACAATGGAAAAGCTAATGCTACCCTAAGCTGAATAGTATTCAGAATAAGAAAGGTCTGTACCATACCATTTTGAAAATACTCTGTTGTATCATGTTTCAGTTTGGGGTGTATCTCAGAAAAAATATAAATAAGTTGGAGTATGTCCAAAAGAAGTAGACTGGGGATTGTGAGGAAGCTAGACAACATGAAGGTTAGTTGAAAGAACTAGAGGAAAGTTGGCAGTGTACATAAAGCACACAGCTAAGCTTCTCCAACAGTTCACTTCAAATAACTTTAAAATAATCCCTCAAACTTAATTCTGGAGTGACAGAGCTGACATAAGATCAGAGTTAGATGTCTTGCAACCTAAGATTTTTTTGGAGGTTGGAAAAAGTTATCTGGGACTAGGGTAGTGGCTTGACCAGAGCCCACATGGATGAAATACCAATGGTGGGACTAAATGGTAGTGACAGAAACAGCAGCAAATTTAGGAGCTCTGAAGTCAGATACAGTAAGCAGACCTGGAGACTGGTCAGAAAGAGATTATGGGGGACCCCTGTGCTAGCACTGCTTGCAGGACCAAATGCTATTCAGCAGTTACATCACCTATACACACTTCTGGGTAATAGTAAAAAGGCAGAAAAGAAGACTTTTAGGGAAGAGGGAACTGAAGTCCTGAGAGGCAATATCACTTACAGTCCAAAGGAAGCAGGTGCCCTGAGGAGCAACACTGATTTCAATTCCAAGGGATCTTGGGCCTTCCTATGTAAGAACCAGAGTGCAGACCAGGAAAGCAAAGAACACATCTCTCCCCAGATCACTTTACTTTAGAAACCCTCAAAATTAAAAACAAAAAAAAAAAGAAAAAAACAAAAAGAAAGCCAGAACTAGCTCTGAAAACAGTGTGAAAAAGCCTGAAGTTTGTGATAGTGTCCCTCACTCCCAATGTCACAAATAGAGGTTAACATGAAAATAAAGTTCAAAATCAAGAAATATGGTGGGAAAATGAGCAAAAAATAACAAGAAAAGAGCCTGACCATAAAGATCAGATATGATGACAAGAAAGATTAAGATATAAACTCAGAAGAAGACAATGAATTCAGAAAAACAAAACTATCAATAAAACTTCAAAGAAAAAATGCAATTTGGATACCAGCCCAACAAGAAGTATGGGATGTACTCAAAATCAAAATAAAATAGGAGTAATAAATGAAAAGTAGGTAAAGAAATGAAAGGAAGAAAATGATGAAAAGGTCATTAACAGCTTGGTAAAAGAGGTAAAATAAAAAATACAGGAAAAGCCCCTTAAAATGGTATTGACCAAATGGAAAAAAGATATAAAATGTCACTGAAGAAAATGATTCCTTAAAAAATGTAGTTGGACAAGTAGAAGTTGGTTCAATGAAGCATCAAGAAACAATAAAATGAAATCAAATGAATGAAAAAATAGAAGATAATGTGAAATATCTCATTGAAAAAAATTGATATGGAAGGTATATCAAACAAAAATAATTTAAGATTTATTGGAAATAATTTCATGGGAGCCATAGTAGAAAAAAAAGAGCCTAGACATCATCTTTTAAGAAATGATTAAGGGACTGGGTGGTGGTGTCAAAATGGTGGAGCAGAAGCAGGGACTTGCATGAGCTGTCTCCCCAGACTCCTCCAAATATCTATAAAATGACTAACCAAATGGCAAAAGAGGTCCAAAAAGCCAATGAGGATAATACCTTAAAAAGCAGAATTGGCCACATGGAAAAGAAGCTCACTGAAGAAAATAGTTCTTTAAAATTAGAATGGAGCAGATGGAAGCAAATGACTTTATGAGAAATAAAGAAATTATAAAACAAAGTGAAAGAATGAAAACATAGGAGACAATGTGAAATATCTCAATGCAAAGAACAACTGACCTGGAAAATAGATTCAGGAGAGATCATTTAAAAATTATTTGTCTACCTGAAAACCATGATCTTCCAAGAAATTATCAAGGAAAACTGCCCTGGTATTCTAGAACCAGAGAGTAATATAGAAATGGAAAGAATTCATCAATTATTTCCTGAAAGAGGTTCCAAAAGGGAAACTGCTAGGAATATTGTAGTCAAATTCCAGAATTCTCAGGTCAAGGAGAAAATATTACAAGCAGCAAGAAAGAAGCAATTCAAGTGTAGTGGAAGCATAATCAAGATAGCACAGTATTTAACACCTTCTACAGTAAGGGATCAATGGGTTTGAGGATATGATATTCCAGAAGTCAAAGAAGCTAGGATTAAAAAGAAGAATCACCCACCCAACCAAACTGGATATCAGGCTTCAGGGGAAAAAAATGGAATTTCAATGAAGTAGAAGACTTTTAAGTATTCTTGTTGAAAAGACCTGAGTAGAAAATTTGACTTCCAAATACAAGAATCCAGAGAAACATGAAAAGATAAAGAGGAAAGATAATCCATAAAGGACTCATAAAAGTTGAACTGTTTACATTCCTACATGGAAAGATGCTGTTTGTAACTCATGAGACCTTTCTCAATAGTAGCATAATTAGAGGGAATACATATATGCATATTTACACACACACATACACATATATGTGTAGTGTATATGTATGTGCATGTATGTGTGCATATGTATATGCTTCTGTATGTGTATATTACATTTATAGGTTATGTGTATGTATATGTATGTATATATGTGTGTATATGTATGCATGTATGTGTGTATGTATGTATAGACAGAGAGCACAGGGTTAGCTGAATATGAAAGGAGGATACCAAAAAATAAAATTAAATATTGAGAGGAATGAACTGTGAGAAAGAGAAAGGGAGAGGTGGAATGTAGTAAATTATCTCACATAAAAGAAGGGGGAGATGAAAGGGAATAAGTGGGCCTTACTCTCATTGGATTTGGCTTAAGGAGGGAATGACACAAATTCAATTGTGTATGAAAATCTATCTTACCCTGAAGGAAAGCAAGGATGAAGGGGATAGGAGAGGGAGGATAATAGAAGGAAGGGCAGATTGGGGGAAGAGGTAATCAGAAGTAAACCTTATTGTGGGGGTACAGGTCAAGAGAGAAAATGGAAAAAAAATTAAGGGCAGGACAGGATAGAGAGAAATGTGATTAATCTTTCTCAACATGACTGTTATGAAAATGTTTTGCATAGCTATACATGTATTACCTATATAGAAGTGTTTGCTTTCTCAATGAAGATGGGTGGGGAAGGAAGAAGGGAGTGAATGTGGAACTCAAAGCTTTAAATATGAAAGTTAAAAATTGTTTTTGCATGCAACTAGGAAATAAATTGTAAGGCAATGGGGCTTAGAAACATATGATACCCTACAGGAAAATAGAGGGAGGGGATGGGAGAAGGAGGGATGATAGAAGGGAGGTCAGTTAAGGAGAAAGGTTGGTTGGTGTGCACACTGTCCTTGGATTGTGGGGAGAAAAACATGGGAAGAATATTTGGAATTCAAAATCTTGTGGAAGTGAATGGTGAAAACTGAAAATAAATAAATTACAGTAAAAGAACAAAAAAAGCACTTATTAAGGGACTTTTAGGAGCCAAGACAGTGGAACTATCAGCAAATCACCATAACTTTCCCATATTTACCTCTAAACCGTAAAATAGCATCCACAAAAAAATCCTGGAAAAGCAGAACCAGCAAAAAGATAGGGTGTGTTGGAGCAAGCTAATGGCAGCACCAGGACCCTTCACACGCCTCAGAACAACCAGGGCAATGGGTAATCTTGGCTCTGAGAACTGCCAAATGCTTCAGCATAGCCCCAGGCAAAGAGGCAACCTCCAACATCCAGACTCCACTTCAGTGTAGCCCTGGGCAAACAGCTAAATGCTAACCCCTTTGGGTGCCTAAGCAAACAGGCAGCCTCAGCAGCCAGCCCAATTTGTATGTCAGGACAGCTGGGCCTCAGTACATGCTAGACGCCACCATTAGGAAGCCTAGAAACTCAGCTTAGCACCAGGTAAGCTGCCTGACTCCTATGGCTTCCAATAACATCAGACTCCCCTTTCTATCCCCGAGCATAGCCCCAGATAAAAGAATTCCCAATGGCCTCAGGACAACATTAATGTAGCATCAGGTAAATAGCCAACATTTGCAGTCCTTGGAATAAGAAGCCTGACACAGTGCTCCTTCCAACCCAGGAGCAAAGCTCAAAGTTAAAAAAAGGAAAAGACCAAAAAAGATAAGTCAAAAACAACAAATAGCAACAACAAAGAAGAATCTGACCATAGATAATACAATTCCAATACAATTCCAAAGGACCTACGATGAAAAAATGTTATTGAACTTCAGAGAGACAACTGATGAACTCTGGGTGATTTGTTTTCAGTTTTCTACAATCACTTCCATAAGTCTTAGATTTTCTCCCCCTCTTACTCCCTCCCTAAGATGGTGTGCAATCGTATATGGGTTCTACAAATACATTCTTATTAAATACATTTTCACGTTGGTCAGGTTGCATAGAAGACTTCAAAATGAATGGAAGAAACCATGAGAAAAATCAAGTCAAACTAAAACATAACACAAGAGAAAATATTCTGTTTCATTCTGCGATTGAATTCCATAGTTCTTTCTCTGGATATGGAAGTCATTTTGCCTTGACTCCATTGGGAATGTTTTAGGTCCTTGCATTGCTGTGAAGTGCTAAGTCTATCAGAAAAATTCCTCACTCACTGTGGTTGTTACTGTATATGATGCAATCCTGGTTCTGCTCCTTTCACTTAGCATCACTTCATATAAGTCTTTCCAGGTTTTTCAGAAGTCCTCCTGTTCATCATTTCTTATAGCACAATAGTATTCCATTACATTCATTTACCACAACATATTCAGCCATTCCCCAATTGATGAGCATCCCTTCAATTTCCAGTTCTGGGCCACCACAAAGAGAGCTGCTATAAACGTCTTTGTTCATGTGAAACCCTTTCCAATTTTTTTGATCTCTTTGGAATACAGTAATAGAAGTGATACTGCTGGGCCAAAGGGTATACACATTTTTGCAATCCTTTGGATATAGTTCCAAATTGCTTTCCAGAATGGTTGAATCAGCTCACAGCTCCACCAACAATGAATTAGGGTTCCAACTCTCCCATATCTTCTTCAACATTTATCATCTTCTTGTTTTGTCAGGTTAGTCAATCTGATAGGTGTGATGTGATACCTCAGAGTTGTTTTGATTAGCACTAATCAATAGTGATTTAAAGTGTTTTTTCATATAACTATAGATAGCTTTAATTTCTTTCTCTGAAAACTGCCTGTTCATATTCTTTGACTAATTATCAGTTGGGGAATGATTTGTATTCTTGCAAATTTGACTCAGTTCTCTATACATTTTAGACATGAGGTCTTTGTCACAGATGCTAGCTGTAAAAATTCTTTCCCAGTTTTCTGCTTCCCTCTTAATCTTGGTTGCATTAGGCTTCTTTGTACAAACTTTTTCAATTTAATGTAATAAAAATTATCCATATTGCACTTCATAATGTTCTCTATCTCTTGTTTGGTCATAAATTTCTCCATTCTCTATAAATCTGATAAATAAACTATTACTTGTTTCTCTAATTTGTTTATAATATAGATCTTTATACCTAGATCAAGCATCCATTGGGAATTTATTCTTGTGTATGATGTCAGGCATTATTCAATGCCCAGTTTCCACCACACTGTTATACAGTTTTCCCAGCAGTTGTTGGTTGAACAGTGAATTCTTATCCCTGAAGCTGGGGTCCTTGGGTTTATCAAACAGTAGACTGTGATATCCATTGACTACTCAGTCTTGAATACCTAACCTATTCCACTGGTCTAGCCCTCTATTTCTTAGCCAGTACCAAGTAGTTTTGATGATTACTGCTGGACGGGCTAGGCCACCTCCCCTAGCGTTTCTTTTCATTAATTCTCTTGATATTCTGGACCTTTTGTTCTTCCAGATAATTTTGATCTTGTTTTTTCTAGCTCTAGAAAATAAATATCTGGTGATTTATTTGGTATGTCATCCAATAAGTATGTTAATTTACGTAGAATTGCCATTTTATTATATTGGCTCAGCCTATGCATGAACTGCTGATGCTTTTCCACTTACTTAGATCTGACTTTATTTGTGTGAAAAGCATTTTGTAATTGTGTTCATATAGTCCCCAGGTTTGTTTTGGCAGGTAGACTTCCACATATTTTATAGTGCCTCCCGTAGCTTTAAATGGGAATTCTCTTTCTATCTCTTGCTGTTGGGCATTGTGAGTACTATATAGAATTGTAGATGATTTCTGTGAGTTTCTTTTGTAACCTGTAAATTTGCCAAAGTTATTTATTATTTCAAATAGTTTTTACTTGATTTGCTAGGATTCTCTAAGTATATTATCATATCATCTGCAAAGAGTGATAACTTAGTTTCTTCTTTGCCTATTCTAATTTCTTCCATTTCATTTTCTTCTCTTATTGCTAAAGCTAGCATTTTTAGTACCATGTTGAATGACCATGGTGATAATGGATATCCTTATTTCACCCTTGATCTTATTAGAAATGCATCTAACCTATCTTCATTACATATAATGTTTGCTGACAGTTTTAGGTAGATACTGCTTATTATTTTATGAAAAGTTCCATTTATTCCTATGCTTTCTAGTGTTTTCAATAGGAATTGGTGTTTCATTTTGTCAAAAGCTTTTTCTGCATCTCTTGAGATAATGATATGATTTCTGTTAGTTTTGTTGTTGATATGATCAATAATACTAATAGTTTTCCTAATATTGAACCAGCTCTGCATTCCTGGCATAAATTCTACTGGATCATAATGTATTATTCTCTTGATAAGTGGATTTATTCTGTTTGCTAATATCTTATTAAAAATAATTACATCTATATTCATTAGAGAAATTGGTCTATAATTTTCTTTCTCTGTTTTGACTCTTCCTGGTTTAGATATCAGAACCATATTTGTATCATAAAAAGAATTTGGTAGGACTCCTTTTTCACCAATTTTCCTAAATAGACTATATTATGGGGATTAACTGTTCTTTAAATATTTGGTAGAATTCACTTGTAAATCCATCTGACCCTGGAGATTTTTCCTAGGGAGTTCATTGATGGCTTGTTCAATTTCATTTTCTGAGATGGGGTTATTTAAGTGTTCAAATTCCTCTTCTGTTAATCTGGGTATTTGTGTTTTTTAAAATACTCGTCCATCTCACTTAGATTGTTAAATTTATGAGCATACAGTTGGGTAAAGTAATTTCTAATTATTGTTTTAATTTCCTCCTCATTGAAGGTGAGTTCACCTTTTTCATTTTTGATTTTGGTAATTAGTTTTTCTTCTTTCTTTTTTAAAATGAATTTGACCAAAGGTTTTTCAATTTTTTTTTGTTTTCTCATAAAACCAATTCTTAGTTTTATTTATTAGTTCATTAGTTTTCTTAATCTCAATTTCATTAATCTCTCCTTTGTTTTTCATTATTTCTAATTTGATATTTTCTTGGAGATTTTCAATTTGTTCTTTTTCTAGCTTTTTTCAGCTGCATGTGCAATTCATTCATCTCCTCTTTCTCTGTTTTATTCATGTAGGAGTTCAATGATACAAAATTTTCCCTAAAAACTACTTTTGCAGCATCCAATAAGTTTTGGTAGGTTGTCTCATTATTGTCATTCTCTTGAATGAAGTTGTTGATTGTTTCTATGATTTGTTGTTTAACCCACCCATTCTTTAGGATTAGATTATTTAATTTCCAATTAACTTTTGGTCTACCTTTCCATGGTCTTTTGTTACATATAATTTTTATTGCATTATGATCTAGAAGGATGCATTGACTATCTCTCCCTTTCTGCACTGAATTGTGAGGTTTTTATGCCCTAGTGCGTGGTCAGTTTGTGTATATGTGCCATGTACCACTGAGAAAAAAAGTATGTTCCTTTTTATCACCATTTCATTTTCTCCAGAGATCTATCATATTTTTCTTATCCAGAGTTCTATTTACCTCATTAACTTCTTTCTTATTTATTTTGAGGTTAGATTTATCAAATTCAGAGAGAGGGAGGTTCAGGTTCTCCTCTAGTATATTTTTGCTGTCTATTTCTTCCTGTAACTCCCTTAACTTCTCCCCTAATAATCTGGATGCTATACCACTTGGTACATATATGTTTAGTAATGATATTGTTTCATTGTATATGCTGCCTTTTAGCACGATATAGTTTCCTTCTTTATCTCTTTTGATTAGATCTATTTCTGCTTTTGCTTTGTGTGATTTACATCAGAAGCATAATGTATTCTGCTCCAACCTTTTACCTTCACACTGTGTGTATCCCCCTGTTTCTAATGTGTTTGTTGCAAATAATAAATTGCTAGATTATGGTTTTTAACCCACTCTGCTGTTCATCTCCATTTTATAGGAGAGTTTGTTCCGTTCACATTCACAGTTATTATTACCATCTGTGTCTTTCCCTCTGTCCTATTTTCCTGCATTTATGCTTGTAGTTCTACCTTCCCCCTTCCCTCCACAAGAGTTTTAATTTTTGACCACTGGCTCCCTCAGTCTTTTCTTCCTTCTTTCAGCACCCCACCCATTTATTTTACTTTTTCTTTGCTACTTCTTCCTTCCCTTTTAGTCTCTCCTCCCTTTTCTTTCCCCTTTCCCCTCTTACTACCTATAGCGCTAGTTAGATTTCCCCTCCTACTGCCTATAGAGCTAGTTAGGTCCCTCTTTGAACCAAATCAGATGAGAGTAATCCTCAAAGAGCGCTCATCCTCCACCCCTTTTTTCCTCTACTGTAATGTGTTTTTGTGCCTCTTCCTGTGGTGTGATTTACCTTTTTCTGCTTCCTTCTTTTCACATCTCCTGTTACAATCCCTTTGCCCCCTTAAATCACATTGTTTATCATCACATCTTTCAATTTATACTCATTCCCTCTGTCTACGTATGTGCCTTCCAAATATCATCATAAATACACAGTTCTCAAGATTAACAAGTATCATCTTCCCTTATAGGGATGTAAACAGTTTGCCCATATTGAATAACAAGGTTGTTGTTGTTTTTTTTTTTCTGTTTACCTATTTATGTTTCTCTTGAAACTTGTATTTGAAGATCAAATTTTCTGTTCAACTCTGGCCTTTTCATCAGGATGGTCTGGAAATCTCTTATTTCATTGACTGTCCCTCTCCTTGCCTGAAATATTTTGCTCAGTTTTGCTGGGTAATTGATCCTTGGTTGTAGTTCAAGCTCCTTTACCTTATGGAATATAATATTCCAATCCTTCTGATCTTTTGATGTAGAAGCTTCAGGGTCCTGTGTGATCCTGACTGTAGTTTCTTAATATTTTAATTGTTTCTTTCTGGCTGCTTGTAGTATTTTCTCTTTAACTAGATAGTTCTAGAATTTAGCAACAATATTCCTTGGTGTTTTCCATTTGGGCTCTCTCTTAGGAAGTGATCAGTGGATTTTTTGATGACTATTTTGCCCTCTTGATATAGGATCACAAGGCAGTTTTCCTTGATGATTTCTTGGAAGATATTGTCCAGGCCCTTTTTCTCATCATGGCTTTCTGGTAGACCAATAATTCTTAGATGTTTATTTTTCATTTTTAACACAGTGCATATCACATAAAACAATTCTGACTTTTGGTCAGGTGATACTTCTTTTAAAGCATTTACAATAAAGACCACAAATTTTTTTTTTAACATTAAACAACTGAGACACAAATAATAACTATGTATGCTAACTTCATAAGCCCTTGACCTAATCATCTCCACATTATTGCTAAGAATTAAAAGACCCTAATTTATTGTTGTTAGTCTAAAGTGCTAAGTCTAATAGCTTAAATTTAGACTTAACTTTGAATGTTCCCCTACCAACAATCTATAATTTAATGG
Organism: Notamacropus eugenii; assembly: GCF_028372415.1. Lineage (NCBI taxonomy): Eukaryota > Metazoa > Chordata > Mammalia > Diprotodontia > Macropodidae > Notamacropus > Notamacropus eugenii. The sequence goes on from NC_092872.1 coordinate 357,983,880, forward strand.
ATCTGGTACTAAGCTTACAAACCTTTTGACTACAGGAAATTTCCACTAAGAGTGGTGACATTGCAGGGAAGCAATATCGTCCCAACTTCATGTCAGTTCCAGGCAAAAGTTGATTGTCAACTTGCATTCAGTCAGGTTTAAAGTCTGCCAGGTGTCAGTGGGGAAATTGAATCAGGAAAATCCCAGCTCAGCTCAGGCTGAACAGCTGGTCTTCCACCCTTCCCATGAAATCACCTTTTGCAGTTCATACCAGCATCTCACAGGCTTACTGGCATCATGGATTGGAGGCTCAGACCGCCTTTCTTGCTATCCATACCTGGAGTTAGACTCAGAAGAAAAGTCAGTTAATAGTCCCATAGAATCTTAAAATAGCAAGTTTCAACAACCAGATTTCAGATATGACTATAATTTCACATTCGTAAGCAACATCTTCTGAGGAAAGTGTTAAATGGCTTACATGCCTTTCTATACATGTTCTAGTTCCTCATTGAGCAACAATCATAAAATCAAATTTTTCATTAAAATCTTAACTTTTCCATCAATGCCAAATTTTACCTGAGGTTACCTGCCTGTAGGAAACTTGAACTAAAATAATTTTCCCCAGACTAAAGATGTCTCTGATTTAGTCTCAGTAATTAATTCAGTCCATTGTTTTAATACTAATTGTTTTTACTTCACTTTGTAACATGTCCAGCTTTTCTCCCCATCTCTCCCCTCCCTTCACTCCCTTGCATTTTGATTACCCCTTCCCTTAATGTAGCCACCCTTCTATCACACCCCACCCTTCCCTTATCCCCATCTTCTCTCTTTTCTTGTAGGACAAGATAAATTTCTATACCCCATTACCTGTGTTTCTTATTTCCCACTTAGATGCAATAATAATTCCCAACATTTGTTTCTAATACTTTGAATTCCCACTTCTCTCCTTTCCTCCCTCACTACCCATCCCCACTGAGAAGACAAGCAATTAAGTACAGACTAAATATGTGTTGTTTTGCAAAAGACTTCCAAAATAATCACGTTGTGTAATACTAACTACATTGCCCTCTGTCCTACTCTATCTTCCCTTATTTTTTTATTCCCTCATTTGACCTTGTCCCTTCCCAAAAGTGATTATTTCTAGTTACTCCCTTCTCCAATTTGCCCTCCGTTCTATCATTCCCCTCACCCCACTTGTTTCCTCCTTCTCTACTTTCCTATAGTGTAAAATAGATTTTCATACCAAATTTAGTGAGCATATTATTCCCTCCTTAAGCCATATGTAGAGAGAGTAGCTTCACTTTTCCACTCTGCCCTTCTCCTTTTTCTCCTCCATTGAACAAGATTTTTCTTATCTCTTTTATGAGTTACAGCCTGCCCCATTCCATTTCTCCCTTTCTCCTCCCAGTATTTTTCTCCCTCATCCCTCAATTTTTATTTTTTTTGTGGATATCATCTCTTCTGATTCAATACAACCTGTACTCTCTCTCTATGTGTGTGTGAGTGCGTGTGTGTATGTACAATCCCTCCACATACTCAAATACTGAGAAAAGTCTCAATAGCTACAAATATTTTCTTTCCATCTAGGAATATACATAGTTCAGCTTTAGAAAGTCTTTTATGATTTCTCTTTCCTGTTTACCTTTTCATGCTTCTCTTGATTCTTGTGTTTGAAAGTCAAATTTTCTCTTCAGTCTAGTCTTTTCATCAAGAATACTTGAAAGTCTTCTATATCATTGAATTTTCCCTTGAAATATTATACTCAGTTTTTCTGGGTAGGTGATTCTTGGTAGCTGCCTGCAGTTTGCTGCTGCAGTTGCTGCCATAGCCTGGGGCTATTGCTGGAGGAACCCTGTTGCCCTCTCGCACAGCTGGGAATGCCCTCCCACACTGACCTTTGAAGCTTTCTTTGTCGCTTGTGGGTTGAGGTATCTGGGACTCTCCCTGCTAGGAACTCTGCCTTGGAAGTCTGTTCAGGTCCTATTCCTCCCTGTGCCATGTGGCCAGGGCAGGGCTCATCTCCACTCAGGGTCCCGTGAGATACACCTTTCCTGTCGATGATCTAGGTTACTTTTGGCTGGAAACCTCATTTTCTCTGTTATTCTGTGGCTTCTGCTGCTCTAGAATTTGTTGAGAGTCATTTTTTACAGGTATTTTGTGGGCTGAAGTGGAAGTGCTAGAGTTTATGTGTCTTTGTACTCCACCATATTGGTTCCACCCCCTAATTCTTAGATTTTCTCTGCTGGATCTACTTTCCAGATCAGTTGTTTTTCAAATGAGATATTTTACATTTTCTTTTATTTTTTTCATTTTTTAGATTCTATTTGAATGATTCTTGATGTCTCATTGAGTTCTTAGCTTCTAATTGCACAGTGCTAATTTTTATTAGATTGTTTTCTTCAGCTAACTTTTGCATCTCCTTTTGCATTTGCCAAATTGTTCCTTTTAAAGAGTTATTTTCTCCAGTTAGGTTTTGTACTTCTTTTTCCATTTGTCCAGTTTTAAGGAGCTTTTTAAGGAATTGTTCTATTCAGTGAATTATTTTTCATATTTTTAAAATCATTGGCCAGCTTTTCTCCTATTTCTCTAATTTGACTTTTAAAATCCTTCTTGAGCTCTTCTAAGAATTTCTTTGGACTTGAGACCAAATCTCAATGCTGATCTCCTTTGTATTCAGGTGTTGGTCCTTGTCCCCATAATAAGATTCTATGGTTTTTTTCTTTTCTCGTTTGCTTCCTGCTTATGATAATTGCCTTTTTGCTGGCTTTTAAAGTAAATCTCTGCTTCTGGGAACAGGGGTCTCTGTCCCACAGTTCTTTGCTTGGAACTTGAACCTTTATGTATTTTGGCCTCTGGTTCTTTCAGCTAGAAACTAGAATGTTGCAGCTTACCTGGTGCTGAGCTCGCTGGTGTCCCAGAGCAGAGGCCAGGTGAAGTCTTTTTTGAGTTTCCCTGGAATTACCCCGTAAATTGCTGCATGAGGTGTGAGGAAGGGGAGTGTGTGGCTGCAGGAGGTCTCCTCTCCTGAACTAAAGCACAGACAGGCTCAACAGTTTTTGAACCCATCTGTGCTAATGTCTTCCCAATTCTTCTGGTTGTGCTGAGGCACACCTGGGGTATAGGTATTGGAGCTTACAGGCTCCCCTGACCCTGGACTCAAGATTGATTCCTGGTTTGCTGAGGTGGGGTTGTCTGAGACAGCTATGATCCTGCATTGGTCCCCCTCAGCCATAACAAGAGGCACCCTCCCTTTTTTATTTTCCTAGCCTCATGGGCTAAAAGACTGTTTACCCCTTTGACTAATCCCACTGTTCCAAAAGTTTTCCTGGGGAAATATTCTCTGAGCTTTTGAAGGTCAACAAAGGAAGAGAGAGAGCATTTACAGATCACTCCACCATCCTGGCTTCTGGAAGTTCAAGATACTTTGATGTTTTAAGTTGTTTTATTTTGTTTGTATTTCCTTTTTCAACAGGACTAATATATTTTGCATGACTTCACATGTATAATTGTTAAAGAATTGCTTGCTTTCTCAAAGAGAGGGGAGTAGCACAAAGGAGGGAAAGAATTTAGAACTGTTGAATTGTTAATTTTTTAAACACATAATTGGGAAATACTGAATTAAATAAATAAATGTTTTTAAACAAATTTATTGGAGATATTTAGCCTGGAGAAGAGAAAATATAGGGGAAGAAAGACCATGATTGCTATTGTCCTTAATTAAGGGAATATCATATGGAAGAGGAGTTCTTCTACTTGGTTCCAGAAGGTAGCAGTAGTACCAATGAATGTAATTTGGAGAAAAGAAGATTTATTTATAAGAATAAATTTTCTAAAAAACCCAAAAATCTTTTTATCTAAAAGTAAAATTTGCTGCCTCCAGAGGGAGTGAGTTCTTTACTATGGGTTTTCTTTTGAAGCCTGAATGACCACTCTTCCTTGAAGTTGTGAAAGAAATTATTGCTCAGCTATGGATAAGATTAGGTTGTGATTCTCTACTGAGAAAGGGCAAAGAATCATACCAAAGGGCATGTAAGTGGATAAGAGTAGTGCTAAATGAAATCTGGGTCAATTTTAAATATGGTGGCCTAAAAATGCTATGTCTGATAGGAAATCTTTGATTCAGCCTCATTTATTACTTTGAAATGAAGCTTAATTTGTTCTTAGAAGACTGGCAGTTTAGTGTATTAAATAGAGCTCTGGGTATGGAACCATGAATATGTGAATTAGAATCCCACCTCACACGCTTGCTTGTGATTTTGGACAAGTCTTTTAACCTCTCTGGTTGTCAGTTTCACCATAATTGAAAGTAGGTTGCTGGACACATTGACCTCTAAGACCTCTTTCAGTTCTTTATCTGTGTTCCTGTGACCTCATGGGATTTTATTGTTGAACAAAGAATCCCAGCTCTATTCAGAAATATTTGCTTCCTGATCTTGCTCCCTGATACCTATTCATCAGCTCCCATCTAGTAAATGCTGACAGCTTTGCAAAGTAACATAGACTATGGTGACAGTGGGCTATTGTTTTATCCCCCTCTCTGAATCCCAGGAAGGGTAAATGTCTATCCTTAAGTCTCAGATTAAGTGTAATGTCATCCATGAAGACTTCTCTAATTTCTCTAGTTCCTCCTTTATTTGTTTTTGTATACATGTAGATCACCTCCCCCCCAAAAAAACAAATAAGCTCCTTGAAAGTAAAGATTCATTTTTTTTGTCTTTGATTCTCCAGGGTATATCATAGTATCTTACATCTTGTAAATGCTTGTTGAATTAATACAGTTAAGTTTCACTTCTCCTTAATGCCACTGTCATTTTTATAAGAATGACAGAAACTGTGAATGTTTGAGTAATACTTTGAGATGTACTCTATATGTTGATCAATTATTCCCAAATATTTACTCATTTCTTTCTATGTGCATTGCTAAATATTAGGCACTAAGGAAGATTTAAATAAAAATAGAATATAGTGTCTGTTCCCAAGGAAGTTACAAAAGGAGATAAAACATACTATTAGATATAATGTATAGAGAATAAAATGTGTGTGTGAGAGGAACAAGAATTAGATTTCAGAGAATGCAAAAGATTGAAAGTATTTTTCTTGATGCATTGATCAGGAAGGAAGCAACAGATCTGAGAGAAAGAAACCTTAGCTTGAAGCAGAAGAGAATGTTGTTTTAAATTATATCAGATTCAAACTCTTTTTAAAATTTTTGAGCCATTGATGAATTAACCTATACATGAATTACAGGAGGTCATGTATAAAAGTGAAGCATGTGTGCACATGTGTGTGGTACTGTTCCTATTTATGAATTCTTTTGATCCCTTTCATTATTTGTACATATATAATTTAATGAGTTGCTGTCAGGGCTGTCATTTGGTGAAAAAATGAGTCATATTTCATAGTTATAGGATGACACAATGAGAGGATTATATTTAGTTATTTACAAATGTGTGGCACACTTATGGCCATAGCAAGTAAGTACTATTTACAAAATTAAAAATGTTGATTACATAAACAACTGCCATGGCTTAATTTATTTAGACCACTGCTGGGGCTAAAAATAGGTTTTGGGAGGAGACATGGTACATTCTACCAATCAACCAATCATGAAAGAAACATTTAATAAGCACTATGTGCCAGGCACTATACTGAGTACTAGGAATTCAAAGCCAGGCAAAACAGTCCTTACCCTGAAGGATCTTACATTCTAACAAAGGAGAAAACAAGTGAATGTGTATGTGTCTATAAGACACACAGGCACACACTGCAGATATAAGGTTACCTAGGAAGGAAAGACAACTATTATCGGGATACCAGGAAAAACTTCTTCTGAAGGTGGATCTTGATATGATTTATGAAGATATCCAGGAATTCTAAGAGCTAAAGAGGGAGAACATTCCAGGTATGGAGGAAAGCTAAAGGTGAGGAGACAAGAAATAGAGCATTACTGGGCTACAGGAAGTAAGCCAGTCTAAATGTGTGAGAAGACTAGAAAGATGAGGGCAAGATTGTGAAGAGCTTTCAATGCCAAATGACAGAGTTGTTAGTTTATCCTAGAAAGCAATAGGGAATCACTAGGGTATACTGAATGGAGTTAATACAACTGTGCTTTATTGCTATCTAAAGATCACTTTGGAAACTCTCAATCAGCAAATCAATAAACATTTGTTAAAAACCTACTTTCTGCCAGGGGGTATAGGGTGTTCAGGGAGGGCTAATACATCTGATGTGAGTGCTGCTTTCTAATTTGGCATCCACCTGATTCACCCAACTCTCACCTATAGCTCCAAGAAGCTACATGCATGTACAGTGGCCACACTCCAATAAACCATTTCAGCAGACAGGTTAAACCAGGTTAAGAGTAACTAAGGGGTCTTAAACCCTCTGGTAGGTTAGGGGAGTGTCAATTCTAAGTGTGTGAAGACTTACCACAGCAGAATGGGAGGAAGAGAACAATCTGTTCCAAAGACCATGAAGATGGCTGAAGCAGGCACTGTAGAGTGTTTAGAGCTTGATCAAGCATCAAAGATGCCAAGTTCATCATCCACTGCTTTCCAAGTCATCACCAGCCATCTTGCACTTGTCTTTCTGTTAGATTTCAATGACTCTAGAAGACAATTTTGAGCAAATCTGCCTCATTTAAATCCAATTTATGCACAAATCAAAAGGCATCAGCCATGTTATTTTTTTCCATTTTTACTTGCTTCAAAGTCCTGTGGTGAAAGGCAAGTGGCAAATTCACAGGTGCAGATACACAAAGAGCTGTAATCACATCTCTGCACACAGGTGGCCCAGGCCGGGGACATCTTCTCACTGGAAATAGCAGTGGGATTTGACAGTCCCCTGGGCATCTAAACAGACTTTTTAAAGGACTACTCCCCTTCCAAAATGAGGAAGGGGCTAGAAAAGGTGCCCTAAAAATTGTCTACTTCATCAAACCCTCATGTGGTACCATGGTAGATGGGGATCCTACCCTACAGTCAAAATACAAAAACAAAAATGTACAAAACCTTTTGCAAAGATGATTCCACTCACCATTAGTACATGGAATGTGTGCACTCTTATGGAAAATATGACATCTATTAGACCTGAAAGATGAACAGCACTTGTTGTAAGAGAACTCTCCAGGTATCATACTCAAATAGCAGCCTTGAGTGAAATGAGGCTGGCAAGTGATGGCCAGTTTACCAAAGTTGAAGCTGGATACATATTTTCTGGAGTGGTTGCAGTGATGGGGAGTGATATGAAACTAGAATATGTTTGGCAATCAAAACTAATCTAGTCAACAAACTTGCATGGCTCTCAAAAGTAGTGAATGACAGACTTGTGACAATGTGATTGCTTCTTGCAGGAAAGCTCCACACTACCATCATCAGTGTGCATGCTCCCACCATGACAAACCATAATGAGATCAAAGAAAAATTTATGAAAATCTGGAGACCTTCATTATCAATGTACCCAGAGAGGATAAACTTATTCTTTTAGGTGTCATTTGGGGAGAAACTAGAAAAAGACCATTTACCATGGAGTACCCACATCAAAGAAGGAAGATATTGTACTCTATGAGCAAAACAGAATTGCAATAATTCAAAAGAAATGTGAGATGCACAAATTTAGAAACCTCTCCACTCCAAATGTACATGAGGACTATTTCTGCCTAGCCTGTGGTAGAGTCTTCTGAGCTCGTGTTGGTCTGATCAGACACAGTCAGACAAGCTGTTCCTTGAACCTAACACAGTGATATCATTTTGGTTATGTTCAATAACAAAAGACAACAACCAACTAGCCAACCAATTATGTGCCAAATACTATATTAAGGCCAGGAATACAAAGAAAGTTAAACAAGGATTCCTGCTCTCAATGAGATTGTTTTTAGTCTAACAAATTAAATTAAGCATGAGAAGATTCAGGAAGATCAGATAGGAGTGTAGCAAATATGATCCAACTCTTTCTCCAGAGCCAGGATAGTGATAACCATGCCACTCCCCTATTAAATAAGCTAACATGGAGCGTAGGGTGTAACAACCTCAGCAAGCCCAGAGACAGTGAAGGGGGTAAGACAACTGTTCAGAAAGATGCTAGAGTGGACCCTTTTCTGGCACTGGGTGCAGAGTTATCAAGAGATTGGTAACTCTAATGCTCATAATTAGGCCTGGTTCACAGTTCCAAGACAGACAAAAACTCTTGTGTTGATCACAAGGGAGTAGGGGCCCTGGCTGCAGTTCCAAGGCCAGGAACAGCAATAGGACTTCTAACTGTAGGGAGCCAAGATAAAGGCATTAGTAAAGACCATGGCATAGACTAGGAGAGCAGTGACCACACTTCTCCCTGAACCACACCACCTTAAAAACACCAAAAACTTGTAAACCCCAAGAAATAGCTCTAAAAACAGTAATGCATGCACACACACACACACACACACACACACACACACACAAACAACTTAAAGCTTGGTACAGTGCCTTCCTACTCCATGATGAAAAGAGACCAACTTCATCATAAAGTTCAAAGTCAAGAAATATTCTGGGAAAAAAAATAATGTGCAAAAAACAACAAAGAACTTGACCATAAAAAAACTACTATGGAGGCAAAGAAGACAAAGACATAAACTCAGAAGAAGACTAAAATAGGAAAACATCAACAAGCAGAGTGTCAAAGAATAATGGTCATTGAACCCAAGTCCACAAAGAATTCCTGGAAGAGTTAAAAAGAGTGATAGAGGAAAAAATGGAAAAAGAAATGAGAGTGATGCAATAAAACTGTGAAAAGAGAATTAACAGCTTGGTGAAAGGCACAAAAATTGCTGAAGAGAACAACACTTGAAAAAATAGAATTGCAATAAAGGTAAAAGAGGCACCAAAATTCAATGAAAAAATTCCTTAAAAGGCAGAATAAGTCAAATGGCAAAGAAGGCACAAAAATACATTGAAGAATATAATTCCTTAATAATTAGAATTGGGTTCATACAATGTTCAGATATGTTTTGGTTTTCTACATTGGAGTCTCAAGGAGAAATTACATCATTGTGATTATCTATCTGTAGCATCTTTTAATCAGATATTCTTATTTTAATTTTTTCACTTACATGTAAACATTTTCAACATTCACTTTTATGAGATTTTGAGTTCCAAATATTTTTTCCTTCTCCACCCTTCCACTGCCCAAGACAACACATAATGTGACATAGGTTGTACATGGACAATCCAATTAGACATTCTGTAGCATCTTTGAGGTCATTTCCTGCTGCATTTTGATATCCAACACAATGGGATAATGTGTTCTTTCTAAAAGAAACTGGTTCCTCTTGGAGACCTGTTTTTCTGTTGATGCCCAGTAGAGTCTGCAGACTAACCATCTCAAAGTAATAAGGGAATATATTAATGTGGATTCTGTTACCTATCTATTTGACAGCAGGAAGAATTTTAAAATTTAATGGAATGTTTTTCTATCCAGGATTAAATTATGTTTTTTTTTAAAGAATGATGGATTTTTTAACTTTAAATCTGTCATTTCATCAAACTTGTAAAAGAAAATTTTGAAAGATGTATTTAAAATGAATGATTAAAATATGAAAAAAATAAAATTGAGCCAATTGAAGCTAATGATTCCATGAGACATCAGGAAACAATAAAACAAAAATCAAAAGAATGGAAAAAACAGAAGAAAATGTGAAATTTCTCATTGAAAACAAGCAATTGACTTGGGAAAATAAATCAAAGAGAGATAATTTAAGAATTAGTGGACTACCAGAAGGCTCTGATCAACAATAAGAGCCTAGACATTATATTTCAAGAAATTTTCAAAGAAAATTTTCCTGATATCTTAGATTTATAAGGCAAAAATTTGAAAAAATCCACTATTTACCACCTGAAAAAGATACTAAAATAAAAACTCTCAGAAATATTACAGCCATGTTCTAGAATTTCTAGGTAAGGTAGAAAAAAATGCTAGCATCAAGCAAGAAACAATTCAAAGATCATAGGGATCCAAGATGGCAGAGTAGAAAGACACACATACACTAGCTCTGAACCCACAGCCCATAGAATATCTGTAAAAAAGAACTTCCAGCGAATTCTGGAGCAGCAGAGGCCACAGAACAGTGGAGCAGAGGAGATTTCTGTTCCAGAGAGCCCTGCAAACCTCTCACAAAAGGTTCGTTGTGCTGCAGTCATGGAGCCGAGTCTAGCCCTACCTCAGCCGCGCGGCACAGAGAGGAGGTGATCCAAGCAGGCTTCAGGGACAGAGTCTCCAGTGCCATGCGGGTCCCTCCACCCACAGGTGACAGGGGTCAGTGAGAAGGTCTCTTTGGCTGATCGAGAGGGGAGTGGGGTGCCCCCATAACTCAGGCCCCCTCGGGAGGCAGCAGCTGAAGCAGCGGCAGACCAGGGCTCCCCAAGCAGGCAGGAGCTAGGATCCATTGTTGAAGGTCTTTGCATAAAGCCCCTGAGGGAACTGAGCTCGTGAGGCAGCCCTGCCCCCACCTGAGCACCTGAACTTAATCTCACACTGAATAGCAGCCCCACCCCCACCAAAGCCCTGAGGCTGGGAAGCAGCATTTGAATCTCAGACCCCAAGCGCTGGCTGGGCAGATCTGGAGGCCAAGTGGGTGTGAAGAGAATATTCAGAAGTCAAGTCACTGGCTGGGAAAATGCCCAAAGAAGGGAAAAAAAATAAGACTATAGAAGGTTACTTTCTTCGTGAACAGGTTTTTCCTCCCTTCCTTCCTGATGAGGAAGAACAATGCTCACCATCAGGGAAAGACACAGAAGTCACGGCTTCTGTATCCCAGCCCACTCAATGGGCTCAGGCCATGGAAGAGCTCAAAAAGGATTTTGAAAATCAAGTTAGAGAGGTGGAGGAAAAGCTGGGAAGAGAAATGAGAGACATGCAAGCAAAGCATGAAAAACAAGTAAACACCCTGCTAAAGGGGACCCAAAAAAATGCTGAAGAAAATAACACCTTGAAAAATAGGCTAACTCAATTGGCAAAAGAGGTTCAAAAAGCCAATGAGGAGAAGAATGCTTTCAAAAGCAGAATTAGCCAAATGGAAAAGGAGGTTCAAAAGCTCACTCAAAGATCATGGAGTTATAGTCAGGTTAACACAACATTTAGCAACTTCCATGATGAAGAAGTAGAGAGTTTGAAACATGATATTTCATAATACCAAGGAGCTAGGATTACAGTCAAGAAAAATGAACTGAGAAAAGTTGAGTAAAATCCTTCAGGGGGAAAACTGGATATTTAATGAAATAGAACACTTTCCAAGCACTGCTGATGAAAAGACTGTAAATGAACAGAAAATTTAATACTCAAATACATGACTCAAGAGACATATGAAAAGGTAAATATGAAAGAGTTATCATCAGGAACTCAATGAAGTTAACCCGTTTACATTCCTATATAAGAAGATGATACAGGTAACTCCTAAGAACTTTATCATTATTAGGGCAGTTAGAAGGAGTCTACATAGACAGAGGGCATGAATGTGAATCAGTTATGTTGGGATGATCTCTAAAATTGTAACGAATAAAGTGAAGCAGTGAAAAGGGGGAATACACTTCAAAAAGGTGGGAGGAGAGGCAGAATAGGAGAAATTTTCTCACACAAAAGAGGTGCATAAGCTTGCATTCTTATTGTGTGTGTGTAAACATGTGGGGATGGATGGCAGGCAATGCTTGAATCTCAATTCTCATCAGAATTGGTTCAATGAGGGAAGAAGAATATGCATAGATACTCAATTGGATATAGAAATCTCTTACCCAATACAAAAATAGGAGGTGAAGGAGATAAGACATATTGGGGGCTGGAATGATCTTTAGGAGTGGATAAGATCACTATGTAAGAGAGTATAGAGAAAAAAATAGAAGGAAAAATAGCATTATAGTAAACCTGCAATTAGTAGATATGAAATGAGTGATGAAGCAAGAAAGACATTGAGAATCAGCATTCTGATAGGTAAGAGGAGCACCAAGAGAGAATAGTTTTATGAAAACACAGAGAAAATAAAATGTTCATGAGTGGAGTTGAAGGCTATGGAGAGATCAGTAAGGATAAAAACGATGAAAAAAATGGAGTTGGAGGAAGCATTTTCAGTTGTGATTATGTCTGAGGTCAGATGGCAGAGGGTTAGGAAGCAAGTGAGAAAGTTAGAGGAGAAGAAGTAGAGGCAGTGAGTGAGGATTTTTTCAAGGAGTCATAAGAATGAAATTAACAAAGTTTGGCCAACACTAGAGTAAAAGCAAAGTCTATGCTTTTCAGTTCACACATAGTTCAGGGGCTTTAGGGCCAAGAATCACAGAATGTTGTTGCTGTGTGATTTGTCCCTCATTCTTGAAGAGGACCAAGACATCAGGGAGATGATGACATGACTTGCCATCGACTTTAATTTGAATGAAGAGGGGCTGTGTGAAGTCACCAGCCTTACTTTCTCCTCCATTTGAGTCCAGTGGCCAGATATCAATCAGGAACACTAGAGATAGCCCAGGATGCAGTGGGAGATATTGACCCTTTTAAGGTAAGGTCTTTTCTAGTTCTCACTCTGAGTAAGGCAACACCCATTCAGTTAAGAGTTCTCTCTAAGAAGTGAGTCAAAGGATAGCCCCTTTAATAATGACAAAATAACCTGGGAGAGGAAGACCCTCAAGATGGTTGATTGAGAAAGAAACAGTTACTATTTTCATTCACTGTGACCCAGGAGGGCCCAAAAGGTCACCAAGAAGTGGTACTTCAGCAGGGACCTATTTTTGTCCAATCCATAAGATCCAGAGTGAATTGGGTTTAAGGCTTGTTTTTTGAGAAAGAAAGTTAGGACCAAAAAATACCTTAGAAGCATAGAACTTAGAATGCCAGATATGGAAAGTCCTTATAATAACAAAATGCCAGAGCTGAAAATGGCTTAGGAGTTACAGAAGCACATAATATGAGAAGGAGATGGGACTTTGGAGATCATCTAGCTTAATCTTCTCAATTTACAAATTAAGTAAATGAAGACTAAAGAGTTTAGATGTTTCATTGTCATTGATCTGGGAGAACTTAAATGCCTTTTTTCTTCTTTTCTCTTCTAAACCAGCTCTGAAATTGAGCGTTGAGATTTGACTGGATTTTAAAAACTCTCAGTCACACTAAGTTTCTACGACTGTGCTTTGGTGGATTAAGGCAAGAGATATTATTTCTGCCAAAGAGGAAATTATATTAAGAAATGCTTAAAGGTATACAAGAGAAGGGGGTAGATAGATGACACGGTGGACAGAACACAGCTGGGAATAAGAAGACTCATGTTCATGAGTTTAAATCCAGTGTCAGATACTTACTGTGTGACCCTGGGCAAGTCACTTAATCCTGTTTACCTCAATCCTTCATCTAAAATGAGCTAGAGAAGGAAATGACAAGCCACCAAAAGGGGGTCATGAAGGGTTGGACACTGCTGAAATGACTCAACAGCAACAACAACAAAAAGTACTAGAAAAAAGTACTAGATTAAGCATGAAAAGGAAAGGATATGAATCCAGAATCTTCTACTTCTGGGCTATGTAACTTTGTTTTTCTTTCTTTTTTCTTTTTTTAAATAGCTTTATTTATTTATTTTTAGATTTCTACATTCATTTTCACAAAATTTTGAGTTCCTATTTTGCTCCCCATCTCTTGCCTCCCCCCACCCCATAACACCTTGTATTCTGATTACCCCTTCCCTCAATGTGCCCTCCCTTCTATCACACCCCACCCTTCCCTTATCCCCATCTTCTCTCTTTTCTTTTAGGGAAAGATAATTTTCTATACCCCATTACCTGTATTTCTTATTTCCCAGTTGTATGCAATAACAGTTCTCCACATTTGTTTCTAATACTTTGAATTCCAACTTCTCTCCCTCCCTCCCTCCCCGCCCATCCTCACTGAGACAGCAAGCAATTCAATACAGACTATATAAGTGCCGTTTTGCAAGAGACTTTCATAATAGTCATGTTGTGGAAGACTAACAATATTGCCCTCCATTCTACCCTGTCCCCTCTTTGTTTTTTATTCTCTCATTTGACCTTGTCCTTTCCCAAAAGTGCTTACTTCTAGTTACTCCCTTCTCCCATTTGCCCTCCCTCCCTTCATCCCCCTCACCCCACTTGTCCCCTTCTCCCCTACTTTCCTCTAGTGTAAGATAGATTTTCATACCAGATTTAGTGAGCATGTTATTCCCTCCTTAAGCCACATGTGAAGAGAGCAAGCTTCACTTTTTCCCTCTTACCTCCTCCCTTTTCTCCACTATTGAAAATAACTTTTCCTCTCTTTTTTATGAGTGATAGTGTGCCCCATTTCATTCTCCCTTTCTCCTCCCAATATTTTCCTCTCTCTCCACTTAATTTAATTTTAATTTTTATGGATATCATCTCCTCCAATTCAACACAACCTGTACTCTCTGTCTATATGTGTATGTGTGTGTGTGTGTGTGTGTGTGTGTGTGTGTGTGTGTGCATGTGTGGGTGTAATCCTTCCAACTGCCCAAATATTGAGAAAAAGTCTCAAGAGTTACAAATATTATCTTTTCATGTAGAGATGTAAACAGTTCAGTTTTAGAAAGTCCTTTATGATTTCTCTTTCCTATTTACCTTTTCATGCTTCTCTTGAATCTTGTGTTTGAAAGTCAGATTTTCTCTTCAGTTCTGGTCTTTTCATCAAGAATACTTGAAAGTCCTCTATATCACTGAATGACCATTTTTTCCCTTGAAGTATTATACTCAGTTTTGCTGGATAGGTGATTCTTGGTTTTAATCCCAGTTCCTTTGACTTCTGCAATATCCTATTCCAAGCCCCTTGATTCCTTAACACAGAAGCTGCCAGGTCCTGTGTTATCCTTTTTGTATTTCCACAATACTTGAGTTGTTGCTTTCTAACTGCTTGCAATATTTTCTACTTGACCTGGGAACTCTGAAATTTGGCTACAGTATTCCTAGGAGTTTCTCTTTTTGGATCTCTTTCAGGAGGTGATTGGTGAATTCTTTCCATATTTATTTTGCCCCCTGATTCTAGAATATTGGGGCAGTTTTCCTTGATAATTTCATGAAAGATGATGTCTAAGCTCTTTTTTGGATCATGGCTTTCAGGTAGTCCCATAATTTTTAAATTGTCTCTCCTGGATCTATTTTCCAGGTCAGTTGTTTTTCCAATGAGGTATTTCATATTATTTTCTATTCTTTCAATCTTTTGGTTTGGTTTTGTAACTTCTTGGTTTATTGTATAGTCATTAGCTTCCCTGAACTCCACTCTCATTTTTAAAGAACTATTTTATTCAGTGAGCTTTCAAACCTCCTTTTCCATTTGGCTAATTCTGCTTTCTAAATCCTCCTCCTCATTGGCTTTTTGGACCTCTTTTTCCAATAGAGTTAGCTTATTTTTAAAGGTGTTATTTTCCTCAGCATTTTTTTGGATCTCCTTTAGCAAGTTACTGACTCACTTTTCAAGCTCCTCTATGGCCTGAGCCCATTTCATATTCATTTTCGAGATACTGGAGGCAAAAACCTTCACTTCCTCTGACAGTGTGCATTGTTTTTCCTTACCTGAAAGGATGGAAGGACATACCTGTTCACTAAGAAATTAACCTTCTATGGTCTTTTTTTCCCCGTTTATGGCATTTTCCCAGTCAGTTACTTAACTTCTGAATCCTTTGTCAAGAGGAGGGTCCTAGTGCTCCTCCTCCCCCAGGACCTTGCTCAAGGCTGAGATTCAGATCAGTTGCTCAATTCCCCCAGGGACTTTGGGTGGAGGAGAGTTTGCCACCCAGGGCTGAAGTTCAAATCCCCTGCTCAATTCCCCCAGAGACTTTAAGCTGAGATGCTTGGAAAATGGACTCAGACTGCTTCTGCAGCCACTGTAGCCACCCACCTCCCACTGCTGCCTCTGCCTGGGGGTAGTGCTGGGGAGACTTTGCACCCCGCTTGTTCAGCTGGGAAAGCCCTACCACACTGACATTTGAAGCTTTCTTTGTCTCTTTTGGGTTGAGATATCTGGGACCTTCCCTGCTAGCGACTCTGCCCTGGAGGCCTATTCCAGTCCTGTTCCTTCCTGTGCAGTGTGGCCAGGACTGGGTTCCACTCTGCTCAGTGCCCTGTGGGATAGACCTTTCCTGTCAGTCTCCCAGGTTACCTTTGTCTGGAAATCTCTTTCACTCTGTTGTTCTGTGACTTCTGCTGCTCTAGAATTTGTTGAGAGTCATTTTTAACAGATATTTTGTGGTCTGTAGGGGAAGCACTAGAGTATATGTGTTTTTCTACCTTGCTAACTTGGCTCTGCCCTCTGGACTATGTAGCTTTGTGGAAATCACTTCATTTATGCATCAGTTTTGTCATCTATAATCCGGTGGGGTGGATTGGATGGTCTCTAAGATCCCTTCCAGACCTAATTAGTATCTTCATCTGATACTACTATGTAATAACCTATGATAAGAAGACGTTATTGGGAATGCATATTAAAACAACTCTGAGGTACCAACTAACACTTTTCAGATTGGCTAACATGACAGAAAAGGAAAATGACAAATGCTGAAGGGGACATTCTGATATAGGCTATACATGTACAATCATATTGAATATGTTTCCACATTAGTCATGTTGTGAAAGAAGAATCAGAGCAAAAAGGAAAAATCATGAGAAAGATAAAACAACAAAAAGTGAAAATGGTATGCTTTGATCTACATTCAGATTCCATAGTTCTCTCTCTGGAGGTGGATAGGATTTTCCATCTTGAGTCTTATGGAATTACCTTTGGTCATTACATTGCTCAGAAGAACCAAGTCTAACAAAGTTTATCCTTGCACAGTGTTGCTGCTACTGTGCACACTGTTCTCTTACTTGTGCTCCCTTCACTCAGCATCAGTTCATGGAAGTCTTTCCAGATTTTTCTGAAGTTTGCCTGCTCATCATTTCTTATAGTACAATAGTATTTTATTATATTTATATACCACAACTTATTTAGCCATTTGATGGGCATCCCTTTAGTTTCTTTGTGGCCACATAAAGAGCTGTTATGAGTATTTTCCCTGTTTTCATGATCTCTTTGAAATATAGACCAATAGTGGTATTACTGGATCAAAGGTTACACACAGTTTTATAGCCCCTTGTGCCCTTTGGGCACAGTTTCAAATCCCTCTCCAAAGTAGCTGAATTAGTTCACAACTCTATCAACAATGCATTAGTATTCCACTTTTCCCATATTTTCTCTAATATTTATAATTTTGCTATTTTGTCTTGCTGGTTGATTTGATAAGTGTGATATTATTCCTAGGTTTTTAAATATTTTTTTCAATATATTTGAATGACGAATATCAATTCAAATCAGTTCGAGTATTTATTGAATACATACTTTGTAAAGGGCACAATAGGCACTGTCCTAGTTACTGGAATTACAAAGACAAAAATATTTTCTACCTTCAAGGATTTTATATTCTGGGGGGGGGGTGGTTCATGAAATAAAAATACAGAAAATATTTATAGTGAAGTGCAAAGTATTTTTGTTGTTTGAGGAGCACACTAACAACTAGTGAATTTAAGAAAGGTCTTTTGTATAAGGTGGCACCTGAACTGTCCTTTGGAGGAAGTTAGAAATTCTATAAGGCAGAGCTAGAAAAGGAGAACATAGAGAGAAACTTGCACAAAGACAAAAAGCTCAAAGACAGAATTCCATTTGTGAGTATTAGCAAGTAGATAATTTGAGCTAGAAGGATGCATGATGGTTATGAGAGTCAGGAAAGAGAGAAAGGTTGGAGCTCTATTTTGGAGGGCTTGAAATGCTGAACAAAGGAGTTTGTATTTTAGAAGCGATAAGAAACCACCAATATTTGCTGGCCATATTGTATTTTTAGCTCTACACCTTAGGATTATTACTTGTAAGAGACTGTGGAGGATGGATTGGTGAGGGAGAAAAAACAACTAGATACAAATAGATTAATCAGGAAGCTATTTCATTAGTCCAGGGGAAATGTGTTGACAGTGGCAGTTGAGTGAGTATAGATGAGGTAACTGATGGGAGAGATCTTCTGGTAGCATTGATAAGACAATAAGAGATTCTAGCTATCATTTCTGCTGTGCTATAAGATTTGTAAAGTACTCTACAAATATCACATCAACCTTGGAAGTTAGATGGTGGAATTACTCCCATTTTATAGATAAGGAAAATGAGACAGAGGTTAAGTGACCTGACAACTGATTAGCATATGTAATGAGTGAGGATATAGTATCAATGTAAGACATGAGAAAGGTTGGATTTGAGAGGAAGATGAGTTCATTTTTTGGACACACTGAGTTTGCAATATGAGATTGCCTATGTGTAATTGGCATATTTTAATTCAGAAATATATCTCATAAAATGCATGGTCTGATTTTATAGATTTAGGAGTTATCTGTATAAAGGTCACAACAGAATCTATTGAAAGTGTTGAGATTACTGAGAAAGGGTGACAATGTGGAGAAATAAGAGGTTTCAGGAGAGATCTTTGGTGCTCATCCATGCAATGGAA
The DNA here is from genome assembly GCF_028372415.1 of Notamacropus eugenii. Classification (NCBI taxonomy): domain Eukaryota; kingdom Metazoa; phylum Chordata; class Mammalia; order Diprotodontia; family Macropodidae; genus Notamacropus; species Notamacropus eugenii. The sequence continues at coordinate 358,002,355 of NC_092872.1, forward strand.
GTGTGAATGTGGAAAATGATCTACCAAACTCGGTTAAAAAGCAATGATTAAATAGGTGGGGCAGAGCAAAGAGAGCATAGTGTCATAATAAACCAGGAAGAAGAATGTATCTGTGAAAGGAGAGTGGTCAGTAGTGTCAAAAAAAAGTAGAGATAATTAAGGTAAATGAGTACTGGAAAAAGGTCATTGAAGTTAGGAGATCATTGATTACTTTGTAATAACTTTATAGAGAGACATTTCAGTTGATTTGTAGAATGGTGAACTAGATTGCAGAGGACAAAGAGTAAGGGATGAGAAAAAGAAAGAAAGTAGGGGTAATGAATACAGAAAATTTTTCCTCCCCTTCCTCCCTCCTCTAAGTGTTTAGCAATGAAATGAGGGAGGAATATAAAATGACCACTTGAGGAGATGGCATACTCAGGTGAATGGAGGATTTGGGATATTTTTGTAGCAGTCCAGGAAGGAGCAAATGGATGGACAGATTGAATTCAGAAACAGTAAGCTGCATAAGAATATGGTGGCAATGTCATAACTTGAAAACTTTCATGTAGACAAAAAAAAGAAATCTTATGAAACCAACTCTAAACTAGTTACTTCTTTGGATGTGAAGTTTGAACAAATATCTTTGATGTTACCTTCCAGCTCCAGGATACTGTGACTTTGCGCTTTAAAAACTAGTATCGTAGCATGCTGTGATTCAATGCTCTTAAGATTCTAAAATTCTAAGATTCCATTATTTGAATAAGATTTTATAATGTTGAGGAGCTTTTATTCTAAAATTTTGTGATCCTATTATGCTAAAGAGTTTCTGTTGCAGTTTCAGCGAGGAATCTTGCATTGTGTAGATGCAAGCTATGTGTAGATATTTGTCATTATTAGGGCCCTCATGATAGTTTTATGATAGACAAAATAGCGTTTGTTCTGCTGTAAATGAGTGTTTAGGGGTGAGGTAAGATTTTTTTCCCACTGTGGCAAAATGTGGTGACCGATGAGACCATGGCAGTTAAATGCCACCATGCGGTTTTCTTCTTTATAAGCTAGAAATCAAGAATCAAAATCCAAACCAGAAAATCTGTAAAACACATTTGAATAAGGAAAGCTCCTCATATCTCTTGAGCTAACTATTAACCAAGAGGACTTATTCAATAACATAATGGACCTTCACTCTGAAGAGCAAATCCTATTACCACCCAAGCACTGGAAGATGGGAGGGTGGTATGTGGTCAAAAGAGGAAAATAAACAGCAGGGCAGCTCTGAACCTCTTGGTCTCTTTGAGGGCCAAATCTAACTCAACAAAAGAAAATCAAAACAACTAATCCCAATAGCACACATGAGTTTCTACCCCTGCTCTGAAGCAATTCCCAACTGGTTTAACAAGTTTTTTAACCAAACAAATAAAATGTCAATAGACAATTGCCCATTAAAACCTGATCTCGGGCCCTCGGGGTCTCAGGGTTAGCCATGTAATTTATTTCTGCTAATGGTCAAATGGACTGAATACAGAGGTTGCATTTTCTCTAACCTTATGACCTTTCCTTCCTTCATCCCCAGGAGTAATCTAGTTGTAAAACCCTTTATGACACTTGACTTCACTATTCTCATGGGTTTCAGGACCTGATGCTTCTTTAGTCAAGTCATAGGAGTTGTTTAAGACAAATCATGGATTCTCTGAATATTGCCATGTTTTGAATTATTTCCCTCCTTAGAAATATGACCAGATCTCTTCAACCTTCAAAAGCAAACAAAAAGCAAGAAAACCCTTCTTTTCACTATAATCTCATTAAACTCACATTCTATACCATCTGCATGTCACTACCAAGTCCTAGAGAGTTATCTACTCTTATTATTTTAACTTTCTTAACATTGACTCACTGATCAACCCTTTAAATTCAGATTTCTAACTCCACTACTTCAATGAAGTTGATCTCTATAACATAACCATTGATTTCTCAATAGCTAATTCTGGTGACCTTTCACAGTACCCATTCTTTTTGAGGTCTCTGTTATTTTGGTTTCATTTACTTTCCCTGTCCCTTGATATTCTCTCCCTTTGGCTTCTCTGAAACTGCTCTGAATTCTGTTACTGACCGAATATAAACTCTGAGTCTTCTTAACTGGATCATCCATTTCCTACTCCCCTTAAAAGGGAATTATCCCAAGTTTTTATCTTGACCTTTTCTCTACATTCTCCCTTGGTAATCTCTTCTGCATTATTTTCTTCGACATCTCTATGTAGGCTTTTAAATTTCAAATCTATCATGTTCTCCTTCAGAGCCTCCACATATTATAAATGATCTTTTGCTATGCCTTCTGTGTCTTCGGTATCCTGTTTTTTGTCTTTATTTTTTCTGCTTGAAAAAGTTGTAATTCATGACCTGGCTTCTTTCCTAACATCTTCTTTTAAAAGTTTTATTTTTCTTTACAGCTATCTTATAGTTTTTAATTGCTGTTTACTGATCTCTGGAAGTTTCATAGAATATTTTTATCAAAAAAATTTTTCCCTTATAGCATACATTTGTTCATTCAATTCTGTCCTCTTTTCAGTTTTTATTCTTTTTCCTTTAGGTGGCTATGTGCTTCCCATTTCTTCTGCTTCCTCCAATCCTCCTTCTCCTTGCAGTTATTTTCCATTTTCTTCCAATGGCTGGGCAAAATCTATGTCAGTCACCTCTTGTGGGATGTATGTGTGTGTGTGTGTGTGTGTGTGTGTGTGTGTGTGTATGTGTGTGTGCGTGTGTGATTTCTAGGTGAGTTACTTCCATGGAAGGGCCAGACAGGAACTCTGATAACCCAATCCTAAAATGCAAGCTTTGGAGATTTCTTGCACTAGTTGCATCACACAAACAATATGGTACAAGTATGATAACTCTAAATGGGAACTGTAAACATTCATTTGTCAAATGTTATTTTTTTTAATTTTTGTGTATAATTTGTATCTTTATCTTCTAGATTTAGTTTTAGTTATCACATGTCTGGAGTATACATCATTTTTCAAAGTTATTTTGAGTTAGAGAGTTTTATGGATAGTAACTACAGATTCAGGAGACTCACACAGCAAACTACTGAGAAAATGACTTTGGAAATGACTGCAGAGTAGTGTAAGGGCCTGGTTCTAGGCAAAAAAAAAAAGTCATATATTCTAGCTCAGGGACTCAGGGGATAGAAATCAAGGTTCATGGGGAAGGGGATCAGGAAGAAGACATGGATGGTTAGAATACAGGTAGTATGATTTGAAATTGGCCAGGAAGTGGTATAGAGGCTTGGTTTCAGTCAAGATAAAGTAAGAGCTCATCTATTAGAGCCCAGGAGCCCAGGAACAGAGCAATAAATGCATACTTGTGGATACATGTGCAGGTTTATAGATATTATCTATATAGATTATGCATATATAGAGAGGGAGAGATAAAGGGTATCTATCTTAGTGTATTACATTTGGTTACATAATAATAGTTTTCTACTGGTGCTACATAATTGAGACTCTGACAAAAATGCAAATTATGGTACGAGAAACCGATCATCTTAGGCCAATTGTCTCCAAAGTTTTTTGGTTGCCCACATGATTGCTTAAAAAGATAAAAAAATGAGCATGTACTCTTGATGTATGTGCACTTGTTTTACATATATATGTGTGTGTGTATATGTATATATATACATACACTACATATACATTTATACACACACATATATACCCATATATATATATACATATAAATTCATCCTAATAATTATATACATTATAAAACTTACAAAAATAGAAATTATTTTTAAAATGAATGCATGTAAGAAAAATCATGTTTGATTTTGGAGTCAATAGGGAATCACTAGAGTTTATTGAGAAGAGAAGTCAGATGGTCAAACCTGCACTTCAGAAAATTCACTTTAGTAGCTCTTTGGAGGACGGATTGGTGAGGAGTGGGATTTGAGACAGGGGAATGAATTAGATTAGGAAAAAAGAAAAATAACTTATATATTTTAAAATATTTATAGTAGCTCTCTGTGTGGTGGCAGAGAACTGGAAATTGTGGGGATGCCTGTCAATTGGGGGATGGCTGAACAAGTTGTGGTATATGATTGTGATGGAATACTACTATGCTATAAGAAATGATGAGCAAGACGATCTTAGAGAAACACAGATAGACTTGCACACAATAATGAAGAAAGAAATGAGCAGAAATAAAGGAAGATACTAGTGTATGTACTCATCCCCCCCCCCACACACATACACACACACACACACACACACACACTGGTAGCCATCTGTAGAGCAGGTTAGGGAGAGGAAAGAAAAAAGGGAAAAAAAGTTATATGATAGCTTTATTATATATTTAAAAGTAATAGCAAGTTGCACATAATAGATTTGCAGTTTCATATACAATCACCTTTTTTGTATTCAACTATGTTATGGAAATATTTGTTTTATTTCTTAAGTTCAGAATAAAATAAGTAATTTTTAAAAGGGTACTATAATTTATGAGAGAAAAGGTGAAGAGGAGACAAATTAAGAAGTTGACTGTGTAAATAGAGAGAAATTGACAAAATGAGAGTTACTGAGGTTAAAAGATAAGATATGGCAACAGATTGAATATGTGGAGAGAGACTGAGGTGTCAAAGATCATCCTTCGGTTGTGAACAAGGTGATTGAAAGGATGGCGGCATCCTTAACAGTGATACAGAAGTTAAGAAGAGGAGTGGGTAGTGACAATTTAATAAGATCCATGATTTGGCAAAAATCCATCTACCCTTATTTATCTGGTAGTTTTCATTCTGTCCTTAAAATAATTAAAAGGAAAAAGGCAGAGCTCTTAGTCCTTGGCCATTGCCCCTTTGAAGGGAACTGTAACAATTTTTGCATAAGTTCTTATATGTTTTTCGTGTCAAAATATTTGAAAAGTTGCTTGCTCCTATTTTATAGATGAGCATACTGTAAAAAAGATGTGAATTTTGAATGGGAGAATTATGGGGCTGGTCTTGAGCAGGCCTGCATCAGAGATTTCTATATAACATTCAACAAAGATTTTTGAGGCTACTGCAATGAATATTTAAAAGATATATTTAAAAATGCAGAACTCGACTTAAACATTATTTAATAGACTGCCCTCCTGGAAAGCCATTTGGAAAATGAGATAAAAAAGGGAAAAAAAAAGAAAATCTGTTATAAATCAATAGAAACATAAATGTTTTTCTTCAGGGTAAAGAATAGTTAATAGGGTTGAAGGGGGAAAAATTAGCATTCTTATCTTGAGCTGCTTAACAGGTGCTTCATGGAATAATGCTATCTTTATACTTTATATCCTTTATACCTTGTCATTTCTATCTCTATTTTTTCTGAATTTTGTTTTATCTTATTATCTCATTCTCTGTTCTTCTGAGTTAGTTCTCAGGTTTCTTACTGAATTATTATTTGTTACAACTTTCTTCTTAGCAGGGGGTGGAGGAGAGGGACATATATGCCAGACACTATATTTTGTTCTTAAATCAATCACAAAATAGTAAACCCCAAATTATTCCAAGTGATTCATTTAACATTTCACAAAGAAAATACAACTCGAACGTTATAAGTACATTTTTCAAAAAGGTCAGTGGGAATGTCCACCACTAATGTATTCCCATCGTATAAAATAATGATGAGCTAAGAAATGGTACTACTTGAAGCTTGTTAAATAGGTTGGGCAAGGCCTTTGACATAGCTTCACTGTAATTTGATTTCATTTGTCCTGCAGTCATATGCATATATTATGATAAATATAGATAGCTAGATATGTATTTGTGTATATATTTACATGTGTAACTATAGATGTGTTTATGTTGATAAACACACACACACACACACACACACACACACACACACATATATATATATATATATATATATATATGCATACAGATAGAAACATATATCAACTAGGTGGAAAAGTGAATAGAGTGAGCCTTAGAGCCAGGAAGACTTATTTTGCTGAGTTCAAATTTGACCCCAGACACTTACTAGCTCTGTGACCTCAGGCAAGTCAAAAATGTGTTTGACTCAGTTTCCTTATCTGTAAAATGAGCTGGAGAAGGAAATGGCAAGTCACTTCAGTATTTTTGCCAAGAAAAGCCCAAAAGGAGTCCTGAAGAGCCGGACATGACTGAAAATACTGAACAACTATAGATAGACAGACAAATATAGATGATAGACATGGATCTGGACATGTATGCACATGCACATACATACATATATACATGTATGCATGAACACAAATATATATAAATGCACACACATATATACATACATACACACAAATATCTTTCTATCTGTCTATAGTTTGTCTCTTTGTCAGGGCCCAAGTTAGAGTCAAATCTGAAGAGACAAATATTATTGAAGTAGGGAAATTGCCACTACTTTTGACAGAATTTATGAGGTTCCTTTTCTTACTATTGTTTAGGACACATGCATTATAATCTGTTGTCATTGCTTGATCTTTTTCCAGTCAGTCCATTTGGGATGCTCTTGGCAAAAACACTGGAGAGGCTTGCCATTTCCTTCTCCTTCTTATTTTACAGATGAGGAAACTGAGGCAAACACGGTTAAGTGGCTTGCCCAGGATCACACAGTTAGTAAGTGTTTGAGGCCAGATTTGAATTCAGCAAGATAGTCTTCCTGACTCTGAGTCCAGTGCTCTATCCACTGCACCACCAGCTATCATAGTACCTTCCATTTGTATAGTACACTGGGATTGACAAGGTGCCTTCACATATATTTTCTCATTTGATTGCCCCTCATTGACAGAGGAAGTCAGTACCTCCTGAAGGAGGAATTATGGATTATGAGAAGAATATTGTACTATAAGTATCATGAAACCTGGTACAACAGCTTTGGAGTCAGAGTACCTTGGTTCAAATTCTACTCTTGGTCATTATTTGCTTGTGAGATCTCAACTCCCAATTTATTGCAAGTGATTCAATGACACTTTAAAATGAAAAGACAACTTGAGTTTCATAAGGGCATTTATTTTACAAAAGTCAATGGGAATCACAACCACTAAGAGACAGCCAATATACAAAATACATATGCATGCAAAAAGAAAAAGTAAAAAGTACAGTTAAAGTGCAAGTTATATTTCTTTGTAAAACATTAATCACTTAGAATAATTTAGAGTTATGATTTTATGATGACTTAAGACTCAAATACAGAAGAAGGCATGAATGTTCCCAAATGCTAAAAACTATAGTCTTTTAAAATAACAGCCTAGAAAGATATTTAATTTAACATAAATGTTAAAATTAATGTACTCCTGACCATCAATTTCAGTTCAATTATTGTAAAACCAGAGGATGTTGAGATATCACTGCAACTTCTCCTACCAAGGTTATTAGAGATCCTGATGTCCTCCTACAGAGCCTCTGAGTTGTTTTCTCATTTTGCTCTTCATTTCTATAGATTGAGGATGAAGAATGGTGTCCTTTCAGACACAGATGTAGTCACAGCCTGTTTAGGCTCTGATTCACAGTGCTGTGGAGATTTCTGTCCTTACCTACAGCCACCGATCTCCAGCATCCACACAAATTCCTTAGTCAAAGGGGTGCTGCGTAAAAACAAAAACAAAACAATTCCTGTCATTAAGGAGCTAACATTTTACTTGGGAAAAGTATCATCTAATTATCCCATTCTCTCTCTGTCTCTCTCTCTGTCTCTCTTTCTCTCTCTCTCTCTCTCTCTCTCTCTCTCTCTCTCTCTGTCTCTCTCTCTGTCTCTCTCTCTGTCTCTCTCTCTCTCTTTCTCTCTCTCTCTCTGTCTCTCTCTCTTTCTCTCTCTCTCTCTGTGTCTCTCTCTCTCTCTCTCTCTCTGTCTCTCTCTCTTCATTTGAGAGTTCTTACCAGCATGGCCTATGCATATATGAACAGTAGATACTTAATAAATATTGATTCCCATTAGACTGTGAGAAACTTGAGAAGCTGTTGCCTCTTTTTTGTATCCCCAGCTGTTAGCACAATGCTTGGCACACACTAGGCACTTTACAAATAATGATTGATTAAACTCAATGGCTGACAGATCAAATTGTTTTCTCTATCAATTTGTAATTCCATCTTAGATGGGGGAGAAATTGCTAAGGGAATACAAAAGTAAAAAGGGAGAGAAATATCAAAAGTAGAATCAGTAACCTGGGACTGCCACAAGCATTTGAGAATTTTCCAGTGGAACTATTGATCTTAGGTGATGACTTTACACCTAAGTATGAATGGCTTACTGTGTGCCCATGTTTACTACTTGACACAACACCATTTTTTATCCCCAAAAGCCAATTCTAAGTCAAATCATTTTAATTAACAAAGCTGGTTGTTATGGTAACAATGTTACTAATCTGTTACAGTACATACCCTGTACAGTTGACCTGTTGCCTGGCAACAACTGATAGGCTGGAGAAAGAATGATGACAAATTTTATCTGGTGCAGTTGTGATTCAGTCATGAATTAGGGTCTTGTGTATTAAGTGTAGTTTTCAAGAAACTATCCCCTGGTTATGAAATAAAATTGTTTGGAGTAGCCTAAATATAGCAAAATTGTTTTACACGATTAAATACACATAATCATATAAGTTAAAAATATGTTTACTTTATTCTAACTGCCAATACATTCTCAATGTCATATGAGACTTTAAGTTTTGCTAAGGTTCAATGTCCCTAAAAATTTAATCCTTTTATTTCTCTTTATCAACTACATATTTACAAGAATACACTATGTGGATGAGGTATAAATCGCCTCAGTGATCTATATTCAGTTCATTTTCAGTTCTCAGAGAACAATATTTCTGTTACACAGAGGAGGGGAGGGTCTCCTCTCTGTAGAGGGGCCATGGTAGTTCTGGTCATTGCTGTGCTGTGCTTCACTTGAGAAAATAAATTGTTGACTTTCCAAATTGCAAAGGTCTATCTCACATGATACGCATCCAAAAAATTTAAAATTTGAATCACTCATAAAAGGATGTGTTTGAAGGAATGGAACTAGTCTTTTTCTTTTTCATCATGAATTGCGTGGGTCACGTTACTCATGAGGCAGCTTCAGTGGTAAGTATTTGGGTTCTCATGAGACTGTACTTGGAACCCTTCTAAGGTTTGGGTCATTAACCTACTGAAAAAAATAAGCAACTTAGTAGGATCATATAACTTCAAAGTGAGAGAGAGAGATAGAAGAGTTGAAAGACCAGCTAATCAAACTTCTCCATTTTTTTATAGATGAAAATGTGATTGACCCAAGATCACATAGTGAGTTAATAAACTGAGACCAAAAATGGGATTTTTGTTTTCTGGTTCAAACAATAATGAGAATTTTCTTTTTTTTTTTTTAAAGTATAATAACCATCAATGAATATTAGCATTTTAATATAGAAAGAACAGAAATACTGCAAATGAAAGAGTGAACTTCTTTTGTACACATCATTTTTAAAATATATAAATATATGAAATGCTTATAAATTAATAAAAATGAAAATAAACTTTTATTTTTAAATTTCATCTTTTCTTCATTTCTGAATTCTCTCCCTCCCTCCACTCTGTCCCTTAACAATTGAGAAGACAAGAAATACAATCCTTATTTTATACATATATATATATATATATATATATATGTCAAGTCATGCAAAGATTATTTCAGTATTAGCAATGATGTCTCCTCCAAAAAGAACAAGAAAATAAAGAAAGGAAAAACTATGCTTTGATCTGCATTCTAAGTTTATCAGTTCTCTCCCTGGACGTGGACAACATTTTTCATCATGAGTCCTTTAGAGTTTTGGTTGATCACTGGATTACTCAGAGTTATTAAGTCTTTCTCAGTTGATTTTCTTTACAGTATTATTATAACTATGTACATTACGATTTTGGTTCTACTCACTTCACTTTGCATCAATTCGTATAAATGTCCCTGGGTTTTTCTGAAGCCATTCCCTTCATCATTTCTTATAGCACAATAGTATTTCATCATATTCATATGCCACAACTTGCATTCCCTCAGTTTCCAAAGCTTTGTCATCACAAATAGATCTGCTATGTATTTTTTCTACACATGGGTCTTTTTCCTTTTCCTTTGGTCTTCTTGTTGTACAGACCTAAAAGTTTCATTTGTATTTGCTTTATTTTTCTACTACGTCAGAGGGTATGAACAGTGTTATAGCATGTTGACCATAGATACAAATTATTCTGCAGAATGGTTCACAACTCCAAGAATGGGGCATTGGCGTACTTATTTTTTAAAAGAAATTAGAGGATCAATCTCAATCCCATCATTCCTTTAATCAAGCACATATATCATTCACCTAATCCAGGAGAGTCAGCACCATGAACTTCAAAGACAATACAGAGAAAATAATGACCAACAGACATGGCTTCCTCTGCCTGACTTCAACAGACAGTTGGACTCTAACTGTCTGACCACAGTTACTAGAGATGGAAGAACAACATCTGGGTTCTCAAAGCTGGTGGTGGGGGGGGGGTTCCTTAGCAGATTTCCAGAGTCCTCATCTGGCCAAACAAACAGTTCCAGTCAGTAATTTCCAAAGTAATCAGTAGGCATGGCTTCCTCTGCAAGACCATAATTCAGCAGACAGATACAGCTGTAAAACCTGACCCTCAGAGTATTTATACCTTTTTTTAGAGTCAGAGGGCATCCCAACCCTTGAGAGCCAGTGCCTTATAAACAAAAACTGTGAGTGGTCCTACAAATCTTCCCTAATCAAATTCCCCTTAGTTGGCAGGCCCATTAATGGATAGGGAAGATCTTTAATCACAATAACAATACAAATATATATATATATATATATATATATATATATATACACACACACATATACATATATATGTATACATATGTGTATATATACACATATGTATACATATATATATGTATATATATATGCACAAGTATATGTATGTGTGTATATACTGCTTTTAGTTAAAGAAACTCTTGTTTCTGTACTTTACTCCTAGTAAAGACTCTTGATTGATAAAGGCAAGAGTCAATCAGGCACTTTATACTAAAACAAAAACAGTAAAAGATTCTAATTTTACTTGCCATTAAATCACCTCAGCTCCATTCTAAACTTCTTTTTGTTTTCTTGGGTGTATTTTTATGTTTTGCAGATACTCATTTCTTTCTTTCCTTTTTTATTTATCAGTACCTCTATCCACTATACATACAACTCCGTCACAAGTCATTTTCCTCTAAAATAAAAGTTTTTCCTTTTAGTAAATCAATATAGACAAGCATACAAATCATAGACATAGAAAATATGTTTCAAAATATGATAACAAGTTAAGTTTTTTTGAGATGGAAATACAAGAAGCTTTTCCAGTAGCTACCAGAGTAAAACTTTCTCTTCCTTTTGTTTGGTATAACTCTAGAAATTCTAATAATAACAATAATGCATGCAAAAGACACTAATAGCATAATCACAAAGAAGAAAAAAATTGGCTATTGCCTGATAACAATAGCTTACTTAGAAAATTCTAACAAATCAACAAATAAAGTAATTATTTGAATAAAATAGTATAAAATAATTCCATAAAATTAACATCATTTTTCCATGTCAGTTACAAAGATTAGGAGGAAATATTATGAAAAGTAATTCAATTTAACATAATGATAAGATATATTAACTAGTAATCATCCTACCAATTTATACTTAAGATCTATATAGAAACAAATATAAAATACTCCTTAAAAATACAAATAGTGACTTAAATAATTAAAAGTATAGTCAGTCATCATGATTTGGTCATGTCAACATATTAAAAATCATCTAAATAAATTCATAGATTTTAGGTTGTTGCACTTTATGGAGCTAGATAAAATGACAAAATTCATCTGGAGGATAAAAAGATTTCAAAATTCAAGGGAAATAATGGAAAAAGTAAAAATAAAGGAGTATTAGCACTACTAGACCTGAAAGTATACTATAAAGCAGTAATCATAAAAAGTATTTGATGCTCATTATAAACAAAAAACTAATCTTGAAACAAATCTTTTTATTACTGACAATATTCTGGAGATACTATATGACTGAGAGTTATAGTTTAAAGTGTGGGTTCACCAAATGACAATGAGGAGAATCATAAGAATAATGAGTTGGGCTCTAACATGGTACCAATGAAAAACTGTAGAAGTAATGTTAGAGTGTTAAAGATAACACTGAAGATATATGACCTGAAATGTAAGTGAGCTGGTCATGTAGCAAAAGTTTAGAACTAACGGACAGGTCATATATTTTATTAATATCCATGTATTATTAAGATGTGGAGGAAGGCTTCTAACATATTTAGTGTATCTTCATTCAAGGAATTGAAGAAGGTCATGAATAAGAGTCACAAAGTATTAGAAAGCATGTGTGGGTCTCAAAGATGTGACAAGGGAGATCACTTCAGTAATCATTTTATTATAAATGCCAAGTGAGTTATGAAGCAGTGATTTATATTTAACAAAGATAGTGGACATTGTTATTGAAGATGTTCAGCATAGAGCCTGAATGAATGACAGATTTCCTTTAGAAGAAGAAGCCTTCCACATCATTCTAGAATAACTTCAATGAGATTATAGATATATTAACATTTCAGTGTCTGAAAAAGATTTAGTAGAAGTGTAGTGTCCATATTGGGGGAGGTGACACTCCTATTTTATAAATGAGTAGATAATCATGTTTATGGTTGATCTGCAGTACTTTGGGGAGATGTAGGCAGAAGTTTTTTTAAAAGTGTGGACAGGAATTAAGTTAACCAAACTTTAATTAGACTTCATTAATTAGGAAAAAAGAACAACAGCAACAACAAAGAAAATGAATGACTCAAGACCTGAGAAGTTTCTTCAAGTGTTCTCTTTGGCTAGGGTATGTCCAACTCAATCGTCTACAAGTTGGCAATCTTTATATTTTGAAGAAAGTGTGAACATGAAAATAGCGTATAGGGGTAAATTAATTTGTGAGGACTCATTTTCTCAGAACTGATTGCAAAAACAATCATACAAATATCTCAATGAAATAGTTAGAACATTGTTCTAAGGTTTTCATCATCTGATTTTTCCATCAATTTTGGCATCTTGACTTAATTTTGTTCACCTAATAATTGCTAGGGTGAAAAAATCTGAAGATTTTATTCTTTCACTTAGACACTGAGTTTAGGAATCCCTAAGTGGTTCCAGTATTGTTCTTGCTTCTGTATTCCCTCTGTACAGATAGTTTCTAAATATGCTCCGTTGGCAATGGAGTTTTCAGGAAAATTTTCTCTTTTTTGTTTTCTGATTTGCCTAATGTGTTCTAGCTACATATTTCTTCCCAGGAAAAGTGGATGATTAAAAATAAAGGAGCAATATTGTATTTTAAAGGAGAAAAATTCATGCATAATAAGAGAATAGAATCTTCTCTTGATCCCTTTTTCAGTTGTCTTGTTTTCTATCTTTCAATAGAAATCTCAAATGTCAACTCCTACATGAAATCTTTGTAAATAAATGTCATCTTTACTGTCCTTAGAGCCCACATATTAATTTTTTTGTATCTCTCTAATGTACTCCTCATGTATATTTGTTATTTGTGTCCTAGCTCTCTACTAAAATGAGAGATCCTATACATGAGGAATAATTCCTTATCCAAATTTTGTATCTTTTCTAACACCTATCATATAATTTTCACTCAGTAGGCTCTTATTATTTATTGAATTTACCAGACATTATTTACACATAGAATTATTTTTATCAAACTTATTTCATTGCCTAGTTTACTTTTTTTATTTTGAAAACAGTGTCTCATAGGAAGAGTATGGGATTAGGAAAACAATACTTGGGTTTATCACTATTTAACTCTATTAACTTAATTTCTCTCTGCCTAATTGTTTGACATATAAAATGAGGAATCTGAATTACATCATAGGATCTTAAATTTTAAAGTTTAAAAGAATCATGAAACCTCTAAGGCCACTTTTATCTTTGACCTCCTATGGCTCTAGAATTTTAATTCAAACATTTGTTCAGCAGCCACCATATGCTAGACACTGTATTAAGCATTGGAAATATAAAAGACAATAATGAAACCATCCCTGTTTTCAAAAAGCTCACAATTACTGAATACAATTCCCTTCCAGCTTTGACACTATGATTTTAATTATATGAACCTATCCTTCTCTTAAAAAAAGATGACCCTGTGATTGTTTCGTGTCTACCACATGAAAAAAATAGTAAAAGTTTATTTTTAAGATGATGAATATGACTAGATTTGGCCCCTTTGAAAAATGAAGATAGAGTCTCCTTTGCTTTGCCAAAGAATTATGTCTATGGCATGGCTCTAAGCCTAGAAATCCATGTTGCTGGCTTCAGAGACATAATAAATGCTAGAATTTGAAGAAATTGAGATAAAAGGTAATGCCTTGAAATTTGCTCTACCTAATGGCTTTTGTTTCTCTGAAATTTCTCTTTCCACTTATCTTCATTGAAATAGAAAAAAAAGAATCTTGGGGTTGAGAACCCTGGAGTTGGGGTGGGGTTCAGACTCAGTTTGTGATGATTTTTTGGGATGATAGAAAATAAAATAATGATAAATTGAGTTTAGTTTGACAATCAGACTTCAGCAGTAGTTACAAGGACTTTGTATACTAGAGGACAAAGGACTTTCCTCTTAGTGAACAAGAAGATGAGGTTAGATATAAGGAATACCGGCAGGTACTGCTTAGCTGCATGTTCTGTGTTCCAGAAAGCTTTATGCCAAGGGAAAGGATTCCTCTTTTGGAAAGGAAAGGCCAATCACAACCAGAGTCCTGAAGATGGACAGACTTGCTTTATGAGAGAGCAAAAAGCAGCTAAGAGCTGCTATTTCATCATCCAATGACTGTGTATATGAGAGCTCAGCCTTTCTAAGAGAGCTTTCTAATCCCTTGAACTTTCAACTGATGGCAATTACTTTTGTTACATGTATTATGAGGAAGAGGTATTATTTTATCTAAAGACATCAGATTAAGCTAGAATTTGAAAGCAGAGAGAAACTTAAGAAACTTAGCCTGAGTAGAGTTATGTGCTTTTCACAGTTATGTCCTGTCTTGCCATTATTGATGTATGTGTATGGGAGTATGGTCCAGGTTTCGTTGGATGAATTTTATGCTGTCATTTTTTTTTTTTTACTTTGCTATTTCATTGAAATTTTTAAATTGTTTCAATCATTTGAATTGACTGGTAAAAATAAACACATTGGTGAGCATTTGTAAACTACACATTCATTGTGCAATCAGACTCACAGAGAACTTTGAATCTGGGGCAACTTTTCTTGAGACTTACAAATACCAATACCAAATATTCAATTTGGTGACCTTGTAGTTCAAAAGGTTCTCACAGGAAGGAAGGAAGGAAGGAAGGAAGGAAGCAAGGAAATCTGGTCAGTAAACATCAAGTTAACTGGGTAGTTTCTGGCCATCAAAATTTACCTTCTTTTGAAGGAAGGAAGAGGAGAGGAAGAGGTTGAGAGAGACGATGAACTGAGTTACCCAGTTCAGCTACCCCATTCAGGTGTCTTGGTCTACTCATAGGTTATGTTTGTCCTTAGTTTTCCAAGAGTACCATGGCATCATAGAAATGATGACATGACTTGCACTTGACATTGTTTTGAGTGAGGGAGAGCTGTGCAAGGTCACCAGCCTCACTTTCTCCTCCTGATCCATCTGTACCAATGACAGATCAGTAAAAATCAAGCAACCCAGAAAATATTCCTGATGGCTTATGCAACGTCTTATAGACATAGTCTCTCCCATTTTCCAAATAAAAGAGAGCAATACATTTCCTGATGTTTCTCCCTTGTGCCAAGATTGGTCATTGCAACTGCATAGCATTCAACTTTCTTAGTCTTCATTTATATTATCACAGTCATTGCACATATTTGTTTGCTTGGTTCTGTAAACTTCACTTTGCATCAATTCATACATTTTTCTCACATTTCTCTGAATTCCTTATATTTATTATTTCATATGGCATAACAATATTCCCTGATATTTGTATGCTAAAATTTGTTCAGTGCTCCAATGTACTCTTTTGTTTCCAATTTATTGCCACCACAAAAGTTCTTCTATGAATATTTTGCAATATCTCCATCCCGTATTTTTGTAGCAGATTTAAAAAGGAAAAATTTAAGTGCAGAATTTTATTATTATATGTATTGGATTTTATGCTCTTTTATTCAGTTTAATGTTCCATCTTATTAAGGCCCTTTTTTGTACTTAATTGCAATGGATTAGCTACTCCTATGCCATCATGTACTCATAGCACTATGGCTTCATTCATAGTTGAGGATGAAAGCAGAGCCCTACAGCATCTCATCAGAGTTCCCCTATTCTTTTGTCATTGATTCATTAATGAATACTGAGCCTAATCATTTAGTCACTAATTCACTTAAATATTTTGTGATTGATTATATATTTCTCTATGCTGTCAACAAGAATATCTTTAGATGTTTTGCTAGATGCTTTGCTAGATTTCAAATACTTCTGTAGCATCTCTTTAATATTCTCTTTTGGTAAGCCTAAAAAAATGCAAATGTGCTTAATCTGTGAGGACTTTTTCCTTGAAAACTCAGTTCTTTGGTCCTAGTGATCAGAAATCCATTTTATTACTTTTCAAGAGTTGTATATTTAATAATTAATCTCTTCTCAATTTTTTTCATGAGTTAGCACCACTGGTTTGTATTTTGTAAAAATCTATCTTCTTCCTCTTTTTGAACTGATGTTGCCTGAAAGTAATGTCTAACAAGATGGAAATTATCAAACATCAGGCATTTCAGGTTGAGATTTCTTCAAGAAAGGGACTGAATCTTTTCCCTGGCATAACAGAAATAAGAATTTTTAACAAGAAGACCTGGCCAAATTCTGACTCAGACATTTTTAAAAAACAATTTTCAACATTCTCTTTTACAAGATTTTGAGTTCTAAATTCCCTCCCTTTAATTCCCCTTCCAAAAATGGCATGCAGTCTGATATAGACTATACATGTATGATCATATTGAACATGTTTCTGCATTAGTCATGCTTTGAAAGAAGAATCAGCATGTGGATAGCATTTTTCATCATGAGTTTTTTGGAATTGTCTTAAATCACTGCATTACTTAGAAAAGCTAAGTCTAAAAACATCAGTCATCATCCAATGTTGCTGTCATTGTCTACAATATTCTCCTGGTTCTGCTCAATTCACTCAGCTTTTAAGAGTAAGCCATGTTACCCTCCTCAGAAGCAGTTCTTTGTAAAAAAACAAAACAAAACACATACACACACATACATACACACACACAGACTGATTGAACCAGATGACCTCCAATAACTCTCCTATACATTTGTCATCCCATTATTTCCCCATAAGACTTAGTAGAGGGTTGCTATTTAGTAAGCCGGTTGACTTGTTGAGGTGGAAAATAAATTAATGAATGCTCATTTCTTAAAAATTATTTTTGGAATTAAGGGGGAAAAACTGTATTTGAATTATCCTAACTCTGATACTTCATTGATTCATTCCTTTAATAAACATTCATTAAGCACCTACTACATGCCAGGGAACATAGCATACACTGGGAATAAAGAGAAAAAAATGTAAATAAAAATCTCTGCCTTCAAATACCTAACATTCTACTGAGAAAACACAGTATGTACCCATATAGATAAATTCATGGTGTTTACAAAGTAAATATGAATAAAGGCCTTTAGATGTTGGCACTTAACCTGGGATTTCAAGGAACATAAGATACTATGTCATAGAGACAGATTTTTACAAAAGTGAGTGTATGAGATGACATACATTCAAGTGTAACTTGATTGGACTGCAAAATTCTTGGATGGGTGTAATATATACTAAGCATGGGAAGGTAGGTTGGAACCAGATTGGTAAGGGTTTTTTAAATGCCAGAATGTAGATCCTATACTTTATCTAAGAGGCAAAAGGGAGCCTCTTGAACTTCCTGAGCAGGAGAGTGCTAAACTTAAACTTCAGGAATTTCGCATTGGCATCTGTGTAGAGATCAGATTGGAGTGAAGAGAAATGATTCTGGAAGGCAAATGTTGAAATTGTCTACAAGAAAACTGACGATGACCCAAACATGGGTGGTGGGTGTATGAGTAAAGCTAAAGGGAGAAATAAGAGAGATTCTGTGAAGTTATTGTTGATAAACCTTGGCAGTTGATTGATATGGGATCTGAAGGAGAAGGAATAATTAAAGTTGAATCTGAGATTGTGAGAGTGACTTGAACAATGAATGATGTACTGCCCTCAAAATAAATAGAGAGGCTTAGAAGAAGTGTATGTTGATAGAGAAAAAGATAATTAACTCTGTTTCAAACTTGTTGAAGATGTGCTATGCCCAGGACAGGATGGATATCCAGTTGGTGCTGGGCAGTTGGTGATGAAGGACTAGAGCTCAGTGGAGAAGTATGAGCATTATTTGTATATCTTCACCCAAAGCCTCCACTTCTTCTTCTCTCCTCCCCTTACACCTCAGTACTTTTCAATCTGGCTTCTAAAATTGTAACTGCTTTCTGCAAAGTTATTAAAGACCTCTTACAGGCCAAATTTGGTCATCTGTCCTTAGTACTCTTCCTTCTTGTACTCTTTTTGACATTATTGATCACAGTATCTCCTCCTCAATACTCTCTTCTCTCTAGGTTTTCAGGACACTTCCTTCTCTCTCCTTTCCTCAGCTTTCTTTCTTCCCAGTTCTATGAGGGATTGTTGACCATTCTCTCCTCCTTGATCCTCTCCCTGGGTTTTTAAATTACTATTTTCAGGATTCTTATGTTTGTTTATACCTTTTCTAGTTCTTTTCCTATCAAATCACCCATATCACACCCCTTAATTGTGTGATCCACCCCCCCAAGCTCTTTTCAGAATTGTCTCTTCTTCCTTTTCTATATCCTCTCTCTTGTTTATGTCATCAGTTTCCATGGGTTTAATCATAATCTCTATGCAAATGACTCCAAATCTATATATTTAGAGCTAGTCTACCCACATAACCAATTGTCTGTTGAATATTTCAAACTGGAGATGTCCCAGAGACATATCAAACTGAATATGTTTAAAGCAGAATTCATTATGTTTTTCACCAAAACCACCTGTCATCAAAACTTCCCTATTTCTATTGAAGGCACCACAATTCTCCTACTTTCCTAGAGGTGTAATGCAGAGTTATCCTTGACCCCTTACTTTCTCTCAATATGCAAAATTTTGGTATTTCTAATCAATGGAAGACATAAAAACTCTGATCAAAACACTGACCAACCATGATTTTCTAAGACTCATAATTGAGTATTGTACCCACCCACATAGACTCAGAGTAAAAATTGAGACATATTTGTTTTTGATGTTACCAATGTGAGAATTTGTTTTCCTTGTCTATACATGCTTGTAAGAGGAGTTTCATTTTGTCTTTTTCTTTCTCAATAGAGAATGGGGAGAGGGAAGAAAGAAAGTAAACTTTTATTGATTGAAAAAAATTAATTTTAAAAAAGAAATTTCCTACTATTCCTTATCACCTCTAGGATAAACTACAAATTTCTCTTCTGTTTTAAATACTTTACATCTGGGTTCCTCTATATGTTCCATAGTCCTTATTATATTCCAGGAGGTTTCCTCTTATGCCTTCTACATTCTTAACAAACTGGCTCACTTTTGCTCTGACTTGTTATAGCATTCCATTGGTTTGACCTCTTAATATGCTTAGCCTCCTATAAGAGGCTCTCTTATTTCTCTCATTTCATAGTGTTCCCTGCTACCCACCACCAACCCCAACTACTTTGAATCTATGTGAATAGATAGATAGATAGATAGATAGATAGATAGATAGATAGATAGATGCTGACATAGAAATATCTATCTACATCTATCTATATATATGCACATATATACATACAGGCACATATACATACACACTTAGCTGTGTGTATATTGCCTTCCCAATAGAATAGAGGCTTTTGGAGGGCAAAAGCTGTTTTGTATTTGGTTTTGTTTCCACAGAGCCTGGCACATTGGAGGTTCTTCAAAAATGCTTGTTTCATTTAATTAAAAGGTCACCTGTGCACAAAGAGAAGAGCTATAATTTCGTGCACAAAAGATAAGAATAAGAAACTTGCTAAGTACCATGCATTTATAGTAACTTGGTGGTCTTTGTTCATTGAGTCTTGTCCTGGACTCACTGATCACTGCCCAAGCTCCAAAGAAGGAATTTCATCAGTTTAACTGTACCCTTTACACAGCCTCCCTCAGTGTCTCTGAACAAGTGATTTTTCATTTTCCCGAACTATGACAGCAAGAATATTAAATCCCCCTCACTTCCATTCACTGGGTGGGTGTTAGAAGGGAGCATCTTTGTGATCTTTCACTCCCATAAGCAAAATCATGTCTACAATTTCCTAAAAAGGTTAAGATGGCTAATTTTGGATTATTCAAAGAGCGCACTAGTGGAAAACTATATTCTATTTCATGGTGGACAAAGTAAAAGTCTTAGCCTTCAAGCAGGAGCTGGATAATAACAGATTAGAAGAAATGGTCTTTGTGGTTTCTCCTCCCAATGCTGAGATCCCATGCTTCTTCAGTACTCTGTCATGCAACTGGTATATTCAATTCTCAAGATTGGAAAGGATCTTATAAACTGAAGATATAAAATGTTAGACCTAGAGCACTGAACACAGAATATAAAATGTTAGATCTGCAAGGGATCTTAGCAATATAATATCTCAGAATTGAAAGGGGATTTAGACTTATAAAGCCAGGTCTCAGTTCAATG
This sequence comes from Notamacropus eugenii, assembly GCF_028372415.1. Classification (NCBI taxonomy): domain Eukaryota; kingdom Metazoa; phylum Chordata; class Mammalia; order Diprotodontia; family Macropodidae; genus Notamacropus; species Notamacropus eugenii. The sequence continues at coordinate 358,023,106 of NC_092872.1, forward strand.
GTATTTTAGAATTATATAACTACTGCATGGTAGTGTCAATGAGCTTTTATCAAGCATTCATTTTGTGTCAGACATTGTGCCAAATACTTCAGATACAAATAAAGGCAAAAACTGGGGTACTGCTCTCAAAAATCTTGCATTATAATGGGGGAGACATGTTAATAACTAAATAAACATAAGATATATGCAGTATAAAAGGAAGGTAATCTAGAAGGAAGGGATAGAGGGGAGGGGCACTGGGAGAGGTTTCTTGAGGAAGGCAGGATTTGAGTTGAATTTTGAAGGAAACCATGCAAACCAGGAGTATAGCTATGAGTATAGCTTAACAGTATATAGTTTACTTATTTGTGACCAAAGATGTAAAAGCAAAGCAATAACATCAAATATACATGTAGATAAAGACTATGTGTGCCATTTCCATGGCTCCTCCCAGACTTAGTCAGCTCCTGTCCACTCTATAGGCATGTCCCAAATCCAGTTGAAGAACCTAGATTCAGCTGCTCCCACCAGGAGTGAACCAGCATTTCCATTGCTGGATTGAGCAAATATCCCCAGTGCTTTCCCACTCTAATTCTAAACATTCCCCCTTCAACTTTCTTGGTCACAGTCTCCCAGAGGGCCACAATCAAATCAACTGGTAAACTCAAGAAGTAGGCCATTTCGTCATTTGCTCCTCCTCATAAGGAAAATTTGGATCCAAATCTGATTCTTCCTTCAACTGTCCCTGCCCCAGTACCCTCTACTAGACATTGGGGACACCCGCAAAAAGAAACAGAATAAGGAGATTAAATTTCATATTTGAGGCTGGAGGAGTAGGACTGTAAAACAGGGAAAGCAGGTGTGAGATGTGAAGGGGAGGCATAAAATGTAAAACGACCATAAAAGTAGAAAGAAGTCAGTTTGTGAAGGGCTTTAAATGTCAAACCAAAGGTTTTATATTTGATAGGGAGCCACTGAGTTTATTGAGGTGCAGGAACAGAGTTAGGCCTATGCTTTAGGAAAGTCACTTTGACAACTGAGTAGGGAATGAATTAAAATGGGGAGAGATTTGGGGCAAGGAGATATATTAAAAGATTATTGTAATGGTTCAGTCAAGAGATGATGAGGACCTATGCTAAGGTGGTTACCGTGTGGGTAGGGAAAAGGGGGTATAATAGGTGTTGTGAGGTATATTGTTGCTATGGACACAATTTGACAGCAAATTGGCTAAGTAGGGTGACTATAGGTGAAGAATTTCGGATATCACCAAGACTGCAAGCCTGGATGACTGGGAAAATAGTGGTTCCTTTATAGTAAAAAGAAAGTAAACTCATATAACCCTAAGATGTCAGATCTATAAGGAAATGTAGAACCACAGAGCCACACCAAGTTAGAATTGAATGGGACAACACAGATGTTTTGGAGATGTTTGTTCTAACATGCCCTCCACTTACTGGGACCAGAGCAAATTACCCAGTCATATATCAAGTGTCCCATTATCTTGCTTGTTAGACTCATTACTCTTTTAAAGGCTAATCATTTTTTCCACTCAAAATATTTCCTCCAAAGTAATTTTAAAAGTGTTATCTCCAAGTATCTAGCAAAAGTTCATTTTTTAAAATGAAGGCCACTTGATTCATCACAATTTTCTGCCACCTACACTGAACCAACTCTGAAGTGTACTCTTCACTTTAGACACCTACTGTTCTTATTAATTCAAATATACAGTCAGATCTCATTATAACGCCCCTGAGGGACTGTAGGAACAATTGTGTTCTATGATGTCGTGTTAAATGAGGTCATGAGGAAAGGAAGAAAAAATGAGTGACTTTGGGTTCGTATGGGAAACAAAGAATGGGTTTTAACAGTGAGAGAGATCTCATGAATTACACGGGGAACTTTACTACATTACTAAATACAGTGGATCATTGGGAATGATGGAAGAAAGCTATGCTAGGGTCCTATCATTTTTTAGAGAAGAGATGGGTTTTAGTGAACTAGGATAAAAAATCCATAAGACTTAGAACCAGAAAGGATCGCAGAGATAGGCTAAGTCCATACTTTCTCATTTTATAACTAAAGAAAAATGAGGCCTAGTGAAGTTAAATGACCTGGCCAAAGTCACACAGTGAGTTAGTAGAAGATAAAAACTAGCTGTCCTGATATTTAGTTCAATGTTTCTTATGTATACCACACTGTCCCTTTCACAGCATTATTCTGATTTCAAGAGAAATGTCACAATAAGGGATGAATTGAAATTGTCACAAAGGACTGTGGGGGGATACAATGACATTTAGGTCTGGTTTTGCAACAATTACAGGGCAGCTTCATAAGAATACTTCCTCTAAATACTTAGAACTGACTTAGTTTAACTGTGGAACATACAAACATACATACATACATACATACATAACTATCTATCTATCTATACACACATGCATACACAATACACACACACACACATATATATATAGATGCTTTCATACATACATATATACACATATACATGCATGCATATTTTTTTCCCTTGGCCAGCCTATTTATTCAACAAACATTTGTTAAATGTCTAATGTGAGCAAAGTACTTTATGGCAAGAGACTTTATGGGGAACAAAACAACTCTGTTTAGTCTGGGGGAAAGGTCATTACTATTGTAGAGAGATTAGGAAAGATTTCATTGGGTAGATATCATGTGATTTTTAAAGGACTGGCAGGAAATCAATAGTCAATGAAGGGGAAGAAGGTCGTTCTAGACTTTAGGAATGACTTTAAAGACATGGAGACAAGAAAATCCAGGACATTCATGTAGAGGTTGTGGATAAACTGAAAAGGAAGGACGACCTCTACTTGTAGAGGTCATAAAAAGACAGGCATATGCATAGGAGCTGAGGAAGTGGAGAGATATCTTGTGTAACCATATCATCTAAGAATTTTAGTGTCAAGACAGATGATAGAATACCTGAATGGAGTAGAAGGATACAGGGAAAGGCTACAGAAAAGGGTTGCTCTTATAAGATGAGAAGTGGGTGTTATTTAAGCAATGATAACAAAAATAGCATAGGTTTTTTGTGACTCCCTGAATATCACAGGATCATAGATCTGAAGAGGGAAGTGAGCTTTGATATTAGCTAGTCCATTTTCTTCATTTTACAGCTCACACAGCAAGCAGAAGACACAAGTTAAACAAAGGTCCCCCAACCCAAAATCCAAAACCCTTTCCACTCAAAATCACTTCACCTCAGTTGCTTTTAATGCAGTAGTGGTGGTTTGGCTTGGTTTGATTTTCGTTTTTTTTAACCATTTGGTTGAACAATTTCACAAATGGAGATTTTACTCACCTGATTATTCTTTCATCAACTGGGGAAATGTATAGTGAAAGTAATCGGATAAGACTTTCGTAAATACTTTCTCATAAATTCTTTACTTGGACCTTCTTTTTACAAACTGTGGAAGTCTCAAGTAAAAAGAAGGTTAAAAAAAATAAAGTCTTAAGAGAGAATGTTTTGAGAAAGTAATGTACTGCTTTCTTCCTTTTTTAATTTTTTTTTTTTTTTGGAAAACTTTATAGAGCTACACAAAATTCTTCCCCCACTCCAAAATGTACTTTTATGAAAGCTATCCATCAAATGCCAAGGATAATAATCAATTTTCTGTCACAATGAACTGATAAAAGCATTCAGTAATAATGTCATGGGGGGGAAATTTGTGTTGGAACTCGTAATGCACAGCCCTGATATCAAACGAATTCATAAAAGCTCAATCCTGCTGTAGCCCTCGGAGGCATGACAAAACACAATTTCTCATCCGCAGGATATGGAATAATTCTCTTTTTTATTTTTACAGAAAGGAAAGCAAAAAGAAATCTGAATTTCTAAAAAAAATATTACACAATCCTGCTTATGCAGGTGAACATTAGCGCTCATTTTGGCGGCCGGTATCACAAGCCGTTATGGTGATTTTTCTCACATCATGCAAATGGCTGCATAATGCCTACTCCTTTTGGAATGTGAAATCAAATCAGCATTCTAATACTACAAGCCTGTGATGAGCTTGGAAATAAATATGCAGAAGCACATAAAAAAAATCAAGGCAATCAAGGGGAGCCAGCGTCCTCGCCCGGACTATAAATCTTTGTCTATTTCAATCGCGGAGCTGGCCGAATCAGTGTAAAATTCGAGTGGGGATGTCATCAATTTCTGTTAACCTCTCTATTCCTCTTTGTGTTGGTGAGGTCCTGATGGATTGGTCTTGTCACGTGTGCCCGGTTCACAGTATGTTAACATAGAAGGGTGCAGGCAGGTTATGAAGAAAGGTTATTACTGTCCCAGTCTGGACCCACACTTACTATCTCTTCTGGTGTCACAGAAAAAGAAACCTTGCCATCTAGGAAATTCCAAAGATTTCTTCCAGTTTGCCAACCAAGTGAAAAAGTCGTATGTTGGTTCCTTTGGCCTGGAAGATTGTGGGTCAGCTTTACCTTGTGATAACTGACTTTTGTCTCTTGAACAAGTCACGCTCCCTCTCTTAACTTCAGTTTCCTCTCCTGAAAAATGGAGATAATATTTTTTGCATCATTTGTAGTACATAAACACAACAATAGAGGGAGGAGAAAATTATATTGATTAAATTCAACTCAGTTCAGAAGAAAGCACTGAATCTAGAATTAGAGGATCTAGTTTGAATCCTGCAACAGATATTGACCTGTTTGACCTTAGGCAAGTGCTTAATCTCCTGGGGCTTAATACTTTCATCCATAAAATGAAGGGATGGGACTGTGTCCTCTAAAGTCTTACAAACTGAATTAAAAGATTCTGGATCTAGAGCTGAAAGTGACCTCAGAGACTAATTTCCTTATCTTCTGGATAAGGAAACTAAAGCCTAGACAGTTTAAAGAATTTACTCAGGGTCAAAACTAAGTGTCTAAAGTGGAATATAAACTCAAAGCATCTTGTCTCTCAGTACAGTGCTTTAGCAACCTAACCACACTTCTTCATTCAATTCAATTATTCTGTCCTGTGGTACAATCAATAGAAAATACACTGGTCTTGGAGTCAAAAGACCTGAGTTCTATTTTTCACTGTAGACTTTGATTTTCTCACCTGTTAATTGTTGAGAGTATGCTTCATAATTTCTAAGGTCACTTTCCACTCTAAAGATCTATGAGAACTCATTGCAACAATTATTTATAAGACATGTGTCATGGTTAGATAATTAGTTTTAAACCAAACTCAGAAGAATTGCTAACAATGCATCCACGTCTGTCAGCATCCAAGAAAGATGCCAATAAATCTGAAGGACAGATTGATTGTAATAGAATGAAATCAGAGATAAATGTAAAGTCTAAAATTAAGGTCTCAAACCTCAAACTACAAGATAGAGAAGATGATTAAATAGTGAGACATGCTAATAAAATCTGGAGCTTTGTGGACTGTAAACGTAATGTGAGGTAATGGTAGGATATATTAGCAAAAAGTCATGAATCTAATTTAGGCTGCAGTAAGAGAAACAGCTTTCTGGCGCCAGAGACAGGAAAGTACTGTTGCTTCTTCTCATAGTCAGACCACATTTGAGTGATTGTGTTAAGTTTTGGGAACTATTTTTTTTAAAAGGATGGCAATATGACTAAGATTGTTGTTCTGTTGAGTCTGACTCTTCACAACTTCATTTCCTTCTCTAGCTCATTTTATAGATGAGAAAACTGAAGAAAACAAAGTTAAATGACTTGCCCAGTTTGCACAATTATTAAGTGTCTGAAGCCAGATTTGAACTAAGGTATCCCTGCCTCCAGGGCCAGCTTTCTACTCATGTGCCCATGACTGAGATTAATCAGAAGAAAATCTTCAGGATCATAAGAAGTCAGAGGATCATTCATTTTGAATGAGGATCATTTCAAGGAGCAGGGTTTATTTACCATGAAGGAAAAAAAGGGATACCATGATAGTTATTTTTAAGCATTTGACAGAAGACATTAAAAGGAAAACAATTGTCATGTTATAGAGTTTGAAGAGTTGATATTAGGGGAAAAAAGATGAATTGCATTTGACCTCAAAGGACAGAACTAGAAAATGTGAATGGAAATGAAAGAGAAGCTCAACTCAACAGAATGAAAAACTCCTCAACATTAACAGTTAACTCAAAGCTGAATGGGCTGCCCTTGGTGGGTTTCTTCTCATTAGACGTGTTCAAGTTGAAATTTGATGCCCAGGATGTTGTAGAGTAGATATTTGTTGTTTATAATAAGTTTGGACCAGATAACACCCAAGGTCTCTTACACTTCCAAGGTTCTATAATTCTGTAGGTATCATCCATTTTCTCTCTTTAAGAAATATCACCAATGGGAGAGGTGGATGTGGAGAAGTGGCAGGAATGTGCCCCTTACACAAATAATTGTTATGAAAAATGAAACAGATAATCTTTATAAGAAAACACAAAATATTATTTTGTATGAGGAAAGATAGTATAAGCATTTTTAACTTTGTGAGTCTATGTCATTCTAAGCAATTATCATTATTATTTGGCCTGATAAAGTCTAAGAGAATTTGTCAGACTGATGATAGTGAAAAGAAAAAGGCACCTTATCTGTTCACCAAATTAAAAATGCAGTGAAAGGTTTTCAAATTCCAAAGAAGTAAAATCTGACATCTTAAAATAAGATCCCAACTTGCCTAAAATGAAACGAGAACTATGTAGTATAGATACTAACACCAAATTGTGGAGAAGCAAGGAGTATAAATAATAGAAAGCATGGTTCTAAGTTAATATGATTCTCTTTTTGTAACTAAAGGATTAAAACTTTTATATCTTAATGAGTGCTGTCCTTTTCAAAATCATCTCTTTGGAAGCACACCATTTCATATCATTCTACATTTTGAGCCAGGGGATGGGGGTTCAAATCCCAGTATAGATGTTTACTAGCTAAGTGACCTTGGGCAAGTCACCTAACACCCCTGTTAGCCTCAGTTTCTTCTATAAAATGAGGGACTTAGACTAGCTGATTGTTAAACTATCTCTGAAAGTTATGAATATCTTTTTAGAGTAAACAATCAAGTTTAAAAGTAAAGAAGTCTAAAAAACAAAACCTCAGAGTTAGGTGGAAGGAGACTTGGATGTCAACTAGTTTGATCTGTACCCAGGGGTATGTGGATAAATATTTAAAAAGCAGCTCTCCAGGGGAAAAAAAAGTATATCACAACACACTTTTAAGTTTATTCTGCATTATCAACATTTTCTCTATCATTTCCTTAAATGTAGATATGGAACAAAGCAATAGCCTATGCAATGATTTGCAGTCTTTGATGTTTCCCCCCTCAAGGTGTAAATGATCACACTTAAAATTTAACAATCAATTCTCAAGAATGAACCAGCTTCAGCCTGTACCTGAATGGGAACATTCTCTCCAGCACTGGTGTCAAATTCAAATAAAAAGAATGGACATTCAACTATATGAAAGCATCCCTGTAGCCATATCATGATTAGAAAAATCACATATTAACAATATCTATATTGTATTGTATTTTCATTTCTTTTGTTATTTCCCAAATGCATTTTAATCTGGTTTGACAGCACTTAGGAATGCCTAGGTCATGTCTGATATCTCCTCTCTACAAACTCTCTAACAAGTGACCACCCAAACTCTCTCTGAGGCTTTCTATTAAATGTGTAGGTAGCCACTGTTTAAAGAGGCAGCCAATTCTAGGTTGGAACGGCTTTAATTGTAAGGAAGATTTTCTTTCTATTTTGACATGAGGTACATGTATCCTTGCATTTGGAATCCCAGAATTTAAAGCTGCAAGGAATATTAGAATTCATCTCCTCCAATTTTTTTCTTTCGTAAAGAAGGGGACTGAGTCTTGGAGAAGTTGACTTGTCCATGGTTGCCCAAATATTAACAGACACAGAGTTCCTTGAGTCTAAATCCAGTGTTCTTTGCATCAAACCATAGATGCAGAGACAAAAGGAGTCTGCTGCTCTGGAATATTAATCTATTTAGAAGAAAGCAACAAACTAACAGAGGATATGATAATTTGTGGGGAAACAGGGTGAGAAAGAGAAAAACACATGTTGAGGTCAAAGTGGAGCTTTGCATCACTCAATTTAATTAATATTAATTAGGTACTTACTATGAAGGCAGAACACTACACTAAGTCTCCCCCTTTAAGTATTAAATACCCCACACATTTTGGCCACAGATTAGCTTTCCATCGACAATATTCTTTCTCCTGCCCTCTGTGATCTAGCCAAACTGGCCTTTTATCTGTTCCTCATACACAACACTTCGTTCGCCAAAACCATGAGTTTACTTTAGCTGTTCCATCAGCCTGTAAAATGCTCTCTCCTTACCTCTGCCTCGTAGATCTCTCTATTTGAGCTGCACCGCAAGCAGTCTTCTCCATTACACTTTTCCTGATCCCTGAAGTGCTAGCTCCCTCCCTCAAATTATTTTATGTTTAAGTACTTTGTATATACTTACCTTATATTTATGGTATTTATATATATACATGTAAATATGTAATATTTTCAAAATAAAGTTTATTAATATACTTAATAAGTATCTAATATATAACATCAGTATAGCATATTAGCCATATCATATAATACATTATATATTTCATTGCATATATATTATGCACATATATGTATATATGTGTGTATAGAGATATCAATAAGATAGATAGATAGATCTATATATCTGGCATCTCAGAAAAAAGGAACTTCTATTTTATCCTAGGGTCCACAGGAAGCCACTGGAGTTGGTTGAGTAGGGGATTCACATGGTTAGATATGTATTTACAGAAAATTGCTTTGTTAGCAGTGTGAAGAAACAAATAGAGTAGCGAGATGCTTGAGACAAGAAGTCCAATTAGGAGTCTGTTCCAATAATGTATGAAAGAAATGATATGACCTGAATTATGGTGGTAGCTATGAGTGTGGACAGAAGGTGTACAGTGTGAGAAATGAGGAAGTAGAATGGTTAAGATTTAGCAAATGCTAGAATATGTTGTGGGGGAAGGGCAAGGAATCTGGGATACTAAGGTTATGGGGGAGGTTCAGAAGATCGGATGGTTTAGAGGAAAAATAGCAGTTTTGGACATGTTGAGTGTGAGATGTCTCAGGAACATACAGTTTAAAGTGTCTAATAGGCAATTGGTGATGTGGCACCAACATTTAAGAGGTGTCTGAAACTGGACACATCCATTTGTGAATCATCTCATAGCCAAACCCATGTGAGCTGTTGAGGTTACCAAGGAGAAAATGTTGACAGAGGAGAAGCTGGGTGGGGGACTCATAGTTAGGATGTGTGACATGGATGATGACCCAACAAAGGTGATTGAAAAGGAGCTGTCAGACAGGTCAAAATGGAGAAATAAGAGTCATGAACATCCAAAAAGGAAAAGGTAACTAAAAGGAGAAGTTAGTTAACAATATCAAATGAAGAAAAGTGGTCAAAAGCATTGGGATTTAGAAAAGACTATTAAAATTGGCAGGTTACTGATAATTTTGGAGAGACATCTCTCTTCAGTACTGATTTCAAATGCCATACTAATACACAGGAATGAAATAGATTATTATGCTCTTACAAATAATAATAATGATAATAATATTAATATATCACTTCCTATGTACCAGACACAGAGCTAAGCACTTTATAATTATTTCATTTGATCTTCACAACAACCTTGGGAGGTAGATATTTACTCCATTTTACAAAAGATTAAACTGAGGCAAACAGAGGTTGTGTCTTGCTCAGAGTCACATATCTAGTGAGTATCTGAGGCCAGATTTGAACTCAGGTTTTCCTGAGTTCTACTGGTGTTGGATATACAAAGACTGAGAATCTTTTCTTCTAGCTCTGTCCTTAGAAGCTGAAAAATTTTAATTTCTGCTTCACATGGCAGCCATTCAAATACATAAAGACAGAAAAGGTAAGCAGGAGATTGGTGATCTGCTATTGAGTGTTCTAAGCCCCTGAGCTTGCATTCATATGAATCACAGGAAAATGAATAGGAAGTGATAGATTTTGGTGCAATTGAACATAGAATTAAAATGAAAACTTCCTCAAGGTAAAGGAAAATGGAGGTGCCTATAATGAAGTGATTTGGCAAAATTACAGAAAGGGGGTTCTACATGTATAACTGTAGTAAAAAAATAAATCTAGGGCTGTATAGTAAAATGCAGCCTTCAGCTTCTGACCGCACTATGATACTGAAGGGATAAGAATTGCAAGCATTTAATTAACAGGTGATATGAATTTTGGATACAGAGCTTCCCAAAAGAAACAAGTGTAATATTTCCTTTTTCTGGAGCATTGTTTTAAAAGAACTAGGTAGACTAATAAAGTATTAGAATTGGAAGGAAATTCAGAATAGTAGAATTATAGGACGACAAAATTGACAGTAGCCTTAGAGCATAGAATGTAGGAATATAAAGCCATAAAATGATAGATATGGATGCAGAGAATGTAGCATATCAGAACCATTAAAAATAACTTTAAAATCATCCATGCCAATTTCCTTATTTTAATTATGGCTTATTTCAATAGTTCATAAAGCTCCTTCATATATATTATTTTAATGTATTCTCACAACAACGCTGTGAGGTATGTAGGACAGGAATTATTAGGAACATAACCTTAACTTCCAGTTAAAATGGCAATGTGAAAGGTTACTGAAAAGCTTAGCCCTCCCACATAAATCCCAGCAAGTATCTGAAAAAGGCTCCAGAAAAGCACATGATAAAAAGAATGAGAATAATGCAGAAAAAAGGCTGCATAAAGAGAGCCAGAAGTTATCAAGGATTAATAGAGTGTTGATACCGTGGAAGCCAGGGACAGGTTGGTGGTTCAGTGGATAGAGAGCTAGGCCTGAAGTCAGAAAGACCTGAGTTCAAATTTGACCTCAGATACTTACTAGCTGTGTGACCCTGGGTAAATCACTCTGTTAATCCACTGAAGAAGAAATGGTAAACCATTCAAGTATCATTGTCAAGAAAACTCCATGGACAGTATTGCATCCTATGGTCACAGGGTCATGAAGAGGCAGACACAATTGAACAACAACTTTGGAAGCCAGAACAAATTTAGGAAAACATGGAAACTTATGGAAGGAGGAAGAAGAAATGTCCCTAAGGAAACTAATGCAAGGTCCTACAAATGAACTCTAAACAAGTTAAAGCTTTGAAGCAGCATTTAAGGAAGTTGCCTTGCAAGACAGTGTAAGTACTAATAATTGGGAGACCTGAATCCAGATCCTGTCCTTAGGAGAAAGAGAGGATGGAACCTTCCATTATGCTTCAATGCACAGGTAAGCCAAGTATCTAATTCAACTCCTTAAGCATCAGTGCTAGGGTAGGGCTATTGATCAGGCCTGAAGCCATGATAGATCTCCAATATCCCACTGGGGCTTGCCACAGTCATATCAGGGCCTGGAAACAACTCAACTTCAGGAATTGCACAAGGGAAAGGAGGAGATTGGTCAAGGCCAGAATCTATAGTTCAACACCAAGGAGACTGAGATAGAATCCAGTGCTTAAGGTAGGGAGTAGGAACTAATATAAGCTACTACATATTGATCAGTTTTGGTGGTAGTACCTAGACTACAAAAGAGAACAGGATCAAGTAAGGCCTACCCAACTGTTCCCAAAGCATGCAGAGGGAATTGGCCCAAACACAAAATCCCATTCTAAAAACTGAAGCTGAGTAAAATGAACAAAAAATGACTAAAACAACCAACACATAATACCGAACACCATGAAAAAAATACAATAGGTTAAAAGAAACTTGGGAGGCAAACCTAGAAGAAAAGAGCAAAATCATAAGAAATGCAAGTAGAGATTTGGAGGGTTAGGGGAAAAATGACTTGGCTACAATAACTATCAGAATAGCTGAAAGGAGTAAAGGAAGATAAAATTATCTTTATCTGTCTATCTATAAACACAATGCATATATACACATGTGTACACATATGTAAATCTGTACATGTATACATATGTATCTGTGCATCCACATGCATACATACATTCATTATGCACACATCTTATCTAATTTCTTTAAGAGTATATAAATATATTGGAAATCTGACATACAAATTAGTACTTATCAGGTCCTATGGTAGCCCCTAGTCTAGGGTCTCTCTGTTCCTTTATCTCTTGAAAATTGAGTTATCAACCTCCTTTGATTCTTTTACTAAGGGCAGATAGAAGACTCAGTGGGTAGGATGCTAGGCCTGGAGTTAGGAAGACTTGAGGTGAAGTCCAGCCTCAGATATTTACCACTTCTGTGACTCTGAACAAGTGTCATGTAACCTCTGTCTTAATTTTTTCATCTGTAAAATAGGGGTGATGATAATAGTACCTGTCTTAGGAAAGATACTAGAATGGTTTGTCACTTCCTTCTCCAAGTCATTTTATAGATGAGAAAACTGAAGGTAGATACATCTTGCAGTGGATAGAATGCTGGACCTGAAGCTAGAGAGACTCATCTTCCTGAGTTCAAATCTGGCCTCAGACATGTTCTTGCTTTTTGACCTTGGGCAAGTCACTTACTCCTGTTTGCCTCAGCTCCTCATCTATAAAATGAACTGAAGAATGAAATGGAAAATCACTCCAGTATCTCTGCCAAGAAAATCTCAAATGGGGTCACAAAGAGTTGTGACACAACTAAAATGACTGAACCACTACCACAGCAAAAACTATCAAGAGTTGTTGCAAAGTTCAGGTGAGTTAACCATTGTGTAAAGTGCTTAATACAGTGCCTGGCACATAGTAAGCAATATATAAATGTCAGTGATTCTTATTATTAGCTGTTATTACTGTAAGCAGTATCTAGGAAATGGTCTTCTTTACATTGCCCCATCTCCCATCACTCTGTGTTCTGGGGCTTAATGCCATGCTTCAAGTTCTACTGATAGAATTTATTCCATGAAGTCCATGTTTCTTCCATAATTGGTCATATAGGCATTTGAGGGCTCTTGTCTTTCTGAACATAAAGGCAATTACTTCGATTCCTTCCATTAAAAACCAATGGCATCAGGCAACGATCATAACTGGCACCATGAAGTATTCAGAGTCTAAGTATGCAAGCAAGTGATTGCTTCATTGAACTGCAAAGGTTATATACCCTTCAAGGTCTATACAAGCATACCTCATTTTATTATATTTGCTTTATTGTACTTCACATATAGTGAGTTTTTTACAAATTAAAGTTCTGTGGCAACACTGCATCAGGCAAGTATGTCAGCAATAGTTTTCCAACAACATGACTCTCATTACATCTCCATGTCACATTTTGGTAATTCTTGCAATATTTCCAACTTTTTCATTATTACTATATTTGTTACAGTGACCTGTGAATAGTGATCTTTGTTGTTACCATTTTAATTGTTTTGGGGTGCCATGACTTGCACCCATAGAAGACAGTAAATTTAATAGATAAACATTGTGTATGTTCTGACTGGCTGTTCCTGTCCTTGTCCCTTGCCTCAGATCTTCTACTTCCTGAGACATTGTTGGGTCAATCAATAACCTTACAATCACCTCTAAGTGTTCAAGTGAAAGAGTTAATAGATGAGGCAAATTTCATTGTTGTGACAAGAAGTTTCTTGAAAGCTGGGATGGTTTCAATTTTGTCTTTGTAGTTCCAGTGCCTGGGACGTAGAAGATGCTTTTAAAATGCTTGTAGCTCACAAATGTAACAGGTGTCAAAGGTAGAATTAAAACCCTCATCACCGCTCTTTTCATTTTTTCAGATGGATGTATAATATGGAAATACATCTTCAACTTCAGAATTCATGTTGAAAGCATTTCCAACAGAAGCAAGGAAAGTAAAGTTTTATCCATTATTGGTTATCCTAAGTGGAGGGTATTCCCTCTTCCAAAATTATCTGGCCATGATGTGATTTTGGGGGTTACAGACTAGTTAATTAGCATAATTATCACATGACCATTTCACTCCATGATATATAGTTGGATCCTCTGTGGTATGGCTTGCTAAGCTTTGCTGTTGCTCTTTGGAATTTAAAGAGGAAAAAAAAAATCCTGAACATTGACTTAGTGAGTTGGTAAAAATCTAAGCTGATTAAAAATCTAATAAGCAAATTACTTCTTTAAAAAAATGAACTCCTCAAAACCTGCTGACTGACATTTTTGTAATGTCATAAAAAATTATACCACTTTATATAGTCCTAATATTCTAATTTTCTACAATGCTTTAAAGTTTAAAGAGCTGGGTGATATTCATATTCTGATGTTAGTCATTCCTCACCACATCCCTCTGAGTCAGGCTGGGGAGGTATTATTATTTCTACTTCACATATAAAGAACTGAAGTTAATGTAGTATATATAATGAAGACTGACACAGGAATAGTATGCCTCTAACATAGACAGACTAAGAAACCTGAGTTTGGGAAAGTGAGGTTGATTAGAGAGAATATAAAGTATGTATACACACTTTGTAACTGATTCTAATCTGCTAGGCACATGATTAAGATAAGTCTCTTTGATTGGCTGAATAGCCAGACCCAGAGATACCTTTGAAAGGCATTATTCTCCTGTGGCCACTTTCCTTGGCCTCTCTCTCTATGACTCCTTTGCTGATGGAACCTGGTGAGAGCCAAACTTCAAAGGGAGAGAGCCTAGACCTTCACATCTTTAAGGACAACATATGGTCGTGTGAGACAAGTTTCAGTTTTTTGCCACAGAATTTTTATTTCTTCTTTAGGGAAAGTGATTGGAGACTCAGACCTTGTTAGTTTGGAAACTTGAGAGTGACTTTCGGAACCCAGAACATCAGTAACTTGGATGAGGACTCATCCAACATTCATGCTGGCTATATCTATGAACTTGGTGAGACTAAAGTTAGGTAGAAATTGTGTTAAGAGTGACCCCACTCTGTTCAGGGAGAAAGTGAGATAGCAGAGTGAAATCCAGAGGTATTAGGGGAAATGTTTGTACTTCTGTTCTTCTTATATCTTAGGAAATATCCCATTGTAAATTGTAATTGATTTCCAGTGGATAAGTAGAATTGAGTCCCTAGTTACTGGCACGTATAACAATGGGAGAAACAGCTCTTTTTGCTTGAACCAGTGGCAGTAGAGATGAGCTATCTCCAGGTGTCTATCAGGACAGTAACTCCCAACCTGAATTCTTCATTATAAAATACTATTTCTTTTTTTGAAGGTAAGCTCCTTAGGGGCAAAGACTATCTTACATGCTTGCATTTGTATCCTCAGCGTCTATCAAAGTACCTGGTGTCTATAGTGATGACAACACATGCTTTATCATACATTTGTAAACTCATGTTACAAACAAGTAAACTGAGACTCAGAAAATTTCACTTCCTCGATCATTATCACATAGATAGGAAGAGTCAGAGCCCAAATTCACATACATATGAATTGAAAGTTTTCTTGCCTTCAAGGATCACAAACTTCTCACTGACCCAATGATGTTTCAGTTCTCCATTTAAACGCACACAAGTGGGAGCCAAGCATCTGCCTGAAAAATGACCAAAAAAAATTGAGTTGTTATTTTTTTTCTTCTTCCCTACCCTCATCTGCAGATTCACCAAATAAGTGTGGCTGAACTTTTACTTTTTTTATTTAAATTTTCAATGAAGAAAAATGTATTTTTTTCCTCTCATTGGAAGAAGAAAAATGAAAAACAAAACCTTTCAACAAATAAATATGGTCAAGCAAAATATTTATTTTATTTTTTAAATTAAATTATTTTTTCAATTAATTAAAATATTGCTCCTTAGAACTATCCCATTTTCAAAGTGTCCTCCATACCTGAAATCCATTCCTTCCTCATTTTACTCTCTTAGAATTCATAAGTTCCTTCAAGATTCAGCTCAAGTGCTGCTTTCTACATGAAACCAGTCCTGATGACTTGGATTATAAACTTCTGAGGTTAGGGACTGGTTCATATCTGCTTTTATACCTGTGGAGTTTAGAATAAAATTTGGAAGATGGTAAGTGTTCAACAAGAGCATGTTGATTGATAGATGTTGACTTCTTAGATAACTAATTCTGTAATGTTCAGAATCCTATAGATGAATATTTGAATATCTGAGTAATTTTCCTTGAAACTATACATTCTAACTCATCAGTTAATTTTTGCAAACATGTGACTTTTTATATTTGGTTATTTAATTTTAGTTGAAAGTGACATTTTTCTAACTGGGCAGGGTGTTATTCATTTATTTTTATACTCAGAGAGAATAAAAAAAGTCTTCCTCTGTTTCAATAAGGATATCCACTGCTTTTCTCAAGAACAGTGAATAGTGACTGAACCAACAAAATTGAAATTTCCCACGTGGGTAGCCCTTGCTGAGGAAAGCAATCCATCCATCCATCCATCCAAACTGGGACACCTGGAACTAAAAACGAATATTGTAGGTTTTCAGAAATTGAGTGTGTGCATTTAAAAAAAAGTTTTAAGTGCTCTCTTTGTGAAGTATTTGATTGATTGGTATTCAAAAGACTTCCAATTAATTAATTCATTGGAAACTTAATAGGTGAATGGATGATTGAGGGTGGGGGAAAATGGGCGGCGGGGAAAGAAATTCCGTTGCCACAAACCAAGAAAATAAGGTTTTGTACTAAAGATGTCTTATGAATTCACTCACCAAACTCTATCAACTGTAATAACTCATATTACTATAACTCTTTAAAATTTACAAAGACCATTCATCACAGAAAAACTACGAGTTAGATAGTAAGAGCATTATTATTCTGTTTTACAAATGTGGAATCTAAGTTTCATAAACAGAGACATTTAAAATTGCCACCTTCTTACTAAATGTATTTAGTCTGACAGGTTGTATTGAACCCAATTACTTGGCTCTTTTCAGTAGTAAGGAAGGGTCCCAGTATTGGCAGTCCCAGCTTAACCTTAATGGTTATGATCCACCATATACTAGAGGGCACTGGAAAAGAATATCAATCTCTATGGTTTTCAGCTGTTACCTCTATCTTTCAACTTCAACATTTTGTGAGTAGTAACACCTTATCTTATTAAACTGGAAGAGGGTGTATGACTGTGTGACTAGGGAGGATCAGTGTAAATCTATCCAGTTGGAATATTGGCTCAAGCCTTTACCCCCCAGGAAAACTACTCTTCTTCCCTTGCTGACTATATTTCATTCAAAGAACTTAGTGGAGCATAGTGGAATTAATCATACAAGCAAGGTTTAACTATATACAGTTTGTTGCTTTCCAACTAAAGATGAAGATAAAGAGAAATAACATCAAATTTATATGTAAATAATGACTACCTGTATTACTTAGCATGGTTCCTCCCAGACCTAGGCAGTGCCTAGCCCCAAACCCAGAATTTCTCAGTGGTAATTCAGGTGACCAAACTCAGCTTCTTCCATTAGGAGTGGACAAGTATTCCCATTGCTTAATTGAACAGTCATCTCCCATGTTTTTCCATTCACAGTCTAGGCATCCTCCACAAATTTTCCTGCTCACAGCCTCCCAGAGGTGGCAAGGTAGAGCAGTGGATGGAGCTTCAGGATGGAATTCAGGAAGACCTGAATTCAAATAGAACTTCAGATATTTACTAGTTGTGTGATCCTGGACAAATCACTTTACCTTTTTCTACCTTAATTTCATTGACTGTAAAATGGGGCTAATAATAGTACTCAGCGCTCAGGGTTGTTGTAAAGATTAAATGAGGCATTTTTAAAGTGCATAGTACAATATCAGCACTTAATAGGTGCTTAATAAACGTATATGTCCTTCCTTCCTCCCACATCACAGTTAAATCAGCTGGACAACTTAATAATAATAAAAATTAACTGACATATAGCACTTAATATATGCCAGGCACTGTGCTAAGCCCTTTACAATTATTATCTCATTTAATTCTCACAACAACTCTAGGTGGTAAGTGTTATTAGTATCTCATTTTACAGGTGAAAAACATCTGTATGTTTGTCTTGCCCAGAGTCATAAAACTAATAAATGTCTGAGGTCAAATTTGAACTCAGATCTTGCTCACTCCAGACCCAGTGCTCTATCCACTGGGAGTTCAGGTCACAGTTCCCTCCTCAAGAAAAATCATTGACCATCTGAACTTTGACATTACTCTTCCTTGAATGAATTTTCTGCATAGTCTACTGCTCTGCTCTGCAGGATCTGATAGCCTTGGCTTCCTCATTGCTCACTCCTTCAACCACTATGTGCCCAGAAGAACAACCTCATCACTATGGAACATGGACAGTTATGACAAGGCATGGGTAGATCCTTTTAATCTCAAAAGTCATTTTGCCTTGTTTGTTTTTCTCCTTGAAGCAACCCACATGTTGACTGTACCTTACTTTATCCCATTTTCTTTCCCTTCAACTGTCCTTGTTTCCAAACCTGAGTTCCATGCACCAGTTGGCCCTTTGCTTCTCTCCCCCACTGACTGTAAGTTCTGAAAGGTTAGCACTATTTAATTTTTGTGAGCTTTTTTTTGAGAATTTGAGTCAGTGACTTATGTAGAATAGACGCTAAATAAGTATTTGTTAAATTGAATTGAGCCAAGATTTTGACTCTACTAATGCTGAATAGCTTTTTGTATATGGTATAGATTTGTTGGTTAGCCTTTATTTAATCTACAACAATGGAATATAAAGTTTGCATAATGATAAGATTTATAGCTGGAAGAGATGGCAGAGATCATTCTACCCCAAAGGGATTGATAGGGGAACCACTAATTAATTTTATGATTATTTTCAAGCAACCCGATAAGATTGTAGGTCATGTTCCTTTGTTGGCAAGATACCTTCTAATGAGATACACTTACATACATGCCATGACTGAGAAATCACTAAGAACTTCTCTCTTTCGTTTCTAGTGACATAAATTACCTTCAAAATAACTGGTAGTTAAGAGTCATAAGGAATAGACTCTTGTATGAAGACCCACCTATTTCTTCTGAGATCTATGCTATCAAAACGTCAAATAGCTTACCCTTTTTCTTCCTCTGCCTTTTTTCTTCTTTTGGATTTCTAGACCATAGTGTGACAGAGGTTGAGTTGGGGAGTAGGGGTAAGTGGTTTTCTCCCCATTTACCCCTCCTTGGGAATAAAAAATGATAATTGGCTAGAGAAGTATTCAATCTATTGATTATGCTTTCTGAGATGACTAGGGTGGGGTGGGAGGGGGGAATTTTTCTTGGACTTTGAATTCCAAATTGCTTCTGACTTCCTGTTACCTTTTTAGGTCACAGGTAGATTTCCTGAGAATAGGTTTTCCTAAAATTTCTATAATTTCCAAGAGATCAAGAGTGGCTAAGTTTGAGTCACATACCATCCTCTCATAGGGAGATTTCCTTAGCAGCATGCTTCTTGGAGAAAGAAGAGGACCATGGAACAGATTACCCTCCATTTGAAGGACTACAGTTACAGGGGAGGAGAGTTGCTGGAGTAAGAAATCTGGATCCTGCCAACCCTGCTGTTACCATGAACTGTTAAAATAGTACAGATCCAGTGGAAGAGGGAACATCTTTTCACCATTTTCCAATAGTTTCTTTTGGAGTGGTATTCAAGTACTTGATGCCTTTTTTTTGTTTGTTTGTTTTCAGACTTCTGGGAGTCCTTTACATCTAATGTCCCTTCTCTGGTAGAGGAAATATAGACTACCTCATATCTGATGCCCTTATTGTATCTTGAGTATCTTTGTAGGAATCAGAAATCTTATTACGCACTTTAGAAGAAACAGACAGGAGCCATAGAGAGTAAAACTTTTGGATAGGAGGAGCATGAACCAAAAAGAGAAAATGACTTTTTGGGATCAAGCCCATGCCCTCATTTTACAGAAAATGAAACTCAAGCCTAAAGTGGGGATAGCACTTGCCCAAAGAATCAGAGAAAGTTACTGGCAGAGCACAGAACAAGACCCCAAAGTCCTTCATCTTCACATCCAATTCTTTTACCACTGCAGGATAATATGACATAAATGACCCAAGGTGAAAATACTATAAAAAGATGCTGATGCAGCTTTCTAATCCCCTTTCTGTTCTTTTTTAATCATTGCCTGGCCTTCTTTACCCATTTGCTAGAAACTGTTCTTCCATCTCCCTTTCTTTTAAAAAAAATGCATTTTTTCTTTTTACATCTATTTTTCTGATTGTGTGTTCTTCACCTCCCACTACCAGACAGCCATTCCTTATGGCAAATAATAAAAAAAAAGAATGGGAAAAAAGTCTGGCATAAGTAGTAAGCATATTGATAAATCTCTGACATTTATGTAGTTTTCCATATCCCTAGTCCTCTACTCCTACAAAGGCATCAGTGGGAAGGGAATTCCTTCTCACAGATCTTCATGGGTTCAAGTTTATTCATTTTAATTTCTAGGGATTGTCGTGATTATTTTTGTGGTTCTTGCTTTTTTCATTGACATTGTTATCATTGTGTATATTGTTTTCTTGGTTATTTTTACCTCACTTTGCATTACATCATAGCACAGTAATATTTCTTTTCATTCCCCAATTGATGGTGATGTATTTTATTTATAGCTCTTTGCTACCACAAAATGTGCTGCTCTAAAAGTTTTGGTGGATATGGGCCCTTTTTTTTGATCACTGACCTCTTCCCTCAATCTTCCTCAACTTAGTTCAAGGAAGATTCGCTGAGTTGGGAACAGGAGGATCCTTTTGAATGGCAAAAGCTAAGTCTAACTCCTAAGACTGAGTATCCTGGATTAAGAACTACACACACACACACTCACACACACACACACACACACACACACGCACATGCACATGCACCCACACCCACACATACATACATATATATTATTACAGTAAATATTATTGTAGAACAATACATACACATATACAGATACATATGTACATATACATCACTCTAAATAATGTTTGCAAAACCCTTTATAGATGAGGAAACTGAGACAGAGAGAGATTAAGAGCCTTGCTCAGGATCATATAGCTAGTAAGTGTCTGAGATTAGATGTATATTTCTGTCTTCTTAACTCCAGGTCTAGTCTTCTATACAGTGTATTACTTGTTTCTTAGAAGAATGATAATGAAACATTTGATAGTTGAAACCTCACATAATTCTAATTGGGCATCAATAGGAAGAGAGAGTGGGAGGGAGGAAAGCAGAAGTAAGGGAGAATCAGGTTTTATCCAGAGATAATTGAGGAAGTTGGGGTGAGATTGGGAATGGGGGTATGTTGGGTTTACCGATCAATAATAGAACCAGCTGTTTGGGAATGCAGAGGTCCAAACAAGCCCAATAACAAGTTTTTTTTTTTCCTTTTTTTGTATCATAATCCAAGATATGGCTTAATGAAATAATATAACCTTTTATTGTTTACATAAAGATTTCCTCATAATGTCTCTGTGGGCATTTACCTTAGCTTGCCTGATATTATACCCAACACACCACTTTCTGGGGATCATCCAATCAACACTACCATTCTTGGAATGGACATAACAAGCATTTGTCCTGTGACTTTACTTATTAAAACACTCTTTCCTGGACACCAGAGAGTCTTTTCTACTAGAAAATAAGATGCTTGAGGCTGTGGTCTGGCTTACTTACTTGTATTTATGTACCCAACATTTAGTACAAGTGCCTGGGGCCATTCCCTGACTATTTCTTAAAGAGGCCCAACCATTCAATGGGTGTTACCTCCCCCAAGTGACTATGTGAAAAGGCCTAGCCTAAAAAGGCCAAGGTGTCCCATTGCATCCTGGGCTATCTCCAGTCATCTTGATGAATATCTGGTCATCGGACTCAGATGGTTCAGGAAAAGAAAGTGAGACTGGTAACGTTGCACAGCTCTCCCTCACTCAAAACAAACTCAAGTGAAAGTCATGTCATCATTTCTCTGATGGCATGGTCTTCAGTAACTAAGGAAGAACATGGCAACAACAACATTCATCCATTTATTCAATTTGATAGATGAGGTGCTAAGACTTTGTAAAAATTCAGTTTTCCAGAAATAGCTGCATGCGACAATAGTGTACCTGTCCAGTTGTCAATAGGTGAATTCTTTAGAATTCTGCCAAGGTCATCTGATGTAACAAAAACACCTAATCTTAGGGGATCAGGTTGAGTCAAACAAAGCATGAGTTCCAAAGTGATTCTTGCATTTTGGTATGAATCTGGCTAATGCTCTGCTGATCTTTGAATTATCTGATTGGGGACTGGTTCATCTGGTCATCTCAGCCTCTTGGATCTTGTAAGTGACCAGTCTTTGATTTTAAGATTCTATCTACTTTATTCCTAATTTGAACTTCCCTTCAACGCCAGGCAAGTTGTACCCTTTTGCCTGCCTAGAGCTTTTCCTAATCACCAGTATACCTTGGCCCTGCCTCAGGCAGGGTATAACAGGATAAGAGTTAGCAAATAATTTTTATGGTCACATGACTGGCAAACCACAGAACTGAGACTTGGACCTGTCTTATGACTCCCAGATCAATGTTCTTTTCACTACCGTATACTGGCAGTGATCCTAACAGACTGAGTCCTTATTTCCCTCCATAAGTGCATACTCTGTTTCCCAAAGCAAGACATCTCTCTGATTCCCATCCAAAATCGAGTTCATGGATAATAGCTGCTGGCCATCCCAACTGACCCTTGCAGGTGAATTCCTATAGTCTTGGAATTTCGTAAGTTGGAAACTTGGTCTTGTCATTTAAAAAAATGCACACACAATGAAAGCAAAAAAAAAAAATCCTTCCCTGGAGATGCTTCATTACTTTCTCCATCGAGGTGTGGAAGCCATTAAATCAAATTATTGCCTCTCAAATATTTTTAGCAGAATGCCCATCTCCTTCTGCATTTGCCTTCAAGGTACATGTTTTCAACTAAGTAATAGGATAGACAAATTAAATGCAATTTCAAATTTAAACCTGTACAAGTGTCACTTCCCAAGTCCCCCCTGATAGTCCCAGGGGGCTGCCCATAGCGCTTTTGGAAAGTATATTACTATACTTGGTTCCCATTATTTAGTCCAAGAGATTCTTATTAAAATAAAAGCAGCAATAAGGTTAATATTTTATATACTGCACAACTAGAGCAAGCACATTGGGACTCTAATGAATGCATTTGTTTCTCTTATCCCCTTCCTCATTTACGTTATTAAAAAATAACAAGGAATACCTCCTTGCCCTCCCTGCGTATACACATACATGCGGATGGAAGCCCAGGAAATTTCAGGATTCCAAAGTAGTATGTGCTCTAAATGGAAAAGTGCTGTCCCAAGAAAAAAAGATCACCCTATACTTCCTTATATGACTGTCTGGCTTTACAAAGCTGACAAAAATCAGTGCTGGCCTTTGTGATCTATCCTTTGAACCCAGAGAGTTGTACTTTTATTTAGGTTTCATTCCTCTGGCTTTTCTGTGTCCACATGTGTAAAATGAAGGCATTGGAAAAAATGTAGTCTGAAAAAAAAAAGAGTACTGAATTTGATGTCAGAGGACTGCCTTTCCAATTCATTCATATTCTGGTTGTGCTACTTATTTAAGGATCTTTGGACAAGCCACTCCACCCCTCAGGGATTCTGATTCTTATCTGTAAAATGAAAGACTAGAACAGGTGATCCACCAAACACGTATGTTGATGATGACGATGACAATGATGAATGCTACTAATGTTGCACTTCAAAGTTTGCAAAGCACTTTGCATCTATTATCTCTTAAATCCATGACTATTTTTTTGTGGATGAAAAGGTTGAGATATGGATGAAATAGGAATGAATGGTGTACTTAAGGTTTTCTTTAAGAATAGCTTACTGCCTAACCTGAGAGTAAAAACTGAACATACTTTGGTCTAGCCATAATGATGTATTCTATTATATAGAGCTTTACAATTATGAGGTGATTTTAATATGTGATCTCATTTGATCCTCATATCAACTTTACAAAGTAGGAAATACAAATACTGGTATCTTCATTTTGCAAATGAAACTTTAGCTGAGAGAGATGAAGTGAATTACCTAGCTCATAAGGTTAGCATGCAGAAGAAGGACTCAGGTTGAAATGAAAACTGGAATACATAGCTCCTTGGAATTCACTTAGTTACAGGGTCAGCAGAAAGATTATGGGATAGAACATGTATAGCCATAAAATCAGACTTGGTGCTACATTTTCTCTCTATAAGAATTTGTTCATGTGATAAACTCAGTTTCTGATACATCTTGTTATTTGCTGAAATGTATTTAGTTTTTAAATGAGGGTTAAAATTCTGGGTCATTGAGATTTTAAAATAAGTGCTTGAATAGTCTGTTG
The DNA here is from genome assembly GCF_028372415.1 of Notamacropus eugenii. Lineage (NCBI taxonomy): Eukaryota > Metazoa > Chordata > Mammalia > Diprotodontia > Macropodidae > Notamacropus > Notamacropus eugenii. The sequence goes on from NC_092872.1 coordinate 358,047,331, forward strand.
GTTTAGTTATAGACAACTTTCTGATGTACTCACTCTTACTTAATTGAGAGGAATTTCTAGGGAAAAGAAGCGACAAGAAACCAGGAATTTTCACATTTTTGAATCATGGAAAATATATTCCAATAAAATAAAGTAAAGTTAAATTAAAAAACAGTCATACAGCTTGACTAGCTGTTAATTTTTTAAATTACAAATACACAA